>NW_006399756.1:14250746-14299493 GCF_000299155.1 Elephantulus edwardii | reverse complement strand
AAAGAAAAGAAAAGAAAGAAAGAAGGAATCCCTAAATGAACAGCAGATCTCAACTGTGCTGTCCTGGGCCATCCTTATAACCCTGACTCATACAAGCTCTCGGGGTAGGCACTGTGCCAGTCCCTCTAGTTGAAAGTCTTCCTCTCTTTCCCAGCATCATGTCTTTTTCCAAGGACCACCTCTCCCAACAACACGTCCAATGTATGCTAGATGAAGTCCCACCATCCTTGTCTCTAAGGTGCATACTAGTTTCCCTCCTTTCACGATAGATTCTTAGTTCTTCTGGCAGATCGTGGTACGTCTAATACTCTTCGCCTACACCATAACTCAAAGGCATACATTCTTCAGTCTTATTTGTTGTCCAACTTTCAGATGCTTAAGAAGCAGTTTAAATACCCTGACTTGGTTCCTTTCTCTGTGTTTTCTGGGCTGTCACCACACTAAACCCCAGGTAGGCCAGGCAGGCCTCAGAGATCATTCTGCATGGGGCGATCGTCTTACCTCCTCTCAAAACCCCAAGTGCGTATATCCATCCATGCTAGTCCCATAATCTCCAATTGAATGAGAAGCATTTCAGGAAACAGGAACCATCTCCCTGTAACTGCCTCTCTGTGCTACTGTGCTGCGTGTTCTCTTTCGTGACTTTCCTAAGAGTTTGTATTTAAGTCTTAGGAGAGTGAGTTAGTTCTTTAACTTGTGCTCTTTTATTTGCAGGGGAGCAGTCATCCACCACAGAGATGTCTCCATCTGTCTGAACAGAACCCCACGCCTTGTTCCTGGGTCCCAGCTAATCCTCAAGTCGGGCATCCTTGCTGTTTGCTGCAGGTCTTCTGTGGGTCAGGGACCGATCACACGCCTCTGCACACACATCTCACACCTTCTCACCGTCTCTACACAGAGATGCCGTCTCCATTCATAGAGAAGAGCCCTGAGGCTTAGAGAAGCAGAGGTAGATTTTGCAGATTCCTACTGTAGCAGAAACAGGAAAACTAGGAGATTTCACTTCAGAAAAAGGATAGAGGAGGTGGAACTCCTCCCTTCCCCTCTGTAGACCCAGGTATGACACAGGTGACTACACGCACACATCTAGAACAGGAGCCCTGGCGATGCAATGAATAAGCACTCAACTGCCAACCACATTGTTTTCTACTTTCCCAACTGCATGCTCTTTCTCCCGCTACTTGGAACGAGAGTGAGAAACAAGAACTTTGCATGCAAGTAGCTTCTTTAGAGGTAGGAGCTCTACAAGGTAGTCCTGGTGGCCTGGTCAGTACGGAGTTGCATTATTAACCCAAAGGTGGCTCTTTTCTGCAGTTCAAATCCACCAGCAGCTCCTTGGGCAAAAGATGAGCAATCTCCTCCTGTATGACTGATCTACAGCCCCCAAAAACCTGCTGGCGGGTCAGTGTGAGTCTGTTCCGACTGGACAGCAATGCGTGAGTGCGCAACTCTCAAGAGGAACAAGAAAGATTCAGAGCAAGTTAGTATCTCACCAGGCAAGAGTGGGAGACCAGATCTTTTCACACAGGGTAAGAGTTCTGCTTGGGGAAGATGGAAGGAAGCAGGCAGGGCCTTAAGGAAGCTCAAATCTAGGCTCGCCTTAGACGGGGTATCCAGGCTTTGGGATGATTAAAGGTTATAAGGAAAAGCCAGTGCCAGGGAAAGGACTTAAAACCGAGGAAACATGGAGAACTCGTGAAAAAGAAAAAAGACTCTCTGTGAAATGGAGACAGATTGACACAATGACTACAGCAATAGCTTTCAATCCAGCCGAGATTGTAGGGATGGTGCAAAACCCAGCAGGGTTTGTTTAAGTTGTGCACAGAGCCACTGTCAGTCCAAGCTGCCTCAATGGCACCTATCAACAATTTACACTCAGGAGCTCTGGTGGCCCGGTGACAAGAAGCTGTGCTGCAATCCCAAAAGCATGCAGTTCAAATCCACCAGATGCTCTGCTAGAGAAGGAGGAGCAATCTCCTCTTGTGCCAATCAGATCCGACTCAATGGTACACAACAAGGAAAAAATAAAATTAAACACACACATCCCAAACACCAAACAATAATTTACACTCGAAACAAATGACTTCTGATTTTAGACTCTTGGAGGAGCCTAGCGGAAGCTTTAGAAGAAACTTGAAGAGGTCACAAACGCTGTATTTGCAGATGTGAGATCACATGGATACTAACACCGGTAACGCCCACTGAAGCTTCCAAGGGTGAAAGCCATTAATCCTTGGCTGGCAATTTATTAACTTCGCTTTCTCCCTTTAAAAGATTCTGGTTTGGCTCAACCAAGTAGGAGCTGTCTAGCTTTACATTTTACATATACATTTCTCAAACTTAAATGCTTAATATTAAGGGAGCAGAAGTGTCCCGGAGATCACATCAAGAAGAAGATTCAATCAGTTCAGGTGGCTTTTGCTTCCCTAGCTAGCTTACTTCAGATGGTACTGTGGCCGGTGGCAGGACTATCCGTCCAGTATCAAGGACCTAGAATTCCTTCCAAACAGAAAAGACATCATCAAAAAGACTTCTCCCCAACACTCTGTAGAGACTACAGAACCATGATGTGTATAACGAGATTTCCACTTTATAGAAAAGGGCTTGGTTTGACCAAACTTCACTAAATATTGAAAATACATACCTATATTTTATTTTCTTCATATGAAAGACATTTCAAATGTTGCCGAAAGAATGTTGGTGTTTGGGGAGGATTCTGCAGGGAACAGGGAAGACAAGAAAATTCCAGGGGAATGTGAGTCTATTATGAAAGACTCACGGAGTAACCCAGGTACTCTGTTACTGAGTTGTCAGTAGCCAGTGGGTCTGTTCTGACTCGTGGAAACCCAGTGCACGTCAGAGACCTGAGCTCTAGAAGGCTTTCAAGGACTCGATTTTAAGGAGCTAGGTCATCAGACTGTTCTTCCAGTGAATGGTTGGATTTAAACCTCCAACCTTTGGGTCAGTAGCCCAATGAGCTAACCATCTGTATAACCCAGTGACTTCAGTGAGCTGTGGTTGTTAGGTGCCATCGAGTGTGACCCGAAGGGACTCTACAGACAACAGATCTGAACCCTGTGCCATCCTCACAATCTCTGACATCTTGAACCCATTGCTGCAGTCACTATGTCGATGTTGAGGACCTTCCTCTCTTTACCCAGCCCTCCATCTTTCCAAGCACAACATCTTTCTCCACACAATAGCCTCTCCTCGCAACATGCCCAAAGTACGTGAAGCAAAGTTTCAGCATTTTTGCCTCCAAGGAGAACTCTGGCTGCATCTTCCACAAGACTTATCTGTTGGTGCTTTCATTGATCCATGGAATATTAATGAGTTAGACTCACCTAAATGGGTTAGTCTTTTCCTCTTAATTAGTTTAACACCTTTACCTGAGGTTGCCTTTTGGAAATAGATCTTGGAGATGACAAAATGGGTCAGAAGACATGAATTATGCTTTGTAACTTCCATTTGACTCTTGATGGTGAATTCAATCCTCTTGGCAATAACAGATTCCACGCCTATATTCTGGTCAGAACCCTAACTAGGAAAAATAACTTTGTCATTAATATGTGATCAATTCCTATTTATTAAGATGTTTTACGATGTGTAGACACTTAAGTGGTTATTCCAGATAGCTTTACAGGACAGCGGTGCTCTTCCTGTAATGTTGAAATGAGGTATTTGTTATGACATTAAAGGGACTAGCGAGTGACATCATCCATAAAAAACAGGGTATTATTTCCAGTAATCTTTATGACTCATGCTAGTTTCTGCATACATTATGAATATAAGAAATGTTTTACATAACTGCTTATCCAGGAAAGAATATTTTAGAGAGAAAATCTAATTTAACTTTAAACTACATTTAATTTAACCTCAATTATCCAAATGGCTGCCTCATCTGAAATATTTTCTTTTCATCTTCATGTTTGGTACTCTCTCGATAAAGCTGTTGACCTGATATAAACAATAACAAACATGTAATTGGCTAAATCACCTGTATTGTGTTAAATGTGATTTTCATTATGGCATACTAATTACTTGTCAGTTATCTTTTAGAATTACATTTTTAAAATGCATATTTATTAAACTCTGACTTTATGATATGTATCACTTCACAACTAAAATAGCAAATTATGTGCTACAGTGTGTGATGGTCATTAAAGACAAGATCTGTTGATTTAGAGGAACAGAGGTTATTGAACTTAATTAGCAAAAATAAAATAGGTTAAGTTAATTTTTAGAGGCTTTTAGAAACCCAAGTAAAGCAGGAAGAGTTCAGCTGGTTTAGAAAAACAACAACAATAATAATAATAATAGTTGTGGTGGTGGTGGTGGTGGTGTACTGTTGAGTCAGAACTGACCCATAGCTGACCCTCCAGTGGGTTTTCAGAGGCAGTAAATCACACAGGAGGAGATTTCCCATTCTTCTCCTGCAGAGTAGTTGGTGGATTTGAACTGTATGCCTTCAGGACTGCAGCATAGCTTCTTGCCACAAGGCCACCAGTGTTATTATTGTTGTGTACTGTAGTCAGAACCAACTCATAGCTGACCCTCTGTGGGGTTTCAGAAGCAGTTAATCACATGAGAGATTGCCCATCCTTCTCCCATGGAGATTCTGGTGCATTCCAACCAGAAACAAGGAGAGAGGCAGAGAACAGATCTTCTTTGAACCCTCAGAAGGAATCAATATAGCCAACACTCTGATTCTGGATTTCTATCCTTCTAAAATATCAGGCAGTAACTTCTGTTTTTATAAGCCACCAACTTAAAGTATTTTGCTAAAGCAAACCTAGGAAATTAATAGACTATCCTTGTGGAGTTTTCTCTCTGAATGTTTTTCAAAGTGTGGTCTATGGAATAGATTATGGTCAATGAACTAATGCTAATTCACAAACTTACACAAAATACGGTGATTTAAAACAATAATCGCTTATTTGTGCTCCATGCATTGGCTGGACAGCTCTGCTAATCTGAGCCAGGTCAGGCTGACCTTGTTCAGGCCCATTCATGTGGCTGTGACCAGCTGGTGGCCTGATTTCAGCCTTATCTGCTCCCCTCTCCTCCACAGTATCTCTGGTCCTGTAACAGGCCAGCCTGAGTTTATTGTTCTGGAAATCCTGAGTCTCCCAAGAAATTAACAGATATAAGAAAGTTCTCCTGATACCAAAGTTTGGAACTAATAAAATGTCTTCACCACATCCTGTTGGTCAAAGCCAAGTCCAATTCAAGATGGGATATGTTGATTCTACCTTTTGCATCAAAGTATGAGTGATGAGAGGAATGATGAACTTGGGCAATTTTTGTAATTAATCTAACACATGTAGTTTGTCTTGGTGGAAAAATATGTTGAAATCATTTTATTTCTATGTTGTTGTTGTTGCTGATATGTGCCATCGAGTCATTTGCGACTCATAGCGATCCTATGTACAATAGCCCTAAACCCTGCTCTATCCTGTGCCAATCGCACTGCCTCTGACACACCCATCCCGATTACCCCATTCACTGAACCAATCCATCTCATAGAGGGTCTTCCCCTCTTGCGCCGTCCCTCCACCCTCCCAAGCATGATGTCCCTCTCCAAGGACCTGTCCCTCCTTGCAACATGCCCAAAGTATGTCAGACGAAGCCCCAGAATCCTTGCCTCCACGGAGTTGCTTGGTTTAACCCTCTCTAGGCTGAATCTGTTTATTTTCTTGGCAGTCTATGGTACATTATATTAGATAAAAATTATTAACATTTCCACTTAGTAATTTTGGTTATTTTCTAACCAGAGGACCAGTCTTGTTGTTGCTGCTGCCGTGAGGTGCCATGAGTTTACCGCAACTCACGTTAATGCTGTAAACAACAGAACAAGCACCTCGCTCAGTCCTGCACGGTGTTCTCTGCCCGGATTGCACCTATTGATGGGGGTCAATGTGTCACACCCTCTCCTTGAGGGGTTTCCTCTCTTTCCCTGAGCCTCTACTTTCCCACCGTCGTATTTTCTTCATGCTCTGCAGTGTCAGACTCTATTTGCAGAAAAAGGTTTAAAGGACCCAAAGCCTGTGGACAAAGGTACTGTTGTTAGATTTTTGTCTGGAATTGCAGGAATATGAATAAAACAGTGGGGGAGATTCTTCTCGAGGGTGTTTTCAATGACCTCTTCTTTTCCAAGCATGTCTTTTCCCAAGGATGGGCACTTCCCGGCAATAAGACCAAAGATATGAGATGAAGTGAAACTATCCTGGCCTCAAAGGAGTTAACTATCTGCTTGCAGGTCCTCCAAGACAGATGAGCATTTTCCATGGGATGTGCAATACTCCTCGCCAACACCACAATTCAAATGCATCGACTCTTTCAATCTTCCCTATTCATTTTATATCATTCTTGTTCTGTTTTGGTCACAGATTGGCTTATATGCTCCTAAAATGCATGTGTGTGATGAGATAATGTGAAAGCTATCTAAAACCCCCCTTGATCTGTTACTCCAAATGATTGTGAAAAAGGTAAGGGTAGAATGCAACACTCCTTAATCCTCTCATAGTAAGGGAAATTTCTGGAGGGTGGCCTCTAAGGTAAATGGAGAAGGAAGTGAGTAGGGTCGGCAGGGAATCTCAAAACTACCAGGAAATAACCAACCACCAGCAGTGGAGTGCGACTTTGCACCTGGACCCCGGTATTAAGAAACCCTTTGCCACAATCTATGGAGATGCCAACAGAACATCCGGCTTAGAGATGCTGTGGAAATCAGACCTTTCCTACACAGCTGACAGAGGGCAAGCGGACTTTCCACAAGAGCTTGCCCTTGAATTTGGACTTCTAGGCACCAAGATTGCAAGAAAATAAATTTCTGTTTGTTAAAGTCACCCACTTGTGGTATTTCTATTCTAGCAGAACTAAAATAGTGATATTCTTTTTTTTTTCCAATTTAAAACCAAAAAGCAAGCGAAAAACAACAAGGAAAGAGCTAGTTGAATCAATGGCTTAAAAGTCACTCATTGAACGGAAACTCTGGTGGTCTAGTGACAAGGAGCTGCGCTGCAACCCCAAAGGTGTGTGGTTCGAATCCACCAGATGCTCTGCTAGAGAAGGAGGGGCAATCTCTTCCTGTACCAGTTGGGTCTGATTCAATGGTACACACACACACACACACATTATTTATTGATATGAAAAAGTTGTGATAAAACAGCTCCGAATGAGCTCATAAAGCTAAATAGTGGACATAACTACTGAGAGTAAAATGCCTTGACGCTAATACGGTGTATGATACTGAACAGCTTAAACCTAAATTTTTTTATTATCATTGTTTTTACTATACACCCCACTCTTAGTCAGGCAGGAGTTTTAATAGTGAACAATTATCTAAAGCAGAATGGATGTGGTTTTAAAATATAAGTTGGCTCAGATAAATAACAGCTTAGAACAAGGAAAAATTTAAAAAGATGTGTTCCAGGATGGAATCAATTAAATGTGTCACTAAAGGTGAAAATCAACCCAAAGCTACATAAACATTATTCAAAAGTGTATTTCTTGTGGTAAAACAGTTACAAATCACACTGTCAACAGTCGTTGCTGTTATGTGCCATTAAGGCACAGAGGAGCTTGTAAAATCAGTCACAGTGATGATTCCTGTTACTTTGGGAAGGGAGAAAAAGAATGAAATGTCAACAAAATTCCCTTGTCAGATAACACTGCTGGATGTTAGACAGTCTGATTGGCATGCTCTATGAAATTACGATCCAGGCTGGACTAGAAAGAAGCTTCCTGTTCAGTTTGACAGCCCCAGTGTGTGCAGAGTAGGAGATAGTGTTCTCGACTTACACAGTGTACAGAAGAAATGCACATTATTTTTGTCTACTTTAACAGTGAATTTTTACAGTAAGTGATTTCTTTTTTGATGCAGAACAGACTGAAAACAAATCCACCAGCATCAGTGAAGACACTCCACCAGCTGTGTGGGCAGTAGGGATTATCCAGCTACAATATGTAACATAGGATTCTGAGTCTCAGAGCGAAGCTGGTGGTCAACCTGAAGCTTCATGTCTCCAGTTGATTGTTGAAGGCCAGAGAGAAAACTCGAGCCACAATGGAAAACTGCCTTAATCTCGGTTTTGCCAAATCACTGCATTCGCTCATCTCTCCATCCTCATGTTTACTTCACAGTCTTACCTATGAGCCTTTTGTCCCCCTTATCTCTTTGAAACACTTTCTTTTCTTGATATCCATGACACATTTTCTCTTGGTTCTTCTCCATGCACATGGACTCCCCCTTCTCCATGTCTAGAGAGTTTTCATCATTTCTCTGAGCTTTTCACATTGTAGTGTCTCAAATTTAGTGCTTGAACATACCTCTCTATGTGATCTCATCTAGAACCAGTATCTCTGTGTAAACTCAGTACATTCCTAAGTTTCCATTTCTTGCCTACACTTATGCCAGGAACTCCAGAACAATTGCTTCCTTTACATCTTCACTTGTTGTTGTTATGTGCCATCGAGTTGCCTGCAACTCATAGCAGCCCTTTGTACAAACACTCGGAAACCTGCCCTGTTCTGAGCCAGTCTCACTGACTCTGACATACCTACCTCCATTACTCCAGTTACTGTGTCAATCCATCTCATCCGGTGTCTTCCTCTCCTGCGCTGTCCCGCTACCCTTCCGAGTATGATGTCTTTCTCCAAGGATTGGTCCTCCTGGCCACGTGCCCAAAGTATGTGAGACGGTGCTTCAAAAGCCTTATCTCCAAGGAGAAACTTGTTTTCACATCTTCACTTGGACAGTAATAAGTATTTCATATACAACATGTCCAAATCAAACTCCGCATTAGGCCTCTAACCATGTTCCATTTACATCTGGTCATCTTTGTGCTAGTTAATGTATCTTAGCCTTTCAGTGATGAAGCCAAAATCTTGGAGCCATTAAAAGAATTATATGTGTGTGTGTGTGTGTGTGTGTGTGTGTGTGTGTGTGTGTGCGCGCGCGCCATCAAATCAGATCTGACTGGCACAGGAGAAAAGTACCCCTCCTTCTCCAGCAGCGCATCTGGTGGACTTGAACGATGCACCTCTGAGATTGCAGTGCAGCTTCTTGACACTAGACCACCAGAGCTCCCTTAGAGACGCTCTTAACTCATCTTTGTTTCTCTAGGATATCATCTGCTTGCTTCTGGGATATATAGATATTTTAGCAGAACTTGACTTCACTGTATTCTTGATGCCTGACCCGAGGAGCTTCAGATGTAAGTCTAACCCACAGGTTTTAGATATTTCAATTCCCATAACCATATGAGACAATTTCCTGAAGTCAATCATTCAATTCCCCTCCCTATATACACACATACAGAGAGAGAGAAAGAGAGAGAGAGAGAGAGAGAGAGAGAGAGAGAGAGAGAAAATGAGAATGTATGTTTCTTTTTTAGAGAACTCTTGACATCAACTAAATGGACAGTAAACTCCTTATCATGGTTCAATACCAAAGTTCTGTTAAAACTTTTTAGCATTTTTTTCCCCTCCTAGTACTTGAGTTTGGGGAGTTTCTACTCTGATGTTCAGTTCGCTGATATCTTCTCTGTGAGTTGGTGTTTTGTGCCATTAAGTACAATTCACAGTAACCCTATGAAGAGCAGACCTGAGGCGAGTCCTTTCCGCATCATCTTTGATCCACTTAAGTTCATGGCTACAATCACTTTGTCAATCCATCGTGTTGAGGGTCTTCATCTCTTTCACTGACCCTCCACCTCTCCAAGCATGATTTACCTTTCTAAGGCATTCTAAGCCTCTCCTAGCAACAAGCCCAAAGTCTGTGAAAGGAGGTTTCACCATCTTTGCCTCTAAGGAGCACTCTGGGTGTACTTTGTCCAAGATAGATCTGTTCGATTTTTTTGGCAGTTCATGGAATATTCTACACTGTTTGGACATATTGTATGTGAAATGTTTACTGTTGTCTAAGGGAAGATGCAGAATAGGAAACTTTTTCTGGAGTTTATGGTAGAAGTCTGGGCAAGAAATTTAAATTTGGGATGCATTGAGTTTACATAAAGATACTGTTTCTAGATGAGATTACTTAGAGAGAGATGTTCAAACATTAAATTCTGAGATACTACAACATGCAAAGTGCAGAGAAATGAGAGAAAATCACCAAATGGGGAAGGAGAACCACACATGCATGGACGAGAACCAAGAGAAACAGCACAACTCAAAGGCATCACTTCTTCTGTTATCCTTATCCATTGTCCAGCTCTCAGATGAACAAGTGATTGAAATACCATGGCTGGAACCAGGTGGACCTTAGCCTTCAAACTGACATCAGTGCTGCTCAGTCATTTGGAGAGACCCTGACAGCAGACCTGCCCAATACAATACATCTGATCTCCTGACTGCTGGTAACAAGGGTGTTGATTGTGGATCCAAGTAAGACGACAATTTCAACCTCTTCTCCATCTCTCACAAAGTTGCCTATAGGTCCACTGGTGATCAAATTTGTCTTCTTGTTGTTGAAGGCTGTAGTCTTTGATTCTCTACAGTAAGTGTTTCAAGTCCTCCTCACTTTCAGCAAGCAAGGTTGTATCATCTGCACAGCACAGGTAAACACCTTTACTGGTGTGTAAACTGCTTTAAATCCATAATTAGTAGTTTCTATTTCTATTTTCATTGTGTTCCCTCTTTTCCTTTAAGTCTTGAATATACAACGTTTTAAAGTCTTTGTACATGCATTTTATCCTTTCTGAATCTGCTTCAACTGACAAGTCACATGGTGCTGGTTCTTTGAATGCCTTATGATTTGTCATTGGACATGATGAACCAGAAACGTTACATTGTTGAGTACGTTATTGTCATCTCTTTTTTTTTTAGTTTTTTCTAATTTAACGTATTGTTTTCTTTTTTTCACAATATTTTTTAATTTATTTTTAAAATTTATTATTAATTTCAATGAAAATTTACAGAGACTTTGGGTTTCCATTCATTCATTGTTGCACTTCTCTCCCCTCCCAACCCTTCCCCCTAGAACATTACTCTCTTGGAAAAGTAAAAGAAAAATTCTTTTATTGTTTTACAAATGCTCCCCCAGGTCCACTCCACTATACAGCCTTTACTCTGGACTCCTGTCATGACAAAAATACCTAATCACATATCCCTTTTGAATATTTTCTCCCTCATCTGTTTCCATGCAGTATACATTATTGAACCCATCTTTCTCAGTCTCCCCCCAACCCCGAGGTCAGTCCTGTTTTACAACAGTGGCACCATGCAGTATTTGTCCTTTTGTGATTGAGATATTTCACTCAGCATAATGTCCTCCAGGGTCACCCATTTTGAATAATACTGCATGAGTTCCTTGTTTTTCAATGCTGCGTAGTATTCCATTGTGTGAATATACCACAGCTTCTCTATCCATTTGTTTGTTGATGGGCATCTGGGTTGTTTTCAACTCTTTACTATTGTAAACAAAGCCACGATAAACACGGGTGTGCATGTATCTGCTTGGATGTATTGTCGTCTCTTAAGGAGAGCTGCTGTTTGTCCTCGCGTTGGCTCTGACTCACGGGCACATTCTGAATAGCACCATGACACACTGCCTGCTCCTACTGTTAGATGCCACCGAGTTCTTGATGACTAGCCGTCATCCTAGGAACAATAGTGCATCACACCTTGCCCTACCCTGTGCCCTCTTCATGATCGATCCAGCTCATTGAGGGTCTTCCTCACTTTTGCTGACTCTCTCTCCACCTTTCCCGGCATGAGGCCTCTTCCCAACTTCTGACCTCTCCTGACAACATGCCCAGAGTACATGAGACAAAGTTTCACCATCTTTGCCTCTAATGGGCACCCTGGTTGCACTTCTGCCTAAGATAGATTTGTTTGTCCTTTTGACAGTCCATGGGCTACTCCGTGGTCTTCACCCACACGGTAACTCAAAGGCATTACTTCTTTGATTTTCCCTAAGCTTTGACCAACTTTCAGGTGCATAGGAAGTAAGTAAAAAAAAAAAAAATACATGGCTTGGATTAAGCACTTTGGTCAGTTGACTTGAGCATTTAATTCACTTGCTGCTCAGCCCATTCTGTTTAGGGTTTGTTTTTGTGCTTTTTAAAGGTAAACTGAAAGTCATCTTTAGTCAAGGGATATTTTAGCACTACTCTAAAAGCATTGCCTTTTTGGAGTGTTTACCGAATAACCCTGGTTGTTGAATGAACTCTCTTACTATTTTGTCTGGACTTGAATGACTCCTAATTATGACCAAGGTGCAGTTGTTCAGATTACAAATTCTCCCAGTAGCTGTCCTTTACCCGATAGTCACTCTTTGATCAGCCTCGTGAAATCTCACTTTTCACACATACAGCTTTATATGCAGCCAAAGCCTCACGTGGTCCCCTCTCCTAATTTCTGGAATGCTTTATGTTTGTAGAGTCTCCTCACCAGGGTTCTGCTCTGCAAATTTTAACTACTTTGTTGTTGTATAAAATCAGGCCAATTCCAACCGATGGTGTCATAAAAGCAAACTTGCTGCTGTCAAGTCAAATAATAGTCATAGAGGCCCACCGCTGGGTTCCCAAGGCCATAAATCTTTATAAGAAGAGGTCACCCATGTTTCCCCTGCAGAGAAGGGGGAGTTGAATTTTTGAGTAAATATTTCCATAGTCCGCAGTCTTGAGGAAACAGAACACCTGGTCTTTACTTCCAAGGATAACCCCTGGTGAGTTTGAACTGTTAACCTTTTAGCTAGCAGCCAGACGCTTAACCATTGCACGACCAGGGCTCCTTCCAACTATTTTGGTGGTGGTGGTTTGTACATCCAGTCAGAACCACCCTTAAGTTGACGCTCCAGCAGGTTTTTGGAGGCAGTAAATCTCAGGGGAGAAGACTGCTGTTTTTTCTATCACGGAGCAGCTGGTAGATTCAAACTGTGTGCTTTCAGGTTGGCAGTGCAGCTCCTTACCCCTAGGCCACTAGATTTTAGACTCCTTAAGCATACGCTGATCTCTGTCTTTTCAGCTGAGTGAGCCTTCCACGTTCTGCCAGTCTGTCTTCCTCATGCTGAAGTTCAGGAAATGCCTCCAGGCATATAACTAACCTGTGATCAAAGAGGGTTCCTTTGTTCCTCTTTGCTGCATTTATCAGTCTTGCAAAGCTAGTCATTCAAGCCCCCTAAAAACCATTGTTTCAGGGGTTCTGTCCAGTTTTCAAACTATTTCCCGTTAAAGGTCAAGTCTCATACCATTTGCTCCATTGCTAAAACTGAAATTCTCTCACTTTATAGTTAAGGAGACTTTGCTACTTGCCTTACAAGGTTAGTTGTAAAATGCACCTTCGGGTGTTAGAACCCACGTCTTGGCTTTCTCCACCGGAAAGATCCTCTAAACCACATCTCAGTGTCTGACTTCCCAAATCAAAACAAAAATGACAAAAAATTTGGCACAAACTCATGATTTTCCCCTTCTCTTTTCTTCCTTTTTTTCCTATTCCATTTTATTTTGTTGTTGCTACAACTTCTCTCTTACGCTGTATGTTTCTTTTCATTGCAACACTCAAGAGTCAAGCTGCGGCCATTAAATCTGTTTAATTTCATGTATCTATTTGCTTTCTTTTCCTCCTCAGGGATATCTGAAAAACCTCATTCTACCACTTATTGTACCCAGTGGCTGTCCCCCATCGCAAACTCCTTGAGACTTTACATTTTGGAAGGAGTTCAGAGTAAGTGAAAAATGTATGCATGTGACGGAGTTACTGAGGGTAGGAAACGAAGAGAATCTGAGGAGTGTTGTTTATGGTATTTGTTGTTGCAGCTGTTAGATGTCAGCAAGTCAACTCAAAGCGACCCCACGAGCATCAGAGCTGATGCTTGCCCCATCCTCTTCCATAGTCACAATCTCCACCTTGCACAAGCACATTGTTACCATCACTGTGTCAATTCATTTTATCGCAGCCCTTTCCAAACATGATGTCTTTTTCCAAGTACTGGTTCTACCTGTGAGACAAGGCGCCAACAGTATGTGACATGGAGTTTCACCATCTTTTCCTCTAAGAAGTACTTTGATTACACTTCCTCCAAGACAAATGTGTTTGTGTTTTGGCAGCCTATGGGCTGGTCAGTGTTCATTGACAACACCCAACTTCAAAGGCACAAATTCTTCTGTCTTCCTTACTCCTTGTCTTTCAGATGCATATGAAACAGTTGAAAACACCATGGCTTGGACCAGGCTCACCTTAGACTTTAAAGGGGACAGTGCTACTCCGTAGCACTTTAGAGAGGTTCTTGACAGCAGATATCCCCAATGCAAAACATCTTTTGATTTCTTGATTGTTGTTATCATGGGCATTGATTGTGGATCCAAGACAGACAGAATTAATATTTCATAATGTTGTCTGTTGATCCAGCAGTGAAGATTTTTGTTTTCACAATATTGAGATGCAATCCATATAGAAGGCTTTGGTTTTCCACAGTAACTGACTCACGTGCAAACAAGGCTGTGTCTCTGCATAAGGTAAGTTGTGGAGAAGCCTTCCTCCAATTCTGATGCTGCATTCTTCTTCATAGAGTCCAATTTCTTTAAGTATTTGTTCAGCATACAGATTGAATAGGTAAGGAGAAAGGATACAACTTTGACACACACTCCCTGATGTTAAATCAGACAGTATTCCACCACTCACTCACCCATTACCTTGTAGGACCTGCAAGTGGCTTGCCTTTGCTGTAACACCAAAAGTGACCAGCGGTGTTATCTGTGATGAACAGATTTCAGTGGAGCTTCTAGACCCAGATATAAGTCTGACCTGATCTACTTCTGAAATAACAGTCCTTCCAGGGACTTGAGTGGCTCAAACGGTTAAGTATTCAACTAGTAACTTCTTGCTACTGGATAATGCTAATGCACGGCAAAGAGGACCAGGACTTTGAGGAGACAGTAGCTTGGTCAGTCTGCTTGCATTTTAGAACTGTGTGACGGACAAGACAGGAAGCAGTCTGAGGGCGACAAGAGCAGTGAAAGGGCTAAGGTGATGGCCCAGGAAGAAATGATTGTCATAACCAGGGTCACAAGGGACATGTTTCTGTTTGGTAAAGCTAATCCTTGCTGCTTGGACAATGTTGTTGTTGCAGTGTACTGTCGAGTGGAACTGCCCCCGAGCTGACTCTCCAGTAGGTTTTCAGACACAGTTAATGGCATGGGAGGAGATTGCCCAGCCTTCTCCCATGGAGCAGTTAGTGGTTTCAAACCGTGTGCCTTTGGTATTGCAGTGCAGCTTCTTACCACAGGCCACCAGAGCTCCCTGCATTAATAATGTTGCTGTTATTGTTGTTGTTAAGTGCCGTCAAGTCGCAGGCGACTCATAGCGACCCTATGAAGGAAAGTCATCAATGCTTGTGCGTCTTTCATCCAGGTTCATAGGGTTTCCAGAGGCAAGCTATTATGGAAGTGGATGCCACTCCTCCTTCCAAGCTTGTTTTAATCGGGAGCTCCATCTCACTCTGTCCGCCATGGGTAACCAACCATTAATGCATTTGACACATCAGTGTCACAGTGTTCAGCCTCACAGCAACCACAAGTTACCACTGTATGGCAAGTGGACTCACCAGGGCTATGTGACCTAGAGGAATGTCTGAACAAAAGCAATGAAAGACTGGCCAGAGGGCATGGATTAAAAGTCACCCACCTTTGGCTTGGTAGCATCGCTTTCTGTCCACTGGGCCAGCTGATCTCTCTCTATATTATAGAGAAGTAAAATACAAATAAAACCACCAAATGTGTGTATGTGTGTGGTTTGCACAGCGCACACCCTGTCTGGCACATACACACACCCTAACACTTCAAAATACTGCCATTTTGCAGCACATAGCATGTCCTTTATTCTTTACTAAGTAAATACCCTGTAAGCTCCCCCTCTGCCGACACACACATGTCCTAACACCTTGATGCTTCCACGCTCGCAGTTTCAGATCAGTACTAGCTTCCCAGCGTCTGCTGAGATGGCCATTTGTTCTTGGACACAAACAAGTCATCTGGAGGGAGGGAGTAGGAAGACTTGCCCCTGCAAACTCAACTCTGCCCCTTCGCAACTGTGTGACTCTGGGAGATGACAGAGACATAAGGGGGAACAAAATCTTTCACAGATTCTGTAAGAGATGAGAAGGGGGAAATCTCACATCAAACCTGATTTAGAAAGTATGTAACACCAAATAGTTAACTCAGCAAGATCACAGAGGAAGAATCAAGCGGCCTTTTCTCGGTGCACCCTCTCCCCTTGACGGCCCTGGCTGGAGACCTAGTTGGACAGGGAACATAGGCAAGGCTCACTGAAGGTTAAGTAAATGAGGCTGCATTTGGTTAACACGTTACTTATCTGGCCGCACAGGTGTTCCATACCTTGTTTCCCCCCTCACCTGCAGTTTGACGTCACAGCATGGCCAGAAACAGAGCCTAAACTTATACCAATATTGAATTCTGCTTCCAGAGCTCAAATTTTTTTTTAAACGTCCAAGGTTTCTGAGTCAAAGCAAAGCCAATTTTCTGTCATGCTGCATTAATTTAGATGTGGGGGTGTTTGTAGACAAGAGTCTCGCCTCAGTTTTAAGTGGTTATGGGGAGGGAAATCATGTCTCTATGACCTTTGACAGACTTCGACCTGCAGTGGAGCCTCAGAAGAAGAAGCAACATAAGTGTGTGGAGTTCAAGGTTTTGCTAAAGCTTCCATCCACCTACCCGTGGTCTCTAACAGTCTCTTAGGTCTCTAGCATGTGGAGCTGCTGTAGCCTCACATCTGGGCTTACAGACAACATCGAGTGAATACTAAGCCCCACAGTGTCAAATAACCTTAGATTGCCTGTGCAACTACAAAAAAAATCCACTAAATTAAAATTCTAATCCCTATGACTAAATTTTCAGCCAAATGGCTTATAAAGTGAATGATAATACCAATGAGTTACATTAGTTAGAAATTTCAACCATATGAGATGAAAGGGGTAGGGTTTCTCCAGAGATGAAATTCAGAAGACTGACATGGGCAGGAAAGGAAGACGTACAGAAATGAAAAACACAAGGAGGGAGCAGCCTGGTTTCACCCTCTCTAGGATGAACCTGTTTGTTCTCCAACAGTCCATGGTATATTCAACACTCTTCTCCAGCACCACAGCTCAAAGGCATCAATTCTCTTTCTATCATCCCTAAGTCACTGTCTAGCTCCCTGATGCATAGCACAGAATTGCAAAAACTATGGCCTGGTTCAGGTGCACCTTAGTCTCCAGACTGACATCATTGCTCTTCAGTACTCTGGAGAGGTCCTTGACAGCAGACTTTCCCAGTGCAATTCGTCTCTTGATTTCCTGGCTACTGGTACCAAGAATGCTGATTGTGGAGCCAAGCAAAATAAAGCTGTTAACAATCTCAGTTTCCTCACCATCTATCATAATCCTGGTAATCAGCCCAGTAGTGAGAATCTTTGTTTTCCTGATGTTGAGCTTCAATCCATATTGAAGGCTGCAGTCCTTGACCCTCTGCAGCAAGGGCTTCAGGTCCTCCTCAGTTCCAGCAAGCAAGGTTATGTCATCTGCATAAGCAGGTTGTTAATCAACCTTCCTCCAATTCTGATGCCACATTTCTCTTCATACAGCCCAGCCTCCCAGATGATTTGTCCTGCATACAGAGTGAAAAGGTATGGAGACAGGATACATTCCTGACATACACCCTTCCTGAATTTGAACCATACAGTGTCTCCTTGCTCTATTTTGACCACTGCCTCCTGTGGTCCAAGTATAGGTTTTGCATAAGTACAATTAAATGTTCTGGGATTCCCATTCTTCTCAGAATCAACCACAGTTTGTTGTGATCCACACAGTTAAACACCTTTGCATACACAGTCAATGAAACACAGATAGGCATTCCTCTGGTATTCTCTGCTTTCAGCCAAGATCCACCTAACATTAGCTATAATGTCCCTAATACCACGGCCTCTTCTAAACCCAGCCTACACATCTGGAAGTTCTCTGTTGATGTACTGCTCCAGTTATTTTTGGATAATTTTCAGCAAAATCTTGCTTGCATGTGATATTAATCGTATTGTTTGATAATTTCTGCACTCTGTCGGGTCATCTTTCTTTGGAATGGGAACAAATACAGATCTTTTCCAGTCAGTTGGCTATGTGGTTGTCCTCCAGATTTCTTGGCACAACTTAGTGAGCGCATCTAGGACAGCATCTGTTTGTTGAAATATGTCATTTGGTATGCCATAAATTCCTAGAGCCTTGTTTTTTGCCAATTCTTTCAGAGCAGCTTGAACTTCTTTCTTCATCACCACAGGCTCTTACTCATTCGTTGTTTCATGAAATTCTTCTGTGTCAGCTAATTCCTTCTGGTATAGTGACTCTGTATACTCCTTCCATCTTATTATAATGCTTCCTGGATAATTTAATATTCTTCCCAAAGCATCTGTAACTATTGCAACTTGTGGCTTGAATTTATTCTTCAATTCCTTTAGCTTTAAGAAATGCTGAGGGAGTTTGGCCCTTTTGATTTTTCTGACTCCAGCTCTTTGCACATTTTATTATAATACTTTGCTTTGTCTTCCTGAGCTGCCCTTTGAAATCTTCTGTTCGGCTTCTTAATTTCTTGACTTCTTCCTTTTGCTTTGGCTTCCTAATTTGAATAAAGAGTTAATCACATTTGAATTTAGGGAAAGTCATTCATCCATAATGGACATAGTAGACTTGATTATATAATCACACCTTTGTTAGCTTTTATAAGAGCTTTCATTGAGAAATGAAATCTTCCCAACATATTCTAAAATTTTAACTTATTTCAATTTTAAAAATTAACCCCCAGTAACTCTAGTTTCTGGTTCAGAATTTGATGAATTTTGTTATTAATTTTTATAGCAGTTGCTCTAATTATAGGTTAATTTTTTTTTTTTAGATTCACAAACCTTTTATTACTCACAGGTCAAGAATGTCAGCTATTGCCCAAACCATTCCAACCCCAAGGGGAAGAAAAGATTGGGTTTATATACAGAGATTGGGCATGGAGGTTACTCAGATTTCATTGAGGCTGACAGTTGAGCTTTCTTCCCAATTGGGAGTCATTATTGTTTCTGACTTCTCATGGGTGTCCAGGTTAAATTTTATATCATCTGAAATGAGAACTATTTTATAGTTCACACAAAACATTAATTGTTTCATAGTATCCTTCAGAATGGGTGTTGACTGCTATGAATTGCGACTGCCTGGACAATCTAGAATTCCTATAATTAAACATCACAGGGACACAGACTGAATTTTACAAGTATCTGAATTCTTGTTGGCTTTGAGTAAGTTTTCATAAAATTACAGTTACTTTTCTGTAAGATTTTATGGATGATTGATACTATACCAATTGTGAAGTTACTTTTCACATTTACCTTCTTGTTTGTTCATTCATCAGGGATCTATTAAGGGTCTGCTGCAAATATTCTTTGCAAATGAAGAAGGTGAGATTTTTGTCTCGTGTACTTGGGGTATGTTATCAGGAAAGTCAAGCCTCTGGAACAAGACATCATGGTTGGTAGAGTGGCAGCAAAAGGAAGATCAGGCAGTATTCTTTCAGTTGTGCATTGATCACTAAGCGCTGGAGCTAACTAGATAGTTAAACAAAAGTTTAACTAGATAGTCAAACAAAAGTTTAACTAGATAGTCAAACAAAAGTCCCTAGGTGGGAAAAATGATTTTTTAATTTGACTTTTAACCTAAAGCTTATTGACTGAAACCCAACCATTGATACTCCAGAAGAAAAAGCCTGGAAGTCTACTTTTATTAAGATTACAGCCGATAAGATAGAGCGATTCTACTCTGTAACCCATGGGGTCCCCACGGACATCGATTGAAGGGCCATCACTACCAACAACAGTGTATCCAGCACTGGGGTAGATGCTAAGGTATAAGCCAGAGAGGTTCTGGTTTTCTGGGAGTTTATGCTCCACAACAAACAACGACTCCCATCTGGAGAAGTTCTTAAAGGAGGCATTCTCAGAAAGGATGAGGAAAATTAATCTAATGGAAGTTTAAAGGGTTACATTCTGAGATGTGAAGGATTATGTGGGAATTTGCCAGTCTTCTATCCCTGAAATTCCTTCCTTGTACCTTCTTTCTTTCCCCCCTTTTTAAAAAATTTGTGTGTGTGTGTGTGTGTGTGTGTGTGTGTGTGTGTGCACGCGCAAGCCACCAAATCAGATCCAACTGCTACATGTTGAAGGAGATTGCCCGTCCTTCTCCAGCAGAGCGTCTGGTGGGTTCGAACCGAAGTACCTTCTTTCTTGAAAGTAACTATTTCCTTACCAACCTTCTTGAGCTTTCCTCAGACACAAATAATTGTGTTGGTTTTTCTGTTCTTGAACACTCTTTCAGAGGGCTGAATTGTTATTTGACCCTTTTGACCTAAATCAGGAGTAATTCAGGCTAATATTTGCAATGATCTCAAGATTTTTTAAAAAGCAGTATCCCAAACCAAATGAGTTGATTCTGACTAAAAGTGACACTACAGGACACAGTAAAATGCCCCGTAAATTTTCCAAGACTGAAAATATTTACCAAAATTGATTGTCATGTCTTTCTCCCTTGGCCAATAACTTCTGTTCTACCAGGGTTCTTTGTGGTATGACATTACTTCAAAAAAAGTCCTTGCCATGGAGTCATTAGTGACTTATACTAATTCTTTTGGACAGAGTAGAACCACTCCATAGGATTTCCATGGATGTAAATCTTTATAGAAACAGAAACCTCATCCTCCCAAGTGAATGGTGTTTGAACTTGCCCTCATTAGCCACTGAGCGTTTACCAACCACCTCACCCCACTTATCCCACTATCCCATTACCAGCTATTTGAGGCAGTCAATCACAAATTAAAATCATCTCAACTCTTCTCTTTCAGATAATTTCTCTAAGATCATTCCTTTACTTTTTACAAACTGAAGTTTGCTTTTCTCCAACGGTAATAATTTCATCTGATGTTGAAGTCACAGGCTCCACCTCTGTCTTCCTAATAGTACTCTCTATCCCTTAAAGGTCAACTCATTTCTGGAAGAAGGAAGAAATTTGCTTTAAGACTTGCCTCTGTTTTACTGTTTTTAAGGGTTAGACAAGGTTGCACACACATACAAAATCATGAGGTAATAAGATTTTAGTATTTCTTTCCAAGACTGCTATTATCAAATCTATGAAAACAATTTCATTTCACACACGCCTACAGAATTGCAGAGAGAATTGGAAAGGGAGGGGAAAATCAGACTAGAATCATCAATACGGTGAAATTATGGTCCTACTGCACATTGTACAACTACATGGGAAGAGAACATTTCATATCAACCCCTTTGTCATCTTTCCACGTGGAAAACTTTCCCTTCTCTCTTAATCTGCATTTATCTCTGATTAGATTTATAAACACATCCTTGGAACTGTCCTTGTTTTCATGCTACTTTTCCATGCAACTACTGAAAAAGATAAGGTCCACCTATAAAAGGCCTGTTAGGTGCTCTCAGACTGTGTGCAGAACTCGACAGACCTGCCACGGTGAGTCAGGAACACAAGTTCTAGGTCTCGTTTTTTTGAATTTACCAGAATTCTAGTGATTTATATCTAAATGAACTTGAATAATTCTAATCTTAAAAAAACAAACCAGCTTAATCAAGGCTGACTCGTGTGTTGTTTTAAGTACAGTAATAGTTTTTATTTGAAAACATGACTATGAAAAACAACCAATGATAACCCTACAATCCTACAATCTCTTCTTGATCCTTCTCAAATTCAATGCAACAAATCTGACCCTGTGTTTTTAACTTTCTTTAGATGCTGCTAATTTGGACCCTCTCAGTGCTGCTGGGGGTAGTAGCAGGTAAGAAAAATAGCCCTTGATGGTACATTGGTTGAAACCCTTGACAGATAACCAAGAGATTGGTGGTTCGAAAGCACAAAGGACCCCCTGGAAGACAGATTTGACGGTCTGCTTTTGTAAAGATTACAACACTGGAAACTTTGTGAGTCAGTTCTATTTGGTCCTGGAAGGCTACCATGAGTTGGAATCAACTCCAGGGCAACAGGTTTGGTTCAGTTTTTTTATCTGGGAGAGACCACTGCTCAATGCTCTCAAGATGGGCTTGAACACGTCAATTCAAACCACCATGACCATCAGAAATCAAATGAGTAAGAGGACAGAGTTAAAGAACACAGGGCTTGGAAGAGTTGTAGGATAAAAGTCTAGGGTTCCGAGTTAAATTTTAATTTCAACAAATATTTTAAAATAACAAATATGGGACATATTTATACTTAAGAATATTTCTATGTATGTGAAGTTCAGATTTGCTGGAACATTTTCTATTTTCATTTGTTAATTATGGTAACTGCAATCAAGTGTGGCACTGAGATTCTGTCTCCACCATGTAAGATTGTATTCACTCACTCACTTATTGCCTCCACTCTAAACCAACTCATAGCTGACCAGTTTCATGACACTGTAAATTGCATGAAGGAGATTATCTTTCTACCAAGGAGTCATTGGTGGATGTTAGTCCCCAGAGAGGCGGAAACTTTGGGTTAGCAGGGCAACTCACCATGGACTATGTCACCCATGCTCCCCCTCCCCCTTGGACCCTCATACTCATTCTACAATAATGGTTTTATACACTATTTGTCTTTGTGGGACTGAGTTAGATCACTCAGCATAATGCTCTCCAGTCCCTCCCAAGTTAGGTAATAATTTACAAAATCCTTGTTCCTGCGTGCCACATAGTATTCCATTGTGTGAATGTACCACAACTTCTCAATCCATTCGTTTGCGGTTGGACATCTGGGCTGTTTCCACGTTCTTGTGATGGGAAATAATGCTGCTATGAACAATGGTGTGCAAGTTTCTGTTTGAGACTCAGTTCTCATTTTCTTGGAGTATATCCCAAGC
The DNA here is from genome assembly GCF_000299155.1 of Elephantulus edwardii. NCBI lineage: Eukaryota > Metazoa > Chordata > Mammalia > Macroscelidea > Macroscelididae > Elephantulus > Elephantulus edwardii. The sequence goes on along the minus strand of NW_006399756.1, from coordinate 14,276,607 downwards.
AATGGAATGGCTGGGCCATGTGAGTGCAATTCTAAGCCACTCTGTGCTTTACTACCTTCACTGTGACCTTCACTGTGAAGCTGGGACAATGATGCCATCGCTCTCATAGATCTGCTCGAGGGGGTTGAGAGGGTTGAACTGCTGACCCAAAGACTGCATCTCTCCTCTCCCAGTTGAATCCCCCAGAGGCTAAGTAGGAGAAAGATGTATAATCATTTCCCCATTAAATGTGCAACCTCAGGAACTCAACGACTGCAATGAGGTGTTTTGGGTTTGAGCAAAGAATTGTTATAGGACTAAGATAAGTCAGGCGAATTGTGTTATTTTGCCAGCACTTAGCATATGGTAAGTTATAAATCAGTGCAGCCCCACTATTGTAGCTACTATTCTCACTCCAACCATGAACTTAGACTTTAATTAAACCTTCAGGACCCTTTGAGTTGGTCTTTTAAGAAATTGGATGACACAATCCAGTCTAGTGTTATATCCAGGCATAGGTTGGTTGGTTTGTTGGTTGGTTGGTTGGTTCTGAACAGCTTGTTCATCACAGGAATCCAGAACACCCCTCAAACACAGGTCAGAGTGAAGATCAACTATTTACGCCTGTGTATGAAACCTGAACTTTGCATCCAAAGGTTAAAGCCAGAGGTGGCTAAAAGACTGAAGAGCTTTATACCCTCTGTGAGGCCTGAGAACACAAGACCACACTTTCAGTGACCCCTGGCCAAGGAAGGTGTCCTAGCTGAAAGGTCAGAACAGGTGTGCATGCCCATACTTGCGTGTGTGCACCAGCGCAGGCTGTAAGCAAACATGAATGTATATGTGTATGTCCTCATGGCCCCCATGCTACATTTCACAAGAACAGTTTCTGCTTGATTGTTATGGGAACCACAGTCTTAAAAGTGTTAAACTAAATCCCATTCCATGTAGGCCAGAGAAACCGAGAGGGGTGTGTGAGAGAGAGGTGTGTGTGTGTGTGTGTGTGAGAGAGAGAGAGAGAGAGAGAGAGAGAGAGAGAGAGAGAGAGAGAGAGAGAGAGAGAGAGAGAGAAGCGCAACAGATACATCTAGGGTCAAGCACCAAGGCAGAGAATTATGGGCACAACAAGAACTGGACAGGTGACAGCATGGGACTGAGCAAAGACTTGAGGACAAGAAAGCCCTCAGTGGCAGAAGTGAGGAGAGCAGCCACGTCTCTTACAATACACTGTCTCAAAGGTTTCTGTTGGGTGTATGGACAGAAAGATGCTCAGGAAAGCAAATGGAAAAAATGTGCCACAAAATATAATTTAACTCCTAGTGCAGTCCAGAGACCATTCAAAGCTGTATTCTGCTTAAATTGATGCCTGTTCTTGATCTTTTCTGTGTGATTGTAGGTAAAGAAGTCTGCTTCCCAAGGCTCGGCTGCTTCTCAGATGACTCCCCATGGTCTGGGATTGTAGAAAGACCCCTTCACATCCTGCCCTGGGCTCCACAAGACGTCAATACCCGTTTCCTCCTGTACACAAATGAGAACCCAACCAACTTTCAAGTAAGGGCACTCATGTTTTCAGACCTCAGTTCCCTCTCTTCATTGTGTCATGAGGAAAACAAGGCTTTTAAAAGAACACACATCAAACCAGACTAGGTATCTGTGTAGACTGAGGGGAGGAGTGAGCATTAGCATTATTTCAAATAAGTTGTTTATGGGAAACTCATTAACCTGTCATTCATTATTCTTGTCCTACCTCCATGGTAGACATAGAGTAGACATTATTTTTCTTAGTTGAACAACTGAAATATTCATCAAAGCTAGGAAGTAGCAAGATGGTGATGACTGTGAATAGCTTGATGGTGGGAGGAACCTCATTCAGTAGAATCTCAAAGCCTAGCAATTCTCCCAGTTTCTACCTCCTGTGTACAATGACTTCTATTGTATTCTAGAAGAAAATTGGCATTAAACGCTTTGACTCTCCTCCTGCACCCCACCCCAAACAGGAACTAGTTGCAGATGCAGCAAGTATCCAGGGCTCCAACTTCAGAACTGACAGGAAAACACGCTTTATTATTCATGGATTCATAGACAAGGGAGAAGAAGGCTGGCTGTCCAACATGTGCAAGGTGAGATGTGACCATTTCTTAAGGTGAAGATGTGGCTGGAGTGATAGTCAACAAATGATAAGGCAAGAGCTGAACCTATAGTATTGGGCATCCTGTAAACCCTGCTGGACCAGGGAAGGTTCCAAAATGTGGGGTTGGGACATTTTCACATCAAATTGGTGGCTCTGAATAGAAATTATTTAATAACAAGAACAAAGATAATTTCAAAATTTTATATGCAATGCTTCTTTATCCACAAATGCTTCTACACTGACATCTATCAACTCACCATAACTCTTTCGTTTTCACATGAGGGCCACAAAATATGTTATTTTGCACAAAATATTTTCTTTCTTTCTATTTTGACTTGTTACTCTAATCTCCTGTAGTAACTACATCTAGGAAACCAAGATATGTTTTCATTTCATTTCCACATATATTGCAAGCAATGATTCCATTTTCTTTAATTTGCCCCTGGCTACGCGCCCTGTGATAATGAAGAAATAAAAGACAGAAAATCAAGTAGAATACATTTTCACAAGTTTAGAAGCAATTAGAGGAAAACCATAACCTGCCTTCAAAAGTAGCTTTAAGTTGATGATGTTTTTATTTTTTTTTGTATTGAGTAATTCATAACTCAAAAGTAATATAGATATTTAGATATTTATACCTAATTAGTTCCAAGATCTCAGAAGCAGACGTTTTTCCTTACATTCTATTTGACTTTGACAACACTGTTGAACTATGATAGAGAAGCAATTGGATTAAAGTAGGATGTTACTGTTGTTGTTGTTGTTGTTGTTATTGTTGTTGTTAGGTGCCATGAAGTCAAACATGACTCATAGCGACCCTATGAACAAAAAATCTGCACCCTGTTCTATCCTGAGCCATCTTCACATTTCCTGACACACAAGAGCCAATTGCAGGAGTTACCGTGTCAGTCCACTTGGTTGAGGGCCTTCCTCTCCTTCACCGACCCTCCACCCTTCCCAGCATCATGTCCTTTCCCAAAGAAAAGCAGGATGTTAAAGACACCAAATTCCAGTCTTGACTCTACCATTAACAAACCACGAAGTTAGCAAATTATTCCCCCTATTTTCCCATCTGAATAATGCAGGAACTGAAGAGGACTTTTTAAATGGCTTTGGGTTTTCTCATCTTTGCGGAATGAGGGGAGACCCAGTAAAAAGTCTACTCAAACAAACAAAACTCTTGCCTGATTTAACATCCCTCTAACTATATTGATGCCCCAGAAGGAAGATCTTCAAGTAACTCTCAATAGTTATGTTTTTAATGAAACAAGTCTTCAAAGATGTTCAGCAGAGACTATTCAGCCAGAGACTCTGATTAGTCTTTGTCTCACGGAAGAGCTTACACACTTACCTAATGATTTAAAGGGCCTCAGCATAACCCTTTATTTATTCATTCAATAAAGATTTGTTGATCACACATTGTGTGACAGGGACAGTTCTGGCCATTGAGAATACAGCCATTGAATAAAACATGTAATGTCCATACGTGCCTTCCACTATAGTACAGGACAATACAATCTTAATACCTCTTATAATAATCTAATGAGACAAGTTTCTCATTTTATATCGTTTTTATAAATCAAATTTCTATGTTTACCTTGCAAAGAAAATCCAAGGTTCTAATATCCACAATAGTCAAACCTCCAGTTTGGAGCCAATGTTAACTAGTAATAATTTCATAGCCGTTAACAAGCTAACGGCCTTGTTGACTGCTTCAGGGTTGAATGCAAGCATCCTAATCAGATAGACCAAGGAAGGAGTGCATCCCAGCCCTTAAATGTGCAAATTAGCAATTAATAAAGGTCTTGCGTTGCTTACCTCTTGATTTGTGTCTCTGCCCCTAGAACATGTTTCAGGTGGAAAGTGTGAACTGCATCTGTGTGGACTGGAAAAGAGGGTCCCGTACTGGGTACACCCAGGCCTCCCAGAACATCCGGATTGTAGGGGCGGAAGTGGCGTATTTCATTGAAGTTCTTCAGGTAACTGTCTTCTGGTTACACAGGGATTTCCTGTCACACCTTGCTCTCTGATTTTTTCCTTTTTTTTAATTCAGTAGGAATGATAATTGTTCATGCCATTCCTTCCCTTCAGATTTGGCTTTCACCTTGATTGAAAAATGAAAAATATTTAGGTTTTATCCATAAACTTACTCAACTCAATAAGCTAGTTTGCACTTTAAGCTATTTTTTTTAACACTGGTAGGTTGTTGGTGCTGGATTCTACCAACAGTTGTTTTGATTTTAGCAATTGTTAAGCCAAGTTAGCCTGGCAACGTCAATCTCAAGACTACACAAGATTTTGTTTATTTATTTTTTTTTAAGAGAACCACCATGAGAGCAAGCCAACCTGACTTAACAGCTAAAAATGCAGTAATTATTAAGCTTGCATGGACTTATAGCATTGCTTTAATCATTTTTTTTGTATTCTTCCATCTTCCTTCTCTTTTTCCTGCTTTTTTTCCTTTTTTTTATTGTATACTGGTTTGTATACAAAATCCTTACACATTGTGTTTCATTTTCATTTGTGTTTCATCTGCACTGTGTTTCCAATGACCCTTCCCACACACTGTGTTTTATAAAATTAATCACCATTCATCTATGTCCTGGGTCTCCCTGTCTTTTCAGGGTCCTACTAAGATCTATGCTAATTTTGCTTCATTATCTCAGGGTAATAATTCTTCATATTGACCGTGTCTATTAAAGTTTCTCTCAACACCATAAGATAAAAAACAATAAACCGCATTTGCAATTATTTAAGAGTTAGACCTATTTCTGCCTTTTAAATGTTACTGTAGGGAAATAAAACTATCCAAGAAAAACAATTGCTTTGAGAAGGTAGTGTGCCTTCCGGTAATATAAGTTTGCAAAAGTTCCCCTTTGTACCCACCTTTGATCCCATAGTACTTGGAAGCGTTCTGAAAGATTCCCTTTCCCAACAGTCATCGTTCGGATACTCTCCTGTCAACGTTCACATCATTGGCCACAGCCTGGGCTCTCACGCCGCCGGGGAGGCCGGAAGGAGGACCAACGGGGCCGTGGGACGGATCACAGGTTGGTCAAAAGACTGAAAGCTGCAAAGGTAGACTAGATGTATGCAGCTCTGCTTTTCATTTGTGGAGACAGACTTGCTCATTTTCAAAATTGGATCAGAAACTGGTGTATTCTGCATCCCTCTAAATTTTTTATTGACACAGATCTTGCTCTACAGAGCCTGGCATAGTTCATAAACATTGCATGGGATGAAAATGTGAATTAGAAACAGCTGCGGGCCTCACTCAGCACTATTTTCCCTTTGACAGACATTCACGAGGTACAGGTTTTATTGTATAATTAGAATAGGATTAAAATGAAAAAGTTGACAGCTGTGTAATTCATTCTGGTTTTTTTTTTTCTTCAGTATAAATAGCTGAGAAGGCCAGTCAATTACCCAGAATTACAAGTGTTGGAATTAGTGAGACTGGCTCAGGACAGGGCAAGGTTTAGAGCTGCTGTGCATAGGGTCGCTTTACATTACAGGCGACTCAGTGGCACATAACAACAGTAACATACTATGACAGGTGTAGAAGCATAAGTGGCATCTACTTCCTAAACAACATGCCTCTGGAAACTCTATGAACTTTGGTAAATGTCGATAGTTGTAGAGGGGCTTCAGGCCTTTTGCTCAGAGGGTTGCTATGAGTCGTGCCCAACTCGAAGGCAATCAACAACATTAACAACATGTGTGTGTTGTTGGGGGGGAGTGGTGAGATAGGTGGTCAAAAGGACAAATTTCCCAGGGATGCCATTTAGTTTTGCTGCTAATTTGAAAGAGAGATTTTTAAAAATCTCAAATTGGATCATCTGGCCAGTGAGGTCACATGTTGGAGAATAGGTTCTAAAACAACAATGTTGCCTTATGTGTAAGATCTAAACGTGGGTAATTTTTAAAACACCAACATTTCTCCATTTTCTGACTCTGTCTCTGAGCTCCTGATTCTTGAAAATACACACACACACATCCTTGGGATACCTGGGTTGCCCCTGAGTTGGTGGGAGCTTCTGGAATATCTGTTTATTGATCCGTTGGTAAGATGTTCTACCCAGGACATTCTTTCCCATCCTCTGTAAACATTTGTTCCTGTCGGGCTGTGCCCTAGTGACTGTGAGAGCCAATGCCCTTGCCACATGGACGTTTAGAACCGAGTGGAGACCGTTCTAATAGAACAGCTCTGGGGGGGGTCCAGTGTCTCCTGAAATCTCAGAACTTCCACGTGAGAGCAGCTAATAATGGGCATTGCTTCCAGTGACTGAACACCCACCAAACCCCAAAACCCGCTGCCCTCGAGTGGATTCCGACTCATCGTGACCTCTGATGGGTCCCGGGCTGCTCATCTTCATGGGAGGGAGACAGTTTCACCTTCCTCTGTGGAGCGGCTGGTGGATTAGAACCATAGACCTTTCAGTTAGCAGACCAATAAGTAACCCACTATGCTACAAGGGCTCCTTAGATGACTATTTTTTTATTTTCTTTTTTAATCATTTTTTAATTAATTTTAGTGAAAATTTACAGAGACTTTGGATTTCCATTCTTTTATTATTGCACTTTTCTCCCTGCCCACTTCTCCACCCCCAGTACACTCTTCTCTTTGAAAAGTAAAAGAAAAATTCTTTCATTGTTTTACACTGCCTCCCCCCAAGAAGACTATTTTTTTTATAATTTTTTTTACAGAGGTTTTGGATTTCCATTCATTCATTGCCGCAATTTTCTCCCTGCTCACCCCTCCCCACCAGCTCGCTTCCCCCTCCGAAGAGAGAAAAAAAAAAAGAAAAAAAAATTCCTTCATTAGTATACAATTCCCACATCCCTTCCCCCCACCCTCCACCCCGAGTACACTTCTCTGTGCAACCTTAATTCTGGATTCCTGTGCTAACCATAATACTCAATCATATATCACTTCTAATCTGTTCTTTCCCTCATCTGTTTCAATACAATACACATAATTTATCCAGTTTTTTCTGTCATACCCCCACCCTGATGTCAGACCCATTCTACAACAGTGGCACCATGCAGTATTTGTCCCTTTGTGACTGAGATATTTCACTCAGCATAATGTCCTCCAGGGTCACCCACTTTGAATAATATTGCATGAGTTCCTTGTTTTTCAATGCTGTGTAGTATTCCATTGTGTGGATATACCACAGCTTCTCTGTCCATTCGTTTGTTGATGGGCCCTTAGGCTGCTTCCAATTCTTTGCTATTGTAAACAAAGCTGCAATAAACATGGGTGTGCATAAGAAGACTATTTTTTTAAATGCCCATTCACTACCATTGAGTTGAGATTGACTCTCAGAGAACTCCCACCAGCTTCCCAAGGCTGTGACTCTTTGAGGAATGAGAACACTTCCTCCTTCCCCTATAGAGCTAACCTTCCAGTTTGCAGCCCATCACTTTATGCACGATGCTACCAAGGTCCCTTTAAGCATCCATTCTCAAAGCCACCGGCTGTCCTGAGCAATACATGCTTCCCCATCGCCTCTGTTCCATTCAGACCCATCGTGACCCAGGAGCACAGAGTGCAGCTGCCCCAGAGGGCTTCCAGCTGTGATCTTTACAGAAGTGAATGGCCACCACTTTTGCCCACAGAGTGGCTGGTAACTGGAACTGCCAACCTTTTCACTAGGATATGAGTGCTTAACCATGGCGCCACCAGGGCTTCTGGGTCTTCCTTACTATTTTGTTTTTAAGGAAAACCAGCTCTTTATTTGCTATTTGCATTCTTCTTGTTGTTGTTGTTGTTTGGTGCCATCAAGTCATAGATGACTCATAGTGACCCTATGAATGAAAGGCCTAAGCACCGTTCATAGAGTTTCCGGAGGCAAGCTATTTCAGAAGTGGATGCCACTCCTGCTTCCAAGCTTGTTTTAATCAAGAAGCTCCACCAAACACTGTCCACCATGGGCAAGCGTTATCACACTTGGCACATCGGTGTCACAGTGTTTAGCATCACAACAACCATGAGTTACCTTTGTACAGCAATGCACAAACCAGTGCTATACCTCACAGAAGTATGTGTGACAAAAAAAATTTAAACCAGGCCTGAGGGCTGCAGATTAAAATCACCCACCTTCAGCTTGATAGCATAACTTTCTGTCCACTAGGCCAACGTAGCTCTCTCTATGTCGTCATTGTTATTGTTGTTAAGTGCCATCATGCGTTAAAGTGCATTTAAGTGCATTAGAATGAGTTTTTCCCCAACCATAGGATTTGACTTTCAAGCACTTGCCTATCTCCAAGGACAATTTCTAAAACCAGTTAGCCTTTGGCCTGATGTTTGTAATTAGTGACTATGTATAAACATAGATGAATATGAACATGTCCTGTCCTGCTTACTTTAGGACTGGATCCAGCCGAACCTTGCTTTGAGGGCACACCTGAATTAGTCCGACTGGACCCCAGTGATGCCATGTTTGTGGACGTGATCCACACAGATGCCGCTCCCATCATCCCCAACATGGGTAAGCACCTCACCTTGTCTTCCCACAGTGAGCACCTGCTCATCATGTCACTTCCATCCATCAACATCAACTTCCCCTTCATTTCAAATTCCTCAGGGTTTGGAATGAGCCAAACCGTGGGTCACCTTGACTTCTTTCCCAACGGAGGAAAAGAAATGCCCGGATGTCAGAAGAACATTCTCTCTCAGATTGTTGACATCGAGGGGATCTGGGAAGGTAAGGTCATTTTGTGTATAAAGAGATTTTTCTAGGGAAGAATTTCTGTTTTGTTTCACCAAAATTGCTTTGTATGTCTATAGTATATCAGTATTACATATTCTATGACAAAAGAAAGACTTTTCATTGTATTGCAAGATATCAAATGTTCTGTGAGGCTTTTAACACGAGGAAACCCTTGGAAAGAAAACATATTTGCAGTCAACTCATCATGGTTCTTATTCAGAGATGCTTAGATATCTAGGCGGACAAAGAACCTTTTCCTTCTAAAGTTATTTTCCCATTTCATTTTGCTATGCGCCATTAAACTCTTAAATGGTTCTTGGTAATTCATGATTGTATTACAAATCATATACATACTTAGTAAATCATTTCTATCTATGACCTCTGTGAATTGGCACCAAAGAAAAGATTGCTGATGTATAATCTTGGTTAATTTCAAAGGAACTCGTGACTTTGTGGCCTGCAATCACTTAAGAAGCTACAAGTATTATGCTGACAGCATTCTCAACCCGAATGGCTTTGCTGGGTACTCTTGTGCCACATACAGTGCTTTTACTGCCGTAAGTATACTCCACCTTTCACTCAAAAACCCCACCACTTCTTAGGATTGCTGTGTTTCTCTGCGGTTAACATGCAGTCAACAAAGACTGCCATAGAATTGCAAGAAAATACATACATAAAATGACTTTTACTTTTAATCATATGTTGTTGTTGATTGCTATCAAGTCAACGTCAACTCATAGTGACTCTATGAACAAAAGGCCTAATGCCTTTCCATAGCTATCGTGTTTCTCCAAGTTCATAGAGTATATAGTTTAGAAAGTGGATGCCACTCCTGCTTCCCAACCTGTTTTACAAGTGGGATCTCCACTAAATACTGTGCACAATGGGAAACCCTTATGGTATTTGATATTCCCATGGCACAAGGTTCAGCATCACAGCAAACACAGGTTACATCATATGTACAAATTAATAATGATAAAGCATTAGGGAATATGAAAGAAAATGAACTTGTAAATGGAAATACCCTATATCTACCTCCTTATTGGTCTCTACTGTTTGTAGCAGGCGAATTGCCGTACTTGTTTTTATATAGTCCTAAAAGAGAAATATTCTAGGGAAGTCTGAGCTTTATATACAGGCTGCTAATGGAAATGTAAAAAGGTATTCTTAAATGCTGACCTTTAAAAGCGATGCCAATGGACTCCCTGCGGCCTAATTGATGCCAGTTACTGATGATCTTCCACTGGTTTCTGAGGCTCTTTATCTGAACAGGAACAGGTGGCCCTTCTTTCTCCCATGGAGCAGTTGGTGGATTTGAACCACTGACCTTTCATTTAGCAACCCAACATGTAATGCACCACTTCTCCAGGGCTCCTTTCTAAGTATAGGCAAATGAGTATTTCTATGTGATTTCATACTTGCTAAGTAAGATAGGTTTGAATTTTCATCTTCTACAGTATTCTCTGGATATCTAGCTTGAGACCTTTAACTATAATCTTGATTATACCGTAACTATTGCTCATTGTTTATTTAATTGTCTTTTTATGCAAACTTTTAGCAAAAATAAAAATTTGTAACATATGATATTTAAGAGAGAGCGCTGGGTAGCCTAGTGGCAAAAAAGCTGCACTGTAATTCCGAAGGCATGCAGTTTGAATCCACCAGCTGCTCCATGGGAGATGGGCAATCTCTTCCCATGCAATTAATTGGCTCTGAAAACTCACCAGAGAGTCAGCTATGGGTTAGCTCTGACTCAGTATACAACAACAACAACATGACATTTAATAAGAAAAAAAGAGATAACTAATGTGTTCGCTAATGTCATAATTAACCAAGACATACACTTTCCTGGTTAAGAAAGATGATGGGAATTTTGATTTGACCATTAAATGGCTAAGTGACTCTGGGCAAAATACTCAATTTCTCTTCAGCTGTTTGACATTTGTAAATATAAATACTAATGGTATACCTCTATACACTTGGTGAGAGGGCTTACTGAAATGACAGATAAGTTAATTGTTTAGCTCAGAGCTGAAAAACAATAATTAATACACTACAATTGTTGACTGTTGTAGGGAGTATTTTACTTACATCACAGCTTACATATGCATAAGAATGAACCTCCATTTCTTTGATCTAATTTTATTTTTATCTTTTCCCAAGAGGTTTTCCAACCTCTGCTTAATGAGGAAAACAAGCTAACAAGCACCATAATCAAACTAATGATGCTAGGTTTGAATCCAATTAAAACTGAGTCTGATGTAATCATATAGATTGAATGCTTGGTTGGTCTTTTAGTCAATGCTTAGTCTCTTTTATAAAAGAAGTATCTCAGTTTTGCCTATTTCTCAGCCTTTGAACTCCCCTAAAGGCTTTTCTCCACTGGTGGTGATAGTAAAGGTCTGAGTTTCAGCCAACTGGAAGATCTGAGGGTCCATGCTTATAGAAGCATTATAGAAGCTTATAAAAGTCATTTGATTTCATCAAACTGTGGTCATTATCTTTGTCTGCCTTGTGGATCAGAGGTCTGCTGGTATTTGCGATAAAATCTGGAGCTTGTCTATTCTCGTGGCTCAGGCAATGCCCTCAGAGAACTCTGACTCTCTTCTGTTGCTGGATGTACATCTCTGAGATTCTGCCAAGTCTCTTGCCTGGACCACTGATCCTCGTTTCTACTGTGGAGTAAAAGCTAGCCCTCCACAGATGGAACTAGGATGCTTCCTTCCACGTGCTTTTGTTCCTCCTGCCCTCTTGGCTTCCCCACAATTCCTTGAACTAGGAAGAGTAAACCTTCTATGCTCCATTCATCTTCTCTAAATTCCTACCTCCCAGGGAAGTCTGTGTGGTCAACTTGAGCATTTTCTCCCCTTATGGGAAAAATTCTGAGATCTGACTCTTTCAAGTTTTCTAATAAAGAATTCAGGGGAGAGGGGAAATCTTGACATTTTAGCCTATTGCCTTCCTACTTAGCCTACTCTTCCTACGTCAAGAGCTCATGATCATGCCTTGTTCTTGACCTTTCCAAGCCTGCTAAAGTAAATCTTTCAACTTGGCAGACAGCTAGTAAGTCTTGGTTCAACTGGGCCATTTAGAGCCAAGACAGAAAATATAAGTCCTGCTATTGTTTGGTTTTTATAGTGATTTTTTGGTTGGTATTATTTAACAATGAAGTTGCTGATTTGTGTGTGTGTGTGTGTGTGTGTGTGTGTGTGAATAATCTGTTTCATAAGATATATGTTTTGCCTTTGTGCTGGACAAGAGTATTGAATATACCATGGACTACTAAGAAAACAAAAAGTTTCATCCGAGAGAGGGTTAAACCAGGCTGCTCCTTGGAGGCAAGGATTCTGAAGCTTCATCTGGCATACTTTGGACATTTAGCAAGGAGGGAGACATTTAGCAAGTCCTTGGAGAAGGACATCATGCTTGAGAGGGTGAAGGGACAGTGCAGGAGAGAAAGACCCTTGATGAGATGGATTGACTCAGTGGCTGAGGTATTGGGGGTAGGTGTGTGGGAGACAGTGAGATTGGCACAGGACAAAAGCAGGGTTTAGGGCTGTTGTACATAGAGTTGCTATGAGTCGCAGGCAACTAGACGGCACATAACAACAATGACAAAAAGATGTTATTTAAAACCTATCTGAATGGAATGAACTTTAGAACATTTGAATTACATGTGTAAAGAAGATAGTGCACTATTCAATGAAAGAGTATACTCATACATCATTTATTTCTTTTCCCTAGAATAAGTGTTTCCCCTGCCCAAGCGAAGGCTGCCCACAGATGGGTCACTATGCTGATAGGTTTCCTGGGAAAACCAACGGAGTGGGTCGGGTGTTTTATCTGAATACTGGTGATTCCAGTAATTTTGCCCGTAAGTTTCTCTTTTGATGGTCTTCACTTCCTACTGTTATGCATAGCTACTGAAAATGTTTAAATTTCCTTTTTATACACTAACTTTAACACTTCCCTGAAGTGGAAGGAGAAAATTCTCTGATGCTGTGTTCAAGATGATTTTGTCTCATTAGGTAACAGAATAAAGCTCTGTGCCTAAACTATCAATAATTCAAAAATAAACAGCTTCCCCTGAGCATTGTGCTCTTTGGACATGTAGCTATGTGGGGTCAAATTAACATTAGCAACCTGAAAGATTATATAAGAAACTTAGAGGGCAGCGAGTTTCTGATAACGAAGGAGGAACCGTTCAGAGAGAGCAAGAGAGTAAGAATGTTTGCATAGCTTGAAGAATGTAGTCAGTGGCCCTGAATTGTACACACAGGAACTGTTGAATTGGTCTGTGTTCTTCTGTGTGGAGTCTCAACAGCAATGAACTAACTTATAAATAATAACAACAACAACAAATTACTTTGCCTTTGAGACTGGTGCTGAATTTGGAAATCTTCCTCTGCTCCAGTCTCCTCATATTCAGTCCAGTTCCAGATTAGCAGAGCAAGTAAACAAAAGAGAGACATTTCAGAGGTTGTAGGAATAAGGAAGAGTTGGCAGACCGGGGGCCTGTTTAGGACTGGAGATATGCTGGACAAGGAGGATGCAGAGAAATAGGGACAGATGAGGCTTTCTTTTGTAGGTAACAGAGGAAGAAGTACCGACACCGTATATGAGTTACGTGAAACTGTTCAGTCACAAAATCCAGATGAACCTCATCTCAGTGTATCATCTCAGCAAGCTGACATTGATGATTTTTGTGTGTGTGTGCAGGTTACAGGTACAAGGTATCTGTCACGCTGTCAGGAAAGAAAGTCACAGGACATATATTAGTTTCTTTGTTTGGAGACAAAGGAAACTCTAAACAGTATGAGATTTTCAAGTAAGTGAAATATTTCTTACTCTAAGTTTGTAAAATATTGGAATAATTATCATGTATAGCATTTTGATTTATATTCAAGTTTGTTCATATGACATGGCAGAGAAAATGAGGATGGCACAGGATGGACACGGTTGTTAATGGGATTTCTGAGTCAACTCAACAGCACCTAAAGACAGCAACATAAATAAATAAGCTTAGAATCACCACGTATCATTAAAAAGAAGAGAATTAGCCCATTACCCTAACACATTTCCAAATTCTGTCTTGAAATTCTTGCCTTTGCTATTTCCTGAGAAGGTTGTTGATGCTGACTTTGAGGACTTTTTTTTTATGTCTAGTTTATAATCAATAGAGAATGATGCTTGCCCATAAAATCCCTGGGGAAAGATGATATAGTAAAATCATTATTTATGAAATTTGGAAAGAATTATGACTAACGTGTTGTTTAAGGTTTTCCAAGAGTTAAAACTAGCTTTAAATTAAGAGATGAAAGGCAGATACCCTGCACTGGTTAGCATTATGCCTGTATCTGCTTAAAACACAAAAATGACGATTGTAGTCTCAGCTGTCATAGAAAAATATACATGGTAAGCTAGTTTTAAAGACATAAATATTTATTTATATGTATTTTCTTGTATGTTTTTGTTAACTCCTAATGCTCAGGGGCACTCTCAATCCCGACTACACTCATTCCAATGAATTTGACTCAAATGTGGATGTTGGAAACCTGCAGAAGGTTAAATTTATTTGGTATAACAACGTGATCAACCCAACTCTCCCCAGAGTGGGAGCATCCAAGATTGTGGTTGAAAGGAATGATGGGAAAATGTAAGTATATGTGTTAAACCCTTAGAGATTTGTAGTATTGGATCAACTTATCTTGTTTTTACCACCATGAGTGTATCCTGGGTTAAAACTCCTTGAACTGAATGATTCTCAACCACTCTGGTCCTGGCTCCTTCCTTTTTTTTTTTCATTAGGGAGAAAAGGAATATTTTGGTAAAAGAATTTTTATAAATTTGCAGCTAAGTGTTGTGCCATCTGATACAAGTGAAGCATTAGAACGAGAATCTGGCTTTAAGATCCTAAAGTCTAAAGAATATTTTCACTTGGTAGCTCCACCTTGTACTGGTGTGCTTAACATATGTTATTGGCAGAACAGCAAGGCCCAGAAATGTCCCCCAAATTAACTTCAAAAGATGGAGATAGACTGGCTTGAATCACTTGCCTCCTGAATAAAATCAGACATTCCAAGAGATAGAACAACCTTTTAGGGTATCCAAGACTGAGGTGTATGTGAGCCAGAGGGTCCTTTACCATGGTGAATCCTCTGAGAAGAAGGAACTGGCAACAGTAATGAATGTAACAATATTAGCTCACATGTTTTGAGTATTAAGCAAAATTGTGAAGCATGGTGCTCTGCCTCTCGTGTCCTTCACTCCATATAAAAACCTAACAATGAGACTTCTGCCTACTGAACAGAAGAAATGATAGAGGTCAGATTAACCCTCTCAACCAAAACAACCGAAAATCTAGACAAAATATAGAAAGCAACAGTGTTCAGGGCACTGGACATTAGGCCTAAAAAAGGACATAGAGCCCTGAGAGGTTAAGAAAAAAGGCAATTGTACCTTACAGTTTCCCAGACCAGAGAGTGAAAGGACTGAGTTGAGGAGATAAGAGTTGTGAATCCAGAAAGACTGGGTTCTGCAGGACAGAGGGTCGGAGAACGCTAAAGACTGAGAACCTCAGAAATCCCCAGCCCATTTGATCACCAACGTTCTGATCAGCCCATGTGTGTTAGGAAATTGCTCAAGACCAGGGAAAGATCTTACTGAAGGGACTAGAGGCAACAGTGACTGATTCTCTTGCAGGACCAACCAGACTGGAAAGATGCAAAACTCAAGGGGTGCTGAGTTAAAGGCTTAGAAAGATCTTGCCTCAGTAGTGAAGAATAATTAGATAGAGGAAAACTTGAAAGGATCAAACTGTTCAAAAACTTGCAATTGAAAAAATAGTTCAAAAGGATTTATAGGAATAAGAAATGATCACAAGGGAAAAAAGAATCAGGCAGATGACAAGGGAAAATTCAGATGTGTGTCAGTAAAAGATTATTTCTTTTCTTGTTGCTTTTTTTTTTTCGCAGATTCAACTTCTGTAGTCAAGAAACTGTGAGAGAGGAGGTTCTGCTCACCCTCCACCAATGTTAGGCTGTCAGGAGCCCACAGATGTGTGTCCACCGAATCATACTGCTAATAAAATCTAATGGTGAAGTGATACAATCTTTTGTCATCTCTCAAATGTTCTCATAGCTTTTGAGTCAATTCTGACTCATAGTTGACCTTCAAAGGAGTTTTTGAGGTCATCACTGCCCTTCTATGGAGTTTCAGAGGTTAGAGACTAAACATGAGGAGATTGCCTATTTTTCACCCTAAAAGCAGCCAATGGATTTGAACATCAGAGAAGCACTGACATTGGGTTCGCAACTGTATCCAGACTATGCCACCAGAGCTCCCTCTTTTGCAACCAGTGTCCATTAATTCAAAACTCAGAGTTGATCTGAGAACCACAAGGGGCTGCTGAATTTTGTTATATCTGTAGTCCTTGGTTTACACTAGGGCTCTGTTCTGATGATGCTGCCATAACCTAGTTCTGATGTAAGTCAAATACCAAACGCTTCTCTTTCTCAGTCTTCATTGTCATTGTCTCCTATTACAACTCATTCAGTCACTGTCATCAAATCAGAATCAACTCATACCCCCCACTGGGTTTCCGAGGCTTATGAGCCACAAGGGAGGAGATTACCTGCCTTTCTCCCTTGGAGTCACCAGTGGATTTGAACCACTAGAGATGAGCAGAACAACTCCCTATGGACTTATGGCACCAGTAGTCTCTTTCTATTACCAGTGTCTTTAACAATTCCATTGTTACTTAACTCTGGGGGTTGGAAACATTGCATATAAGCTGATATATACATTTTAATGCATGAATTCATTTTCAAACACCCAAATCATAAACGTTTATTCCACCTATAAAGAGTTGGAGAACCTTGGTATTTTGTTAAATTGTGGCATTAACTCCAGTGTAAAAGGTTCTAGATCATCTGCATTTTCCTTGAGTATGATGATGGCATTTCTAGTCAGGCAGTAGTGAGAATTGTCTACACGGCCTTTTCATTTTTCTCTCCTCATCAATTTTGAGGTAATATCTCACTGCTTCATTAATTTGCCTGTGGACTTTGCAAAGCGGTTTGCTTTGCATGAGTTTTTTTCAAGCAAGTGAAGCCCTGGTTTTGTTTTAAACATGAAATCTAAATGGTAGTGTTTTGAATAGTGCAACATAAAGTCAAACATCTGAGAATAGTAACATCAGCAAATCATATGCTGTGATGTATATAGTACATATTACTAATCATAAGGTATATAAATCAAAGCAAAAATAGATGGTAGTAAATGCAGTTCAACATACCTCAAACACATCAGTAGTTGGGGTTAGCGTGTGTGGTTTGCAGCATCCCATCTCAGGCGTATTGTTTATGGGATAACGTCATCACGTCCAGGAATAACGTAATCCCTGCAATTCTCATCATTTAAGACATACTTGGGTTCCAGAATGGACCCATCAAAGAATTTCTCCCCTCTTGGTGGCACAAGTAGAAAGAGCCTTCAGTTTGCTTCTGGCCCATGGCAACCCTCTGTGTGCAGAGAAGAACTGATCTATTTCGTTTTTAAGGTGAAAGCTTTTCAAAAGCAGGTCCCTGGGACTGGCTTTCTACCTTTGCCACTTTGCCCATCATCTTCAAATACTGTGTCTGGTCCAGGTTAGAACCCTCAGGGGAGGTAACACATAGAGCATGAGGCCTGGAGGTATCTTCTAACTGAGCTCTCTCCTCCAAGTTGGGTTCCCAGGTCTTTCTCTACCCTGAAGTCTCTGTCATTTTTCTAAAGCAAAAACCAGACATCTCCCCCAATGACTCACATGACAGAACTTCTTGATCTGGCTTTCACACAGGACTCCATATCATCTCTCACCACATACCTTCTAAAACTCCATGTTCTGGCACTGACCTCAAAATGGCCTGGTGCTTGGACAATGCTGGGCCTTTGCAAGAACTCTTCCCAGAATGTTCTTTCCCTTGTCTTCTTGTCTGTCTAACTCTGACTGGTTCTTTAAATTCCATATAGATATTACTCCTTCCAGGAAAAGGCCCCTCTTATCCAGCACTGTATATGCTCTCAGACTGGATTATAGGCTACCTCACTGTACTAATACAACCCCTAGATTACCACAGCCTCCCATTTCAACAGGTATTTCTTCATATTGTAATGACTTACTTACTTCTCTATGTGTTCCATAGGTTATCTTCTTAAGCAAGCTCCTAGCAGTATGAAAGAAATCTTTTTTAATGACCATTTGACAACTGAAATAATAAAGGCAGATTGATCATTGTATACTAGGACCATGTATTTAAAATTAGACCATCTCCAAATGTTGCAATTATGTGCCCTTGAGTTGCTTCCAACTCATAGCAACCCTATGCGCAATAGCTCTGAACCCTGCCCTATCCTGAACCAATTTCACTGCCTTCAACACACCTAGCACCATTACCACAGCTACTGTGTCAATCCATCTCATTTGGGGTCTTCTTCTCCTGCACTGAATCTCCACCCTTCCAAACATGATGGCTTACTCCAAGGACTGGTCCCTCTTGGCCACAAGCCCAAATTATGTGACATGGAGCCTCAAAATCCTTGCCTCTGAGGAGCAGCTTAGTTTCACCCTCTCCAGGATAGACGTGTTTCTTCTTTTGGCAGCCCATGGTATATTCAATACTCTTCTCCAACACCACAGCTCAAAGACATCAATTATTCTTCTGTCAACTTTAGTCATTGTCCAGCTTACTGATTCATAGCAAAAAAAAATTGGAAAGACCATGGCCTGGATCACCAAATAATATCCTACAAAATAAAAGGACACTTTTTCAGATCTTAACAGGTGGATAGAGATTTCTGAGAGGACACGATTGGAAGGGAACCACTGGAGAGGTAACAACAGAGACAAAAGCACAAACCAAGTTCACCACCATTGACTTAGTTCCATTGACTCATGTCAACCTTCTACCAGCACCACACACAATGAAGCTCAGTAGGTAATAGCACAAACTCAAGTCCATTGCTGTCGAGTCAGACTTTACTCATAGCTGACCCTGCAGTGGGTTTCTGTAAGTCACGTAAAGGGTCCTTGCTCATCTTTCTCCTGAAGAACAGCTGGTAGATTCGAACCAGCAGAGAGGTTCAGCTGCTGGGTTAGCAGAGGAAACACACAGAGGTACGAAAATAGGAAAGCCTAAAAAGGTTTATTTAGTGTCTCAGTAAAGTATATGTGGGTCTCTTTTACTTCACAATCTTCTACCTTCAGGGAGCAAGACATGAACTGATTAATTGTTATCAATGACAGGCATAGCTTTATGTAAGTGAATTTACAGCAGATGAGTGTTTTTTTATAACCTTCATCTAGGCCTCTGGGAACACACGCTTTTTTCATGGAGGTGTAAATGAATAGGGAGCACTCCTCACCCTCTGGCCTTGATCAAGGAGATTGAGGGGCTCAACTGTTATCCTGCCAAGCCTGGCTATAAGTTTGTAAACATATAGTTTTTGAAAAAATGTAATATTTTGTACACGATACACTGGAGAACAAAGGGAAATCAAGATTCTTCCATGCCCACTACCACGTTAAGTAGGAACCCGGAGAGAGCTCTCCGTTAAGGCCTGTCTGCGGACCTGCCACGTGACTGTATGGTCTGGAACTGTGACTGAGGAGCTGCCTACTGTACAGAATTGTAAAAAAGCAACTCATTGAATTATTTTACAGTAGTTTGGTGGGGTTTGTTGGTAGTGGTGGTGGTTTTTGTTTTGTTTTGGTTTTTGCAAGACTGGTTTTGGTGTTGTGCAATTAAAAAAATAAATTTTTAAAGAAGAAAACTTATATTGCATAGGCCCAATTTTGTAAAACGGGACTGATGTGGGGGTTGAGGGAAGAGAGAGATGGAGGGGAGGAATGATGTGTACTGCGTTGAAACAGATGAGGGAGAGAACTGTTTAAAAGGGATATTTGATTGGGTATTATTGTTATGACAGGAGTCCAGAATGAAGGTGGACTTGGGGGAGGGATTGCATAACAATGAAAGAGTTTTTCTTTTACTTTTCAAGGAGAAGAGTGAATTGGGGGGAAAGGGAAGGCAGGGAGAAAAGTGCAACAAAGAATGAATGGACACCTTAAGTCTTTGTAAACTTATTAAAATTATTTTTTTAAAAAGGTCGTTTAAAAGAAAAGTACATGTAGGTTGATCACAAAAAGGCTGACTCCTAGAAACAGTTTATGGCTCTTAGAAGTTTCCCGTGGCATAAAATCCAGTCACCAAAACCTCTTGTTGCCAAGTTAATTTGAATTCCCAGCAACCCCGCTTGTTGTAGAGTGGAACGGAGCTCCACAGGGTTGTGTTGGTTCCAATCTTTACGGACACAGATCACGAAGCATTTATCCATCTCTTTGTTGGGTGGGTTCAAACCACGAACCTTTTTTTGTTGGGAAGCCAGAGCAAATCATCTGTGCCACCCATTGTTGTGCTTATTGCCACTGGGTCAACCACTCCTCATAAAGACCGTAGGGGAAATAGCTGTGAACCCGGTCCTATCCTGAGCCAATCACACAGTTTCTGACACACCTGACCTCTAGGGACCTCAAATTGGCTCACTTACTCACTGTCAGTTGATAGGTCAGAGTCGTATTGTAGAATTGTCCCATCAGGTTGCCTGAGGTTGTAAATCTTAGCAGGAGCAAATTTCCCATCTCTATCCCTCAGAGAAGTAGGTAGGTTGGAACAGCCAATCTTTTGCCTAGCAACCTAACACTTAAGCCACTAAGCTGTCAGGGCTCCTCAAAATTACTTAAGCAAAATAAAATGTACTAGGTCACATATTTGAAAAGTTTAGGGGTAAAGAAAGGGGGTGAAGCAGTTCAGGATTTTCTGATCCAGCAGCTTCAAGAGTCTTCACCCCCTTCCCTGTGCTATCTTGTCCATGGCTTTCCTCCCACGTGAATGATAATCATGTATCAAAATTGGGACTGTAAATCTCCTTTATCACGTGCAGTAGGATACAGCACACCTCTCTCTCCATCTTCTCAAGAAAGCCACCTGCTATTTATTCCTCTAATTGGTCTGTAACCAGGGAAATGAGAAATGCTATTTGGAATTTCTGGGCATTCCCATCCCTGGCAAATGGATGGAACTATGGTCTCCAAAATATCTGGACCTGGTAGAAGAAGAATAAATATCTGAATGAAAAGGAGAAGTCAAGAATGAATCTGAATTTTGGAGCAATTGGAAGCATGGCGTTATCATTGACTAAGATGGGGAATGCTTTAGGAAAAATGAAGTGAGAAGGTCGGTTTTAGTCACTTCAAATTCGATATGTTCATTAGATCACTTCTAGGTCAGAGCAATAAAGGCTGAAAAGAAATAAGTAACCAAGGCCAAGTAACCAAGAAATAAGTAACCATTCATTACCAAGTAAATGAATGAGGGTCTTGGAAGTGACCGTCCATGTCAGGGTGGGAGGTGGGCAGTAGAAGGATTTCAACGATGGTCAGTAAAGATCTCATTGGGGAAAAAAATGGATTTGAACTAACTGCTGAATTATGAGAAGGAGTCAACCCGAGTGTAGATCTGGGAAGAGATTTTCTGGCAAGGAAAGAGTAAGTGTAAAATCCCAGAGGTGGGAGAAGTTTTGACGTGCCCCATGGAAGGACTTGCACATTCCATGAAGTCCAGTGTGATTGTGCAGAAAACAAAGTGGAGAGAAGAAAGCTATGAAGTCAGGGAGACAAGCAGAGCCATCTGATACTAGTTACCAAGAAGTGTACCTGTTTAGTGACCTATTATATGACCGTTTGATCATCAAGAGGTTCATCTTGCATCAAGCATGAAGACATGTTATGTGGCATCGAGTTGACTCTAACTCACAGTGGCCCTATGACCAGAAGACCTACACCTTGCCCTCATCTGCCCAGACCTCACTACCTCCACCAGCTCAAGTGCACTGTTGTATCAATCCATCTTGTTGAGGGTCTCCTTCTCTTTTGTTGACTCTACTTTTCCAAGCACAATGCCTTTTTCCAAAAAACCTCCTGACAACCAACCAAAATTATGTGAGATGAAGTTTCACCACCCTTGTCTCTAAGGGGCCTCCTGGTTGGACTGCCTCCAGGACATGGCTGAGTGTTCTTCGACAATACGTGGTGGACATTCAATACTCTGCCAGCACCATAATTCAAAGTCATCAGTTCTATTTCCGTTTTCCTTGTGCGTTGTCCAACTTTCAGAGACATAGAAAACAACTGAAAATATGACTTGTGTCGAGCCCATCTTAGTCCTTGCTCTTTAATGTTGCCGCACACTTTTAAATTGAGACCGTGCTTAGAAACACATTTTTCTGCCATCATTTGTGGCAATGTGTTAACAAAGAAGTCTTTTTAAAAGTCTTTAAAGATTTTAAAGTCTTTAAAGAGGTCTATGACAGAAGGTGTGGCCCATGCAGCATGTCTTTAGATTTCTCATCTGCTGCTAACATGGGTCTTGACCATGAATTAAAGGAAAAAATGAAATAATTTGCAAGTTTAAGTGTTTTTTTCCTACATCTGTTATGGAGCCCTGTTGGCCTAATGGTAAGAAGCAGCACTACAGTCGTGAAGGCATGCAGCTTGAATCCGCCAGAGGCCCCACGAGAGATGGGCAATCTCCTCTACGTGCAATTAACTGCCTCTGAAAACCTGTCGGAGGGTCAGCTGTGGGTCAGTTGCAACTCACCAATAGGTGGTGTCCAGTAGTAAGGATTTCTTTTCTTAATGTTAAGATGTTATTCATATTGAAAACTCTGTCATATTCTTCAGTAAGTCCCTCAAGTCTTCACTTTCTGCAAGTAAAGTGTATCATGTGTATATTATGACATAGTATAAATGAAAAGTGTAATTGCTTTAGACTTCACTGTCATCTTTGTACATTGCTCCAAGAACTTCCTAGACCGCATAAACATTCCTCCAAGGCTTAACGACCTGGTCACACAAACAGAATCACTGGCAGATCATCTATTTAGGGGAATGTTATTCTATATTTTAATTTACTTTTTATAAGAATCCTCCCTACTCTATGTGATTAACACTCAATTCATTTTCTTGGCTTAGAAATCAACCAAAACTTATCTACTCTAAATTTTGCTCTTTAGCGCTTGGATGTAAATCCCACCTAACTGTTCTTTCCCTGTTTAACTTTGCCAGGAATATGCCTTCTCTGTGCCTACATTTCCACAATTATAAAGGGAGATACTTATCTCATGGAGTTGTGAGATTTAAGTTAGGTAATACATATGAAGTGCCTAGTATTCTCTCTGTGTGGTGAGCATTACCATTTGGTCAACTGTTCTTTTTCCTTACTTTTGGGGGAAGCCACTTCCGTTTTCTCAATGAGAGAACCGTTTAGCCTGTAGTCATGCATTTTGGCGGTTGAGAGGAGTGTCAACAATTGGTAGGTGGGGGGAGTTATACACAGTAACCTCACAGGACAAAGTAGAACTGCCCCCAAATACTTTCCAAAGCTACTCTCTCTACAAAAGCAAACTACCACAATCTCTCACATGGAGTGACTGGTGAATTAAAACTACTCAACAGTTAGTTTGCTGCCTTAACCACTGTGCCAACACGATGACTTAACTTTGACATTGTAGTTGTTGTCAAGTGGCGTTGAGTCACTTGCCACTCACAGTGACCCTATGTGCACTAGCCCTGAAACCTGCTCTATCCTGTGCCAACTTTATTGATTCTGACACACCTACCCTCATTACCCCAGTCACTGTATGAATCCATCTCATTGATGATCTCCATCTCTTTCTCTGTCCCTACACCCTTCCAAGCATGATGTCCCTCTCCAAGGACCAGTCCCTCATTGCAACATGTCCAAAGTATGTCAGACGAAGCCTCAGAATCCCTGCCTCCAAGGAGCAGGCTGCAGGTGACTCAATGGCACATAACAACAATAACATTCTATGACAGATTTAAAAGCAGAAGTGGCACTCACTTCCTAAACAACACGCCTCCAGAAACTCTATGAACTTTGATAAATGTCGATAGTTGTAGAGGGCCTTCAGGCCTTTTGTACGTAGTTGGACTCAAAGGCAATCAACAACTACAACAGGATAAACCTGTTTGTTCTCCTGGCTGTTCATGCTGTATTCAACACTCTTCTCCAGCACCACAGCTCAAAGACATCAATTCTCTTCCTATACTCTCTAGTCATTGTCTAGCTCTCTGACATACAGCAAGCAATTGTGAAGACTCTGGCCTGGATCAGATGCATCTTAGTCTCCAGACTGACGTCGTTGCTCTTCAGTACCTTAGAGAGGTCCCTGACAGCCGGCTTTCCTAATTCCATTCACTTCTTGATTTCCTGACTGCCTGCTGGTACCAAGAGTGTTGATTGTGGAGCCAAGCAAACTAAAGCTGTTAACAATCTCAATCTCTTCACCATCTATCATAAAGCTGCCAATTAGCCCAGTGGTGAGAATCTTTGTTTTCTTGATATTGAACTTCAATCCTTGATCTTCTGCAGCAAGTGCTTCATTTCAGCCTCAATTTCAGCAAGCAGGGTTGTGTCATTTGCATAACACAGGTTGTTGATGACTCTTCCTCCAATTCTGATGCCATATTCTTCCTTACAGAGCCACAGCTTGTTATGATCCACACAGTCAAAAGCCTTTGCACAGTCAATGAAGCACAGATAGACATTCCTCTGGTGCTCTCTGCTTTCAGCCAAGATCCATCTAACATTAGCTATAATATCTCTACTACCACGTCCTCTTCTAAACCCAGCCTGCACATCTGGCAGTTCTCTGCTGATGTGCTGTTCCAGTCGTTTTTTTTATCATTTTCAGCAGAATCTTGCTTGCATGTGATATTAATGACATTGTTTGATAATTTCCACACTTTGTTGGGTCATCTTTCTTTTGAATGGGAACAAATATGGATCTCTTCCAGTCTTCTAGATTTCTTGGCAACTTAGTGCATCCAGAGCAGCTTCTGTTTGTTTGACACTAGAACATATTTAACTTGAGAAGTGGGGTGCCACTGGTGTTTGCCATGTGAGGACTTATCTGTATTGCCGTGTGAACTGGCCAGACTGCTCACAGATGCCTGTGCCTCTGGGTAATCCACGAAAGGTTTCCAGGGGCCAGGCTCACGTGATAGGTGTGCAGATATCAGAGGCACTGGGGAAATTCACCAGACGTGACACATTCTGGCGATGTGGGCTTTTGGAAATTCCTGGTGCAGCTGTTCAAAGTTACAGTGAGCTCACAGTACCATAATTGCTGCTGTTTTTAAGTCATGAAGTTTTGTATTGATGGTCAGACACGACATCTTGTCTGTCAGTTTGTTGTACTCTGGTGGCTTGTGTGACTCCAGCTCTTTTCACATTTCCTTACAATATTCTGCCTTATCTTCTCAAGCTGCCCTTTGAAGTCTTCTGTTCAGTTCCTTTGCTTCAGCTTCTCTTCCCTTTATTTTAGCTTCTCTGCTCTCTAATGCAATTTTCATAGCTTTTTATTCTGATACCCATTTTTACTTTTTCGGTCTCCTCTGTCTTTGTAATGATCTTTTGCTCTCTTCACAGGTGGTATCCTTAATTCATCACACAGCTCCTCTCATCATTGATTGAGCATTGGTGATCAATGCCTTAAACCTGTTCTTAAGATGATATTTTTTAATTCAGGTAAAATAGCCTCAAGGTCATATTTTGCTTCTTGTGGACTTGCTTCAATCATTTTCACCTTCAATTTCAAATCACACATGAGTAAATGAGTAAACAATGGTCTGTTCCATAGTCAGCACCTGATCTGCTTTTAACGCCCGATATTGGTCTTCTACGACGTAGTCAACCTGACCCCTGTGCAGACTATCAGGTGAGGTCTATGTGAAAACCACTGTATTTCTTAGAAAGTTATTTGCACCATTTTACACTCCCACCAGAAATTAATAAGGGTTCCAGTTTCTCCACAACCTTGCCAGCATTTGAGGTTTGCTGTTCTGTTAAATTTTGCTATTCTGACTGGGGTGAGATGATATCTCATAGTTGTTTTGATTTGCATCTCTCTTAGA
>NW_006399756.1:14238063-14250365 GCF_000299155.1 Elephantulus edwardii | reverse complement strand
TATTGCACTAAAAATCATTAATTAAAAATTTAAAAAGTTATTTGCTATGAATGAATCATTGAATGTACAAAGTTCAATCTTTTATAGTAGAAATTATGTTGGAGATAGAATAGAATTTTGCAAGAGCTATGATTATTTGTTGTAAATTTTTTTTCAATAACATAAACAGCAGAATTGTTCTGGCAACTCAAAGTTATGCAGTTTAAGGTATGTACCAGCCACTCCACAGGAGAAATATAGGCAATCTCCTCTTACGTGGTTTACTGTCTCTGAAAAACCTGTTGGAGACTCAGCTGTGGGTTGTTTCTGACTCAACAGTAAATAATAAGGTACACATGGACCTCACCAGATAAAACACGCAGGAATAAAATAGTCTCCATTTGTGAAAATAGATAATGGAGAGAAGCTCAACATTGTTAGTCAGGAAAGGACCAGGGCCTAACTGTGGCATAGACCAAGATTTGCTCTTCTGTAAATTAAAGTGAAGCTGAAGATAAATAAGTCAACAAAAACCAAAATATGGCTTTGAGTATAGTATGTCTGAAATGAAAGACCATCTCCACAATAGATTAGACTCATTGACCACTAATTACTGAAGATCAGATGATTTGGGAGATGACATTAAGGATAATTGTTGTTGTTGCTGTTTAATGCCGTCGAGTCGTAGACGATTCATAGTGACCCTATGAACGAACAGCCTGAGCACTGTTCGTACATAGAGTTTCTGGAGGCAAGCCATTTCGGAAGTGGATGCTGCTCCTGCTTCCAGGCTTGATTTAGTCGGGAAGCTCCAGCCAATACTGTCCACCATGGGTGCCCATTACCACGATTGGCACATCACTGTCACAGGCTTCAGCATCACAGCAACCACGAGTTACCTCTGTACAGCAACGCACAGACCAGTGCTATACCACCTAGAAGAATGTTTGACAGGAAGACAATTTGAACCTGGCTGAGGGCCACAGATGAAAATCACCCACCTTCGGCTTGGTAGCACAGCTTCCTTCCACTAGGCCAACGTAGCTCTCTCTTGGTCGTCGTCATTGATTAAGGATAATACATGAAGAAATAAAAGGTCATTTTAAAAAACTAATAAAACCAGAAAGAGAGGAGACTCTGAACACAGACAGCTAAAGAAAAAGGAGAAAAATGAAGGTTCAAAAAAAGCAGAGCAGAAAACTTCAAAGAGCAGCTAGAAAAAAATGCTGTTATTTTGAGGTGCTGCCTTGTCAACTGTGACTCATGGTGACCTATGAACAACAGATTGAGATCCTTATAAACGTCCTCAGGGTGTACACCAGGCAAAGATCACTGTTGCATTTTGTCAATCTATCTCATTAAAGATTTTCCTCTTTTTCAATGACTGGTGTCATAGTGGTAAAAAGCAGCACTGCAATCCTGAAGACGATTCGAATCCACCAGCTTCTCTGCAGAAGAAGGATGGGCAATCTCCTCCCATACATTTAACAGTCTCTGAAAACCCTCTGGAGGGTCAGCTATGAGTCAGTTCCGACTCAATGGTACACAGCAGAATACTTATAGAGTCAAATGTGCCAAGAGCTGGAGTTAGAAAACAAGGGAGAAGAACACTCTCAGAATTTCTTAAGGTTAACGAACTGAAGAATACATTCAAATCTCAGTGGAAATACTGAAGGATACTGTGAGACAAGACATTATATAGGGAAAGAAGACGTAAGGAATAGACAGTTACTTTACCGGACGTCATAGACTGTTGCTCAGCCATTTTAGAAGGTAGCATACGATCAAGAACCAAAGGTGTTGAAGAAGGACTTCAAGCTGCACTAAAAGTATTAGCAATAATCCGGGCCCCCGATATTGATGGAATACCTACAGAGATGTTTCCACAGACAGCTGCAACACTGGTTGTCTATGCAACACCTCACTTATCCCTGCCAAGAAATTTGGAAGAGAGCTGCCTGGCCAATTAACTGAATATGACCCATATATGTGTTCTTCCTGTAAACAGTGAGCCAGTGGGATATTGAAACTATCAAATAGTATCATTAATATAACACGCAACTAAAATTTTATGGAAGCTAATTCAAGAAATGGTTTTGGTAGTACATCAACTGAGAATGGCCAGAATTTAAGGTTGGATTCATAAGATGGTACTGAATAAGGAAGATTATTGCTAATGTCATATAGATCTTGGCTGAAAGCAAAGAATACTAGAAAGATGTTTACTCATACTTAGCAGCTATGTAAAAGATTTAACTGTTGAGTGTAAGAAAGTATGGGTATCATTATAAATAACAGTAATTCCATAGCATTAATGATGCTCATATGGAACTCGTACATGGACCTAGAGACTGTCGTTTGAAAAAACAAAGAAATCCTGTGAAATCAAGGAAAATGTGTATCAAGGTTGTTTCTTTCACTACGCTTATTTAATGTCTGCTTAGCAAATAATCCAGAAGGATGGATTTTATGACAAACAGCATCAGGCTTAGACAAAGACTCATTAACCACTTAAAATATACAGATAACATAACCTTGCTTGCTGAAAACAAAGAAGACTTACTGATGAAAATCAAGGACTTTTGGGTTTGGTATGAATTACACCGTATTACAAAGAAAACAAAAAGCCTTAAAAATGGACCAATAAGTAATGTCATGATAAATAGAGAAAAGACTGAAGTTGTCAGGGATTTAATTTCATTCAAAACTGATAAGCAACAGGTGGAAGCAGAAATCAAGGGATCTAATGACCAGTGGGTGAGTCTGCTACAAAAGACCTCTTTCAAGTGTTGAAAAGCAAAAATATTGTACTGATGTGTGGCTCTAAGACATGCCTGACTCAGAACATGATATTCTTTTAATATTATTATTTTTATTATTATTCATTTTAATTAAAATTTACAGATATTTTGGGTTTCCATTCATTCATTATTGCACTTTTCTCCCTGTCCACTCCCCGCTCCAGTTCGCTCTTCTCTTTGAAAAGCAAAAGAAAAATTCTTTCATTGTTCTACAATCCCCCCCACCCCCTCAAGTCTACTCCACTATGCAGCCTTCATTCGGGACTCCTGTCATGACAACAATACCTAATCACATATCCCTTTTAAACAGTTCTCTCCCTCATCTGTTGCAATGCATAATTTATCCCATCTTTCTCAGTCTCCCCCCAACCCTGATGTCATTCCCATTTTACAACATATTTTTAATAGGCAAAATATGGACAGTGAACAAGGAAATACACATATGCAAAATATGGACAACGAATGTGGAAAATATAAGAATTGAAGACTATGATGATGTTAGCAAAGCATCTTGGCTCTAAATTCTGGATCCACCAAAAGAACAAGCAAGTCTGTCTTGGAAGCAGGACGGCCAGTGTAGAGCATCTCCCCAGGTAAGTCACCTTTGCCATCCTCATCAACAATGCCCCTTGGGAGTAAGGATGACGAGGCTTTGTCTCATGTGCTTTGACATATTATCAGGAGGGCCTAGTTCCCAGAGAAGAGCACTATGCTCGGTAAAGCAGAGGTTCAGTGAAGAGAAAGGGCGTCACGGAGAAGGACTGACTCAGTAGTTACAACAGTGGGCTCAAACATAACAAGTAGGAGGATGACACAGGATGAGGCAGTATCTTATTTTGTTGTATGGAACATTGCTGTGACTTGAAATCAACTCCACAGCTTCCACCAATCTGGTCAGAGATTGTTACTGGGGCGATGGGTGCCTGGTACATGGCAGAATGTCTCCAGAGCTCACATGCCTGGGATTGCTAACCTGGTGGATTCTCAGGAGTGAGAGAGCGAGGGTTTTCTTGAATAACGACTTCCCTTTAAGTCCAGTTATTTGGGAGCAGGTCTGTTTCACTTGTTGCTGTATGCGTTGCTATAAATCCCAAAGTGAGGGGCTGGCTCTGGGGCCCGACCTGCAGCCTCCACTCTAGGAGTTGGCTTCTAGCGTCTTGATGGCAGTCACATCTTGATGTGATGGTGGTCACGTAAGGGAAGTTTTTGGGTTGTATTTGATGTGTGCTACTGTTCACCCCCCCAAAAAAAAGCAGGAGTCAATTTAACTTTTGACCAATGGTGGAGGCCTGCTAAAGGGTGTGTCTTCAAAATTCCCTCAGGCCATATTTATTAATTTTAGAATGAACATTCTTTAAGTTAAACATTAATCACTTGTCTATTTGCTGTACTGAAAAACTTGGAGTTGCTGTAACGCTGAACACTGTGCCGTAGTTGTGTCAAATACCATAATGGTTACCCATCATGCACAACGTTTGGATGAGCTTCTAGATTGATTCAAGTTGGGAAGCAGGAGTGGCATCCACTTCCTAAACTAGATGACTCTGGAAATTCTATAAACGTACAGAAATGGTGTTAGTTATAGAACAGAGTGCAGGTCTTTTGTACAAGGGTTGCTATAAGTCATATTTGAGTTGACAACACTTAACCACTGCTAAATGAGACTAGTGCTGTTATATCTGGAGGAACACTCTTCCACTTTGCACATCACTCTTTGTCAATGTGCAGTATGAAGTAACCTAGGTTTGCTGTGATGCTGAACCTTATGCCATTGGAGTATCAAATACCATAACGGTTTCCCAATGTGGACAGTGTTTGGTGGAGTTCCCAGTTATAAAAGAGGTTTGGAAGCAGGAGGGGCATCCACTTCCTAAACCACATGGCTCTGGAAACTCTATGAACTTGGAGAAATGATGATAGTTATAGAGAGGTATTAGGTCTTTTGTTCATTGAGTTTCTCTGAGTCCACGGCCATCAGCAACAACATGTGTTGCTGCTTAGAAACTTTTGGGCGATGGAGCAGGATATTAGAAGGTGAGGCCTGTTGACTCACAATCACATTCACAGAGACACACGCACAAAGTTAGAGGTCTTTCTGTCCCTTCCAATCCAGCATTCTCTCATATCCCCAGACTTGTGGGAAGATTGATCACTATTCGTAATCTTGCTTTGTGTATTTATGCAGATTAAAATATGAAAGGCACACAGCGCATTCTATCACCACCTGCTATTTCTTTGAGGTAGCGTCCAGATGATAAGGCTACAGTATAAAAAGTGGCCTGGACACTTGATCTGAGTGGAAGGGTCTGCCTGGAGCATCGGACAGGGTAAGTCACCTTTGTCACTCCTCCACCCGCAGTAACACCGAAGTCAGGAAAGTCTGTATTGATTCCCCAGTCTGCTCCTGGTTCCGGGAATGCCCGGCGACCCTGAGTATGTTTGCATTCATTGTAGATGCTGAGCATGTGGACTATCACATTCCTACTGCTGGGAGCAGCCAGTGGTAAGAAACACCACCCCTGCCCCTTGGGAAAGGTTTCTAGCCAAGCTCTCAGCCTTCAAGCCTTAGCCGCTGTAGGGCTTCCAGTGGCTCCAGGAAAACTCCAGATGCCGGGCAGTAGCAGAGAGCTGGCTCTTTGCCTGGGAATAGCTAGGCTGTTTGAAGGGAGCCTCCTGGACAGTGTCTCCCTGTGTCAGCTGTGTGCCCAAGTGCCCCGGATTAGTCTTTGGTAGGTAAGGCATGAAATGCTCCTATCAAAATGCAAATATGATGCCTGTCTGGCTTAACAGAGAGGCCCATTCATGCCCATTATCACATTAGGCAGCTGCCTCTCATAGTGTTTGAAGAATTCAAGTGTTAACCAAAACGAGAAAGGCTGGGTGGGCAGCAGGACTCTGTAAGATGGGCAGTCTTGTTTGGGTGAGGGTCTGAGGGTCAGGTGGAATATTTGGTAGTTTGTTGGGTTTTTTATTTTATTTAAGCCTCTTGTTTAGTGTCAACAAGACCTCCTGGAGGGGTCTTAGGCCCGTGGCCCTCGGCCTCATGTTATTCTATTTTGGAGAAACATTTTTCTAAGCAATTCAGCACTCTTCTGTCAGTTTGCTGTACTGAGGTAATCTGGGTTTGCTGTGATGCTGAACCTTGTGTCATTGGGGGAGGGGGGTCAAATGCCATAATGGCTGCCCATGGTGGACAGTGTTTGGTGGAGCTCCCTGTTTAAGACAGGTTGGGAAGCAGGAGTGGCATCCCCTTCCTAAACCACATGCCTCTGGAAACTCTATGAACTTGGAGAAATGACAATAGTTACAGAAAGGCGTCAGGTCTTTTGTTCATAGGGTAACTGTGAGTCATGCTCAACTCAGCAATCAAAAGCAACAAACAGCAACCACAAAGGTTGTGGATTGGAATCTACCTGCTGCTCTGCAGGAAAAAAGGCGGGCAGTCTGCTTCCACCTGGAAACCCTAAGGCCACTTCCACGCTGTCTTCAGTAGTTAGTATTAGTCCGAGCCAACTGGCAGGAAGTGGGTGGGCTGACCCCTGGTGACCTCATGTGCTCCACCCACTTCCTAAAGCTGGATTTTCAGTAGATTACCAGGGCCTTTCTTCCAAGGTGCCTCTGAGTGAGCTCAACCTGTAGCCTTTTGGTTTTCTCAGCTGAGCATGTTAACCATTTGCATCATGGGAGCCTTATTAGTCAGATGTAGATACAGATATAAAAAAGTCTCAGGAGAGCTTGATGCAGGGTTGCTGAGTTCTGAGTGGAGAATGTCTGAGTCTCTGTGGAGCCCAGTGTGGCTGGTGCCATGTCAGAAAAGGGACACAAAGGACTAGCGGAGTGGATGAGATAGTGACCAGCCACTCTTTTCACTGTCCCAATGTGAGGGACGGACCGCCAGTCTGAACAAGCCCAGAGACTTGCCAGGGGAGCTTAGACTTAAGCATATCCACCCTCTCCCTCCAGGAAAAGAAGTTTGCTATGATGAACTCGGGTGCTTTTCTGATGAGGAGCCTTGGGCAGGGACTGCAATCCGACCCCTGAAAATCCTCCCTTGGAGCCCTGAGAAGATTGGCACCCGCTTCCTGCTCTACACCAATGAAAACCCAAACACCTTTCAAGTGAGTCCTCCTATGGTTGCAACTGAGCAAGGGGATGTGCTCTCCCCACAGCCCGTGAGCTCCCCGGGGCTAGAGCTCTATTATCTCTGCCTCCTCCTCTGTCACCATATCCCATTCCTGCCCCACGTTCCTCTGGCCTGCTCTTCATCCAGGCCCACGCAGATCGGGACAGTGTAGGTCTTCAGTGAATGGTTCATACTTGTCAGACTACAGCTGGTTAGATGGTCCAAGCTTGGGGTGAAGACAACACAGTCCGGCAAGAACTGTAGGGAAAGTGAGAAGCAGGGTCTGTCTTCAGCCCAGATGGTGACTGGACCACAGCCCAGGTCCAGCAGAGGCAGTGATTACTGACTTGGGGAGGCAGGACAGGGAGGAATTCAAGGTGGACTTCATGAAAGAGGTGGCTTTTGTGCTAAGCCTGCCAAGGTCATGGGTTTGGGAGCAAAGAATAGGAAGGGGAAAGACAGGAACTGAGTGACCGTGACCACATGACACATTGTGTATTTTCAGACTCTCCTTCTCTCTGATCCATCCACGATCGAGGCATCAAATTTTCAAACAAACAGGAAGACCCGCTTCATCATCCACGGATTCATAGACAAGGGAGATGATGGCTGGCTGCTGAACATGTGTAAGGTAGGCGCCACCTCCCAGCCCGCCCTGCTCTGGACGCAGCCGCTGATGCTGCTCCTTTACGCAGCCCAGCCAAGGCACGACTCCGCTCAGGGGCTCACAGCTCCTGGATCAGGGACACGAAGGCACAACGAAGGGGCCTCTGTTCACACGAGAACAGAAACCCCACCTCACAATTCTGGAACATAGCTGATGACCCAAGTCAGGAAATGCCTTATATGAGCAGACTTTCCCCCCACCCCCTTCTTTCTATATTGTTACTTTTTTCTCTCCTCCCAACCCTCTCCCCCAGAACACTTCCCTCTTGGAAAAGTAAAATTCTTTCATTGTATACAATCCCTCCTTCCAGGTCCACTCCACTATGCAGCCTTGGCTCTGGACTCCTGTCATGACAAAAATACCTAATTACATATCCCTTTTAAACAGTTTTATCCCTCATCTGATTCAATGCAGTATACATTATTTAACCTTTCTCAGTCTCCCCCCAACCCCAATGTCAGTCTTGTTTCACAATAGCGGTAGCATGCAGTATTTGTCCTTTTGTGACTGAGATACTTCACTCAGCATAATGTCCTCCAAGGTCACCCATTTTAAACAATATTGCACAAGTTTCTTGTTTTTCAGTGCAGCATGGTATTCCATTGTGTGAATATACCAAAACTTCTCTATCCATTCGTTTGTTGATGGGCACTTAGGTTGTTTCCAACTCCTTGCTATTTATTGTGAACAAAGCTACAATAAACATGGGTGTGCATAGGAGCAGACTCTTATACGAGCAGACTCTTCCACTCCCATTTCTGGCTAAATCAAGGCTAAGCATTTCCTGCTCCCCTTTTCAGTGAGGTAAACCTTGCATTCGTATAAATGATGGTTCTGTTCTTCCTGCTCGCAATGTGTGCCCCCCACACCAAGAGTCAGAAATGTGGAACTGTGACCAATCATTTGAGACATGGAGAACTGAGAGGGATTGGGTGACTAAACGAGACAGTGCCAGAATTACGACACAGTACAGACAGGTGAGGAGATCTGATGGCACTGGGGTTAAAGTAGTCCCCTATCAACCAAAAGTTCAGCCATTCAAACCCACCAACCACTCTTTGAGAGAAAAATGAGGCCGTCTGCTTCTGTAAAGAACAGCCTTGTGAGCTGCGGGGTATTTCCTCTCTGCCCTACAGGGTCGCAATGAATCAGAACAATTCAGTGGCCGTAGGTTTTACAGCACCTGTTGGTTGAAAGGATAGACTGACAAGCATATATATACATCCATGTTCACACTCACAGAAACACACGCACAGAGATGCATGTGTGTACAAACACACACATCCGCTTGCACGCTTCCACATCCACACACTTGCCATCAGCCTTTCTTTTATGCATGCTTGATCCAATCTATTTTTAGCCACTAGCACTGATGCCAGCAACCCCTCTCCCACATCAACTTTAATAAGGACGAGGATACCGTAAACATCAACAGGAAAATTAATCTTGCCTTTGGCTTTAGTTTTCCAGTCATTTAACTTTTGGCATCTCTTCTGCCCCATAGTAATAAGAGGCAGGTTTGTTGATGTAGGGATTTGATGCACATTTATACTTAAAGCATGTGTGTAGGAGAAATCCCTCAGGACCACTTCAACAGATTCCTCAGCAACTACCAGCATCTTTGTGAGCGTGGTCACTCATGTTAGCATCCTATGAGAAAAACAACTGAGAGAGTGGATATAGCACTGTTTAAATCACAAGCCATTTCTATGTACAGCTTTGCAGGCTTCTAAGGGCATAGTGGAGCTATTCACCTTCTTCTTCTTCTTCTCCTCCTTCTCCTCCTCCTCCTCCTCCTTCTCCTTCTCCTTCGCCTTCACCACCTTCACCTTCTTCATCTTCACCATCTTCATTTTCTTTATCATTATTATTATTATTATAGTTCATTTACAAAATTTTAATGCATTGCTTTCTAGGACAGATTCTTCCAATTAGTGGAGCTCTGGGCATCCAGGAAGATGCCTGCCTTGCTGAATTCTTCCATCTCTTCTTTTTTTTTTCTCTTCCGTCTCTTCTAAATCAGCCCAATTATACTTCTGTAATGCCTGCAGTATGTGTTTCTTGCACAAACCACTATGTCGACATGACTATAAACAGAGTGATGCTGTCTTTCCCTCCTTCACCCTTTCCCCACACATCTTGTTGTTGTCAAATCAATTTCAACTCCTGGTAGAATACAGAGGAAAGCTGCCTCACGGTTTCCAGGCTGTAACCTTCATGGCAGTAGACTTTCAAGTCGTGCTCCTTCAGAGGTGCTGTGTGGATTTGAACAGCCAGTCTTTTGGTTAATAGCTGAGTGCTTAATTATTGCATCTCCTTACATACACACGAGGGAACTCTGGTGGCTTAGTGGTAAGGAATTGGGCTGCCAACCTGAAGGCACACGTTTTGAATCCACCAGCTGTTCAGCAAAAGAAAGGTGGGCAATGTCCTCCTGTACTTTTTTCTGCTTCTGAAAACCCCCTGGAAGGTCAGCTGTGAGTCTATTCTGACTTAAACGTACACAACAACAACATACACGTTGAAAACAAAAACAATCACTACTGTCTATTTGATTTCCACTCAGTGACCCTTCAGGACAGAGTCACACTTCTCCCTCAGGCTCCCAAGGCTGTGAACCTTCAAATAAGGAGACTTTCTCCCACAGAGCACCTGTCTCTGGCGAGGAGCTCAACCACTGAGGCACCAAGGCCTCTGTACACTTAATAGACGTCCAGCTTGCTGGGGGAGCTCTGACACAGAAATGGACAGCTTCACAGTGAAACCCAAAGGGCTATTCATGAACAAGTCCTCAACGTCATCTAGGCACTGGCCACTCACGACTGCATTTCCTTTTCAAAACAGAACATAGCACAACTTTTGTTGTTGACTGTTTTGTTTGGGTTTCTTAAAATTTAAACCAACCTTATGAAGTTTGATAGAAACTCAGAGCAAGCCTGAGTTAAAGCCCTTCATTAATCTGCAAACTAAAGCAGGAATCAACGACTGGTGTTTAGTGTTCACCCTGAGGAATAACTGTAAATGAATTTCCTTACAACAGGATTCCCCAACACAGTCTCATTTATCTCGGGGCCATGAGAATGGGGCGGGGTGAAGGGGGGTGTTGGGCATGGCCAGCCTGAGGGCTGTGGTCGCCATCTCTGGCCCTGGTTGAGTGTCATTTCATGGACTGATGGGAACACCCCTTTTTTCTCTCCCAAACCCAGAACATGTTCCAGGTGGAGGAGGTGAACTGCATCTGTGTGGATTGGAAGAAGGGCTCCCAAACCACATACACACAGGCCGCCAACAATGTGAGGGTGGTGGGTGCGCAGGTGGCCCAGATGCTCAGCATTCTCAAGGTGAGTCAGCTCTGGACTCCAGGGCACCGGTGGGTGGGAGCAGCACCCCATAGTGTCTGCCGGGTGACAATGCAGCTAGGAGTTGCATAGTTGAAGAGGAAACCAGGGCATTTCTCCCAGAGCTACGTTTCTGATACAGGTCTCAATAATGACATTCTGGTGGGAAAAAAAGATATCATAATAATAATAACCACAACAATAATAAACAACACTTAGGAGGTAGAGGCTTCAATTTACAAGGAAGAAAACTGGGTTCTAGGAAGGTTAAAAATCAAAGAGCAAGTGGGAAGATTTGACGTTATCCAGGCTGCTTAATTTTGGGAAACACTGTCTTCTCAATACCCCAAAAGGCTCTGTTTGCTAAATAGAGATGAAATTCGCATGTACCAACTCCAACATCAGGGAATTTCTCGTGCCACAATCATGCCAATTACTTCTTCCTACTTTGGTCTTTTTTATTATCTGTTGTTGTTGTTGTTATGTGCCATCGAGTCACCTTTACCTAGTTGGGTTTTTTTGTGTTGTTGTTGTTGTTTTTTACCTCTTTATTGTGATTTGAGTGGAAGTTTACAGAGCAGTTTTTCCATTCAGTAATTCACACACATTTTGTGTTCAGGCATTCATTGAAAGACCATCAACGTAACAGCACTTTCCCCAAGCCCTCCCTACATTTCCTGTTTCCATTTATCCTTCTTCCCTATCTTTTCCTTTTTTTCTGAGCTTTACTCCTTGGCAAATGCCCTTTTGCTCTCCTAAGATAAGGAGAGTGTACCTCCGTGGAATTATCGGTTATCTCACAGTCCAGTCTATTGTTTGACTGAAAGTTGAACCACTGGGGTGAGCTCAGTTCCTGGCTTAAAAATTAGCTAAACTGTTATGATGTTTTTCTAAATCAAATCAAAGTCTTAGTCACTTCTGGCTTATAAAGACTCAGCTGGTTCTAATTATTTCTAGATGGATACTCCATGACCACTCCCACAGACATTGAAGCCAGTCGTGTGAGTGTGCCAGGGCCTTTGTAGATTACAGATACCGGAGGACATCCATCCTTTGTGATTTCTCACTCAGCTAATACGTGAAATACATTTGAGCAAACATCTGAGGCCACCCCATGCAAATATGTCAAGGCTCTGTGCTATTTGCTTATTTACCCAATGTTATTTTTGGACACGGTGTCAGGAGCTGAGCTAGGGAGTGTTGAGGAGCACTGAGACCCCATCTTGCAGCAAAGACTAGCAATGGGAATACAATGTAAGCATGAGTCTTAGGGGGCCAGTTCACGGTGCTGTGGGAGCACACAGGAGGGGAACAGCTAACTGAGGCTGCGGTGAAGTAGATCCTGGGCACGTGATTGGAGAGATAGTTGAGGTTGTTATATGCTATCGAGTCAC
>NW_006399756.1:14198115-14237773 GCF_000299155.1 Elephantulus edwardii | reverse complement strand
AATACTCTTCTCCAACACCACAGCTCAAAGACATCAATTCTCCTTCTATACTCCCTAGAGATAGACAATGAAAAAATACAGCAGTGAGAGAATGCAACCTTCCTGTTTGGGGGACTGGAAGTTCAACCAAGTTCAATAAGCAATCTAGAAGCATAGGTGTTGAATCAGAAAAAGGCTGTGAGTTTAGGTTGGATGCTGAGAACAGTGGGAGCTTTGGAAGGTTTATACCTGAGGGGGATACCATGAGATCTGCAAATCAAAAGAAGAAAAAACACATCATGGCACAAAATGTCATTAAGATTTAATCTCCCCTCTCCAGACCAACTACAACTACTCGCCTTCTGAAGTCCATCTCATTGGCCACAGCCTGGGAGCTCACGTGGCCGGAGAGGCTGGCAGCAGGACCCCGGGCCTGGGCAGGATTACGGGTAAGGCAGAGGGACAGGTGACCCCTGGGGGTGAGGGCAGTGATAATAAGACACTGGCCAAGAGGAAGCTTCCCTGAAAGTGATGCCCCTCAGCTATGTAACAGATACATCGGACAGTTTAAAAAGCCTCCGAGAAGCTCATGGTCTGTCTTCATGGTGGGGAGCAGGTGGTGGCTTTGTTCCCTTTGCATCTTCTGTCTCTATCCCGGCCTCTCATCTCTCTGAGTTCATGCTTCCCAGCAGTCTGGGCCCCTCAGCACAAGTAGGCGCCCAGGAGTGAGTCCTCAGGATAACACAAGCCAAGGCTTGTGAGAAAAGAGAAAAAGGAGCAGATTTTCTGTCCCACATCTTCTTCCGCTTCTTTCTGAAAATAGAACCAGATAAATATTTCTTGTTGCCTCTGCTGGTGGGGGAAACCCAACCACCACCCCAGACAAAGCTTTCCATTATAACTACAAAACACAGGCATATAACATCCTAATAGTCGCAATATTATTATACCAGTGTGTGTTAAGCATCAACCCCAGTAGCCTTGGAATAAGTGGTGGAGAAGGTCCAGCCAGAGTGTTCCTTGGAGGCATTGTGAAGCTTTATCTCTCATACTTTGGGTGTACTGCTCGGAGAGGCTAGTCCTTGGAGAGGGACATCATGCTTGAAAAGGTGGAGGGTCGGCAAAAGAGAGGAAGACCCTCAATGAGATGGATTGGCACAGTGACTGAAGCAATGGGCTCATGCGTCAGAGATGAGGATGGCACCGGATAGGACAGGGTTCAGGGTTCAGATCTGTTGTCCATAGAGTCACTATGAGTCATACTCGACTCAATGACCCTCCACAACAGCAACCCTGTATCTTAGTCCACAGGGAGTTGTCCAGAGAGAGAGGTGACCTCTCCCTGGAGGTTCGAATCAACCAGCAACTCCAAGAGAGAAATCTCATCCTGTGTGATTCATAGCCTCCAAAAACCCACTGCAGAGTCAGCTGTGAGACAGTTCAAACTCGCCGCCAATGAGTTTGAGTTTTGAGTGACTCATTTTAAACATGCAAGTGATTTGCATTCATCACCCCGCCTTGCCCGCCCCAACACCCTCATTTAATCCTTAAAGTTAAAGACTTCGAGGTGCAGGAGAGCAAGTGTCTTGCCAGAGATCACTTGTGCCTTGGAACTGAAACTCAAACCCAGCCCTGCTGACTCTCGGCTCAAGTAGCATTCACCTTTGACAAGGACGCTTCGGGTTTTAGCTGCTCCAAAAGTTCTTTCGAAGAACTAATGACAAATGCAGGGTCCCTATCAAGAAGAAAACATGGTCAAGAGAAAGCAATAATACTTCACATTTTTACTTATATGCCCTGACTATTTATCAGACACTGTATTGGATCCTACTTACATGAAGTCACTTAATCCTGTAACAGGTGGATAAACTGTTGCTATGGTAATGTGCTATCGAGTCACCTATAGCTCAGAGCAACCCTGTGGATGATAGCTCTCTGTACCCTGTCCTATCCTGAGCCAGTCTCCCTGACTCTGACACACCTACCTCCATTACCCCAGGTACTGCATAACCTAGGTGCTATTATTTCCCCACCTTAAAAATGGGGAAACTGAGGCACAGAACGGTGCAGTGACTCACCCAGGGACATGGACTTGCCCAGGTAACACATGAGTGGGGCTGTGAAGCCCAGCCGTTTAGCCCTGGAGTCTATGCTCTTACCTGTGACACCATACTGTTTCACCTCTTTTGGATTTTTTCCTCCAAACTTGGGGATAAAAAGAGAATTTTCAAGAAGAAATATAATGCAGTAGGAACTCTGATATGGAAAGAGCAAATCTGAGTTTCCTTGACCATCTGCCCCTCTCTAGCCACTTGTTATAAGCAGCAGTGAGATGACATGTCTTCATTTTCAACACCCAGGGCCAAGTCCAGGCACCACGTAACTCTAGTGTATGGCAGTTCTTTCAGTTGAACGGTGCACACCCCGAACAGCTGTGCACCTTGGTCCAGCGTAGGCCTCTAGTCAAGCCCACTGCTCCCAGCACTAACCTTCTCTTTCAGCATTGGATCCCGTAGAAGCCAGTTTCGAGGGCACTCCTGAAGAGGTTCGCCTGGACCCCTCCGATGCACTCTTCGTCGATGTGATTCACACAGATGGATCTCCCTTGATCCCGTTCTTGGGTGAGCCCCCTCTCCACTGTACCCCATCCTACCCCTCACTTCCAGCCCCAAACACCAGGGCTGCGAACTTCTGCATCTGTCTTTTACCTACGAGATCCCAGATTCCGATTGGTTCACTGCTGTTTCAAATGATTCAGGTTTTGGAACAAACCAGCAGGTGGGCCACATTGACTTTTACCCCAACGGAGGGGAGAACATGCCAGGATGCAAGAAGAATGCCCTGTCGCAGATCGTGGATCTAGATGGCATCTGGGCAGGTAACCCACAGGCAGGGGTGTCCTTCCACTGCTGATCTCAAAAACAAAAAGGGCCTCTCCTTTTTTAAAAAAGTTATTCATTTTAATGAAAATTTACTTAGAATTTCCAGTCATTCATTGTTGCACTTTTCTCCCTGCCCACCCCCTACCCTCCAAATCACTCTTCTCCTTGAAAAGAAAAAGAAAAACTCTTTCATTGTTATGCAGTCCCTCCCCCCAAGTTCACTCCACTGTGCAGCCTTCACTCTGGACTTCTGTAATAAGGGCCTCTCCTTTTAGACATACTTAATTCCTTCTGTTGGACTTTATTTCTGGAAAATGTAGATGTACATTATTTGTTGTATTTCAGTTTCCTTGATTTTATAACTTCCTGAAAATATTAATTTGGGTGTTGTTGACTGTCCAATTTTAAAAGAATTGCAAAACTGGTGTTTTCCAACAACTAATTAGTAGTTACATCATGCTTGGAAAAGTAGGTAGAGGGCAGAGAAATTGAGGAAGACCTTCAGTGACATGGACTGGCGGTGAGGATGATGGGCCTGGTGCATGATGGGGCAGATAGCCACGCTTGCCTCCCAAGGTTCCTTGGTTAGGTGCAAACCACCAACCTGAGAACAAAGTCCCTCTGTGACACCATCCCATGCCCCGTGGAGTGAGCCCCAGAGCAGCTGCCACAGCCCTTTCTCTCCCTCGCCAACCTTCTGACTTGCCTCCCCAGGAACCCGGGACTTTGTGGCTTGCAATCACCTAAGAAGCTACAAGTACTACTCAGAGAGCATTCTGAACCCGGATGGATTCGCTGCATACCCTTGTGCTTCCTACAGGGATTTTAAAGCCGTAAGCCCTTGTCTTGTCTGTGCTCTGGGCATCTCTCCCCCGGGACTGCCGTCCTGCTGTGTTTGGGTTGTTTGTCCTGACTCTCTCCTGCATGCTTATTAACGGCCCTGGGAGCTGGCAGTCTTTGAGTCCATTCTCACAGCAACTTTATAGGGCAGAGTGAACT
Source organism: Elephantulus edwardii (assembly GCF_000299155.1). Lineage (NCBI taxonomy): Eukaryota > Metazoa > Chordata > Mammalia > Macroscelidea > Macroscelididae > Elephantulus > Elephantulus edwardii. Next base: position 14,233,913 of record NW_006399756.1, on the reverse strand, counting down.
GCTCCGCCTGGCTCTCCAAAGCTGTAATCTTAACAGAGGCAGACTCCCACATCTCTCTCAGGAGGAGTCACTGGTGGGTTCAAATTGCTGAACTGATACTTAACCACCAGGGCTCCTTTTCCATGGTCCTGTGGAGTGGAGCCAAAGAAAGCACAAAAATTCCCAAAAGCTTTACAACTCCGTATAGACCGTGTAAATGAGGACGATGCTGAGAAATCGGCTGTTGTGTGGCGTTGAGTTGGAGCTGATCCATAGCTGACCCTCCAGAAGGTTTTCAGAGGCGGTAAACTGCACTGGGGGAGAATGTCCGTCCTTCTCCCACAAAGCAACTGGTGGATTTGAAGCATGTGCCTCTGGGATTGCTGTGCAGCTCCTTAGCACTAGGCCACGGAAGAAACCAGAAGGCTTCCTGCAGGAGGCAACACTTAACGCTGGCTTGGAGAGTGATGCGTTTAGAAAAGAAAAGGCCGCATGTTTCTGGCCAGGGCAGAGCAGAAGTGGAAGGATGATAGCCCGCTATCAGAGAAGCTGCACAGAGAGGGCGGAAGGTGAATGCTGGGGTTGCTAGGCCAACCTGCGAGTGCATGTCTTACAAGCTGGCAATGGGAGTGCGGAGAGGAAGAACAATAGGCTAAAGCTGGCCTGTACAGTCCGTCACTTCCCAGCTCTGTGCTCAGTCACATTATGGCGGTAGCTTAAAATTGGCCATGCTCAGAATATTTACAAAACGGATAAATGCTGCTATTAGCACACTATCACCCAGCACCCATTATTTAACATTTACCAGCACACCATCAAGTGAAAGTTGTGATTGATCTAACCTGGGGCCTGGACACCAGCTCCTCTGTATTTTATACCCCTCCCACCCCACCCAACCCAAAAAAAAAAACAAAACACCACACACCAGGTTGACGTCAAGTTGATTCCAACTCCTAGCAGTAGGCCTGCCTCACAGGGACTCTGAGCCTGGGAATCATCACGGTAACAGACATCTTCACCTTTCTCCCAGTGGAGAAGCAAGTGGTTCGAGGCTCCAAGCCTTCAGTTAGCAGAAGAATGTTAACTCACTGTGCCGTCCTCAGATAATTCTAATGTAGTGTGCGTGGAAATTGGGGACCACTCTTCTGGGTGAAGGTCATTTAGAGCTTATTGGTTCCCATTCCCTTTCTGTTATAAATGAGGAGACCTGGACTTTAGGAAAACAAAACTTGAGTGGCAAGGTCTTTAGGAAGCTGTGATGGTAAATCAAAGGCCACTCCACTCTGGTGGTTCAAATCCACCAGTGGCTACAAGAAAGAAAAATAGGTAATCTCCTCTCCTGCTATCTACAGCCTTGGAAACCCACCGGAGGGTCAGGGGGAGTGGGTTCCAGCTCCGCCACAAGTCCTGCAATGCATCGGTCATGGGGCAAAAAAACCTCACCTCTCGTCTCTTCTGCTAGAACAAGTGCTTCCCCTGTCCGGAAGAAGGGTGCCCGCAGATGGGTCACTACGCTGATAAGTTTGCTGGCAAGACAAGTGCTGAGCCCCAGAAGTTCTTCCTGAACACGGGAGAATCCAGCAATTTTGCTCGTAAGTAGCCACTTGGGCTTTCTACCAGCGAGAAAGCTGAGCTTCTGTTACAAATGCAAGGTTTTCCTTTAGCCTGAAGTGTTTGAGGACACATTTAGCCAATCCTAGAAAAGTGGGCAAAACAACATCTCAGAGTCAGAAGTGTATTTTTCAATTTTTTTATTTTGTAAGTGGACACAATTAAAAAACTTGCCGTGTCCACATTTTCACACGTGCATTTTAGCAACCTGGCTTTCACTGTGTTATGCAATCATCACTTCTTTCGGTTTTGCGATTCAGATTATCAGAAGACACTCAGTGCCCCCAGGAAATGACCTTTTTGTAACTTAGGGACAAATAAAGGAGCTTTGGTGGGTTAGTGGTGAGGAGTTGTACTGCCAACCCAAAGGCAAGTGGTTCAAATCCACCAGCTGCTTTGCAAGAGGCCGTCTCCTCCTCTGTAACTTACAGTCTCCAAAAACCCACTAGAGGGTCTGCTATGATTGGTTCTGACTCAACAGCACATAACAACCAACAGTGGACATTATATCATACATCCGGGCAGAGGACTCCCACCCAGACCGTCCTGTAAGACAAGTAAAGACAGACAGTCCTCCTTTCTCCCACCATAGTCAGCAGCACTAAACAAGGACAAGAATATGACACAACGAATGAGGTAGTGGCAATTTGCATGTTGTCTGGGTCACCTCTCCTGGCTGTTCACTGCCCCATAAACGACTACTCCTTTTGAACGCTGTCACTGATACCCCTGTTCTTTTATTTACTCAGGAAACATTTATTTGGCACCAGACTAGTTCTCTTTTTTACAAATTTTTTTTATTAATGATTTTTTTAAAGAAACATATATTTTTTGCAGCATATTCTTTCCATTTAATTTTCCCCCACTCATTTATTGTTGCACATTTTCCTCCCTGCCCACCCCTCCACCCCAGATCATTTTTCTCTTTTTGAAGAAAAAACAAATTCTTTCATTGTTATACAATCTCCCCCAGTCCACAGTCCACTTGAATATGCATTTCATTTTCTGTAATTTTGTCATGAAAAGAATACCTAATCTTATATTCCTTTTAAATAGTTTTCTCCCTCACCCAATGTCAAAAGTCTAGTTCTCTTGAAAGGCTTACTTTCGGTCTCCCCGGTTCTGCCCCTACTATTTCATGGTTCCACAGCAAGCACTCAAGGGTTATCCTGGGTGGAGTGAATGTGGGAATGGGAGGAGGCAGGCACAACCTCTCTCAAAAACCTGGATGGAAGAGGATGTGGGGTGGAGGCAGGGCATCTTGCTGCCACTTTTTCACCAGCCCCGTTTATGGTGGTGCAGACAGTTAATCTTTCAGCTGCTAATCAGGAGGCCAGAGGTCTGAGTCCTTCATTCGGTGGCATCTTGGATAAAAGGCCTGAGGACTTCCTTCCAAAAAAAATTATCTGTTGAAGACCTACAGAGCCCTGTCCTCCTCTGCCACACAGGAAGTTGTCATGAGTCCAACGGGCTTGATGCCACCTGGGACTGGTCCTGGGGTATCTATTTATATGAATATATAAGTAGAATGTGTAGTTCTTGTATTTTTAAAGGCAGGTATATTGAAGTTTAATTTATAGATAGCAGAACTCACCCTGTTTAGCGTTTTGACGAATGTATAGTTGTGTAACCACTAGCGCCATCTAAAGGTAGAATATTTTCATCACTATATGCAGTGATCATATAGTATTTCTTGAAAGACGTCATTGATTAATCAATCCTTCCGCTGATGTAAGGCTGAATGAAATATCTGCCCATATTTTTACAACAACAAATTAAACATTCAAATCCCTGTATTCACTCCTCAATTCACATTTATTTACGAGCCACAGGCTACACCAGACACCAGGGGTGCACGGATGAACTAAGAAAACTTAAAATTCAGTGGAGAATACAGAGACTGAGCAATCAATTAGAGGTGTGCTAAGCTCTGTGGGACAAGGACCTGGCTCTGAACAGGCATGAGGATAAAACAATGTCTCAAGAACGTGCTGAGTGTGCTGTATATGTGTGTGAGTCTGTGTATGTGTGTGTGTATGTATGCTTATGTGTGTGTGCTTATGTGCGCATATTTTAGCATTTATTATCTTTATATGAGTAAAGGTTTACAAATCATACTGACTTCTCAATCACTCACAATTTTTTCTGGTTTTATATCATAAATTACAATTGATTTATGTAGCTAATGTATTACAAGGTCTAAACAACCCCTTCTTGTATGATGCTTACTCCTTCACCCTGCGGTATGTGTCTGTGTGTTGCATGGACATGTATGTGTATAGATTTGTGTATATATATGAATGTGTGTAGGTATGGCTTGTTCATTTCAATACACAAGTATTGCACATGTTTATGGAATCAATATGCTTATATGCTCGTATGTATATGAGGGTGTTTATATATGTGCAAAGATATGGGGGGCATGCATGTATGCACACAGGGCCACAGGAACAGAACTCCTGGTATGAACTCAGTCGAAGACTGACTACCATTCTGTGCTAGTGGCCTAGAACTCTGACAGCCTAGTAATAATGAGCTATGCTTCCAACCTAAAGGCAAGTGGTTCAAATCCACCAGCTACTGTATGGGAAAAAGATGGGAAATCTCCTCTCATGCAATTTACAGCCTCTGAAAACCTACTTACTGGAGGGTCAGCTATGGGTTGGTTCTGATGGGATGCCAATGAGAGTGAGTGAGGGAGTGAGAGGAGAGGTACAGAAATGAGATGTGAGTCCTGTTGTCCTGGACTACACTCCTGAGCTACATTTCCAAATGTGGAGATACAACCTGGTCCCTTTCTTTCCACTTTCGCTCTTAGACCAGAGTTGTCCAATACACGTTTCTTCCATGACAAGTATGCCCTGTGCTAGCCATTATAGTAGCCACTAGTCATAGGTGACAAACAATTTTGTCACTAAAAAAAACTGTGTCACTAAAGAATTAAATATTGCATTTTATTTAACTTGAATGTAACCCTTTTGGGACTGAACTCTTTTCCTTCTTTGAATATTTTCAATACTACCATGTGTTTTCAGTATCAGAAGGCATTCTGAAAGTAAGGGGGTGGAATTGTTTTGGGTCCTATGGATTTTGTAATAATTGTGTAGGACACATATGTCACATATGGACTCTAGGGGTAAGTTTGGTGGGTTAAGACCCACGTATTCAGGTTCATACAGTTGCATGGGTCCCCGCCAGGTGGTAGGTTGGACTACAACTGGGATACCAGCTTCCCAAGGAGTCTGAGAGGCTAAAATTGTTGGTGGGTGATCTAAGCCCCAAAGGTCATGGAAGCAGTAAATCACCACTTGTGGCGAGTTGTCCCTCTACTGGGCAGCGCAGCCCTAGAGGGACACTGGTGCTGTAGTTTGAACTGATGACCTTTCAAGTAGTAGTCCAGTGCTTAACCATTGGGCTATCAGGGCTTAGAAAAAGACACTAAATCACTGTCAAGTCAGTTCTATTCCTGGTGACCCTTCCTCCACTGGGTTTCCCAGACTGCATATCTTTATGAGAGGTGATTGTCCGTCTTTCTCTTGAGGACTGACTAGTAGATTTGAACTTGAAACTTTTAGTTAGCAATATAACATGTTATGCACTGAATCCTCACAGGAAGCCGCCATGAGTATCTGTTTTCCCAGAAGGCCTTTGGTTGTAGACTAACAAGTAGAGTATCTTTTAGTTTGATGCCTCAGGGTTAAGATGGGAACAGGAATCTGGGACTGGAGCACCTCTTTTATATGGGAATAAACCAAGCTTCTTTTGGTCATTTTTACAGGCTGGAGATATGGGGTTTCCATCACAGTGTCCGGGAGAACAGCCACCGGTCAGATCAAAGTTGCTCTGTTTGGAAACAAGGGAAACACTCACCAGTTCGACGTCTTCAAGTACGTGTCCCATTTCCACCTGCGTCCACGTTGAATAAGTTTCCAAAAAGTAAATAATACATACTTGTTAGGTTAAAGCAGCAAACTTGTTACTGTAGAAATAATTCTTCCAAAAAATAGAAAATAATATGAAAGGATTTTATAGGTTTTCTGTGTAAAGTATCCAGGGGAAACTGGCATAAATTTGACGACACTGAACTTGAGGCTGCCAGCACGTAGCTGGCTTTTCCACATCTTCAAGCTTCACTGGGGAATGAATTTGGAAGAATAATCTGTTACTCCAGAGCAGAAAAGACCAGGTGGCCTCACATGGTCCTTTTCCTTATTGCAATGAAAGGGAATGTCTCTGTTTCTCTGTTTCAAGGGGAGTCATCTTGCCAGGCACAACCCACTCCACTGAGTTTGATGCAGAGCTTGATGTTGGAACAATCGAGAAAGTCAAGTTTCTCTGGAATAACCACGTGATCAACCCAACCCTTCCCAAAGTGGGTGCAGCCAAGATCACCGTGCAGAAGGGAGAGGAGAAGACAGTGTACGTACCTTTGCTGGCTTGTAACTAGTAGTTACACCAAAACACCACTGCTGTTGAGATGTTCCCGACCCATAACAACTCCCCTTCAGGTTCTGAAGGCAGTAAATCTTCCCGGGAGAAGGCTGCCCGTCTTTCCCCTGCGGGGCAGATGATATAGTCAATCTGCTGGCCTTTAGGCCCAGCATGTAAGGCCCTCTGCGGTCGGTGCTTCTTAATCAGTACCAGTGAAGGAAGAGGGTGGAAAGGGGATAGAAACCCTGTCTTCCTCGCCAAGCAAGCAAAATGCTGACAGAGCGTGTCAAGCATCTCTGCTGAATGTCTGCTTGATATCAGTGGGAGATTCGGAGACGTGACCCTTCCTGATTGGAGTGGGATAGCAGAGTGGCACTGGAGCTGGCTTCTCAGCCTCCTCTGATCAGGGTGGATGACCTCTTCAAGATCCTCCCTAGGCAAGTCAATCGGGACAGAGTCCAGCCCAGTCCATGTTTTCCAAACACGTCAGAGCACAATGTTCTACCTCGATTAAAGAACACAGATGTCCCACTAGTTGAGGGCCCTCTGCAGGCTAGACACATACCCAAGGCCATTCTTCTGTCTTCTCATTGGAGAACCAATGTCAAGGCCACCATAATCTAATCAGTTCTAACTCATTTGCACCCCGTGTGCATCAGGGTAGAGCTGTGTTCCAAATTATTTCCTTGGCTGTAATTTTTTTTTTCTATTTTAGTTGTAGTTTTAACACATTGCCACAAATGACGGTAATACATCGAAGGGGAAAAAAATGTGTTTCTAAGCACGGTCATCAATTTAAAAATGTGCGGCAACATAGCGAAAGGTCACAGAAAAGTTGAATTTTCATTATTTTATTATTGCAAACGTGCCTCCATCCCTTTTCCTTCCCCTTATTCTAGCTCACTTCTTTAAAACAAACAAACAAAAAAAAAAATCATTCCTTTTTGCCCAATTCCCTCCCTCCTCCTCCCCATCTCCTCCCTCCATCCCCCTCCCTCCTTGTTCTTCCCCTCCTCCTCCCCAGTCCACTTTGCAGCGCGCCTCTTATTCTGCACTCTTGTCATACATCTAATGCCTAATCAAATATGTCTGTAATTTTTACAGAACTAAATCACCAAGACTTTTTTCCTACAGCACAGCCACTGGGTAATTTAAAACTGCCAATGTTTTCTGTAGTTGCTGTTACATGCTGTTCAGTCAGAATCGGCTCAGCTGTCCCCTCAGTGGGCTTTTAGTGCTCTAAGTTGCACAGGGAGATATTGCTCATCTTTCTCCCACAGAGCAGCTGCTGGATTTGAACCATGCCACCTGAGCTCCCTTCAGTAACTGAATGTAAACCATTTGTGCCCGGAGGCCTGTACCTCCCAGGGTTCCTGAGTGAAAGCTGTGGCCTCTCAACATTTCTGGAAATGGAATAGAATGTACTGGAGGCCCCTCTGACTCACTGAGCGTCACCCCTGGAGGAAAGCCAGGCTGCAAGCAGCAGGGCTTCACGTACAGAAGAGGAACAAGAGAAGAAGGTCAGAATGGGGCTTCCGAGAAAAACAATGAAATGCAAATGAGAGACAGAGTGGCCGGTGGAAAGGAGTGAGGAAGCAGGGCAGCGCTTCCAAGATCAAAGGTGGCGAGCCCTGAGAAAAACCCAGGAACCTGAAATCATGGAGGCAACCTTTGAAAATACAGCCCAGCAGAGCAACGAGAAGGAGGTAGTGTCAGAAAAGGAGAACAGGAAGCCAAAATATATGAAGATGGGTGCCAAGACCAGATTAGCACTCTGAAAAACTAAATCCACTGCCACCCAGTCAGTCCCAACACACAGCTACCTTGTAGGACAGACTGGAACTGCTCCTAGCATAACCTTTACAGAGGCTGATGGTCTCATTATTCTCCAGTGGATTCACTGGTGGGCTGGAGCTCTTGGCCTTCCAGTTAATAGCCACGTATTTAACCACTGTACCTTCAGTGCTCTTTGATACTAAGAGCCAAATCCAACCCACTGCTGTTGAGTTGGCCATGACTGATAGCAATCTGTAGGACAGAAAATGCCCATTGGGGTTTCAACACTGGGATTCTTTATAGAGACATCTGGAACTGACACACCCTTTATCAAGGATACCACCTGCAGCTGCATTCGGGTTTTTTTTTAGTTATAGAACTTTTTTACATTTGTTAAGTCATTAGATTCTCAATAATCATGAGAGGGAACCATGTCTTCTCCTGCAAATAAAGACACTGAAATACAGAAACATGAAGGAGCTAACCCCATATCCCTGAAGGGATGGAAGTGAAGAGAAAGCCAGGTTCTGGCTCATCTGAAAACTAAAGCCAAGGAAGATTTAAAATATGAACTCATTCATAAAAAAAAAATGAGCTCATGGCAGAGAACTTAGACTATGGTGTCAGACCTAGAATTGCATCTTGACTTTGTCCTGTCCTCTTTTCTGAGTCACATATTCACTGTGACATCTCAGAGTCTCAGTCTCCTCTCCTGTAACATATATAATAATAGCACTTCTTCACACCTGTGTAGTGAGGACGAGGTAAGTTCTTAGAAAGATATCATTTAGCGTAGTTGCCTGAAGGTCGTAAGAGCTCAGGCCCAGCCAGCATTTTGTTCTGTTGGACCCAACAACAGTAAAAGTGCAATTTTTCGTTGCCATTAGATTGTTTAAGGGAGCTCTGGTGACCTAGCAAGAATCTGAGCTTTACTGTCTACCCAAACATACAATGCTCGAATCTACCAGCTGCTCCATGAGAGAAAGATGGGCTGTGTCTTCCCGTGCAAATTACTGCCTCTGAAAACCCACTGAAGGATCAGCTGTGAGTTGGTTCTGGCTCGACAACAATAAATAACAAAACAAACAACAGCATATTGTTCAAGGGCTTAGTGGGTAGTGCAGATGGTACATGAACTTGACTCTTCACCATAAGGTTGGAGGTGTGATTCCACCCAAACAAGTCTTCCAAAACAGCGGCCTCTAAAAATCCCACAAAGCACAGCTCTTCTCTGAAATCTAACAGGTAGATAGATATGAGTCAGAGTGACTCAACAGCAATGTTCAAATAGGTCTCGAGAGTGACTGAGCAAAGAGCCCGCCTGTCTTCCGTGAGCATCAACCATGCACATGTGAAAGTTGAAAAGAATCAAGAAGTCACTGCCCTCAAAGGGCTCACAACCCAGTGGACACAGGACCACAGGCAGGGACCACTCCTCAGTCAGGTGGGCACTCAGGCTGGAAGCTGGACTTCGGGATCTGGTTGAAGCTACAACCTAGTGCTGCCCTCATTCCTCTCAAATTACAAATCAGCAGTTTATTTTGTTAATTGATTGATGGATCCAGTCACCAAGGTTTTCACTAAAGACATCTAACCCTTAAAAAGCCTTTGCTTTTCTCCACAGGTACAACTTCTGTAGCGAACAAACTGTGAGAGAAGATGTCCTGCTCACTCTCACGCCCTGTTAAACCCCAGTCCCCAAGTGCTCCCTGAGTTAACGTCAATAAAATCCATTGATGCATCTTCCTACTCATTTTGTCTCTCACCGATGTCAGAGGCTGCCTGTGGGGACATTTGAACACCTAAACACTTCATAAGTGTATTCAGATACTTGAGTTTCTTGCCACTAACTTTCCACCAAACACCCTTGGTCATTAGGCCCACTGTCTTCTTATCTGGAGGAAGCAGGGAATAATTAACAGGAGAACTAGAACACAAATATTCCAGGGGCCTCAGTAGAAGTTTTAATACCTCCCGTTGTACAGAGAGGAAAAGCCAGCTGTGGAGAGTCACTGAGTGATCTAGCATCACGTGAAGACACAAAATCAAGTCCCTGACCCCATTCCCACAATCCTCTCCTGACTCTGGAACCACCGTGAGGGATCATGGGGAGGGCTGTGATGGTATGGGCTCTTTGTGGTGGTACATGTTGTGGCAATGAGCCTAATCAATTCCCCTGTCTCTTGGTGAAATATAAGCTGATCCAGGGCCCAGAGGTCGTGCTGGCCCATTTGCTGAACACCAATGGGGCTCTAACCCTCACTCACCTTGGGCCAAGCTTGCTTGGAAGCCTCTCTGTGACACCCATGGGGGAGAACCCAGGTGCTGAACCCAAGGGATGATTTCTTAGAGGAACATGCAGGCATAGTGAAGACCCCTACTGAGAGGAACTTTCTTCCAACAATCAGCTGGGGCTGCCTGGGGGTCATCAGCCAGCCAGTCAGTCCTCATCATGGATCCAGTCCAGACTCTGAGGAGAGAATGTTCTCCTCTCCACAGGCCCAGCCCAGACAGATACTTAAGAAAGTGTCTGCCTCACCACAGACCCAGCCCAAATTCCAAGAAGAAAATGTCTCTTCCACATAGGCCCAGACCTGACATGTCCTGAAGAAAGCATGTTCCCCTTACCACAGGTTCAACCCGGATAGACCCCTAAGAGATACTGGTCTCCTCACCACTGACCAAGGCAAGCTGGAGCCTGAGCAAAGAGTGTTTTCCTCATCACAGGCTACGCCCAGACAAATCCTTAGAAGATAGTGTTCTCCTCACCACAAGCGCAGACCAGACAAACTCTGAGGAGAATGTTCTCCTCACCACAGGCCCAGGGGGGATGTGTTTCCATGGACCCCACCCCATAGACCCTTAGGAATTACTTCCTCCTCACTATGGGGCCAACTTAGATGCTGAAGAGAGCGATCTCCTTACTGTGGGACCAACCTAGACAGATTCTGAGAAGAGGGCAGCCTAACCTGTCCCATGATCATCACTGGGGACACCAAATGACTGGAAAATTACTGCATCCCAGAGCATCCCTCCTGAAGGTCACCAGCCCCACAGTCCATCCTTGCTTCTGTCTCTAACCAGGGTCAGATTCAGAATAAGGCATCATGCATTATTAGTGAACCTTGGTGCTGGAGTGTTAGTGGGCTCCACATTGTCTCCTGAAAGCTGATGTGGAGATTAAAGACGTGGCTACAGTGAAGGGCTTCACAGCCAAGGACTGAGGGTGAGCTCTTACTAAACCATGGCAATGAAGACAGGCTGATAAAGATGATGGTGTTGGTAGCAGGGACACGCCAAGCTTCTTAGGTGGGGACACCAAGCAGAAGAGACTCGGGCTAGATTTTCCCCAGCACTGACCTTGAGCCCATAGCCTGTATAAGGTAGCAATCTGCTGGCAAAAGAGTGTGTTATGCTAATTCTGCAAACCCAGCAAACATCAGCTCTGTGCCAATCACTGTGTTAGGTATGAGTGAGCGCACATAGTAGGCAGACCAGCACTAAAGAAATGCTGTCATACTGCCTAAGAGTCGCAGAAATCAAGGTGGGACAGAGGGACCAGAAAAATGAGTGAAATGGGATGTTGTTGTTATGTGCCGTCGAGTCGTTTGCGACTCATAGCGACCCTATGCACAACAGCCCTAAGCCCTGCTCTATCCTGTGCCAATCGCACTGCCTCCGACACACCCATCCCGATTACCCCAGTCACTGAATCCGTCCACCTCATAGTCTTCCCCTCCTGCACTGTCCCTCCACCCTCCCAAGCATGACGTCCCTCTCCAAGGACCCGTCCCTCCTGGCAACATGGCCAAGGTATGTCAGACGAAGCCCCAGAATCCTTGCCTCTAAGGAGTTGCTTAGTTTAATCCTCTCCACCCACTTCTGAAATAGCAGGCCTCTGAAAACCCTATGCACACAGAACACATGCAGACTAACAGAAAGGGCAACCTAGGTAGAACTTTCAAGTATGGAAATACAAAGGAGGAGGAACAGTTGTAAGCAGACCCTAGTGATTGGAACTTGGAATGTGAGAACCATGAATGTAGGAAAATTAGAAATTGTTAAGAAAGAAATAGAACGCATAAATATTGACATATTCGGCATTGGAGAGATGAGATGGACTGGCACGGGGCATTTTGAGTCAGATGACCATATGATATATTACTCTGGAGATGAAAAGACAAGGAAAAATGGGGTTGCCTTCATCGTAAAAAAAGTAATTTCTAGATCCATCTTGAAGTACAACATCGTGAGTGACAGAATTATATCCATTCGCTTACAAGGAAGTCCAGTGAATACCACTATCATTCAGATATATGCACCAACAACCAGAGCCAAAGAAGAAGAAATAGATGATTTCTACCAACTTTTACAGTCGGAGATAGATCGAACATGCAATCAAGAAGTGGGATAGGCTTCTAAAAGTGAGTGTTCTAGGTCCAAGAGTGAAGATAGGGGTCCAACTGAGATGAGGGGCCAGCCAGGGGCCAGAAGCAACCCCTGCAGATGTCCAGACAAGTGATGACAAGGACTACGTGATGGCAATGGTGGTGGGGTGTCAAGTTATAATGGGGGTCACGCAGCTGGTTGATCATGGCTGAGAGAGCGGCCTATTTTGTCTTCTCCAGATTATAGATATGGAAGATGACTTGGGACAAAGATTTTTAAAGCAGGCAAAAACTCAGAAAATGGGGGAAGGATGACAATAGGGGAGGCTATTCCCAAGACTATTGGTTGACTCATGAGCATTTAACTGAGGCATCACCCGAGCCTCAGGTGAGGAGGCGCCCCACGGCCTACCTACACAGTGACTGTGATCACATGCTCCAGGCAGGGCAGCCTCCAACGATGCCCTGAGCAGCAGTGAGGCAGGCCTTCTCCACCCATGTCCCCTCCTTCTACATGCGTCATTCTGTCAGCTAGGCAGCTTGAGGAAACTCCCAGGAAGGGAGGAAAAAAATGCATAAAGAGAGAGAGTAAGTAAGTGAGTAGGTCCCAAGTTCACCACTGTAGACTTTGATTGTTTATCAACAAGGTTATAAATATCTATCTTCTGACCTGGGGCCCTCCTGAGACTGTTGGGAGCCCATCCCAACCCCAAATGTCCATGCCTCACTCTGATCCAATGGTTCAAGAGTCTACGGCTATCTGTGGTCACACTGGGGTCACAGTGTCTCCTTACCGTTGAACAAATCTGAAGATTTAAGGGATTTGGTCCAGTTTGAGACTTAGTTTGGTTTGGTTTTCAATTAAAAAGTGGTACTTTATTCAGAATGTACATGGATAGGATCTTTGGAGAAATAAAAATATGTCACATTAGTATTTTATTTATTGACATGAAGCTCAGGTAGACATGTATCTGGTTGAAAGCAGTAGAAGAGATTACTGAACTAACAATGGGATTCAAGCCACGTGATCTTGGGCAATGAATTTAGCTTCTCCAGGAACCCATTCTCTCATCTGTAAAATGGAAGAGACCACCTCAGCCCTGCCTTCTTCATACCATTGTCTTAAGTGTCTAATAAGAGAGTGAATGGTACCATGGGACTGCTGCAGCCCTCAGTATGGACTGAGGCTCAATGTCAAGAAGACAAAAATTCTCACCACTGGACCAATCGGTAGCATCAGGATGGATGGTGAAGAGATTGAGATTGTTCACAGCTTCAGTTTGCTCGGCTCCACGGTCAACACTCTTGGCACCAGTAGCCAGGAAATCAAAAAACGTATTGCGATGGGAAAGTCTGTTGTTAGGAACCTCTCTAAAGTATTCAAGAGCAACTATGTCTCTCTGGAGACTAAGGTGCGCCTGATACAGGCCCTGGTTTTTGCAATCACTTGTTATGCATCAGAGAGTTGGACAATGACTAGGGAGGGTAGAAGGAGAATTGACGCCTTTGAGCTGTGGTGCTGGAGAAGAGTATTGAATGTACCATGGACTGCCAAGAAAACAAACAGATTCATCCTAGAGAGGGTTAAACCAGGCTGCTCCTTGGAGGCAAGGATTCTGGGGCTTCACCTGACATACTTTGGACATGTTGTAAGGAGAGACAGGTCTTTAGAGAGGGACATCATGCTGGGCAGAGTGGAGGGACAGCGCAGGAGGGGAAGACCCTCTATGAGGTGGATTGACTCAGTGACTGGGGTACTTGGGATGGGTGTGTCAGAGGCAATGAGATTGGCACAGGATAGAGCAGGGTTTAGGGCTGTTATACATAGGGTCGCTATGAGTCGCAAACGACTCGACGGCACATAACAACAACAACAACAACAACAAACTCATTGTCATGTGGGAGAAATCAGCCCACCATTGACCTTTTATTGGGTTTCTGTGGCTGTAAATTGTATAGGAGAAGCTCTCCCATCGTTTCCTGCAGAGCAGCTAGTGGCTTTGAACCAGCAGAGTGTCGTGGCCTTTGGGTTAGCAGCACAACTCCCTGTGGGCTAGGCCATCAGAGAAGGACAACCTAAAGTGTGTGGGGACAATCTGATGCAGGAACTGAATATCGCAGTACAACTTTCAAACAGTAGACATATCTACAAGGGGAAACCAGTGAATAATTTTTCATTGAAAAATCGACCATACAGTATGACAAGGGCTACATTAGCCCAGGGGTAAAGTCAGAAAGCTGTAAGGAGAGGATGGGGGGACGAACAGAAACAAAGACCACAGAGTGATGATGGGAAGCCTGTTGTTATGATGACAAAGCTGTAATCAATGTCATAAAACAAATGGTTGAATGGAATACCAGTTTACTATGTAAACATTCACTGAAATCACAACAACAACAAAAACGTGAAACTCCAAGCCCCACTCTGGGTAAATAAAGGACAATTATTGCTCGCTGTTGTTAGGTGCTGTTGAATTGATTTCAATTCAGAGCGAATGTTCACACAACAGAATGCAACAATCACTGTCATGATCAAGGTTAGTGTCACAGCCATTCTGCCATTCCATTGCTTTCAGGGCCTTCTGCTTTTTTCCACTGACCCTCTACTTCACCAAGGATGGTGTTCCTCTCCAGTGACTCATCCCACCTAAGTGTCCAAAGTGAGAGGAAGTCTTAGCATTCTTGCTTCTAAGAAGCACTTTGGTTGTATTTCTTTTTTTTTTTTTCAAGAAAGACTTGTTTGTTCTTCTGTCGGTCCATGGTATACACAGTATTCATCGCTAACATCACCATTCAAACTCTCATTTCATGACAGCACATGTTGTTGTTTTGTGCCATCAAATCAAAACCAAGTCAGAGTTGACTCTCCAGTAGGTTTTCCAAGGCTGTAAATCACAAGTGTTAGAAAAAGAGCTGAGAGAGAGAGAGGAAGAAGCAGGTCCCAAGTAATGAAGAGGCCTTTATTGAGTGGTCAGAGAGGGACACCAAGTGACCATGCATGGAGAAGATCGGGATGGTGTCCAGGCAGGCAAAGGCAGTGTCCTTTCTGAGGGACGTTAAAGAGATTGAGAGGGGATGGTAATTTGCTCTGGAATTTGGAGGCAGGGATCTTGTCAGGATGTGATTTGGTCCAGGATCCAATTGGACTCTGGCCATCTAGTAACCTTGCCAGGATGTGGTCAGTCCTTATCAAGGCATTATCAGGCCTCCTCAAGGTATGGGCAGGCTTGGGACTAAGTGCTTGTGGGTAGGGAATCGCAATAGTCTTCCTCCACAAGAACAAACTGGGAGGAGGGTAGAGAGAATAGTGCAACAATGAATGAGTGGAAGCCCAAAATCTCTGTAAATGTTTATGAAAATTAATAAAATATAATTATAGAAAAAAAAATAGTCTTCCTCCATCACATACGGAGATTATTCATCTTTCTCTCATGGAGCCCTTCAGGTGGATATGAACCATCTGCCTTTGCATTGGAAGCACAAAAAAGGTAGGTCTGTTCCAGAGCATTACATGAGTAATGGGAGGGTGGGGAGGGAGGTATTGCAGAGCAATGAGAGAGGATGAGTAGAGCCAGATGGTGGCCAATTATGCTTTCTGGGCTTAGGGGCATTCCCTAAATTCCAATCCTTCTCCACCCTGATGTCCTCAAATTACCCTCTTTAGACAAAGCTCAAACTATGGAGCCTGCATACAAGCCCTTCTCACAAAGGTTAGCCTCCTTAGTGCTTTGGTAACACGCAGTTGTTTGTGTAACTAATTTAGTAATTACATCCCAAAGAACCATGAGTGCCACAGAGCAAGGGAGGAAGATATGGTCATTCTTGTGTCCTCAGCCCTGAAGAGCATCAGGTGCAAAGGTGGAACATGCACATGAACGTGAATGAGGGAGCAACACTGGCATCACACATGTGAGGGCACCCAGGAAACACACCCCACTCCCAGCATTAAATAGAGGACAGCGGTGGGAGATCAGTCTTCAGGAAGCCTGAGGAGGAGACTCTGTCATCCTGCAGGACCACAAACAATACGTAGTAGGGGTGAGACATGAGCAATTCAATAGAACCAGGCGAGGGGATAGGAGAAGGAAGAACCAAGTCACCCCACACACCGGGCTGCCGCTGTGCCAGCTGGCAGAGCTCCTGAGGTCTTAACCTGCCCACTGACCGTGTGGCTGCAAGAGGATTTTTCCCACAGGTGCTGGCCTTCACTTCTTTCCCACAGCATCCAGCTGGCAGCTCCTTCTCCAGGTATCCAGAGAGGAGAGGGGAGGTGAACTAAGCTGGCTTGCAGACAAGGAAGAGGCCTTTCCCTCCCTCCTTGCAAACTGGATCTTTCTGACCTGCCAGTGACAGACTCCACGAAGGCATGACCATGACACAACGCGACATCTTCCTTCAGGAATCAGCCTAGTACAAGGCCGAGGTTTCTAAGTTCAACTAGATTTGATCCATTTCACAGATTAGGACACTGAGATTCACAGAGAGACAGCAGCACCACAGGAGAGGTGGGACTCTAACACCAAAGTTTTCCATTGATCCTTAAACTAACCCACTTGCCCTTCCTGGACCTTGGTGATCTCGGCCATAACACAGAAGTACAGAAGATGCTCTCTTGTTTCACAACCCTGAGAGTCAGGTTCTGATACTCAGTACTGGGACCGCAGAGCCCTTTCCTTCCTCCCCCAGAACGGCTGCTGAAAGAATCCAATCACAGGAAGTAGCAGCTGTGCTTTTTCTCTCTGTCAAGGATGTGAAACTACCCTACCCAACCCATTTTTCCAGGAATAGTTATCTGAGACCCCAGCCCACTTCCCTATCTTGTAGAAAATGTCTGTGGGCATCCCCTTCCCCAAGGTCCTTGTAAGAGACTATAAAGAGGGCTTTTGGTGGGGGCTGGTTTTCTGCTTGAGAGCCAGCCCAGCAGTTTCTCCTCTGCAAACGGTCTTTCTTGGCCTGAACTGGGTTTTGTCCTTCCTCGGTGACCTTACACTCAGCATGACCCCAACACCGTTCTCTGAGGTTATAGGCCCTCAAATGTGTTGTTGTTCAGATTATTTCTCTTTAACTTGGTTTGTACTGACAACTGGATGTATTTCCATGCTGTTTGGAAGAGGCAATGAGTCCTTTGAGTCTTGCATTAATAGAAAGATGGCCCCTTTGCCCCATGTCACTGTTGCCAGGACTGAGCTAAGTTGATCCTTGCCAGATGCTCGCATTCTGTCTCCCTGCCTCCAGGTTGAAGGTCATGCAGGTAAGACAAAGGGCTCACTCCCACCAACCAGCCCCACTCTATAGCCCAGTGCTCCCAGCGTTTGGAAGGCTCTCTTTTTACATTGAGCAAACACACTGCATTTAGCACATTTAGCAGTCCCTGAGGGCAGAGTGACCTCATCCTGCTCTTGAAATTTCGCATAGAGCCTACTAGGCTCTAGGCTAAGTAGCAAGTGTTACTTCTTGCTAAGCAAACTATTGTTGTTGTGTATCAGACAGTCAGAACCAACTATAGCTGATCCTTCTAAAGATTTGAGAGGCACCGCAGGCGATTACCCAGATTACCCATCTTTCTTCCATCGAGCGGCTGATAGATCAAAGCACTTGCCTTTGGCTTGGCAGTGCAACTCCTTACCCTTAAGTTGTCATAATATTGCCTTTCTTACCAGCTCTGCCATCCTGGTGGAAGGTGGCCAGATTACACACCACTGACAAGTCAGAAAGGCTCCCCCGGTTCCTGGAGCAGCCTATATGGCTGGACCCGAAACAGCTAATTATCTGAAACTGGGATTTCCATGAGCAAAATTTGCAGTGAAAACTATATTCAAGTCACAAAATTAAGTGGCTGGGATTAGTATATAGGAGAAAACCAAAATCTAAGCATGGGGGTGAGGGAAACTGAAAGAATTTGTTCTTGGAAATAATGTATTCAAATTTTGTAAATAAACTAGTAGAAAATTTTTTAAAAACCCACTTTAAAAAAAATCCTCTTGAGAAGAGGTGATAAGGCTGAAATCTTTACTGGGAATATAGAATCAGGAAAAGAAGGTGACCCAGGGTCTACATAGTTCCCCAAATGAAAGACAAATCTCTGAACCATCAGGGGAGCTCTGGTGGCCTAGTGGCAAGGACCTGCAACTACAATCCCAGAGGCGCACGGTTCGAATCCACCAGATGCTCTGCCTGGGAAGGAGGGACAATTTCCTCCTGTACCAGTCAGATCTGATTTGGTGGTACACTCACACAAAAATAATAAAAATTAAAAAAAAAATCTCTGAACCATCGCAGCCAGTCTCTCATAGGGAGTGGTTGGTCACACAATAAATAAGGTAACAGATCTGTAGTCAACAATTCTTTTTTTTTTTAACCATATCAAATGATCTGCTCCTAGGAATGGCTGGTGTCTGTTTCTCTCCCAACACAAGTGCACCGAGTAAACAAGGTAAATACAGGCTTACTTGCATTTACCTCCTTCTTTATTCACTTACTTCACTAACGTGAAACCCAGGTGACATTGTTTGTTACAGACTAGCACTTAAACCTTTAAGTACCTGACTTTCTGGGTGTGCTGTCACTGCTCACAGAGGAGTCAGCTGTACTCATGTGGGCTCCGGTGGTAAACAGATGGCTCACTGGAAGAGACTGTTTACAGAAATACGGGCAGAGTTGAGGGAACCAATGAGCGATAGATGATATAGCACCCAGGTATTAACAGCAACTCAAAGGACGTGCTTCTCTGAGGCCTGAAGGAGGAGCGGTGGTGAGAATTTTGAGAAAGCTCTGGCGAAGAGAGAGAGGCTGGTTGAAAGCACCTACAGCCATTGGAAGAGATGGCGCAGAGTATAAATAGCCAGCCTCGTCTGACTGCCCTTCCCTTAACCTCCCAATGGTGTCTCCCATTGACTGAGCCCAAACAGAACTGATTCAAGCAGCCCAGGGAGGCCATCCAAAGAGCTCTCAGAGATAGAGGAATTCCTCCTTCTCCCTCAGTTCTCAAGCAAAAAGGAGGAAAGGAAGACCAAGAAGTGAAAGCTCTTTCCTATGTTTGCAACCCTTGAGAAATGACTTCTACATTGTTGGTGGGATTGTAAAATGGTGCAACCATTCTGGAAGGCAGTTTGGCGCTTCCTCAATAATCTGAACATAGAAATTCCATATGACCCAGCTATTCCATTGCTTGGAATATACCCTGAGAAAATGAGAACTGAGGCACAAACTGAGATTTGTACACCAATGTTCATAGCATTTACCATTGCAAGAACATGGAAATAGCCCAAATGTCCCACCACAAATGAATGGATTGAGAAATTATGGTACATTCACACAATGGAATACTATGCAGCACGCAGGAGCAATGCTTTTTTAAATTATTACTTAACTTGGGAGGGACTAGAGAGCATTATGTTGAGTAAACTAACTCAGTCCCACAAGGATAAATATTGTATAACCATTATTATAGAATGAGTATAAGGATCCATGAGGGGGTGGGAGAGGTTGGAAGCAGAGGGGTGAGGTTGTGCATGGGGAGAAGGGGATTAATCCGTGGGTTGTACAATTTGTTGGGTGGGAAAGGTGAGGGGAAATGAAAGAATTTGTTCTTGAAAACAATGTATTCGAGTTTTGTAAATCAACTAGTAGAAAGTTTAAAAAAGAGTGCTCAAAGGGGAGAAGTGGAATGTGGAGCAACTGGAATGCTCATCCAACTGCTGATAGGAGTTTATGCTGGTGTGATCACTTGGAAAACTGTTTGACACTATCTCCTAAAGTTAAACTTGTATAAATTTCATACTCCTGAGAAAAGTGAGTATATGTACAAGTGTGTGTTTGTGTGTGCGTAAACAACTACACACAATGGTTTGAAATAAGATTTGTAAACTTTCACTCAAATGGGGGGGAAAGCAAAAGGAAGAAATAAATTGTTCAAATTCTGCTTCAAATTCGCCAGTGGCTCTGAGGGGGTAAGATGAATAATCTCCTCTTCTTTGTATTTACAGCATCGGAAACATGATGAAGAGTTGCCATGAGCCAGCAGTGATTTGACAGCAATGAGTTTGTGACGTGTACATGTAACAGTGTGGATGAATCCTAAAACCATGTGGAGTTTAAAAAGAGGACACTAAAAAAGCATTTCGTATATAATTCCATTCACAGTAAAAACTAGAACAGACAACACCTACCCACAGTAGTGAAAATCGGAGGTGAGGTTATGTGAGTGGAGGTAGGAAGATGAGAAGGGGAACTTCTCATTGTTGGAAACATTTTATGGTTTAGTTTGGAACACGTAGGTGCGTATACCCTTGCCAGCATTCATTAAACTCAATGCTTTTTATTTATGCCTGTTTCAAAAATGGAAAGGTGGTACTTGCCTGTTCATCCCGGTTCCCCTCTCAGCAGTGAAGAGAACACCTCTACCTCCACATCTTTATGTTAAGGTGTGAAGTGATATGGAGCTCTAGTGGCCTAGTGGTGAAGGAGTTTCACTGTCAACCCAAAGGCATGCGGTTCGAATCCACTAGATGCTCTGAAGGAGATGGATGGGCAGTCTCCCCCTATGTGATTTACTGCCTCTGAAAACCCTCGTGGGTCAGCTATGAGTCAGTTCTGACGTGGAAGACATAACAAAGAGGAGGCCCTAACCTGTGACCAGGGCGCCCTCAAGTTTCAACTTTTAAAATACATGCTCCTGTTGTTAAATGGCACCTAGTCGGCCCTGGTCTACAGCAGCCCCACCACTCACAGCAGAAGGAAGCATTGCCCAGGCCGCTGTCACCTTCACGGTCACTATTATATGCCCACGTCCACTGCTGCAGCCACAGTGTGCTCTGAGCGCCGTTCAGTGCGGGGAGCTCACCTTCCAGAGCGTCGGGTGACGTTCTGTTGTGATCCACAACACTAGCCCATCTTCCTCCTGCAGAGCTGCTGGTGGACTCCAGACACCTGCATTCAAGTCAGGAGGGCGATTTCCCACCGCCAGGCCACCAGTGCCCCCTACTCTGCTGTTGAACTTTAACAGTATTCAGATGGCATTTATTTTAATTTTTCAAACTTCTTGGTCAGCTGTTATCTTCCTTTTTGGCCTCTAAGTTCTTCCGAAGCAAGCATTGTCTAAGTTCCTGGGGGGAATGTCCACTGTCCTTCCCACCCCAAAGTAAACAGGTCACATGTCTTCACACGTCTTCAGACTTCCACTTCCGCCGACCAGCCAGCCCTTGGTCTGTCTATCCCGGAAGGTCTGTAGACAGCCATAGAGCAACAAGAACTTGTGGTTCATTTTCCCCAAGGATTTTTCAACAGGCTTCTCTGTTATCACCCTAGGAACACAATCTTTTGGCAACTGAACTTGTAAATTCAGATTAACAGGGCTCTTACTATCCTCAGGGTTGGTTTTCCTGCCCTCAAATCTCACTATATAAATAGTTGGCTGTAGACTAAGCGGACTGGACACATTTATGAACTTGAGGATCAAAGCTCACACGTGCTGCCCGGATCTGTCCTCCTGTCCCTTCCTCTAAGGGAAGTCCAAAGGATAAAGCCTGTTATAAAAGGCCCTGTCCAGCCTGCTGGGCCAAGAGTGGAAGCTGTCCTACCAAACAGTAAGTCCTGGTCCCCACGGCAACAGGGAGCCTGACAGGGCTGGGGTGGCCCCGTGACCAGGGAAACCTGGCCGACAGTAGGGACACCACTATGTGGAAGGAACTCCAAGTCCTGGGTCCCAGCACTGTGCTGTGCACTCCCTGTGGGCTGAGAGGCCTTGGCCTCAGCTCCTCACCTGGAGGGAGGGCCTGGCCTGTGACCAAGGGCCCCTGCCAGCCTCACGCCCAGGCACGCAGGTGTCTGAGTGAGTCTGTTTCCATCCACACAGATGCTGCTGTCTTGGATCCTCGGCTTCTTCCTGCTGGCCACCGCCAGAGGTGAGAACACTGTCCCCTTTAAAGGAGAAAGTGACTGTCACCTTTGATGCTCTCCAAGGACATCACAAAGACCAGTATTGCTAGCAGCATTATCATTCGTTCAAGAGACATAGCAACGTCGACCATTCTGAGAGTAGTGGCTCTGAGGCAGACACAGGGAGGGGGCTGGACACACGCTCTTAAGTGGTCCCTCTGTGGGCATCAACTGGACATTGAGGGCAAGGTATCTTCTCAGGCTCCACCCTTCCACATGGCCAAGTGCAGGTCACAGCTACCTGGGCGTACCACCTGCCCCCAGCACAGGTCCTGCAAAGCTGGCTTCCTGTCCCCTCCCTATTCTGACTCCCCCCTTGGTTGTCAGCTCTGTCCCTCCCAACCTCAACTGCTCCCTTCTCCCTGGCTTCTGTCTGAAGTAGACGCAGACACTCGGGTTCTATTTGTTCCAAACTAGAACCGGCCTCCCCTCCACCCAGCCAGCTACCTCCCACCCCTCTCCTGTTGGCCTCATAGGGCCCCTACCTTCTCTGCCTCAGTTTCCTCCCCTCCCCTCACTGCCTGTCCTGGAGCCCCAAGTCTGCCGAGGGATGTGCTCCTCAAAGGCCAACCTGGCCCTCTCTAGCCCTCCCAGGGCATTTGTCTGTACCCCATCTGTCCCCCTGTATCTCTCCCTCCGCACTGCAGACCCTCCACCTTCCCTGTCCTCAGATGCTGGCTTCTGACTGCAGAGTGGGGGGCACTGCTCCTCCAGCTCTCCCCATGTTCTTTGCTGGTCACTGTGTCTCCCTGTCCCCTTGGGGAACAAGCACACCCCAAAGTCACTTGGTAATTTCTCTGCTTGCCTGACAGAGGGACCCTGTAGGACTGAATAGACCCCTTGTGTGATTTTTTGAGGCTATGAATCTTTACAGAAGCAGACTCTCTCATCTTCTTCCCGTGCAGGGCTGATAGGTTTGAACCATTGACCTTTTAGTTATCAGCCCAATTCTTTAGCCCCTGCACCACCAGGTCTCTTTTCCCACTCAAAAGTAGCACGTAGTAAACATACTGTTCCCCATACCATCTGACTTGGAATCTTTGAGAAGGAGGTTGTGGAACGTGTATATTCAACACACACTTGGGGACCCCAAAGTCCAGGTTATTCTTCTCAACATAGAAGTTGAGGGATCATCTGGCAAAGACCAAGGCCAGAGCCACTACGTCCTGAGAGCTGATGCGTAGAGTGGAGACGCTGAGGCTGCTTTTCTCAGAGCTGACCCCTGGCACGTCTGTGCCCTCTTCCTGCCTCAGGGATGGAGATCTGCTTTGGTCATCTCGGCTGCTTTTCTGATGAAAAGCCATGGGCAGGGACCCTTCAGCGGCCTATAAAGCTGTTTCCCTGGTCTCCCAATGACATCAACACCCGCTTCCTTCTGTACACCAATGAAAATCCCAACAACTTCCAAGTAAGCCTGGGCTTGGCAGTGGCTGGGTGGAGGGTGGTGGGTGGAGGGGGACCTGCACAGGGCCCATCATTCACTGCCTTGGAATTTTCCAGATAATGGCTCCCTTGCTGCTATTTCACATACAGCATCTGAGCACTTACAAGTATAAGCCTTTATGTAATCTACTGATGCTCAGCCCAGAGTCAGGCGTAGGCTTCAACAGCAACGACAAAACACCAGTTCCAGGACACGGGAAGGATTGCTGGTGGTGCACTGGTTAAAGTGTTTGGCTCAGTCAAATCCCACAGCTGCTCCTCAAAAAAAAAAAAGATGAGAGTCTGATTTCCTGAAGGTCACCGCTTAGGAAACTCTAACAGGCATAGTCCTATAGGGTCCCTGAATCAGAAGCAACTCAGTATCAATGGGTTTAGTGGTATTGCTAGGGCATGGGAAGAAGTAGGGACAGCTTTTCTAGGGAAACTCAGGCCTAGAGTATCACCAGGAGGGTCTATCTCCTTCCCACACTGCACAGTGGTGGTCAAGAAAGGCCCACAGGGGATGTAAACCTTTCCTAAGGAGCTATAAACCCAGAGGGGAGAAAGGCTGTCCAACCACAAAAGGTAGAGACTCCCAGAAGCACCTGGTGTTCCCAGAAGGTCTCCCAGATGCAAGTGCAACAGGGTTACTCCAGGCAGTTGGGAGCGACCAGGAGACAGCTTCAAGGCCTCCTATGGAAGAGCCTACTAAGAATTTGAGCAGAGCACAGCTCCCATAACGGCCAGTACAGACAGGTACCTGCAAAGTCTCCTGCTGGGAGAACGCACGTGGCGTCTCCATCTCAGTGGCAGAGGGTTGGCTTTGGCCATGGCTGTTGAGTTGTTACCATGTTAGGATCCTCATTCTCCCATCACGACCTTGTCCACATGGACTGGCGAAAGGGAGCCACTGGGAGAACTGGGAGATTTTCGATCTCACAGACTTGAGACCAGCTCCCACCACTTCGCTGGCTGGCTCTATCCTCCTTCCCAATATTTCTGACCAGAGATTTCCCACATTTTCTGTGCCACAGACCTCTTTAGCCATCTTGGGGAGCCAAAGGATGTCAACATAGATTAGTATTTTTAAGATGGATGCCATTTTAGAATATAATTTTTAAGATGCATTTTAAACTCTCAGAACAGAGTTTTTGAAAAGCATAAACAATATGCAAAAAGTTACAAAGGAAATGAATTCTGCTAAATAACTTAGAAAAATATTTTTAAAATATGAACGCCTGCTACTACATTTCTCATTAAAGAATGAAATTCACGGACTGTTCTAATAACTATTAGAATCTAAAATAGTAATGAGATATTTGCAACAGCTATAAAATGACAGACTATCTGAGTAATGTTGGTTATTGTTTATTTGATGCCTAATTTCATAATTTATAGAAATGCAAGGTTTCAGATAGCAATTGGGGAAATTAAGAAAGCCATGAACTTGGACTTTCTTAATTCTACCCATGGATTCCATGTCAGAAATGCCTGTTCTAGACCCACCTATCTTTGTAAGAGGTGTTCAAGCGATCTCTCTTTCTTGAGACCAGCTCTACACGTGCTTGGAAAGTCCAATACTCAAATTCACCCTTTCTAATTAAACCAGCTAATCACCGCCACAGACCCAGACACCATCAAGGCTTCAAACTTCCAACCCGACCGCAAGACACGTTTCGTCATCCACGGCTTCATAGACAAAGGAGAAGACAGCTGGTTGTCGGACATGTGCAAGGTAGGGCCTGCCCTCCTCAACTGGCTGCACCTGACGAGAACCGCCCCAAGCATACAGGTTAAAGCACTGTAGCTCTAATACCCCAACTCAGAGCAGGAAACAGTCCATGGAGAGATGGGTCCTTTCCATAGTCACCGAGGACAGCCTGGGTTCTCAAAGTCATCCACTCCGAGGTTCTCTCAACCCACCACTTTCTAGCCAACTATCTCCTGTGAGGTTGAAGGGACCAGAATCCACTGGAAAATCAGAGGTGGAGACAATAGTAAACTACTTGGTACTTGTCTCTTGGTGGAGTCACTAGGGTTGGTATTGTTCAGTATAGTAACTCATTCACAATATCACAGACCTCCTTCTCTATCGGAACCTACAGAATGCTTAACTATATTTACTGTCAATTTTAATCATGGAATAATACATAATCAATATGATAATAATAAAGTGTGTAAGTACTTAGACAATTTACACAGTATTATATGAATACTACCCACAAAAATGCTTTCAAAACTCTGTTGATCCTGAGTTACAATACTATTAGTAACTAATATAAAGTCCTTTTTAACGTCTCTCTTTCTTTTTCTTTACATCTTTTTCATTCTCAAAAAAATTACTAATACAACATCACAAATGTTTTCAATATTGTAGTTAAAATGCCAGAAACTGGAATACAATCAGCGACCATAAAGGCACCAGCAGCTAGGGAAACAACAGCCTGTGTTTGTAGGGTGTGCAAACAAAACTACGTGATGAGAAGCACCGGTGTAACTGAGTAATAATGACAGCGCATGAGAAGATCCAAAAAGGAAACTGACAAGGTTGCGGCTTGGGAGGCGAATGGCTAACAAATGTCTGCTGACACATAGCATGAACAGTTTAGAGTCCTTTTGGTTTCACCCCTTCTACTAGGGCCACCTGGTGTGATTTGCACCCCTACACACTCCTTGTGACGCCACTGTTGTCTCTGAGTTTATAGAACCCTGGGGTTACATGGAAAGTTGCTTACATTTTATTGCAACAGCACTGCTCTCCAAGGCAACTTTTTGCAATGATGGAAATGATCTCTCTCTGAGCTGTCCATTGTGGCTAATGTGAATGAGGAACTCGTCTAATTTTAACTGTTTTAAATGTGGCTAGCCACGTGGATTGGTGGTTATAGCATTGGACAGAGCAGCTCTAAAGTTATTGTGAGTAGTGGCTCTGACTAGCGTGTTTAACAACCGCTCTCTAAGTCAGCCTTGTGCTCATAGTTTCTGACTCCATAGTTAATCTAATTCTTCCCTTGCTGAGTTGGCACAGTGACTGTATCAAGGGGCACATCAACATCATAAGGACAGTGAAGGGCAAGGGTCACTGGTGTTAGTCATAGAGTTGCTATGAGGCTTAGTCAATTTGAAAGCACCTAACAACAACCAGCAACTTTGTAATACTGGTCTGATATTGTTCCCATTTAATAGACAAGGCACAACGAAGGCCAGTACTTACTTACTCAAGCTTGAATCTAGAGGTAGAATGCAAAATTAGGGTTCAGCCCACAAGATACCCTGAAGGGATTACCACAGCCTCTGAACTCCCTCGACTCCACGAAGACAGACTCCCAAGGAGCTTCTGTCCTCAGCAACCTAGCCCCTGTCAGGGTTGGGTGTTCAAACTTGGGTCCTAAGTCTCAGAAAGTGACTAGATTTTCCCAGAGGCGGGGCATCCTCCCTAGTCTCACCCAGCTTCCGGCAGAGATACTGCCCAGGATATCTGGAGTGAACAAAGGGTGTGCAGTGGCCCTTTCTGGCATTGACTTCTTCCCCCCACAGAGACCAGTATCTGTGCTTAACCCATGGCCACCCCACATCACATACAAGATACAGCTATTCACGAGAGTTGTGCTATGACTGTCCTTAAGATTTTCCCTCAACACCTGATTTCTCCAAAGTGTAGTTTTTGTTAATTATGTACCATTGATTCAGAACTGACTCACAGCAGACTCCAGTGGGTTTTCAGAGACAGTAAGTTGCACAAGAGGAGACTGCCCATCTTTCTCCCGCAGAACAGCTGGTGGATTCGAATCATGTGCCTTTAAATTGTCAGCACAATTCCTTACCATTAAGCTACCAGTTGTTACTGTGTTGTTGATGGCCTTAGAGTTGAGCACGACTCATAGCAACCCTATGAACAAAAGGCCTGAAGCCCCTCTACAACTATCGACATTCATCAAAGTTCATAGAGTTTCTGGAGCCCAGTGGCAAGAAGCTGAGCTGCAATCCCAAAGGCCACCAGCTGCTCTAAGGGAGAAGGACGGGCACTCTCTTCCCAAGCAATTAACTGCCTCTGAAAACCCACCTGAGGGTCAGCTATGGGTTGGTTCCAACTCCACGGTACACAACAACAACTCTGACAAATAGACTAATTGTTGTGCCTTTGAAGGCCACTTGAAGCACCAGAGTAGCCTAAAAAACTGTATTTTGTAGCTTCAGCTCTCTCTTGCAGGACTCAGCAAACTGTCCTGTGAAGGACAAGGAAGTAAATTCTTTTGGACTTTATGAGTCGTAGGGCCCAATTTAATCCAGTTATTATGCTCACGCAGCCGTAGACTACATGTAAACAGACGGGTATGGCTGTGTTTCAACAAAGCTTTTTTTACAAAACCTGGTTTGGCCCCCTGCAGGATTTTTGCCCAGCTTTGATCTAGGTCGTGGTCTCTTTGACCTGGCTTTGTCAATAACCGTGTGTGACACCTTAGACACGTCACTTCCCTGTGTCAAGCCTCAGTTTCCACATCTGGCTGGTGGAGATGAGTATACCCAGGCAAGAGGGTTGCACTGAGTACAGGTGATGCTGCGTGTGAAGACTCACAGGGCTCTGATTCAAGCCAGGTGCTTGATGAATGTGTCTTCCCAATCTCTGGGACAGCACCTTGAAACTTCACCCACCAGCTTCTCTCCCTTGAATGTCTTCCCCAGAAAATGTTTCAGGTGGAGCATGTGAACTGTATCTGTGTGGACTGGCGAGGAGGGTCCCGCACGGCCTACACTCAAGCGGTGCAAAACACCCGGGTGGTGGGAGCAGAGATAGCCTTCCTCATACAAGTGCTGTCGGTAAGATCACACGCCCTGGAGAGGGGCAGAGGTGGGGCGCGGGAAGGGCCACGTTGTAGCAGAGATGCCCTGGGGGAGGGGGGGTGGCCTGGGAAGGGCCAGGGTCTAACCCAAAGAAGACTTCTGCTAAGAGAAAGGCTCCCTAAGATGCCAGATGCCATCATTGCCTAGCTGCTTCCTGAGACCAAATATTGGACCTCTTTGAGCCCCCAGTTCCATCTTTGGAAGCAAAGCTCTGGGAACGAAGTCAGGGTGGTACAGCTCAGGTGATCTTGGTGCAGACATCTGGGGCAGCCTGCAGAGGAAGACCCTTTGCATCCTTCTAGAAGGCTGTTGTGGAAAACCCCAGAGCAGGCCCCCACTCTCACCCCCAAACAAGCTCTCTCCCAGTGGCCCTGCACCTGGACAAGCTGCAGGCGGGCCTGCAGGGCTGGATAACAGCCGGAGAGCTGAGCTCCTGAGCTCAGCATGCAGTTGTAGCAACGGCCACTGGTCAGCACTGTTGCCCCACGCACGAGCCTGCGAGGACCACGCCGCTGTGGGAGCCCGGCTCCTGCACCCCTCCCTGGCCAGGGTCTCCCTCCCAGCCCAGGCCGCCCTCCCCAGCCTTTCGTTCTGTCCTGTTCCTCAGACTGAGCTGGGGCAAGACCCTGAAAACGTGCACTTCATCGGCCATAGCCTGGGCTCCCACGCAGCTGCAGAGGCCGGCAGGAGGCTTGAGGGGCGTGTGGGCAGAATCACAGGTAAGAGGGGGCAGAGGCTGAGCTGAGAACTCCAACCTGGAAGGACCCAAAATCCAGGGGTGAGAGGACGCAAAACACAAGAGTGGGTGGTGGACGCGTGATCTGCGCCTCCTGGATGTGTAGGAATGTTAGGTGAAGCACATACATGTATCATACAAATATTTTAACGTGTATTTTAAAATATCTAACTATAAGAGCTCTGGAGACTTAGTCATGAGTAATTGTGCTTATGGAATGGCCAGCCCACATGAAGGCAGTTTGAATTTACCAGTCGCTCTGCAGGAGAAAGACGGACAATCTCCACTTCGATTTACAGCCTCTGAAAACCCACTGGCGGTCAGCTATGAATCAGTTCCAAATCTATGATACAAAACAAGAATTAGAAGCAGAAATACATTTATAAAGAAAAGGAAAACATAAGAAGGACGCTAAACACAGGTCTTCAGAACTATTCTTTCTAGTGCCTGGCAACGTGCAAGTCATAAAGGGAGCTGACATGAAAGAAATTAATTCGTTAGTTACCCAGCCGTACAGGGAGGATTGATAACTGAAGGGTCTGTGGTTCCAGATACTTCACTGTAGGAAAGATTTGCAGCCTCAGGAACCCGATGATGGCTACACTGAAATCCTCTCTGTGGCCTAGACAATGAAAGAGTTAGCTAAAACCTAGGGAGCTCTGGTGGCCTGTCGGTAAGAAGCTGTGCTACAATCTCAAAGGCAAGTGGTTCAAATCCACCAGCTATTCCACAGGAGAAGGCTAGGCAATCTCCTCCCGGGTGATTTACTGCTTCTAAAAACCAGCTGGAGGGTCAGCTGTGGGTCAGTCCTGACTCATAACAACAGCTGAAACCTTCCGCAGGGAGGCGCTCAGCCAACGTGCCTGCACGGGCCTAAACAGCTGCTGCTTTTCGGTGGCCAGATCAGTAGGCAGCTTTGTGGACATTTAGATTCCACCTGGCGTGAGCGCCCCCTTAGCTGACGACCCTCTGCTAGCCATAAGGAGATGATAATAATAATACTTCACGCTTCTGCAGAACTTCTGTTTGCAAAGTCCCTTGTACATATTTTCACGTGGTTTTCACCAGAGCCTGGTAGAGTGTTTTCTTTCCATCATTCCCACTTCCCAGATGAGAATACTGAGGCTCAGAGAGGACAGGTGCTTAACCTTGAACTTGGTCACTGAGCCCTGGGAACCTTACTCTCTGCGCTTCTCCTTTAAGGTGACTGGGCCCAGCTGCTGCCTAATTAACTTCACAAACTAGTGTGATAGGGAGATGACTCAGAAGGCAATGAAGCTGAATTTATAAGTGCAAACACACACACACACACACACACACACACACACCCTTTAGTATAAATGAATGGACTAAGAAAGAGGAGGCTAGAATGTCCACCTTAGGATGGAGGAGAGGGGAATGTTAATAAAATGCTAATGTGGGGAAGGGCGAACAAAGGCATAGATGGTGTAGGGCTCAGGGCAGGGGTGGACCTGGGGGGGAGAGGGGGGGCAGAGTCCTTCCTGTCTCTAAGAGCAATGACCAAATAGTATTGCATGTGAGAAACAAAGGAAAATGCAAGTGAGGCTGTTGGGTGCCACCTGGATCCGCCGTGGATCCAGCGACCAGGGCTTATCTGGCTGGCCTTGAACAGACGTGGTTGTACTTCAACCCTTTCTGTCTAGTGTTTCTCTCTTTGAGTAGACCAGCAGCTACAGACTTGGGCCCCAAGCTCTGGATGCTGGGGTCAGGGAGAGCCCTTTATCCAGGACATCATGGCCCGTTTCTAAGTGTTCTGTTTGGATCCCTCTCCTTCTCCTCACTTTCAGGGCTGGATCCAGCAGAGCCCTGCTTCCAGGGTACGTCCGAGGAGGTTCGACTGGACCCATCTGATGCCGTGTTTGTGGATGTGATTCACACAGATGCTGCTCCCATAATCCCTTTCTTAGGTGAGATTCCTACTCTGCCTCTGGTGACCAAGACTGTCGCCCAGGTCTGTCTGCCTGCTTCCCATATCTCTCTCTCTTACACACACACACACACACACACACACACACACACACACGCACACGCACACACGCCTGTAAATGCTACGCTTACCCAGAGCACTCCTCTCTTGTCTCAACTTCTTTGCCTGCTTCTCTTTCCTTGACTTTCTGAGCACCCACCTTATCAGAACGTCCTGCAGAGTCAAGGCCATGGTGGCTAGACTGAGAGATTTTGAAAAGAAGGTTGTCCCTCTGGTTGCTCCATAACCACCCCTTACCCGTCTCTGCAGGTTTCGGAATGAGCCAAAAGGTGGGCCATTTGGATTTCTTTCCAAATGGAGGGAAGCATATGCCAGGATGTCAGAAAAATATCCTGTCTACCATCGTGGATATCAATGGACTGTGGGAAGGTATGTGAGTTCAAGCAGAAAGATAGCTGCTGCTCCACCTGGGACAATGTGATATGTGTCCCCATTTATTGTTCATTCTGTATCAGCCTTTTTCACAATAGTGTCGTGAGACACTTGTTCTGAGAAGCTCCATTTTACAGATGAGATACCAGAGGCTCAAGATTATTCTAACACTTGCCAAAGGCCACTCTATATCTAAGCCCAACTTCTGGCTTAAAGCTCCTTCTCATCCAGTTTGTCAATTTGTCAATCCACACACAAGGCTTGGATTGGCACAGGAGGCAAAAACTGGTGCCAGCTTTGGCTATTAATTAGCTTCAGTGTCTGCTTCTTAAAGAACCACAGGACATCTGCAAAGCTTAAAGGATTCTGACTTCCTTCCCGTCTGGTGGTGCCAGATCTTAGGGAAGAAAAAGGAGTGAGTAAGTTGGAGATGAAGGTGGTTTGGGGAGCATGAGCTTGGGGGAGGTGGCTGGAGGCCTATGGGACACACAGTGGCTCTTGGGAACGTTGTGTATATTCTCATTTATCTGGGAGAGTGGATGCAGCATTCCTAATATTGTTGCTATCTTTAACTATCCTTGAGTTAGCCTTTGACTCCTGGTGTTATGGATACAATGGAAGGAAGGGTTGTCCAGTTCTGGGCTTTCCTCATAATTAATTACAGGCTGAACTGTTATGATCCATAGG
The DNA here is from genome assembly GCF_000299155.1 of Elephantulus edwardii. Lineage (NCBI taxonomy): Eukaryota > Metazoa > Chordata > Mammalia > Macroscelidea > Macroscelididae > Elephantulus > Elephantulus edwardii. The sequence goes on along the minus strand of NW_006399756.1, from coordinate 14,201,725 downwards.
GCTTTCGCCAGCACTCTTTCAGAACTAGGTCTCCAGGCCTTTCTTCCTAGTCTCTTAGTCTGAGGACTCCAGTGAAACCTGCTCATAGCACTGTACAAGCCTTCACTGACAGATAAGTGGTCATGAAGTGCCTTGGCCAAGACTTGAACCCAGGTCTCTGATGTGGAAGGCAACAAGTCTACCACTGAACTCACCACTGCCCCTCTCTCTCATTGGTGTCATATCAGAATCCACTCCTAGCTGACCCTCCTTCAAGTTTTCAGAGTCTGTAGATCGCACAGGCAACAATAACCCCAGTACATATCATCTGATTGACACACAAGGTCAGTGATTATTTTTTTTCAATCTGCAGGATTTATTATGAGTTTAGAGGCTGATATATGAAGAGGTTGGATTTTGGAAAGTGATATGTTCTGTGTCGGCTGAGGGTCAGGTGCGGATTATTTGGTTGTTTTTTATTTTATTCACAATTGGGTGTGAGCTGATTGGATTGGCTGCATTTAGGTAATCATCAGCTGTGGGCTGGAAGCCTCTTGTTGAGAGTCAACAGGACGTGGTGGAGGACCTTGGTATTTAAAAGTCAGTTGGTCTCTCCTGCCTGGTAGTAATTGTGTTTAGGACTAACATTCTTCTAAGTGGTACAGCACTGGCAATTTTCTATACTGAGGGAACTTGGGGTTGCTGTGATGCTGAACACTGTGCCACTGGTGTATTAAATGCCATAATGGTTACCCAAGGTGGACAGGGTTTGCTCTCGCTCCCAGATTAAGACAAGATTGAAAGCAGGAGTGGCATCCACTTCCTAAACAACATGCCCCTGGAAACTCTATGAATTTAGAGAAATGACGATAGTTGTAGAAAGGGTTCAGGTCTTTTGTTCATAGGGTTGCTATGAGTCCTGTTCAACTCGACAAATCACATAGCAGATAACTTGTTTTTCTCACAAAGCTGCTGGTGGGTTCAGGGAGGCATAAACTTTGGGTTAGTGGTGCAGCTCTCTGCAGACTTTGCCACCAGAGGGCTCTGTTGGGGATATTAGGTGACAGCATAGCACTATCACATCAGTCTTGCCCTGACTGGCCCTCAGCAATGTCTGCTGTCCCTCTCCCGAGATGAGGCTTCCCCAACGTCATTCCTGAAAGTGGGCGCTTCAGACCTATGATAGTGTTACTCTTGCTGCTGTTGTTGCTTTACACCATCAAGTCAGAACTCATCAACTCATAATTGACCTCAGCGGGGTTTCAGAGGCAGTAAATTGCACAAGAGGAGATTATTCATCTTTTTGTAAAGCAACTGATGGGCTCGAACTGCATGCGTTTCGGTTGGCAGTGCAACACTTTACCACTAAGCCATCAGAGCTCCCCATAAACGTATTATAGTTCAGCCTTTATTTTCCTGAGCCTGTTTTTTTTTTATTTTCCTAGTCCTAAGGCTTGAGTTGTGACACAGGTGTCCCAGACAGGCACCCCAGCACCCTACTCAGAGCCCAGAACCATCTGTTAAATGGAATCGGACAGCCTTGAGTGGTATTTTAATATTCCTTGTGCTTAACGAGCAGAGTTAATAAAGCTACAGCCACAACCACTGACAAATAATCAAGAGTTTTTGACCCCTCTGAGCTCCACCCCAGGTAACTCCAGACAAGATGGACTATTCCGGGCTCCCTGAAAGAACCCCAGAGTTCCGGTAATAGCTGCCCACTCCCAGAAGTGGCGAGCAGGCGCACATAATAGAAAGAGCCCAGGTTTAATTAAAGAGGCAATTTCGAGGGAACAAGCCCCTGAATGCTAAAGTGTGTTTCTATTGTGTCAAGCTCCGAGCCACCAGGCGCTGGGCATTGAGGAATAATTAAATCCACTTTCTCCTCTATTATGGCATCCCTGGGCAGCAATTTGGGATGAAAGAAACAATTAAGTTAGAAACAGGTTCTGTTGTCTGGGAAGGAGCATTGGTGTGGGGTGTGCGGATGGGGTGTGCGGATCCGGCTTCAGCTGGAAGGCACCAGGCTGTGGGGCCGTGGGGCTGGACGCTGTGAAGTGCTAATCTGCTCAACACAAAGGGAAGGGTCCCATCACAGGGAGGTGGGCAGAGCCCCCCCAGACGCCCCAGGAACATCTTCTGGTGTGTGCACGGTCACCCTGGACCCCCATTGCAACTTTTGTATCTAGTAGCTGGAGAAATGAAAAACACTTTTCCAAACATGAAGACTTTGGTCTAAAGAAAATAGGCTCATGAAATACAGAGGAAGAGCGGTCAGTGGTCACAATGACTAGCTCTCCACTATCCACACCTCGCACCCAGAACAGCAGAGAGGAGTTTCTCACTTGCGTGGAAAAGTGAGCTCAGGGGAAGGGCCAACTCAGTATGGCCTGGAATCCTCAAACTTTGGCCTTCAAACAGGATGAGGTCCAGTGTCCTCAGACTGCAGCCGACAGACAGGATGTAGCTCCTGACAGTATATGACTGGCCTCCACCATGACTAAGGAGCCCTGGTGGCACAGTGACTAAAGAATGCAGTTGTTGATCAAGAGGTTGGTAGTTCGAACCTGCCAACCATTCCGTGTGAGACCGATCTAGTTGTCTGCTTCCATACAAAAAACAGGCTTGGAAACTTTATGGCACCGCTTTCCTGTGGTCACTTTGAGTCAGGATGAATTGGATAGCAATGGACTGCTTTTGGGTTTGAGTTTTCACCGTCACATTTAAAAGTGAATGCAAGGCCCACATTTAAGATTTTCATATGAAAGTCAAGATTCTGGCTTCTTGTGAAATCAGAGGTCCAAGGATTCTGGTTTTCATCATGGAAACAACCAGCTTTTCTGTATGGAAACCCTCAAGATCTCCACTTTTGTCAAATCTGTTCTGACTCTTAGGGGCCCTCCGTTAGATTTTCAGGACTGTAATTCCTAAAAGGAGAGCTGCCCATCTTCTTCTGGGAGCTCCGTAGGGACCCCTTTTAAAGCCAGCACACACGCCCCCTTCTTTCCAGAAAGCTCCTCATTCATGTTCATTATCTGCCCGGCCCCCAGGGGACTGGAAAGTGGTCCTGTTACAACTTCCCACTCCTCTACCAGGTGGCCAGTCCTGTGTAGCTTGTCCTCAGCAGAAGGGACACAATGGTGGGAAATCTAACTACCATTACGACAAGTTCCCAGATTTCTTACTTGCCTCTAAGAACGGCAGAGTCAGCGATAAGCAGCTTCAAACTGTGAGCAATGCACCCATGCTAAGGAATGCTGACCCTGGTTCTGGGTCCTCGCTGGTTAGAACAGCACAGGCTTTTAAAGAAGAGCACCTCCCGTGAGCCCCTGGTCTCTGCTTCCGCAGGAACCCGTGCCTTCGCAGCTTGCAACCACCTACGAAGCTACAAGTATTACGCAGACAGTATCCTCAACCCCGATGGTTTCCTGGGTTACCCGTGCACCTCCTATGATGAGTTTCAGAAGGTAGGTCATCCTGGAACGCTGGGATGCTCTGTTGGTGGTGGTTTTATTTCTGCGGCTTAGGACAAAGCAAACAGGTGTGATTCAGCAACTTAGAACAGAGGAAGTGGGGCTTGCCAAGCCTCAGAAAGCCTTCGCCAGGACACAGGGTGGGTGGGCAGCGGGGG
>NW_006399756.1:14194406-14198015 GCF_000299155.1 Elephantulus edwardii | reverse complement strand
GGTGGTCCCCTGAGCCAGGTCTTCTACCAACTCCTAAGCTTTGCATTTTTTAAAAAATTCTGTTAAATCTCCTGTTTAAAGAAGTATACAATGTTCATATATCGCTTATTGTTAATATTTTTGCCACATTTAGTTTAACTTATTCTCAAGCTGTGTCTCTTGCACATGTGTGTGTGTGTTTTGTATACATAGAAATATATGCATATATATCAGGAGAAGAATGGGCAATATCTTCCTGTGCAATTGATTAACTGCTTTGGAAAACCTACCCGAGTGTCAGCTATGATTCATTTCCAACTTGGTAGCATATGTATAAACATTATATGTGTGCACTGATGTATGTGAAAGCTCCTAGAGCCTGCCTACACACAGAGATGTGGGTATATACGTGTCTGTACACACACACACACCGAGACACATATATGTCTCGATAGTGAAGTATGGGTTACAGATTGTGCTGCTGACTAAGAAAATTGATGGCTCAAGTTCACCAGTCACTCAGCAGGAGCAAAATGAAGCTGTCTGATCTCATTAAAATATAGAACCTCAGAACCCCAATAGTGGGTCACCATGAGTCAGAATCAATTTAACAGTGGATTCAGTTTTATGTATAATATACATATATTTCCCCTAAATTATGTGATAGTAAATTGAAGACGTTATGATACTGTATCACAAATACTTCAACATTCATATCCTAAGAACAAAATTATTCCCCATAGAACCATCTTCAAGTAATTGAACATTTTGGGTACCTCTATTTTTTAATCTAGAATTCATATTCACATTACTTCAGTTGTCTAATGTCCCCATTCTCTTTCCAGTTTATTTCAAAAAATAAGGTGCTTCCTGCTAACTCTTCCTGGTGGCATAGTGTGTTATGTGTTGGGCTGCCAAAAGAAAAGTCGACAGTTCGAATCTGCTCCCCGGGAAAGATGAGGCAGCCTCCTTCCATAAAGATTTAGGACTCTGGAAATCCAGGGCTGGGTCTCCATGAGTCAGAACCGACTCAAAGGCAGTGGAGTCTGTGAGGCGATGCTGGTTTCCTGGTCCCTAGGTTTTAATGCAGCAAAACGTGAGGGCTTCTTGAGCGTTCTCATCTGAAATGATGACGTTCAGGGTTTAGGAAAGTTTGATATTCTAAAATATGTTTTCTCAAAGATAAAAATTAAATTATGTTTCAATTCACATTGTTTCCATTCAAACTAATGTTTATAATGTTCAACCTTTATACTCTTGGCTTGAACTGCAAGGTCAACAGAACATCATATTCTATCATCCAGATCTACTGCATATTCAGTGGGGAGCATCATTGGCTGTGCTGGTTCTTTTGGGAGCATGGTAAAGCATGGAATGGAACATGCTAGTTACTTTGGAAGCTATGGCCTCTGGCTCTTGACTAATTCCTCACAGATTACAAAATAGGTTTGACCTAAGTGCTGGGTGGTTGTGGTGAGGAGGGAGAAGAGGAGAGGGCCAGGGTCCCATGGCATCAAGTGCTGACTTGATCCAAAGGAAGAGAACTGACTCCTGAAAGTTCACATAATGAACTATCATTGAGGGGACATCAAATGGGACCTTGACTGGTCTTGACAAGTCTTTCAATTGTATTGAAAATGGTTATCTGTCCTGTGCATCCTTCTCTCTTCTCCTTTCTAGAGTAACTTGCTATTTGTCCTGTTAACTTTTCTCTTGCATTTCCCTTAGAAGTTTCATTTTACCACTTCCTAGATATGATTCCTCTGCCCAACAACAAGGCATTTCTGTGGTACCCTTCAGGGATTAGCACAGTTGTGTACACAGTTCTGAGCATGGATGGATGAATGGGGGGGGGGAAACGTATGAGGAGATGAGATAATGGCTGGCAGGTGAAGGGTTAGATGGATAGACAAGAGGATGAACAGGTGAATGGATGAGTGGATAGACACAAGGGAAATTGGATAGAAAGATGAATTTGTTGAATGAGTGCGTGATTTAGTCTAAGGCTTATCATTCACAGACGAATTATGGTGTTGTTTTTGTTTTTACTAGAGTGGATGTTTCCCTTGCCCTGAGGAAGGATGCCCCAAAATGGGACACTATGCCGACCAATTTAAAGGGAAAACCAGTGCCGTGGGGCAGACATTTTTCCTGAACACAAGAGAGAATGGAAACTTTACCAGTGAGTTTCCATTTCATTTGTTCAAATATTACTGTAAATAATCTTGCAAGGTCTTCTAACCTTGTTGGTAAGTGATTGTGCTAAAACCATATTTGCTGCTTCTGAATCCCATGCTCACCTAGAAGTAGATTCCTGAGCCCCAGTTTCACTGACAGGACCATTCACCACATTTCTCCTTTTCCTCTCAACCATGGGAACTCAGAGCTTAGGATAATAATATTTTCATGTATTTCTATATTCGTGTAGATACATATGTATACCTGTAAGTGCTCACAGAATGACCTAGGTCTTGGCTTCTTACCTTCAGCCCCAGTGACATTTGAGACCAGATAGCTAGTTGTCATAAGGAGTTGACCTGTGCATTCTAGAACATTTAAAGCATCTGTGGCCTCTCTGTTCTCACTACATGCACTACTGGCACCCCAGGACACCCCACCCCAGCTGTAACAGCAAAAGGATCTCCAGGCATTGTCAAATGGCCAGTGTGGAGCAAATTCACCCCCAGTTGACAACATTAGCCTGGATTAAGGGTAGCTGTCAAAGAAAAACCCTCGATGGGAATGGACAGAAAGGGGATGTGCTAGTCAAGAAAAAGGGGTTGACTTTATCTGTGCTATTTTATCTATGACACTAAGTCAATTACATGTGAAAATAGGAAAAAACTAAGTGAGAGAGCAAGAGTGAGCTAGGTGATTAACTAGGTGGTGGCGTCACAAGCGTCCCTGCTCCATGTGGCCTTTTCATGTACTGATGTCCATCAAGGAGAAACAAGACCAGCAGGCACCACTCTCCACCCAACAGGACACAGCCTTGCTGTATTAGTAAGGGATTATTCAGAAGTCTACCATCAACTTCCCAATGAGGTCTTAGTTCCACTTACACCTGAATTCCTGAACCCCTGAATTCATGAAAGGAAACCATAGGTCACTTTCCCCCTTTCTTCTCACCTCTGGGGGATCTAAGGATGGTGAGATTTTGTCTTACTTATTTTGGGTATATCATCAGGAGGTGCAGGTTCAAGGAGAAAGCAGAGGTAAAGTAGAAAGTGAGCAAGGAAAGGGAAGGCATTTGGTCAGATGATTGACACAGTGGCTGAATAGTGGGCTCAGGCACAGCAGATCCAACAAAGTTCTGTCCTGTTGCACATGGAGTCACCGAGGGTCAGAGCCAGCTGCATGCATGACACAGAACAAGAGCCTGGACAGTCAGAGCCTGGAGCAAGAAGACCTCCAAGGGCTCCTTGCTCAGCAGGGCGTGTTAGTTAACTAATTGCATTTCTTTAAACAGGTTGGCGATACAGGGTGTCGGTCACTCTCGCTGGGAAAAAAAAAGTGAGTGGATACATCAGGATTGCTTTGTTTGGAAGCAATGGAAACTCAAAGCAATATGAAATTTTCAAGTAAGTCAGATATTAATGTGAAGTGAACATACTTTCTATAATAGATTCT
>NW_006399756.1:14085505-14193663 GCF_000299155.1 Elephantulus edwardii | reverse complement strand
ATCTTTCTCTCACAGAGCAGCTGGTGAATTTGAACCACATTCCTTTGCAAAATCAGGAGCAAAATCCCTTACCACTAAGTCACTAGAGCTCCCTGGAGAGATTTTAGGACTATCAGATTATGCCTTCCACCCCAGTACACACACTCCATACACACACACACACACACACACACACACTGCTGTGTTTGGCTCAGCACTGGACACAATGTGGGCACATGAGGAGCTTGGTTCACATGTACTCGGTGGATGCATAACCTGTGCTGTACATCTCGGTTCCGTTTTTGCACCATCTCTTCCATGCACAGGGAGCTCTGACGGCAGAGCCTGTCTAGAGTTGTGCTGCTAACCCACACGTTGCATGTCTCTGGCACTTCAAATCTACCAGCACTCCACAGGAGGAAGATGAGCAACCTCCTCCTGTTGTAATTTACAGCCTCAGTAACCCAGCAGCAGGTCACTACGAGTCACAATCGACTCAACAGCCCGTAAGCAGTAAGCTGAGTTGTTGAGTCTTACTTGTGTAATCAGAATAGAACTATGCTTCATAAAAATGTTCAGTGGCTGGTATCTCAGACATAGATTGCCAGGCTGGTATTTCGAAGTGCCTTGGTTGTTATTATTGTTGTTACATGCCATCAAGTTAGACTTGACTCATAGCTGACCCTGCTGTGATTACAAATACAGAGGCTGTAAATCACACAAGAGGAGATTGTCCATCTTTCTCCCTCAGAGCAGCTGGTGAATTCAAACTACTTGCCTTTAGGATAGCAGCTCAACTCCTCACCCATTGGGCTACCAGAGCTGCCTCTAGGGAGACTCAAAATGCCAACCCCTAGATGAGGACCCAAACTCATGAGTAATTTGCACCACTTGGAAATGAGGAGCTGACAGGTGGCCTCAGCAGAACCAACTGCAACTTTAAACAATGAAGCACAATATAAATTAGTCCTATAGTGAATTTTAATACACTATAGCACCAAGTCTTATTAGACTAAGGTGTGCCTGATTCAGGCCATGGTCTTTTCAATCACTTCCTATTCATCTGAGAACTGAACAATGATTAAGGATGACAGAAGGAGAATTGATACTTTTGAGCTGTGGTGTTGGAAGAGTACTGAATATCTGATGGATTGTCAAAAGAACCAACAGGTATGTCTTGGAGAAAATACAACCAGAATGATTCTTGGAGGCAAAGATGACAAAGCTTTGTCTCACATACTTTGGAAATGTTGTTGGGAGAGGCTATTCTTTAGAGAAAGACATCATACTTAAAAAAGTTAGTTCAGAAAATGAGAGGAAGACCTGGTTGAAGGTGGATTGATACAGTGACTGTGACAATGGGCTCAATTATGTTAAAAGTGATGAGAATGTCGCAAGACAGGACATGGTTCAGATCTATTGTTCATAGGGTCACTATGAGTCATACTTGATGGCACCCAGCAATAACAGAGTGAACTTACAGAATTAACATGCCCTCCAAATATTTTACTTCCCTCTAAAGGCAAATCTAAAGTTCAATGCTTTGTAAAGAAGTGTGCTGCATAAACACTTCTGTTTGGTCTGAGCCTAGGTGTTTATCTAGTGCTAGGAGGCTGTATATCGAGTGTTGTTGCAACAGAGATACCACAAGTAGATGACTTTACCAAACAGAATTTTATAATTTTACAGATTAGGAATCTGGAAGCCCAAACTCCGGGTGCCAGCTCTTAGGGAAGCCCCTCTTCCTCTGCTGCTCTGGAGACATTTTCTTTAACATCCTCAGGGTCAGCATTCCTCGGAGATCTCCATGTGTCCTGGCCTTCTGTTATGTCAATGAACTTTCTAGCTGAGTCCAAAAGGCACTTCTGAGGATTATTTCTTGGTGGTAGGGATGTGCCCCTCGCAGCTAACTTTCCTTCCCTTCTGTTTTTACAAGCCACTCTCTAGGAAGCTTTCTCTTATTGTGATGGGATTAAGGACTGTTACATTCCACCCTTAATCTTCTTCTAGCTATATGGTTTAGTAGACCATGAAGGCTCATTACATAGCTTCTATATTTTACAATTGTATGCATCTATTTTGTTGGGAGAGGGGACATAATTAAATCCATAACGGAAGCCTTTACAGAAAATTAGCAGCAGCAACTATTGTTTGGAAGGATGACACAGTCATCACCATGTATCCAGTTAATAAGACCTTTCTGCGTCTATGTTTTCAGAGGAACCCTGGAACCAAATACCAGTCATATGCTGGACATTGACGTGGATCTCAATGTTGGAAAAATTGAGAAGGTTAAGTTCCTCTGGAACAACCATGTGATAAATCTCCTGAAGCCCAAACTGGGGGCTTCCCAAATTACTGTGCAAAGTGGTGAAGACAGGACTGAGTGAGTATCTTTTACTCTAAGTCTGATTATTTATATTCATTCAACCATTTACATCCACACCCACCCATCCAATCATCCACCTTCTAAGCTGTGTATCCACTAACTTGTACATCCATCCCTCCACCCGTTTCTGCTTATCCATTTATCCCTCCACCATTCATCCAGATTCCTTCTCTTGCCATTCTGGCTGTCCATCCGTCCATTCACTCAGCCAGTTATCCATTCATCTGCCCAACTATCACCTCAGGTCTCTATATCCACCTACTTCAATTTGAAAAATCAAGTGCCGTTTTTCAAGGCCAAATTCTACTTGGGAGGGTTAAGTCCTACAGACAAACAGGAGACTATATTTTTTTTTTTTCATCTAAAACAGCAAGTAAAATACCTACTGTGATATTTAGAGAGAATCTCTGAGTTTATTCCAGTGGGTGTGCAATTATTCATGCTAATTAGTTTGTTTGTTTGTTTGTTTGTTTATAGTCCATTATATGAGAGGGATATGAATTATATTGGAAATCTGTTTCGCAGCGACCAAGCTCTTCTCATTCTGAGGACCTAGAATCATACTTGCTAGATTAAAAGATGGAACATAACCTCTTTTGAAATAAAGAATCATGGAGGAGACATCTTTTTTAAAGGACAGTAAGAAAATGTTAGCATTTGAAGGGAATTTAGATGTCACCTCTCAACTGTTCTTACTTTAAGATCAGGAAAGGAAGATGCAAAGTCCAGTAACTGGGTTAAGGTCACAGAGGGAAGCAAGTGCAAAGAATACTGGGCCTCAGAATGTCTTCTGAAATACACACCAGAACTTCATTTTGCAGGCTGTGAAACGGCAATAACCTTGATCCACTGGCATGTTGCTGGATCGGGTGTGGGAAGGGCTGTGCTATTCCTCTGCAGAAAACAAACAAAAGCTCAGGCCTGGGACTCTGCTGTCCAGCCCAGTGCACCTATCTCTATTATCCACTCTTGCCGCCAGATAGGAAGCCAACTAAGTCCTGGCTGTGGAATACACTGTAGAAAAGGTGGGCGAGGTATGGATGAAGAAGAAGGTATTCTTTACAAGTACACTGAGGCCCACACACTATATAACCCAGCACCCAAGAACTTTACCGCATCAGGTTTCCCACATGAAGGAAATGTACCGAGAATCTGAGCCCTGGGCCAGGCTGATTTGGTCACATTCTCCACCTTTAGCCAAAGACAGCAAAGAAGGAAGGAGCCCAGAGTGCTTGTCTCTTATGGGCTTTGTGGGACCTGCTTCTCCTTTTCCTCCTCCTATTACTCACTTTCTTCCTCCTTCTTTAGAAAAGTTTAGAGTTATAACTCATACACCTTACAACTCACCCATTTAATGTGTGCATTCCGTGACTTCTAACATTGTCACAAAGCTGTGCAACCACAATCTCAGAACAATCAATCTTAGAACCTTTCTCTCCCTCATAAAGACACTGCATATCCATTAGTGATCATTCTCAAGGCCCTTAACCCAGCCCTCGGCAACCACGAATCTATTTTCTGACTCCAGATTTTTCCATTCTGGCCATTTCCTATAAATAGAATCATACAATACTTGTCCTTCTGTGTCTGACTTCTGGCACTTAGTAAATATGTTCAAGGTTTTACCCATCTCAGAGCATGTCTCGGGACTTCATTCCCCTTTATTTCTGAATAGTAGTCTATTGTCTGCCTGGACCACGTATGATTTACTCATTCATTGGTTTAACACACATATGCATTGTTTCCTGTTTTGCACTGTCATGCATAATGCTGCTAGTAATATTTAGGTTGCTGTTTTTATACAGACATACATTCTCATTTTTCTATAATTCTGTGTGGGAATAGAATTGCTGGGTTAAAAGGCCTTCAGGTGCAACTGCGCCATTTGCATTCTCTGGGCATCCATGTACTTATTTCTTTTTTTTTCTATAATTATATTAATTTTCATAAACATTTACAGAGATTTTGGGCTTCCACTCATTCATTGTTGCACTATTCTCTCTACCCTCCTCCCAGTTTGTTCTTGTCCAAATGCCACAGTGCTTGTCAAAGCCAGTTCTGATTAATCTTCTTTGTCAGTGTGTCCTTTGCCATTCCCTATCACTCCTCCCTGAGAGAGACTTCACCCTGAGTCATAAGGAAAAGGGGATGGCATATTCTCTTAGCTACTTCCTGCTGAAAAGGGACGCTGTGGGTTTCAGGGTGAAGATCTTCTCTCACTACTCTAAAGGGCCCCTTTGGCAGTAGGAAACACATAGACTATTATGGAGATTGATTTTGGAATTTAGATGCACTCTTATTGATTGTGCTTGGCTGTACATGTTCATATCCTTGAAGATGTATCCTTATTTCTAGGCCTGACGCTGCCGGTCCACAAGAGACACCCTTGTTTTTACAAAACCTTTGTTTTATGTGACTAATTCTGCTCCAGTTTGTTAGGATCTCACAGGGAAGGGAGACTCTTCCTTGTTTTGTTTAGTGGGAACCATTACCCAGGATTCAGTCAAAGCAACTGAGATTCCAGGGAGTCAGCTAATCACAGTTTTCTCCTCTGAGATCAGATTTCCACAAACGGTAGGAACTCATGCTCCAAACGTTTCCTCCGCAGGTACACGTTTTGCAGCGAAGACACGGTGCGAGAAGATGTTTTACAGTCTCTCTACCCTTGTTAAGGTGGTGCTGTTCTTCTGTCTTTGCGGCAATAAATTGTCTAATGCACGCAATTTGATGTGGTGGTGTTGGTTTGGCACTGATGTCATGATTCCTCTCCAAGTCCCGGTGTCCAGGTGCAGAAATGATTATAGAACTGGAACCAAGCAGCCACAGGTAATGTCTGGAAGTCCGCCTGCTCACCTCACTCCCAGCAATGTGGAGTTTTTAGAGAATTCTTATGTCCAGGCCACACCTCAGAGCATTGGAATGTCTAGGCTAGGGCATTATTTTAAAGAACCAAAACAGTATATTTAAAAGCTTTAGGTACAAGCAAGGTTGAAGACCAATATGAATGCTTCCATCTGCCTTGGCAATGAACCTTGTAACGTAAACCTTTGTGATGAACTTTGGAATCTTCTTGCTTACTAATTTTCCTGGCATGATATCAAGGTGAACACCCAACCTCTGGAGTCAGGGAAAGCCAGATGTCCTCTCAGTTTTGTCTCTTTCTTTGTGTGCAGTCTGGGCTGGTTGCTTAATTTATTCAAGGGAAACACTTACCTTGCCCTATTGCACTAAGTGATTTTTTATTGTCCTTTGCTATTAATTCTTCTTTATTATTATTAATTTCAATGAACATTTACAGAGACTTTGGATTTCCATTCATTCATTCATTGTTGCATTTTTCTCCCCTGCCCACTCCTCCCCCTCACCCAATTCACTCTTTTCTTTGAAAAGTAAAAGTTCTTTTCTTGTTATGCAATTCCTACTCCCAAGTCCACTCCACTATGCTGCCTTCATTCTGGACTCCTGTCATGATGATAATACCTAATCATATATCCCTTTTAAACAGTTCTTCCCTCATCTGTTTCAATGCAGTATACATTATTTACTCCCTCTTTCTCAGTCTCCCCTTAACCCTGATGTCAGTCTCATTTTACAACAGTGGCACTATGTAGTATTTGTCCTTCTGTGATTGAGATATTGCACTCAGCATAATGTCCTCCAGGGTCATCCATTTTGAATAATATTGCATGAGTTCCTTGTTTTTCAGTGCAGCATAGTATTCCATTGTGTGAATATACCACAGCTTCTCTATCCATTCATTTGTTGATGGGCCCTTTGGTTGTTTCCAAATCTTTACTATTGGGAACAAAGCCACAATAACAACTATGAGATATCATCTCACCCCAGTAAGAATAGCAAATTTAACAGAGCAGCAAACATCAAATGCTGGCGAGGTTGTGGAGAAACTGGAACCCTTATTCACTGTTGGTGGGAGTGTAAAATGGTGCAACCACTATGGAAGGCTGTATGGTGCTTTCTCAAAAAGTTACAAATAGAAATATCATTTTACTTAATTCCACTACTGGAAATATACCCTAAAGAAACACTAACTGCCCCAAGAAACAATAACTGACCCAAGCAGATATATGCACACCTATGTTTGTTACGGGACTGAGTGATTTTAAGGGACAAGTAAGACATGTGAAATGCTTCGTCCTGTGGCTGGCACACAATAAACAGTTAACAAGTGAAGGAGGAGGGGCTGGGACACATGAGTTGTTCCTTCAGGCTAACAGAGACACCAAAGACCAAGAGATACAAAAGCTGCTATCTCAGAGAAGTTGTTAGAAATTCAACTAGCAGACAGGGGATTAGTATACAGACTACATACAGAAAAGGCAAAGCCAAGAGGGAAAGGGCCAAAATATATATATGACAATCCACAAAGAGGAAGGCTTAATAGCGAAAATGAGCTTCAATCTTGAATGGGAAGCTGAAAAATACAAATCAAAACAACACAAAGATCACATCTGTCAGACATAACCTAAGCAATGAAAAAGAATGAACCAGGACCCTTATGTTTTGGCATTGCCAGAATCCCTCAATGCCCTCTTGCATGCCCTTGCTTTTCTCAAGCAAATATAAGGAAGATGCCTTTGAATATAGAAATGATCACTTCTGTGCATTTTGATTGATAAAATACTATTCACTGTTATGTATGTGCTCAGAAAAACATGGCCCAGAAAGGCATTTGTTATTGTCGTTGTTAGGTGCCATCGAGTCAAGTATGACTCATAGTGACCCTGTGAACTACAAATCTGAACTCTGTCCTATCCTGTGGCAACCTCACAATCTCTGACGCACTTGAACCCATTGCCACAGTCACCGTGTCAACCCGCCTGGTTAAGCATCTTCCTCTCTTTCACTGTCCCTCCATCTCTCCAAGGATGATGTCCCTTTCCAATGATTAGCCTCTCCTAGTAACATGACTACGGCATCTGAGACAGTTTCATCATGCAAGGAGCACTCTAGCTGTACCCTCTCAAAGAAATATCTGTTTGTTCTCTGACAGTCCATGGGATATTCAATATTCTTCAACACCGCAGTTTAAAGACATCGATTCTTCTGTCCTCCTTATCCACGGTCCAGATCTCAGCAGCCTATCAATTGCATTGAGAACCCTTCTTTATCAGCCAGGTCATATTTACTTTCAATTGCAAACAAATTTGCACCAAATACAAAGAAAGTTTTGTGTTTACTAAGTTCAGGTGGTGGTGATAATGATATTTGCCTATGTTGTTTTTTGTTGTTATTATAGTTTTAATTTTTGAACCAAATTTTAAAATATGTAGTGCAGGGAGAGAGACTGAGAAAAGCTAAAATAATTGTGCAGTTGTACAGATGGTTAAAGTTGGTGATATTTTAGACTTCTGGACCTGTGACTGACATGATCTTGTATCTGGATTTAAATTCAAATCCTGACTTCTCAGCCACCGTACCTGACCTGGGGCCTGATGACGCAGTGGGTAAAGCACTGGGTCTGCTAACCAAAAAAGCCAGTGGTTGGCACCGACGAGCTGCACAGTGAGAGAGCGGTGAGGAGTTGCTTCTGTAAAGATTGTCGTTGTTGTTGTTGTTGTTGTGTGTATCATCGAGGTGGAACTGACCCATGGCTGAAAACCCGGTGGGTTTTCAGAGGCAGTTATTGCACTGGAGGAGATTGTCCATCTTTCTCCCACGGAGCAGCTGGTGGGTTCAAACCACATACCATCAAGATTACAGTGCAGCTTCTTGCCCATAGGCCACCAAGAGCTTGCTTCTGTAAAGATTACAGACTTGGAAGCCCTCTAGTGCCTTTCTGCTTGGTCCTCGAGGGTTGCTATGAGTCAGAATTGACTCAGCAGCGGTGGGGTTTATTTAGCTTGGGCTGGGCTCCTGAGACGCAAGAGGAAGACACAACACCACGTCTTTCTCTTGAGTCTCTGTCAGTGGTAGCAAAGCCTTCCATCCTCCATTGCTCCTGCTGGCATCTTGGACCAACCACACTCCTGCTGCCGAGGCCCACACCGGGACACGCGGAGTGCCCTGCTGAAGCCAACTGAGACATAGCTGTGCAGACAGCTTTATTAACAAGCTTCAGCACAAACCCCATTAATCTGCACAGATCTTACAGATTCAAGACGTTGACAATAGGAGACTACCGTCTACCGCAACCACAAGAACCAAGAACACCGAGAAAACCTCCTGCATTAAAGCGTCACGCATCTTCATCTTGTCTTCGCAGCCTCCACTGGGGGAGGGAAAATGAACACTTTACCAAGCCATTTCATAAAATGTTATGTTAAATGAAAAACAAATTACTTTTTCTTTGACTAGCTTTTAATGCTAATAGTGCCATTTATTCCTGACCTTCAGAAATATGAGATATTTTAAATGACAACATGAAAAGACTTCTTGTTTGAAAACACACACGCCTTTAGACTGCATATTATTACTTATAAGTATAGCGTGTGCAGCCTCGCTCACGTCAGTGTTCCATTTGTATCTAAGTGGTATATATTCCAGTTGACATTTATTGTTCTCCTGCATATGTGTCAAATTCCTTAATGATGATTCTGACAAAGGCGTCGCGCTCACTATATATAAATTACATTTGCTACCATATAATCAGCATTATCTATTAGAATGCTGTTTGTGATAAATCATGCTCAAAATGAAAAAATCGAATTGATTTTTCTGTTATTTTAATATGGTGGCGCCCACAGAAAGCCTTTGATTGAATCTTAAACACTTTAATGCCCTATTTTTTGCTCGCAATGGATCAGAAATGGAGTTTGTACTATTCACCAGGCTGGGACAATTTGTATAACAACAAAATCAAATTTCCAAATGCATCTTTATTTTTCAAGCTAAAGGAATAAATTTGGTAACGTTCTTGTTACGAGGTACACAACTACACAACGAAAGCCTCACGTGGGCGTTTAATTTCTATGCATCTATTTTCATCTAAATTAGATTTTAACTTTAATGCAGGGTTTGGAAAGCCTCTACGAGCCTTTTGTTTCTGCCTTTTCTCTTGAACAATTGCAAGCTTTCTCGCCACCTAATACAAGCTCTATATCCCCTTTGCCTCTTCCCGCTGGTAGTGGGTCTGGGCTACATTCTCCTTGTCTTGGATGTGGACATCTTACATTGACTTTATCTTGCGAGAGACTGTTGTTTCCCAGGGATGTTGTAACCACAAGGAGGGTGGTTTTGAGAACAGAACAGGAGAGTTTTCTCCCAGCCCTTTTCTGCACACGTTCTCTCCCTGCTTGTTCTAGGGGAGGGTCCTTCCTTGTCTCTTCCAGCCTTTGCTGCTGTTGTGTAAACAGATCAAGGAAACACTTTGATATTTCAAGGGAACACTGTTGTCGAGTAACGGGCAAGTTGGAACCAACCCATGGCTGACCCTCTGACAGTTTTCAGAGGCAGTAAATTACATGGCAGGAGATTGCCCATCCTTCTCCTGTGGATTCAAACCTCGTGCTTTGGGGATTGCAGCTCAGCTGTTTACCAGAGCTGTGCATCAGGGTTCTATCCTTCCATACCTATTCACTCTGTATGCTAAGCAAATTCTTTGAGACGCTGGACTCTATGAAGAAAAATGTGGTATCAGGATTGAAGGAAAACTTATCACGTGATAAACAATGGCTTAAGGTCACACGTATCCTTTCATTTATTCTCTTTGATGAAGTTGTTTTTTTCATGTCCTTTGCCCATTTCCCCCTTGGATTTCTTGTTGTTGAGTTACTGAAGACGTTTTTAGAGTCTAGACTCTTGTCATATATGTCATTACAAAAAAAAAAAAAATCATTCCAATCTGTAGGTCTTCTTTCTTTTACTCTCTGGCAAAGTCCTTTGCTAGGCATGAATATTTTCCAGATGTTCCAGTTAGCCAGCTTATCTTGTTTATGTATTTTTATTTGTATATGATAGCATATTTACGCCCAAAACTAGGACTCCAAGATTTGTCCTTATGTTGCCTCCTAGAGATGTTATTGTTTTAGTTTTAACATTTAGTCTTCCAATTTCTTTTGAGTTAGTTTGGATCCTGTTTCATTTTCCTGCAGATGAATGTCCAGTTTGGCCAGTGAAATTTGTTAAAAGTTTCATTTTCCTGCAGATGAATGTCCAGTTTGGCCAGTGAAATTTGTTAAAAAGCCTGTCTCTTCCCTGTTGAATGGGCTTACCTCTTTGTGTAGGACCAGTTATCCACAGACTGATTTTCTTCCAGGTTCTCAGTTCTGTTCCATGTTATCTCTGTACTGTCATTGTACCTGCACCAGGTGGTTTTGCTTATTTTCCCAAACATTTTATTGTAAGTTTTAAGTTTAAAGACAAAATTTATTTTCCACTCAGTAATTCGCATGCATTTTATTTTGTGACATTGGTTGCAATCCTGACAATGTAACGCACTCTTCCTTTTTCTTCCTTGTGTATCTTATTTCCATTCGCCCCTTTTCCCCCATCTCCTCCTGCCTTCATGATCACTATGGTTTTGAGGTTGGTAAGTATGAGGTCTCACCCTTTGTTCTTTTTCAATAGTGCTTTAGCTATTCCAGGGCTCCTTTCCATGTGAAGTTGAAATTTAGTTTTTCATTTTGTTAAAAGAATACTGTTGGGATTTGGATCAGCATTACTTTCTATTTCTAGATATCTTTGGATAATATTGACATTTTTATAAGGTTAAGTGTTTCAGTCCATGAGCATGGACTCTTTTTCCACTTATTTAGGTCTCCCTTCGTTTCCTGCAGTGATGTTTTGTAGTTTTCTTGTGAAAGTCTTTTTTTCTCCTGGTTATATTTGTTCCCATAGATTATCCTTTGGAGATTATTGTAAATGGAACTGTTTTCATTATTTCCTTTTCCAAATTCTTGTTAATGCACAAGAACTCAACTGATTTTTGTGTGCTGATCTTGTATCCTACCACCTTTCTGAATCCTTCTTTTAGATCTCTTCACTTTCTTGGGGCTTTCTTGGATTTTCCATGTATAGGCTTATGTCATCAACAAACAAGGACGGTTTTATTTCTTATCAGTTCGGATGTGTTGGACAGCTAACTGAAAGGTCAGTGATTCAAATCCACTAGGAGGAAGACTCATGTATCAAATTCAAGTCCATGGGAGAAGGATTAGGTAGTGTGCTCCCATTAAGATTTACCACCCCAGGAACCTGATGGGGGAGTGAGGGCTGGTCACTGAGAGTTAGAATCAAGTCAGAGGCAGTGAGTACATATCCCTTTCTTGCCTTGTTGCTCTTTTTATAGGACTCCCAATACGATATTGACTAAGAATTGTGGTAATGGGCATCCTCGTCTTGTTTCCATAGTCAGAGGAAGTTCTTTTACCTCTAATCACTGAGAATAATGTTGACTGTTGGTTTTGTATTTACGCCTTTAATTATGTTGAGGAATTGCCTTTATTTTCCTACGTTAGAGTTTTTATCGGGAAAGAACATTGGACTTTATCAAATGCCCTTTCTTCATCTGTTATATTTACTCTTCTTTGTTTTTTTTAATGCTTGCTTATTTTTTTGTTTTTATTTTGTTAAATACTGGATTTTCTAATATTGAGTTACTCTTATATCCCTGGCATACAACACACCTGATGATGATTGATACCTTTGAGCTGTGGTGCTGGAGAAGAGTACTGAATGTACCATGGACTGCCAGGAAAACAAACAGATTCATCTTGGAGAGGATTAAACCAAGCTACTCCTTGGAGGCAAGGATTCTGGAGCTTTGTCTAACATACTTTGGACACGTTGCCAGGAGGGACGGGTCCTTGGAGAGGGACATCATGCTTGGGAGGGTGGAGGGACGGCGCAGGAGGGGAAGACCCTCTATGAGATGGATTGATTCAGTCGCTGGGGTAATCGGGATGGGTGTGTCGGAGGCAGTGCATTTGGCGCAGGATAGAGCAGGGTTTAGGGCTGTTGTGCATAGGATCGCTATGAGTCGCAAACGACTCGACGGCACATAACAACAATAGGATAAGCAATCTGCTCCTATGCAGTTTACTGGCTCTGAAACCCCACTGATGGGTCAGCTATGGGTTGTTGGTTCTGACTCGACAGCACAAAACAACAACCTACCCATGAAGAATATTGGTCTCTAATATTTTTGTGTGAAATCTGCATCTGGCTTTGGTGTTAGGGTTATACGTGCCTCACCGAGTGAATGATAAGAGTATTCTTTTCTATGTAGAATTGGTGTCAGCCTTTCTCTGAATATGTGGTAGATCTCCAGTGAAGTCATCTGGGTTGGAACTTTTTGGGGGAGGAGCGAGTCATTTATGACCTCTTCAATCTCTTCTGTTTTCTACTCTGTTGTTCTTGTTGTGTGCCATTGAGTTGGGACCTACTCATAGCTCACCCTCCAACAGGTTTTCAAAGGCTGAAAATCGCACAGGAGGAGACTCCCCATCTTTCTCCTGTGGAGCAGCTGGTGGATTCAAATCACCAGCCTTTGGGTTGGAAAGACAACTCTTTACCACTTCTTGTTGTGTGCCATCAAATTGGAACTGACTCATAGCTGACCCTCCTGCAGTTTTCAGAGGCAATTAATCACACAGGAGGAGAGTGCCCATCCTTCTCCCACAGAGCAGCTAGTGGATTCAAACTGTGTGCCTTTGAGATTGCGACACAACCCAGCTTACCAGTAGGCCACCAGAGCACCTCTCTATTTGTCCTAATTTAAGTAGGTAGAATGTTTCTAGAAATGTGTCCATTTCTCCTAGGTTTTCACATGTGTTGATGTATAATTTTTCACTATGTTCTGTTCCTGTTTCAGTTGGTTCTTTTGTAATATTTCCTTTCTAATAATGGTTATTTGTGTCTTCCCCATTTTTCTTTGTTGGTGATTTGTCGAGTTCATTGATTCTCTCAAAGAATAGCATCTCATTTTGTTAGTTGTTTCTATTGATTCTGATTTTCCTTCTATAACCTTATTTACTTCCCACAAAAGTCAGACTCTCTGGAATCAGTTTTACATTGACACACGAGTGGCCTTAGAGTCAATTCCATGACAATCAGTCCTGTAATCTGCTTAAGGAATCCAGAGGCTTTCTGGGAAAGAAGGAGCTAAGACGATAAGTCTTGAATGTTATTATTGTTGTTATGTGCAATTGAGTCACTTGTGACTCATAGTGACCCTAAACCCTGCTCTATCCCTTGCCACTCTTACTGACTCCAACACAACTACCCCCATTGCCCCAGTGGCTGAATCAATCCATCTCACCAAGGGTCTTCCTCGCCTGTGCGGTCTTTCCACCCTCCCAAGCATGACGTCCCTGTGCAAGGACTGATCCCACCTTGCAACATGTCCAAAGCATGTCAGACGGAGCTTCAGAATCCTTGACTCCAAGGAGCAGCCTGGCTTCACCCTCTCTAGAACGAACTTATTTGTTCTCTTAGCAGTCCATGGATATTCAATACTCTTCTCCAGCACCACAGCTCAAAGGCATCAACTCTCCTTCTATCATCCCTAGGCATTGTCCGGCTCTCTGATGCATAGCAAGTAATTGTAAAGACCATAGCCTATATCAGGTCCACTTTAGTCTCCAGACTGACATTGTTGCTCCTCTGTACCTTGGAGAGGTCTCTGACAGCAGACTTTCCCAATGCAATTCATTTTTAATTTCCTGGCTCTGGTACCAAGAGCGTTAATTGTAGAGCCGAGCAAAGTTTAACATTTTCCAGCTCATAGAGGAAGGAGGTATAAAGTCAAAGTGATGAATGAAGGGAGATCAGGAAGATGAAAGAATTCAATCTTTGTCATTGAACCGTTTTAACTTTCACTTCTTTGGCTAAGTGGTCAGTCTCCTCTCATTAAGATTCACAGCATCAGAAACTTTATGTAGGGTCCCTATGAGCTGCTAAGACATGATTTTACAAAGTAGAGACTCAAGGCTCAGAGAGGTTAAGAAAGCATCCAGTGTCACACAGCCAGAAAAAGAGAGCTGAAGATAGGGACTCTCCTAATGCCCTTCACAGTCTCAATTCATAGCCATTGACTATAGTTGTGCCCAATGGGATTCTGAGCCTGTACATCTCATGGGAGGGACACTGCCAGTCTGTCTTCCTCAGAGCTGGGTTTCCAGCACAGATCCGTTCACACTATGCCCCTGGAGGCCCCTCTTCACAACCTTGTAAAATCAAAGCAGGTCCTGAGATTAGAACCAGCTGAACACCGCTCTGGGGTGGAAAGCAGAAACAGAGAACCAAGCTGTTCCTCGGGCATCACCCACAAAAAGAGAAAGGAGGGACCCCCGTGACTTGCTTTCATTACCACAGAGGTCAAGCTACCCTTGTAATAAGACCCACACATCCCAAGAAAAGAAAAACATACAAACCATCATTTCTTCAGCTTTCTCAGGCCCAGGAAATTTGGATCTTATCAGGTAATGAAATTGTTTTTACTAGCAAGCATGAGCCCATTACGGATGCAGCTAGTGCTAATTATGATAATTTGCAGTGCAGTAAAATCACCTCTCTTCCTTCCCCTTGACAGACAACACTCTAGAAATTATAGGCTAGAAGGGAGCAAAAAAAGGATAGAGATTAAGGAAAAGAATGAAGACCCAGACCTGCTTAAACAAAAAGAGTTGCAAATTGGCCCATTAAACTTGGTGATTTGAATCTTGAAGTTGGACAAGAATTTTTTTAAAATTCATTCATTTAAAAACTGCCTGTATTCAGTTTTATTACCTCCATCATTAGATTGTTGTTGTTTTAAAGTGCAAACCTTACTGAAAAGCAAAGGGTGATGGACTTCAATCTTGAGAGACAAGATGGCCTCATGGATAAAAACCTCATTAGAATTGCAAGAAGTCAGCTCAGTCATGGCACCATCTTCATTTCATGGGAAATATCTCAGTAATCTGGAACCCAGGGAAATTCTTTGTCATATCAGCAGATTTGCAAGATAAGCAGCCGAGCATGCATGTCCTTTGTGTCACTTATCTCTGATGACCATGTGGGGGATTTAAGCTTTCTTCTGGGATCTCTCTGGCACTAGGAGAACACTCTTCCAGGCTTTCAAGGAAGCTGCAGAAACTCCTGTATGCTTCACTGAGATTTCCCCAAGCCCCTGAGAGAATTCTAGCCGCCTTCTACTGAAATGTGCTTGCCTGCCTCCTTTCTCTTCTCTCCTCTCCTCTCCCCCTCCCCCTTCCCCTTCCCCTTCCCTTTCCCTCCCTCCCTCCTTCCCTCCTTCTTTCCTTCCTTCCTTCCTTCCTTCTCTCCCTTTCTCTCTCTCTCTTTCGCTCGCTTGCTTTCTTTTCTTTCTTTCTTTCTTTCTTTCTTTCTTTCTTTCTTTCTTTCTTTCTTTCTTTCTTTCTCTCTCTCTCTCTCTCTTTCTTTCTTCCTCCTTTTATTTTTTAAAGATTATTTACCAAGAAAACAGTGAAATATGATTTAGAGGTCGTAGACTAAAATCATCCCTTTGTGACTGATTTATGTCACTCAGTGTCATTTGTTTTCATTTCATCCATGGTGTGCAACATTTCATTAATTCTAGTGCTGCATAATACTCCATTGGGTGAACGTATTCCAGTGTCTGCAGCCGTTCATCTGTGAATGACAACTAAATTTTAAAAAGCTGAGAAATAATTTAGACACAGAAAGAATCTTGAAAGGCTAGCGGAGATGAGAATTGAGTAAGAGGGAACAAGAAAGACTTTTTTCCAAAGTACGTAAAAAATAGGTGATAATTATACCAAGTGAAATGAGCCAATCACAAAAGAATATTGTGTAAGACCACTAAAATGTGCTTTAGTCATTTTGTATTGTATTTTCCATTATAAAATTGAAAATCTATTTATATTATAAAATATATTTTCTCTTACAAAAAGCTGGAGATAGATTTGTACACAGAATCATACCAGAGAAGGGAGGGAGTGAGTAGGAAATTAATTCATAGAAAATACAGAGATTTGGTGTGTTTGTCCATAGAGGGGTTTGCTGATGAACCGTGTTGTTGTTAATTGATGTCAAGTCAAGCATGACTCATAGCAACCCTGTGAACAAAAGGCCTGAAGCCTTTCTATAACTATCGTCATTTACCAAAGTTCATAGTTTCCAGAGGCATGTTGTTTTAGGAAGTGGATGCCACTCCTGCTGAACCATGTTGTTGCTGTTGTTGTTATGTGCCATCGAGTCACTTGCAACTCATAGCGACCCTATGCACAACAGCCCTAAACCCTGCTCTATCCTGTGCCAATCTCACTGCCTCTGACACACCCATCCCGATTACCCCAGTCACTGAATCAATCCACTTCATAGAGGGTCTTTCCCTCCTGCGCTGTCCCTCCACCCTCCCAAGCATGATATCCCTCTCCAAGGACCTATCCCTCCTTACAACATGTCCAAAGTATGTCAGACGAAGCCCCAGAATCCTTGCCTACAAGGAGTAGCTTGGGTTAACCCTCTCCAGGAAGAATCTGTTTGTTTTCTTTGCAGTCCATGGTACGTTCAATACTCTTCTCCAGCACCACAGCTCAAAGGCATCAATACTCTTTCTATCCTCCCTAGTCATCATCCAACTCTCTGATGAATAACAAGTAATCACAAATACCATGGCCTGTATCAGGCGCACCTTAGTCTCCAGAGAGACACCATTGCTCTTGAGTACTTTAGAGAGGTCCCTAACAGCAGACTTTCCCATCGCAATACGTTTTTTTATTTCCTGACTGCTGGTGCCAAGAGTGTTGACTGTGGAGCCAAGCAAACTGAAGCTGTGAACAATATCAATCTCTTCGTCATCCATCTTGATGCTACCAATTGGTCCAGTGGTGAGAATCTTTGTCTTCTTGACATTGAGCCTCAGTCCATACTGAAGGCTGCAGTCCTTGACCCTCTGCAGCAAGTGCATGAGGTGCTGAACCATAGATAATATAAAATCATAAATAATATTGTTGTGTGGGTTGGAACGAACCCATAGCTAACCCTCCAGTGAAGTTTCCGAGGCAGTAATACCACAAGAGGAGATTGCCCATCATTCTCCCAGAGAGCAGCTGGTGGATTCGAACCACCTGCCTTCAGGATTGCAGCACAGATTCTTACCCCGAGGCCACCAGAGCTCCCTTATGAATATGGGTGAAGAGCAAAACAATATGAAATAAGCAGATGATCAGCCACCAGATATATTGTAACTAATGTTACAGAACAAAAAACTCAATATGTTTTGTAAACTTCCACTCAAATCACAATTGAAAACTATCCTGGCCTGACTGTTCGGCTATAATTAATATCTTGAAAACAATTGGGACTGTGAAAAAATTGATGATAAGATATGCTTTTGAGCTGTGGTGCTGGAGAAGTGTACTGAATGTACCATGGACTGCCAGGAAAACAAACAGATTCATCCTGGAGAGGATTAAACCAAGCTACTCCTTGGAGGTAAGGATTCTGGGCCTTCATCTGACATACTTTGGACACGTTGCCAGGAGGGACGGGTCCTTGGAGAGGGACATCATGCTTGGGAGGGTGGAGGGACAGCCAGGAGGGGAAGACTCTCTATGAGATGGATTGATTCGGTGACTGGGGTAACCGGGATGGGTGTGTCAGAGGCAGTGCATTTGGCGCAGGATAGAGCAGGGTTTAGGGCTGTTGTGCATAGGATCGCTATGAGTCGCAAACGACTCGACGGCACATAACAACAACAGATATATATCTATTTTTAAAAGTCAGCTGTGCCGTAGGTGTGCCAAACACCATAATGGCTACCCATCATGGGCAGTGTTGGGTGGAGCTCCCAGTTTTATGACAGGTTTGGAAGCAGGAGTGGCATCCACTTCCCAAACCACATGCCTCTGGAAACTCTATGAACTTGGAGAAACGATGATAGTTATAGAAAGGCTTCAGGTTTTCTGTTTATTGGGAAGCTATGAGTCGTGGTCGACTTGACATCAATTAACAACAAGAACACCACTTTTAAAATAGAACACTTGTATTTTCATCTCTACTATTTAGTCATAAATCGGGAAAGTAAAGAAGGATGGAACAAAAAAAAAGTATTTTTTAATTTGTCCAAAAAAGATTCGGAAAAATAACTTTCTCCTCTGATATGAAAGCAGTGCCTCTTGGTTGCAGGAAATATTGTCAGAAATGAAAAGCACTGTGGTTGGGGGATAAGATAGCAAGTATTACCATGATTTGTTGCCTACTTTTCTGGTTGAAGAAAATACCAAATTTCACTTGGTGGTTGGTGAAAACAAAGATCACATTTTTCTCTCATCAAAGCTCCTAAATCTCCTAATTTCCTCCCACAGAAACTTAGGTCCAGTCAGTCTTAGAGAAAACTCCTATAAGTAGTTATCAGCGTCTTTAGGCCAGATAGTTTTTGTCCTCACCACCCCTGGGTGCTGGTGGCTGGGGAGTGAGTTTGCTCTCGCTGGGACAGAGCGCTGCCAATGGTGACGGAGGTGAGCTGTGCCTGTCAGGCTCTGTGGGCTGCATTCTGAAAAGCCAGAAATGGAGACGGGAAGGACCCAAGATGAAAGATTGGACTGAAGGGAACCCTGGTGGCCTAGAGGCAAGAAGCTGCACTGCAATCCCAGAGGCACGCAGTTCAAATCCGCCAGATGCTCTGCTGGAGAAGGAGGGGCAATCTTCTCCTGTACCAGTCAGATCCAGTCTGATGGTACACACACACACACACAGATTGGATTATGGTGTTTCCCAAAATAGGTGCTAGAGTTCAGCTTGCCTGCTAACTGAAGGGGTGTTGTTCAAACCGTCCAGCCCTCCAGCACCTCAGCAGGAGAAGGACCTGGCTCGCTGCTTCTGCAAAGATTGCACCCAAGAAAACCCGTGAGGTGGTTAAACATGAAGTTACCTGGTGTCCAAACTGACTGAACTGCTCACAACAACATGATATTTGTGACTACAGTCCCTCCAGGGACTGGTGGCTTAGTGGGAAGGAATCAGGAGTCCTGCTGCCTAACCAAATGCAGGTGGTTCAAGTCCCCTAGCTGCTCTGTGAGACACAGATGGGCAATCTCCCTCCTTCCACGCAATTTACAACTTCTGAAAACGTGCTGGAGGGTCCGCTATGACTCCTTTCAGACTGGAGGGCACACTGGAAATAGTTTTCTTGTTATGCCAGTGAAATTTCCTAGGGTGGAGCCACTTTTGAGCTAAAGGCAGCAGAACAAATTCAGAGGGATGTGAATAAGGACAGGAGAAAGAGCCGTCCCAGGTGAAGATCGCCCAGAAGGTGAGGAACGCCGGGGCAGGTCGTCTCCCCGGAGCTGACGCTCTTCCCCAGAGTTTGCTCTTGGAAATTCCTGAACTGTGAGAAAATGAACTTCTTTGAATGCCCATGCACTCTGTGTGACAACAGCTCAGCAAAGCTAAAACAGTGACAGGCACTGAGCACCCGGAGGGGTGGACGAGGCTTTCCGTGAAGAGCTAGGTCTGTGGGACCTAGAAGTCACGGCACAAGGGGCCCCTCGTGGCTCTTCTGAAAGTCAACAGAACCTGTGGGGGGAAAACCCTCTGAGGAGGTTTTAACATGCTGATGAGCAGTCTCTTTATTCACACTACAAAACACGGTGTGGAAGTGAATTTCCAAAAGGAATCTTTCTTTCTATAGTTTGTATCACTAACGATATCCAGGGCCAGCTGGTGAAAGGCTTCTTGTATTATAACATAGGGTCTGTTGGGTGTGGTGTGGCTGTGGGGATGGCAGGCATTGGAGCGCCCCCCGCAGCTCTCCGTGCTCCCACACTCCTAGCCTTCTGCAAACTTGCCTGAGAACAGCGGTTGCATATAATTTGTCCCACTGCCTGTGCTGACCAGGCTGGAGCCACAGTCCACTGGCGGGAGGACGGAGTCTTCTTCCTGGGGTCCTGCAAAGGCAGGGCAGCTTCCACCTGCAACAGAAACATCCACAGGAGTTGGCGGCAAGCGGCAAGTGGCCAGCTAAGCCCAGAGGCCAAAGCAAATAGAAAGTCATATATATCTATAGATGCACAATTGAGCGCTGGTGGCCAAGTGGCAAGGAGTTGCACTACCAACCCAGAGGTGGTGGTGGTTGTTGTTTGCCATTGAGTTCAGGTCGACTCATAGTGACTCTATGAACAAAAGACCTAAAGCGTTTCCATAGCTATCGGTTCATAGAGTTTCCAGAGGCATGTGGTTTAGGAAGTGGATGCCACTCCTGCTTCCCAACCCGCTTTAAACTGGGAGCTCCATCAAACACTGTCCATAATGGGAAACCATTCTAGTATTTGATACGCCCGCCATGGCACAAGGTTCAGCATCACAGCAAGCCCAGGTCACCTCATACAGCACATTGACAGAGTGATGTGCAAAGTGGAAGAATGTTCCTGCATATAGAACAGCACTAGTCTCATTTAGCAGTGGTTAACTGTACGAGGTTCAAATTCACCTGCTTCTCTAAAGGAAAATACAGGCTCACCTGCTTCTCTAAAGGAAAATACAGGCAATCTCATTCTGTGCAATATACGGCCTCTGAAAACCCATTGGAGGGTCAACCGTGAGTCAGGTCCCCTCTTGATGGCACATAACAATACAACAACAAACCATAGATTCAGTTCCAGGAAGTAAAGCAAAGCTTTTTGTTTTTGTTTGCTAGTGAATATGAGAGAGGAGCTGTCATGGCCTAGTGGCAAGAAGCTGCACTGCAATCCCAAAGGCATGTGGTTCGAGGCCACCACCTGTTTTGTAGGAAGATAGGCAGTCTCCTCCTGTGCAATTAAGTGCCTCTGAAAACCTGCTGGAGGGTCAGCTTTAGATCAGTTCTGACTCTACAGCACATGACAACAGTGAATATGTAAGTCATGTTTATCCAGGGAGCTCTGGCGACTTGTTCTGTGTCATCAAATCAGAACTGACCCATAGCTGACCCCCACCAGGTTTTCAGAAGCAGCAATTGCACAGGAGATTGCCCATCTTTTTCCCCCAGAGAAAGCTGGCAGTTTCAAACCATATGCCTTCAGGTTGGCTGCGTAGCTCCTTACCACAGGCCACCAGAGTAGTAAGGCACTGTGCTGTCAACCCAAAGGTGTGTGGTTCAAATCCACCAGCTGCTCTGTGGGAGAAAGATGAGCAAACTCCTCCTGCGCAATTCACTGCCTCTGAAAACCTGCTGGAGTGTCAGCTACGAGTCAGTACACATACCAACATAACACCACCATAGTCTATGAAGCATGCCACAGTGTTACAGAAAAGGTAGAACCAAAACGTGACACAGACATGAAGGGAGCACAGGCTGCTGGAAAAATGATGCTGACAGACATGCTGGATGCAAGGTGGTCAAACATTTGTAAAAAGATCATCGGTAAAGTACAGCAAAATGCCATAAAATGAAGCAAAAACTAAACCAATCGAGTAAATTCCAACTTGTGATGCCCCTCTGTCAGGTTTCTGAGGCTGTAAATCTTTGCAGACAGGAGACTGCTCATCTTTCTTCTGCAGAGAAGCTGCTGAATTCAAACCGATTTTCAATTAGTAGCCCAACACACAACACACTACACCAGAGGGCTCTTTAAAATGAGGTAAGTGTTCAGACATGGGGCTCTGGTAACAGTCTATAGGAGGCTGTGCTGCTAACCCCAAAAGGTCAGGCCTCTCTGGTGGTTCGAATCCATCAGTGGTTCCCAGGGACAAAGAGAGAGAATCTCCTCCCATGTGATTTACAGCCTCCAAAATCCCACTGGAGGGTCAACTATGAGTCAGTTCCGAGCTTGGCAGTTCCGAGTTGAGTCTGTAAAGTTAACTCTATCTAGAACTTTATCTATATTATGGATACACAGAGAGAGAACCAAAAAATGTCCTTCCTTACATGGAACCGAAAAACTCCAGTATTTTGGTGGTTGCTGATCACGCTGCACGACTTTTGGAGAGGGAGTCAGAGCAGGCTGTGGGGTGCTAACTCCATAAATTCTAGAGAAAGAACAAAAGTCCTAGTTACCCTGATGTAATCCTAACACCCAGAATGAAAAACACCATCTATGCAAGTCCTATGGCAAGTATGATAAATTTATTTCTAATCCTTACAATTGCCCTAGAAATAATTATCATGGCCAGTTAACAGAGGAGGAAATTGAGGCCACAAGAGTCATCCACCTGTCCTCGGGTCTCCTGGTAGCTCCCTGTCCAGCACCCTGGGGCCCTGAGTGTTTTCACAGTCCTGTTGCTCTGGTTTTGGGGGTTTTACACTTCCTGACCCCTCTCTGCAGCCCAATAAAGACCACAGGCGAGGATGCTGGGTTGGGAGTGGGGAGAGAGTGGCTACCAACGTGGAAGGTCCACAAGTTAAAAACAAGGTCCTGTCTGTAAATTACCAGGCACAAATAGACACCTGGTAGCCCCAGCCCAGGTTCTGCTCTTTCTCTTGTCCTTGATATTACACAATCAGCTGTCCTTGGGGACTGTACTTATGGCCCCAAATCAGACTTACTCCTTGTATGGTTTCAGACGCCCTCTCTTGGTGCGTTCAATTGTGTCCAGGAAGTCCTTGTAGCAGTTTCTGGCCATGACCGTGTACCGCGTGGCACAACCAAGTTCCGTGACCTTGGCTCTGGGCAGGTAGCCTGCCCAGCCAGGAACGGGGGGTTCCTCCAGTGGTTTCTTTACATTTTTGCATTCTGTAAAACGACATCATGCTTCGTGAGGGCTTTGGGAAGTCACTCAGCAGGCAGGGTTCCCAAATTAGCTGGCACCCCAACAGAGAGCCAGCCCATGGTGAACCCTCACACCTGCAGATAGTATCGGGCCACTACACTTGGTTCATTGATCCTGTGTGCCAGGCACCTTGGCAGGGGTTTTAGAATGCATCACCTCCTTGAATTCTCATCCAACCAGGAGAAGGTGGTACCTTAATTACTCCAATTGGGAGTAGAGGAAACTGAGATCTTAGAAAGGCTAAGACTTGCCAAGGTCACACAGCCAGAAACTGGGGTGAGGGCAGCAGGATTCAAACTCGGGTCTCTGGTTCCCAAGTCCCCGATCCTAAACATACTCTCCTCCTCTCTCAGGTTAATGAAAACATTTCACACAGTGCTCTGTGCCCATTCACTAAGGGCAGGAGGAAGAGTGCCAGGCTAGGGGTCCCACATCAGGACCCTTATTCTCATTGATGACTGATTCCATGGACCTTGGTCAAGTCATTTGCACTTTCTGATACTCAGTTTGACACTTGAGATGATGGAAGATGACTAATCCCTTGTCCCCTCTAATCTCAGAGCATCAGAGCTGGAAGGCACCCTCTGATGCATCTAATTCATCCTTCTTTGTCCACAATCAAGAAGCAGGAGCCCAGAGAGGGAAAGCCACCTGACTTAGATCACACAGCAAATCGCTGCAAAGTGGGCGAAATGGCAAACTGGAGCCAACGTTATTCTGAATGGTTTGGAAATTTTAAAAGCCCAGCAAACATTCATATTTTCATGTGTTCTTGAAATTTTCCATTCCAAACAAAATAACAGCACCACTAACAGTCAATGGTTTGCCTCCAGAAACTCTATGAACAGTGCTCAGACCTTTTGTTCATAGGGTCACTATGAGTCATCTATGACTCAAAGGCATCTAATAACAACCACCACCACCACCACCACCACCACCACCACCAGTAACCCAATTACTTTTCCTATGGGTTTTAAAATCTAAAAGGGCAAATAACTGTTCTATGAATGTCCCATAGTATAAGTAACAGTTGCTTTGTGATTATTAATATTACATATTTATACTAAGGAGAAAGAGGGGTAATCTCTTCCCATATGATTTACCCCTCTGGAAACCTAATGGAGGGTCAGCAGTGAGAGAGAGTTACACTATTCTTGTCACTGGGATATTGGTATTCAGTACCAAACTACAAACTCAAAAGCCAAGTTCAAAAGCAGGTCTGACATCAGAGACCTCGGAGGTCATACTCAGGTCATACCTCAGAGTAGTGACTTTACCTCTTGGAGTTTTGTTTACCCCATTTGTAAAATGGGAATAACCCTGTTGACATCTTAAGGTTTTTCTAGGTTGTTAATCACATCAAGGTGTCTGGCACAGAGAAAGCAACTGGAAAAATAGGAACCGCTGATACAGACGCTGTCAGAAAGATTATGTGACTTGTTCAGGGAGGGGCTCCAGGTCCCAGACCAGCACCTCTCCCAGCCTCTCGGTCCCTCTGCCCAGACACATGGTTCTTTCTCCAGCTAAGAAACTGAGCCTTTGCCCTTTCCCACGGGGGATCTGAAATCCTGCTAGTTAGCGTTCTCTGGGTGGTGCTTGTAGCTGGGGGCACGCTCCCTCTAACAGAAAGGCTGGAGAGTCAATCCATGCCGAGGATCCTTGGAGGGAGGCACTGGTGATCTCCTTCTAACAATACCACCTAATGCACACCGTATGGAGCACAGCTCAGCTCTGACAAGTACGGGCTCGGTTTACTGGGAGCTGCTGGGTGGGCTGGCCAGGATCTGCACTTGGGGCCCGGAGAAAGGGGCGTATTTCAGATCGTGGTACCCAGACTCATGGGGTGATTCTGCCGGTAGTACTCGTGTAAAGCTTGCAGGAGTGACTCTTGGGAGCAGACAGGCTTCAGTTTCGGGGCAGTGGCCACGGAGCAGCGAAGTTCCTCCAGCTGGTCTTTGTACTTCTGCGTTTTCTCCCGGAAGATCCTCAGGCACTGGGACATGTTGTCCTCGCCGGGGGTGCCCTGGCAGCTGAGGAAGGGCACGAAGCCTGCAAGAGCCGACAATCACAGCCCTGAGCCACACCGCCGGCAGCAGGGGCCTCCGAGTGGCCTCCACAGTCCAGCTCTTGCTCGGGCCATCATCACTGCACCCTCCACAGACCATTCCTCCAGGCACCGCGGTGGTCTCTTTCCATGTGGCTGGGTCCTCCCGAGGCCACCAGAAAGGACCTCTGAACTGGGGGGGTGGGAGGGAAGGCCCATTTCAACAGACAATGACAGTAATACTCTTTGATAGCAAAGCCCTGATGTCAGCAAGAATGGCAAACGGTGAAAGCGTTTAATGGGCCCAAACGATAGTCTGAGAAGTAATTGAAATTATTCATCTTTTTTAGAGAGAAGGCTTATCTGCCCCACCCCCACCCCCGACACTTCCCAAATGCAATTTTGGATCTTTCTTGTCGAACCATCGGGAAATTACCAGCTTATTAAAAGCAAAGGCCTATTACACAAAAAAGTAAACTCATTATCGGTGAGAGCCTGCCCGGGAACAATTTTTTACCGTCTCCTACTGAATAGCATATAATCATTACAATTAGTATGAGTAAAACATAACTATTTATTTAAACTGGATGCTGAATCCTAAGTACTATAATATTGTCACAATAAAACCTCTTTTAAAAAAAGAACAGACAAGGAAAAGCTGGTTAAGAACTTAGCTTTAAATTCAGTAATAATAATAAACAGTTCTCATTATTGAATGAAAAATATCTTTTATGTGTGCCTTTGTCCCAGGTCAAGAAAGCCTGGCTTCCTGGATAAATACAGCCAAGTCCAGTTTTCACACTTTGTTAATACATGCCTTCTGGAAGAATCTAATTGCTAAACTAATTTTGATGGTGTTGGTAATAATTCCATGTACCAACAAATTTATCTACCTACTACAATTAACACTCTTGGATGCAGTAGCCAAGAAAGCAAAAGATAAATTGGATTAGCAAACTCTGCTCTCAGGGACCTCTCTGGAGTGCTGAAGTGCAAAGATGTCACTCTAGAGACTAAGGTGTGCCTGATCCAGGCCATGGTCATCACAATTACTTGCTATGCATCAGAGAGCTAACAACGAATAAGAATGACAGAAGAATTGATGCCTTTGAGTTATGGGGCTGAAGAAGAATACTGACCATACCATGGACTGCCCAGAGAACAAATGGGTCTACTCTGGAGAGGGTGAAACCAAGTTGCTGTCTGGAGGCAAGGATTCTGAAGCTCTGTGTCACATACTTCAGGCATGCTTCCAGGTGGGACTGTCCTTGGAGAAGGATATCATGCTTGGAAAGGTGGAGGGACAATGCAGGAGAGGAAGACCCTGGATGAAATGGATTGACACAGTGATTGGGGCAATAGGGGCAGGTGTGTCAAAGACAGTGAGGTTGGCTCAGGATAGGACAGGGTCCAGGGCTGTTGTGCATAGGGTCACTATGAGTCGCAAGCAACTCAATGGCACATAACAACAACAATGGGAGCTTTGGTGGCCTAGTGGCAAGAAGCTGTGCTGCAATCCCTAATGCACGTGGTTCAAGGCTACCAGCTGCTTCGTGGGAGAAGGATGGGCAATCTCCTCCCATGCCATCAACTGCCTCTGAAAAACCCACCGGAGCGTCAGCTATGGGTCAGCTCCAACTATAAGGTACACAACATCAACAAATGGCACGAACCAGGAAATCTGGGGGACAACTACCTGGGCAGCTGACTGAAAGAGATCCATATTTGTTCTCATTCCCAAGAAAAGTGATCCAACGGAATGCGGAAATTATCAAACTATATCATTATTATCATATGAAAGTAAACTATTGCTGAAGATCATTGAAAAATGGTTAGAACATTCCATTGACAGGGAATTGCCACAAGTTTAAGCAGAGTTTAGAAGAGGCCATGGCACCAGGGATAGATATCATTGCTGATGTGAGATGGGGCCTAACTGAAAGCAGAGAATACCAGAAGAATGTCTGTGTTTTATTGACTATGCAAAGGCATATATCACTATGTAGATAGATCATAGTAAACTAAATTGATAAAAATGAGAATCCCTGAACACTTAATTGTACTCACGCAAAATCTATACTTAGACAAAGAAGCTATTGTCCAAATGGAGAAACGGGATACTGCATGATTTAAAACTAGGAAGGGTGTGTGTCAGGGTTGTATCTCTTTTCTGTACTTATTCAGTCTGTATGCTGAACAAATAATTTATGTATCTAGATTCTATGAAGATGATTGTGGTGTGAGGATCAAAGGACGAGTCATCAACAACCCGCCCTACGCAGATGGCACAATCTTGCTTGCTCAAAGTGAGGAGGGCCCGAAGTGTTTGCTGCAGAAGATCAAGCCTTCAATATGAGTTACACATCAACATCAAGAAAACAAAAGTCCTCACCATCAGCTCAATAGGCACCATCATAATAGAGGAAGAAATGATTGACCTTGTCAACGGTTTCATCTTACTTTGGTCAACAATTAACACCTTCGGTTCCAGCAGTCAGGAGATCTGGAGATGTACTGGAGTGAGAAACTGTCAAGGTCCTCTTCAAAATAATGAAGAGCATTGATGTCAGTTTGAAGACTAAGGTATACCTGACTTAGGTCATGGTCTTTTCAAACATTTGCTACACATCTGAGAGCTGGACAACGAACAAGATGACAGAAGACGAATTGATGCCTTTGCATTGTAGTGTTGGAGAGGAGTTCTGAATTCAATGCCCATGGATTGTCAAAAGAATAAAGGTAAGTCTCGGAGAAAGTGGAGCCAGAGTGCTCCCTGAAGGCAAAGAGGGCAAATCTTTGTCTCTCATACCCTGGCCATCTTGCTAGGAGACACTGTTCCTTAGAAAGGAACATCATGCTTGGAAAGGTAGACGGTCAGCAACAAGATGCCAATCCAACAAGATGCTAATCCAACAAGATGGATTCACAGAGAGACAGCAGAAATGGGCTCAGATATGTCAGAGATGGTGAGCAGAACACAAGAGAGGACATGGTTCATATGTGATGTTCAGAGTGTTGCCGTAAATCATACTCAAGTTAACATAAGAACAAGAACAACAATGTCATGAGTCTCACAGTAACCGTATGGATGTCTCCACTAAGTTTCTAGAATACATATGGCAAAACATAGAGAACTAAGTCACTTGCCTACAGTGACAGCAACAGTGGTCACTTAAGACCAGAACCCCAGTTTGCTAGAATCTGAAGTCTAGGATCCTCTTCAGCCATGGGCAGCCTCGAGATGTCCCCATGCACCATCCCTCTGAGAATTCTCAGAGCTGTATTCAAGATCTAAGAGTCCATCAGGCCCACTGGGCTTATTACCCACAGGGATATGAGATCTGAGTAGCCCGGATGTATATGGAGGAGAAGCCCTTGGATAGAGTGACCAGTTGTCTTGGTTTGCTATGCAAGGAGTTCCTGGGCAAAGGACTTTCCATTCTGGCCAAACCTAGATGGTTGATCACTTCCTTTTAGGGGAAATAGAAAGGTTGGGGACCTCTAACAACAGCCTTTTGACTAGACTTGAGAAAGTTCAACATGGAAAAAAGGATTGACATCCACTAACAACTTGTCTGAATTCATTCAGCACGCATTCATGAAGTACCTCCTGTATACCAGCTATGCCTAGGGAGCTCTGGCCTCGGTTACATCTGTATACTCATCAGAATTCAGCTGTCAGCCCTCTTTAGCCATGGCGTGATCTCAGTATGCACCTTAAAGGCTGGAGCACTGGCCAGCTGGCTGGACAGAAGTAGACAGTGGGTCAGACGAGGAGAGTGGCCAGGCCCCAGCTCGTCTGCAGGTCACTTACCACTGTAGCCTGGTGTGATCGGCAAGTTTCTCATAAAGGTCTTGGAAAACTCCATGGTTTCATTCTGTTAACGAAGGGAAGGGGAGATGATAAGGCCTCATCACATGACCCTACATCCAACACTTACTGCACACATGTGAGAGCCCTGGGGTCCAGGGCTTAGGAGATTGGGATTGAGGTGGTAGGTACCACAGGAGGTACCAACCAGTATAAAACCAATGAGCTGACCAAGGTGCCCTTGTTGTTGTTGCTAAGTATTGTGAAGTCATACACGACTCATTGTGACCCTATGAACGAAAGACCTGAACACTTGTATAACTTTCTTAGTTTCCCCACATTCATAGAGTTTCCGGAGGCAAACTATTTCAGAAGTGGATGCCACTCCTGCTTCCAAGCTTGTTTTAATAGGGGAGCTCCACCAAATACAGTCCACCATAGGTAACCATTATCACATTTGACACATCACTGTCACAGTGTTCAGCATCAAAGCTACTATGAGTTACCTCTGCACAACAACTGGACAGACCAGTACTATACCACCTAGAAGAATGTTTGACGGAAAACAATTAAAAAACCAAGCCTGAGGGCTACAGATTAAAATCACCCACCTTTGGCTTAGTAGCATGCCTTTCTATCCACTAGGCCCACAGAGCTCTCTCAATGTTGTTATGTGCAGTGGAGTCGTAGATGACTCATAATGACCCTATGAATGAAGGACCTGAATATTCTTTTTTTTTCTTCTTTTTGTTAGTTTATTTACAAAATTCAAATGCAACTTTGAACAAATTCTTTCGATTTCCCTCACTCCCCACCCCACATAAAATTGTACAACCCAATGATTAATCCCCTTCTCCCCTGCACATCCACATCCCTCTGTTTTCAGCCTCTCCCACCCCTCCTAGACCCTTATACTCATCCTAACATAAGTCATATGCAATATTTTTCCTTGTGAGACTGAGTTAGTTCACTCAGCATAATGTTCTCCAGTCCCTCCCAAGTTAGGTAATAATTTACAAAGTTAATTGTTCCTGTGTGCTGCATAGTGTTCACATTGTACCATAATGTCTCAATCCATTCATTTGTGGTTGGACATTTGGGCTGTTTCCATTCCGTTGCGATGGTGAAAAATGGTGCTATGAACTTTGCTGTACAAATCTCCATTGTGCCTCAGTTCTCATATTCTCAGGGTACACAACTTTCCTCATTTCAAACAACTAAATACTTTTGATCTTTTTGATGACATCTGGACCTGAATATTCTTGTATAACTTTCATTGTTTCTCCACATTCATAGAGTTTCTGAAGGCAAACTATTTCAATGACAGTTATGCAGACCATCACCTATAGCTGTACTCTCCTGTCCCTGAGGCCCCCCTTCACCCTTCCCTTTACCCCCTCAACCAGACAACAGTAGTGGCCTGCATACACGTTATGACTCTCAACCAGGGGCGGAGGTGGGGAGTAGAAAGATGAGCCCAACCAGGAGCCTCCAGCAAGGATCATGAATCTTGGAGGAAAGGAGCAATGAGGCTTTCTATTACCCAGTGAAAGAGCAATTAAAATGGTTCTCAACAGGGAAGAATTTGTTCTCGCCCACACCCCACCCCGGGCCATCAGTCACTCTCTACAAACATTTCAGTTGTAACTGAAGGAGGTTTGCACTGGTGTGTAACAAATGGGTAGAGGCCGGGGAGGCTGTCAAACATCCTGAAAAAGACCAACGGCCGCGTTCCCACCCCACCAAAGGCGCATCCAACCCAAACTGTCAAGAGTGGCGACACTGACACACTCTGGGTGAGAATGAATTTTCTAGGTGAAGGGACAAGAATGGCCATCAAGAAGTCCAAAGAGAGTGAGCAGAGAGGGTGGTGGGCCCGTTATGGCACCAGTGTATGTGACGTGCCCCATCCCCCAACCAGGAGACCCTGTCCCTCCTCAGAGACCACCCAGGGCTCCCTCAGAGTGTGCCAGGCCTGCATCTGGCATCAGGTGGTGCTGCCACACTGGTTCCTGATGAGTCAGTTCATCTCTCAAGTGTCCACAGTGGCCTCGGGCATGAAGGGGATGGTGACAGCCCCAGTTGGACCAGCAATGAAGGGAATTGTTAAAACCACTTGGTCTTCACAAGACTGAAAGCAGTGAGGACTGAACAGCCCTGGTGCCCATCTGCCTCATGGCATCTGGTACTGGGCAGAAAAGGGGCACTGGTGCTACAGTCAGATCCCCAAACCGAACCACAGCCCTCAAATAGACTCCCACTCAGGGCGGCCCCACAGAGCTCCGTGGAGGTTCTTAGGCAGAGATGTTTGTGGGGGCAGCCTGTCCCATCCTTCTCCCACAAAGCAGCTGGTGGGTTTGAACCACTGACCTTTCTACCCACCTTTTGGTTCGCAGCCAAGCATGTAACCTCTGTGCCACCAGGACTTCTTAAACTCAAGCTCACCCTCGCCACAAAAAATAACAACAAAAAACCCAACCTCCTGCAAAAATCTACAAACGAAATCCACGGCCTTAACTTGATTAAAGTCATGGGTAACCTCTACCAGGCATCCGAAGAGCTACATCTCAATGGCTGTGGACTCCCTGGGAGGGAAGATTTCCATTAATAGCCCAGCATGTTAACCCCCTTCCCTCCACCTCTGACAGGCTCCTTCAGATAAACACTTACTGGCCCTGTGTTCACCAAGCTGTACTTAAAACCCTCTTCAACAGTCCTTATCACCCCCATTTCACAATGAGGAGAAAAATGACATCAGACCTTGACAGGGCATTTGTCATGTGTGGGACACTGCTGAAGGTGGGGGGACCTGGGGGGGGGGACCCATTACCTGGATTAACCTGTACCGCTGTCCTAAAAGCTAGCTCCTTTCCTCATTTCTATTTTCTTATGATATATTCTATGCAGTAGAATGGCTGTGTCGTATAGAAAACATATTCTTATTGTAAAAGTGGATGAATACTGATTGCCAGCCTTAAGTGTTATCTGAAATAAAAGTGAGGACATTTAAAAAAAAATAAATAAAAGCTAACTCCTATCCCTGGCCCCAGTAGAAGAGGAAAATAAGGAACAAAGCACCTCCTCCCAGAATTCACAAAACTAAGGAGGTCTGCAGGGATCCTCAGGCTCAGCGGGCCAGCTTAATTAATGGGAAGGTCAGCAGTTCAAACCCACCAGTCGATCATACTCTGAAGGAGAAACATGTGGTTGTCTGTTCCCATAAAAAGAACACCCTCAGAAACCAAATCCATTCCACCCCAATGGGGAAGGGGCTGGGTGTGTGGCCTCCTAAACCCTGAGAGGCAAGATTCTGGTTCCCCAAAGGGTGAAGGTAGGGGAGGGTGGTACCTGGTGCTGGGTAGATTGCTGATCACACCCAGGAGGGCTGCCTGAAGGAGGCAGGCCTGGGGAGATGGTGCGGAGGTGATGAAGAGACATCCTTCCACAGAAGCCCTAAAGGGGTCAAAAGAAGAAGGCAGGGACCTCTCCTACTTCCGCTCACCCCGACACTCTCACTCCTGATGCTTCCAGGTCTATTTACAAAGCCCCTCCCGGCCAGGCCTTTGTGTGCTCATCGCTGGCGGTGTTCCGGACTTCTGTGGGATCCTTTCAACTACAGCCCTAACCCTAACCCTAACCCTAACCCTAACCCTAACCCTGACCAGAGACTCAGGAGGGGCACCTCCCTGAATCCTACAATGGGGTATAACCTCCAGAGCTTTTTTCCACCCACAAGGGAAAGGGTGCCTCTCAGTTTGGGAGGTGGGGAGACAGGTGGGTAGGGCAGAGCAGCCATGGATTCCAGGGTCCCAGACAGGAAGAGGTGGCAAGAACACGCTCTGTGGGGCTGAGCTTCCCCTCTACTTTCCATCTCCTAGGAAAGAGTGAACTTTCTGGGTATCCCAGCAGGTAACGGGGAGTCCCCAGCTGTGCTGTGCCTTACCAGTGTGTGACCTGTAACCAAAAGGCTGGAGGTTGGAATCTACTGGGTGCTCCCTGGGAGAAAGACAGACAGGCAACCTCCTCCAGTAAAGATTTACAGCCAAGGAGCAATGATTTCCTGAAAGGCTGGAGAACATGGGAGAGTCTGGAGAGCATTATGCTGAGTGAAAGAACCTGGTCTCAGAAGGACAAATACTGTATAAGACCATTACTGTGAAAACTGAAGGATAACTAGTAAGACGCTTATGAAAGTCCAGAGGGGAAAGGGGAGCAGAAAAAGGGGAGGCGAGGAAATCACTAAGACAGTGAATGCAGTGGGTGGTGGAGGGAGAGTGAAGGGATTAGGAAGAGCCGGTGGGGACCTGAAAAGACGCGATAATAGTCAGCATAGACCAATGGGGATTAGTTTTATAAACCACAAATACATATGAATTATCATATGAAACACAAAGTGAGTAGGAATTTGTGAAACCCAATGTATAAGAATGAAACAATATATACGAATTTCGTATGCAACCCAATATTAATGTATTTTTAAAAGACCTACCTATAGGAGGCGCCTATGAGCAGAATGTACTCGAAAGCAGCAGATTTGGTGGGTTAAGAGTTGCTGGTGGTGGTTATATACAGTCGAGCGGAAGCAGACTCATCGCTGACCTTCCAGCGGGTGTTAAGAGGCTGTGAGTTACAGGGGAGGAGATGCCCGTCCTTCTCCTGAGGAGCAGCTGATGGATTTGAACTTTCAACTTGAACTGGAACAGCAGTCAACTCTTTACCACCCTGGACGGCCAAAGGGAGGAAGGACTGCCCGGGAGAGTCGAGTCCTACAGTCCACACCCTTCTAACCACCAGAGGCCACCACTGGATCCGGCTCTAGATGCCAGGAGCCCTGGGTGGCACAGACTGGTAGCTACCTGGCTGAGGAGGGAGCACACAGCATGCATCCAGCCTTGTGGCTCAGCCATTGAAAATCCTACCAGGTCCAGTTAACTCTGAACCACCTGGGGTCGCCCTCGCCTGAGTAGCAGCCCTGCAGACCACTGTGTCCTGGTGGCAGAGTCTGCAGGGCGTCGGTTAGCCAACCAAGACTCTTGTCTCTAGCGGTTGGAATTCACCAGCTGCACTATCTCCTCACGTGGCGATTCACAGGCTCGACTCTTGACGGAGCGTCACCGAGTCAGAACCCGTTCTCATCAGAGTCTGGGTTTTTGAGGAGGTGGGAGGGCTGAGTCGCAGCTCATTCAACTGAACCCCCATCACGATGCCCACAGTATGACTGTGACCATCTATTGTCAAGTGTTCAAGA
The DNA here is from genome assembly GCF_000299155.1 of Elephantulus edwardii. Classification (NCBI taxonomy): domain Eukaryota; kingdom Metazoa; phylum Chordata; class Mammalia; order Macroscelidea; family Macroscelididae; genus Elephantulus; species Elephantulus edwardii. Next base: position 14,159,561 of record NW_006399756.1, on the reverse strand, counting down.
GAACCAACCCACAGGGGCTTCCAGGCTGTGCTGTTTCATGAACAGATTGTCATGCCTTTATCCAGCTGAGCTGCTGTGCGGGTTTGAACCACCAACCATTCGGTTATCAGGAAAATGCTTACTCCTCGGGGCCATTAGGACTCCTCGGGGCCATTAGGACTCCTGAACCACAAAGAGGGGTGAGTTGGCCCTTGGATGACTAGTCCTAAGTGAGCCCTTTACCAAACCAAAACCAAGTATTTTCCAGAAGTAGAGCATGGCCAGGAGCCAGATGACCCCCACAGGGCCCTATTTCCCTGTAGGATTCGTTTATTGTCCCTTCCAGCCTGCTCTACCTCTACTGTCTTGAGATTTGAATTTTAGAAGCTGGCTGGTGGAGCCAGCCCCTCGGAAAGAAACCATCTGCAACCTCCTCAAAGCCATCCAGAGGTGTCCTCTGGAAGGTGACTCAGCTGGAGACTAGAATCAACCCAGGCAGGCAGTCTGGAGTGCCTGAGGGTGTGCCGGAAGCCCGACTCCTAAGTTACCTTTATGACTGTCCTTTGGGGGCAACAGAGCTAGCCTTGGCCATCCCATTATACAGAGCTTCTCTCCAGCTTGACTGCTTCCTACAAGAAGGGAAAAGGGGCTCCAAGCATGCAAATGGTACACTTCTCACAAAGGGGCCAGTTGCGTTGGAATGACTGTTAATAAAGTTTAAAGCACACAGGAAAAGGGCATGAAAATGAATCCCCCATCTGTGATAGGGCGAGGGATGCTAACTCCTCTTACAAAGCACGCGCACACACCAAGGGCCACGTGAGATCCAGAGTTTTGCTTTATTAGACATTGTGAAGACTGAGTTTGCAGATACAATCCTGTCCAGTTGTAAACTGCTGCGAAATTCTGTGACATGTGAATGTCTCTTGTCGTGAGCAAGACTCGATGGCTGATTATTTTAGAAGAGTTCTGTATTCCAAGCAGATGAGAGGTGGGACGTGGTGGCCAACACTGTTTACACTTGTCAGTGACTTGTCATTTCCCAGCATGAATATGCAGCTTAATCACAGCAATTACATCTCTGCAATGTGAAATTTGATCTTCAACTAATAAGGCATTTCGACTCCTGTTTATATTGGTGCATGCGATTCTTTGCTACCCTGGCAACTGACCAGGCCTGGACGCTAAAAGCTAAACTTGGTCTAAAGAACATTCTAAAGGTAGGGCGGGCTCTGTCATCTCAACTCATCTTAGCCAGCACTCACTGCAAAAACACAGCCATGTACCTCCCTTCCTCTCTCCTATCAGTATAATTTGTCTCCCTGTCAGCATTTTTAAATACTTGTTCAGTCCAGGGAGGACAGTTACTAAGGAAATCTTCAAAGCTCGCCTTCCAAGGCATAAACATCAGACCATCTGCCAGAGGCAATCAGTCAAGACAACAGGCCTTCTAGAAATTCTCTAAGATGAGAAAATGTGTCCAGGTCTACTTCCCCAGTGCTCTTAGTCTAGAATATTTCAGTGGGTGGGTGGAGGGGGACACATTGTGAGGTTTTCTTTCAGGAGTTTTGGCTATTGGGGTTGTATTTCTTGGACCAGAAGAAAGTCCAGTAAAAGTACCACCCACTTGATCATCTACAAGGCAACCCTGCAGAGTTTACCCAGCTCGTTTTAAGTTAGAGGAATAGGTAAGGAAGTATCTTCAGTGCAAAGTAGAGAAGGTTTTCCATTAGTCAAATATATAGGGCTTGACTATTAGTGAATCCAGCAGAAAAGTGGGATTTCTGCACACTTTCCATCCTCCCTTGGGCCTTGGTGCACTGAAGGCTTTGCATGCAATGGACTTTGTTTGCTCTACGAGGGGCTGCTTTGTCCCTCCACCCCCAGGAGAGGTGGACTCCTTGCAGGATTGTCAAGTTTTCATTGCGTTTACTGCACACTTTCTACAGAAGCAGAACACTCTGTTCTCAAAGGCTGGGCGAGAATCGATACATGACAATGCTCCGTCCAATAAGTACTGTGACCCTTCTGGGAAGCTATTCATGTAGAAGGGTCTCACGGAACTGCAGATCTAGGTGGCCATTAGCTCAAAGAGTTTTCTGACCCGAAGCACCTCTTGACTAGAACTCATGTCTTGCATCCATAGTCCATAGCTTGGTACCAGCCCCAATCAGTGATCAGTGAGCACAAATTAAGAAATGAAGCCATAGAAAACAAGGACAGCAATGTCATTAACAAAACCAAAGGGCATTCCCTCCCCCCTTTATATACAAGAAAAAAGCACATTGTAGAAATAAAGATTCTGTACACTTTCTTCTAATATTGTATGTACACAAAATTATATTACCCATAACTGAATTGGAAAGTTCTATCTTATAAAGTATGGCTGGCAGCATCAAAGAAAGACCCAGAACAATTAGCTTTTGAAGCAGGGCAGACAGCAAGGAGGAGGGCCCCAGCAGGCACGTCTTTGTGCCTGGATAGGAAATCCTGTTGTCATGTGACCAGCATTCTCTAGTTTGATGGTGTGGTCGTGTTTCACATTTTAGTAGGGAAGGCGGCAGCAGGCAATGTGGAAAAGAAAAGCTATTAAAATGAAATGGGAAATGCTATTCTGAAAATGTGCATACCAACTATGACCATGGCTTTGTGACGCCAACTTGCATTTTAAGTCCGTTCGCACATGCTCTCTTCATTCCCTATGATGCCAGTAATTTAAAATCAGAATGAATTCCAGCAGGTGGAAAGGCAGCTTTGAACAGATCAGATGGATTACTGTGTGAGTCAGATCCTGGATTCTTTCTCCTCAGTGGGTGTTGAGACGTTAGAGAAGATTAGCCTTGCATTGCGGTGAAGGAGGGAATGCAAACCTACCAGTTGGTTCTTAACTCAGTCCTGGTCCTAGAGTATTTTCCCCATCATTTTCTTCCATATGTCCTTCCAGTAAGGGTTAAAAGTGCCAGTCCCTGAGCCAGGCAAGGACCAAGCCCCACAGATCCAGAGGGCAAGGGGTGGACCACCGGCCTGGCCACATGAGACAAACACCCTTACGAGAAGACAAGTAGGCTCTGAGCCACACTCCCCTTTCCCCATCATAACAAAATTTAAAGATTCTCAATTTTCAGCTGAACTGTGATGTATCTTTAAAAAATGACAGACTCTGGGCCCCCTGCTCCAAGATTCTGCTCCAGTTAGTAACGTGGTTAAGATCCAGAAATCTGTTTATAACAACACCCACAGGCAATTCTGATGTAATGCCAACCTGCTTCGGGAAATAGAAAAAAAAAATTTAATAAAGGCTGGCCCAATTCATCAAGTTTAGAACTATAATTTCTTTCTGGATGGACTTTAAAATCTGAAGATACTTCAGGAAACATCCCTGATGAAACACAGGAATGAATGACCACAACTCGTAGGGGCTGCGGGTGAGCTGGAGGAGGGCTTAGTTTGCGAAATGTCTGTCTTCAATGCGAGGGATCATTCCAGAGTCACTGCTGTGTGAACTCGGCAAACTGTAACCTCATTTTCTCACGTCAGAAGAGTAATTAGAATCAGTTACACATTCAGAATCAGGGTTTGCATTCAGGGGAATTATATCACCTTGTACAATATAATTTGGAGCAAGTCAGCAGCTCTCATTAATATCCACTTGCATTGAATAAGGTTTTAGCGGCTAAAAAACTGAGGTACCAGCTCTCCTCACATGAACTTTGGTGGATTTGTCAAGGCCATGGTCTACAAAGCTTCTCCACTGAAGCTGTTTGGAATTTAAATGCTGTGAGAAGCTAAAATGTGTCCCGCGTCAGGCCACCATCTCCCACCAGCTAGACACACACAGCTTCTTGGTTGAGTCACCACTTTGAATTGCACGATGATGAAAAGAAATGAACTGCAGATGGGTGGCATCTTCTCTGGGCTGCCACCCAAAACAAATGTAAAAAAGAGAAGTTGCAAAGACATGAAGGCGCTCTTCTTGATTCAAAAGTCTCCTTTCAAACCTAGCAAGGGAAGCAATAGGGCAGCCTGCATTGGGCTTTGCTGAGATCTGTTCAAAGTGAGCTCTATCCCTGCCGTGAAAAACATTCTGATTCCCTTGCGTGGCTGTGTGTGTGTGCACGTGTGGACCTGTGAAAATGAGTTACTCCTCGAGGGGCCAGGAGTTTCTGACTTTCACACCTCTTATCACTGGGGGACCTCTTCCCCGCACCAGTGCGCCCTCAGAAATGTCTAGCCCCGCGCATTCCCATCTTGGCCGCTGAAGTCAGGGAGGTCATGGCTAGGGTCAAGGTCAAGGGGGGGATAAAGCAGTCAGGACGGAGGTCTGCAGGTGAGCTGAGTCCACGTGGGCAGGTGGCTGGGAAGGGGCCCCGGCTCATTAGTAATTTAAGAAGTCGATGCCCACTTTGACACTGGTGGAGGTGGCGACGTCCACGGCCGTGGCCTTGATCTCCGTGTCCCCGAACTGCATGAGCGTCTGGATCTCCCTGCGCGCAGGTGCGGTGCCCGGTGCGCCCGTCAGATCCAGGCGCAGCGTGCCGCACTTGCGCACCCCGGGGTCGGTGATGAAGCTCACGCCGTCGTGCTCGGCGCTGTAGATGTTGATGACGATGACCAGCTGCGAGGGCTTGGCCGGCGTGTAGCTCCGCTTGACCAGCTCACCCAGCGCCACCGACTGGTCGGCTGCGATGAACTTGTCGAAGACGTCGGTGCACCAGCGCGTGCCGTCCTTGACCAGCAGCTTGTCCGGCGGGTGCTTGCCCTCCACATAGCGGTTGAGCACGCCCACACCGTAGGTGAGCGGCGAGCGCCGCACCTTGATGACCGCGGGGTCCAGACCGAAGAGCACGGCGCCCTTGAGGATGGTGAGGCCCACGTCCTGCGGGATGATGATGCGGCACTGGTCGCCGAACGCACTCTGCACCGCCTGCTGCAGCAGCGGCGCCTCCGCGAAGCCGCCCACCAGGAACAGGAACTTGACCGTGGACACCTCGGGCTTCTGGAACAGGTCGCCTGAGAGGAGAGAGGGTCGGGGAAGGGCTGGTCGGCAGGGGCCGGTGGGCAGGGGCCGGTGGGTAGCGGGCAGAACTGCTCAGGTCCTGGGAGAAAGGGGTCCACTTCTGCCCACAGAACTGGACCTGGGAGAAAGGGGTCCACTCCTGGTTCTCCCCCTGCCCTGGAAGCCATTGCTTCCATCTGGCCAAGAACAAAAAAGGCCAAAAAAATGAAAATGAGCAGCTCCTCTCCGAGTTCACAGGGTGAACCCCCATCAGGAAGCTGGCAAGATTGACAGGCCAGGAGACTTGGCTGGGAGAAGCAGGTACAGGAAACAAGAGAAGGGTGATGAACTAATTGGAATCCTTCAAGGCCACTCACTTAGAAGACTGGAAGCTGGAGTCCACCCAGAGGTGCCGCGGAAGAAAGGCCTGAAACAGGACTTCTAAAAAACCCAAACCCCAAAAGGCACATCGCTGCCCCACACGGAAGCCGGGGCCAGCTTTTACTCCATGGTTTAGCAGTTTAGTTTGCATATATATGAGCACACTGTAGTTCTAGGGTTTGTAAAAGCGGCCTCATGAAATGCTGCTATTTTGTTTTCATGACAATCCTGTCCCACCCCAGAGATTCTGTTTTGGTGGGAAGTGGATGGGGTGGGGGTGGAGTGGGGGAACCTCGATACTGAGAAGGGCTCTGGTGGCCTAGTGGTAAGGAGCTGCGCTTTTAACCCAAAGACATAAGGTTTGGATTTATGAACTGCTCAGTGAGAGAGCGATGGTTAGTCTCCTGTGAGATTAACTGCCTCTGAACCCAAAGGAGGGACAGTCCCACTCAGTGGTACACAACAACAACAACAACTGGTGAGTCTACTGTGTGCTTCCAGGTTAGGACCGCTGAGGTAGCATGAAAACTATGTAGCCTTCCTTAGAAGATCTTCCTCTGGTTCACAGAACCACCTTTCCAGAAAACATTAGAATCCCTGGTTGTCTGATAAAAGCAAAGCATAGGAATCTTCTCGGGCCGGTGGCTCTCGGATATCAGCACCTCAGAGCTCCCCGCTCTGTGACTTGGAAGCCAATCTGAAAGACTAGCTGAAGCTGGGCTGATGGCTGATGCTTTGCGTTGCCAAGAAGGGGGTACCTGGGTCAACCCACATAGGGCCTCCAGCTCAGACCACTGGCCAACCTGGCATCTCAAGCACTGGTTGATGAAGATAGAAAAACAATCAGCCCCCGTGCTGGCCTCTGCCCACCCAGTGGCTGAGCCCTGCAGATACTTACGGAGGTGCTCGATGATGCTGTCGATGGTGGGCTTGAAGAGGGCGTTCATGGCGTCAGGACTCATCCTCAGCATTCCCTGCGAGGACCACTTCACAAAGTCCACACTGGGACGTGGCACGGAGAGAAACACGTGGTGAATATGTGGACAATACCCACAGCTGGTGTGGGTTGCTTTGGGTTTGTTGGGTTTTTTTGCCTCTTTTTATTATTATTATTAGTCGTAGTAGTAGTATTAAATTTAATGAAAATTGACAGAGACTTTGGATCTCCATTCATTCATTGTTGTACTTTTCTCCCTGCCCACCCCTCCCTCTCCCAGTTTGCTCTTCTCTTTGAAAAGTGAAAGAGAAATTCTTTCATTGTTCTACAATCCCCCCCCTGCCCCCGAGTCCACTCCACTGTGTACAGATATGAGCCCCAGCTCAGCTGTCACCTCTCAGGGACAGGTCAGGCTTGAAAGTCAAAAGCACCCTTGGAAATTCCCTAAACTGCCAGGTCCTGCACCCTGAGAAGTTCAAGAGCAAAGACATAACCTCTTCTGTCTTCAGTTTTGGCCTCTCCTGGGAACAGGACTGAACTGATTCTAAGGCTAAAGAACACTGAGGAAGAATTGCTGTATTTGGATTGCAGTGTTGGAGGGGGATATTGAATATACTTTGCACGGCTACCAGAACAAACAACGCCTGTCTTGGAAGAACTGAAGTCAGAGTGCTCTAGGCAAAGAAAATACTATTTGTCTTAGCTCCCTCATAAGGGTTAACACGAAGTTCAATTTCAGTAATATGGTTGTGCAAACACGTGGAAAACTTTGGACACTCAACAAATGTAAAAAAAAAATGTGTATCAATGTGGGACTGACCTCTTTACAGATGCTGCTCACCAGGCCTTTTGTGGCACCCCTGGATGGGTCTAGCTCTGAGAAAATGCCCTCTGTGAGGGACCAATAGGGCAGAGAAAACCTCAGCCTCCTAAGAGCCCAGCTAGAACCTTGTACCCTGGCCAGAAAGAGCTGTGTTCAAATCTGCTTGTTACTCCTGAAAGGAAACAGTATCTTAATAAAATGGCCAAAGACTTTTAAGTTCTCAAGGAGGGAGGCTACAATATGAGCCTGGAACTTTCTCACAAAGTGGAGCAAAAAGGCCTTTTCAAAGACCAATAGCATCATGTTAAAAGAACTCAGAGCTGACAGAGGAGTATCCTGCTTCCCAAGCTAGTGTGTGAGCATGTATAGGGATCTAACCACTAGGGTTTAAAATACGTGAAATCCACTCAAATCCTAGAATTCTTAATGATCCTCTCTCCTCATGCTTTCTCAAAAAAAAAAAAAAACCAAAATAAAAAACAAAAAAAACAAAACCAACCAACCAACCAAAAAAATACCTACAAAACATCTCATTAATCACTTTGGAGGATATTGGGAAACCAACTCATTAAAAAAAAAAAAAAGCCATAAAAGAACCATTTACTCTGTCTTTCCTTTATGAACTGAATCTGGGCCAACTAAACTGCTGAGTTTTCTCTCTGGAAGTATTTGAGCCCTCATTGTGGCCTGCATTAAGTGCTGAAGTCTTAATCAAAAGGTCTGCAGTTCAAATCCACCAACTGCTCCAGGGGAAATAAATGACCATTCTTCTCCCATAAACAATCTACAGATGTGGAAGCCCAGTGGAGGGTGGCCAGCCATGAGATGGAGCTGACTCTGGAGCAGTGAGTGAGGAAGGAAGGATAGTCTAAAAAGTTAAGACAGCCAAGCAATGCTCATCAATGCCGCTAGCAGCACAAGAGGAGAGGGAAGCCTTTATGAGCTGTCGCATGAGGTAACAAGGGGCTCTGGTGGCTAAGTGGTAAGGAAGTGTGCTACCAATCCAAAGGCATGTGGTTCGAATCCACAAGCCAGGAGAAAGATGAGCAGTCTCCTCCCATACTATTTCCTGCCTCTGAAATGACACTGGCAGGTCAACTCTGAGTTGGTTCCAAATCAGCGGTACATAATCACCACCTAATGAGATGCAGTAACAACCACCACCCACCGCTCATGGGGACTTGCCCCAAACTCAAATCTGAGGCTGATCAAGATTCTAAGTCCTTCCACCAATTTGAAAGGGGGGGGGGGATACCAAAAGACAGAAAAACATGTGATGCAACACCGGGAGGGAGCAAACCTCAGACTGCAGGAAACTGAACAGGACAAATAACTGTCTTCATTTAGTAGATTGCATGGATAAATAGGAGAGAAAAATGATCCATTAGCACCATTTTGACTCTGTGTGCAGTCAGATCACTTGCTGTCCCTCTCAGACCACGCATTAACAGCCTGTTTGTTTCCTGGGGGGAAACATGGTGCATTAAATAAGAGAGAAGACACATAGCATAAAGGCTAGAAATAGCCTTTGTTTGGATGCTGAGACAGATTCTGAAGCTTCATTTGCTATATTTTGGACGTGTCGCAAGGTGGGATCTGTCCTTAGGGACATCATGCTTGGGAGGGTGGACGGACAGCGCAGGAGAGGAAGACCCTTGATGAGATGGATTGACTCAATGACCAGGGTAATGGGGGTAGGTGTGTCGGACACAGTGAGATCGGCACAGGACAGAGCAGGGTTTAGGGCTGTTGTACATAGGGTCCCTATGAGTCTCAGGCAACTCAACAGCACACAACAACAACAAAGATGGGGTCATTTAGGGAGCTCTGTGACATAGTCCGTAGAGGCTCGTACTGTAATCAAAGGCTACACGTCTCATAGTTCAAACTCAGTAGCTCCTCAGAAGAAAGATGGGCAGTCTCCTTCCTCGTCACCTGGAGCTGTGACAAACTGCTAGAGAGCCAGCGGTGAGTCAGTTCCAAACCCACAGCGATGAGTGAGCGAGTAAACAGAGTATTGATGAGCTTGAAGAGTTGTGCATTTGTAAGTGTGATGATGGTACTGTGGTTGTGCCTGTACTTCAAAGATCGTGCACTTGACACCAACGGGTGGTTTGTGGCAATCTGGCGTTAACCAGGCTATGGGCACCTTTTCCAGGCGCTTACGCTCACTTCATGTCTCTGTCACATTTTGCTAAGTCACTGTATTTCACACTTACTCATAATACTCTTGCACACGTAAAATAGATGAGTGTGGTGGTGGCGGTGGTAATGGTGATGGTGGTGGCGGTGGCGGTGGTGGTAGTGGTGTTGTGTACTGTGAAGTCAGAACAGACTCAAACCTGACCCTCCAGCAGGTTTTCAGAGGCACTAAACTACACAGGAGGAGAGTGCCCACCTTTTTCCCCACGGAGAACCTGGTGGATTCAAACCCTATGCCTTTGGGTTGGCAGCACAATCCATGACCACTAAGCCACCAGAGTAAACACAGTCTTCACATGCACTGAGTAAGCCAAAAAATTCTCGTGACGTGCTTTATTGTGATATTCTTATTGGGGTCTAGAACCAAATTCCAAACTCATTCTACCCTCATAAACACCCTTCAAGCTAAATGGAATATTGCTCAGATGAAAACACTGAAGAGTAGAAAAGCTAAGTCGCTCGTCTGAGAGCCCACGAGTGTGTGGGATCGGGACCCAAGCCATCTGCTCCCGAGTCCATGCCTCTCCCTCCCGCCCACACAGCCTCGGCCGTCACTGAGCACCACTCACTTGCTCTTCCTCAAGGCGTGCTCCACACTGTGTCCCCGAAACTTCTTGTAGTAGTCGATGAAGGAGAAGGGCAGGGTGATGTTCAGGGGGTTAGTTCGGTCCGGGGCAGCTGCCCTCTTCCGAGACTCGAATGCAATCATTAAGTCAACCCAGGCCGCAGGGCGCTTGATTTTGAACTGTTCGATAAAATCTTCTCCAAATATTTTACACAGTAGTTTTTCAAACTCAAAGTCGACTCCTAAAGATCCGTAGGGCCCACCTGAGTCCGAGACAAAAGGGGAGATGATGTTAGAGACCCTCAGAAACTGGACCCACGCTCTGAGAGGCACGCTCAGTTCTTCTGAGGAACGGTTACAGCATGAACTGACAGCCCCCGGCCTCACAGGCTGCAGCTATCCCCACCTTATTTACTTAAGAGTTTTCAGTCCTTTAGCACAAGCCAGGCAGTTGCTTTCTGACTCCCAGTGACACCGGAAGACACAGTAGAACCGCCCCCAGGCTGGGAGTCTACAGAAGCCGACTGCTGTATCTGTTTCAAGTGGTTGGTGTGTTCGAACTGCTGACCTTTCTGATAACAGTCAAATTCCTTTGATGGCTACACCACCAGAACATCTTTAAAAGCCCTTTGCTGTTCTTACTCTATGTGAAGAAACTGGTTTCCCCTCTTTAGAAATTACTCAACAACCTGTTTAACATCAATTACACGTTAAATAAAACAAATACATTTAATCAGCTGTCAGCATCACAATAATCCAATCCAAGAACACCAAGGAAAATGAGCGGTGGCCTCTGTTCCCAGAGACGTTCTCATTACGCCTTACCCTCCCCTTCCCACCGAGGTAAAGAGCATGCTATTTGGTTTGGCAATCTTGACCCCAAACAAGGTGGTCTCGGACCTCCCTAGTAAGACCTAAATCACGGGTGGCATCCAATTAGAATCACATCCTCCCAGGAATTTCCAAAACAAACTCCTTTGGCCAGGATCTAAAACAGGCTCACGTTATGCCAAAACCCAAGCTGTGGCGCTTTGTGTCTTAAAGAAGGTTTAAGTGCAGGTTTGTAAGGTTTTCTGTTCCAGGTTCCGAGAGTTTTCTCTACTGCCTTCAACCTCACACCAGTGGAACTGAGTGTTTAGAATGGGCCGGGCACTTCTCAGAGGGAAACACTCACCTGTTGCTTTATACAGTTCCTTCAGATGTCCCTCTGGTAACCGTATCTGGTGAACTGTCAGGTCCACGGTGCCACCTCCACTGTCCACAACCACATATTTGTCACCTGGTATAAAAGCAAGCAGCCATGTTTTCCATAGATGCCTTGATCAAGCCCATTCTGAAACACACTGAGGGGTGATGATTTAGTAAACTGAGCTAAACACAAACCACCTTTCCCTTTAGTACAAGGGTCTTGCTAATTAGCAGCACAGAGACGTTATTAGTGATTAAAGAGAATGCAGGAAGGTCTGCTCTGGATTAAGCAGGAACGCTAAAGAACTTGGAGGAGTAAAGCTTTACGACTAAAGCCTTCCGGTCCCAGCGCTGCGGACCTGGCATGTCCATTGTGGCAAGTCCCTGCCATGATTACAACGCCATGAACTGACCCACTGTTTAACGAAAGACTTCCTCGGAGCTGCCAAGATTCACCTCCTAGGTGTCCCGTGAAGAATCTGCACGATTATGCAGCCAGCCAGCTCCTGGCAGAGGGCTCCCTTGAGGAGAGGTCTTTCAAACCAGCGGAGGTGAGCAAGTTTCCAAAAGTGCAAAGGGTGCAGACAGGGATGCATTTTTGCCAACAGCACAAGATTATCCAACAAGAGCAAAAGACACTACCTTCCTCCAGCTCGGACCAGATTTCTCCTATGACATTCTCCACCAAAAAGGTCCGACTCTGCCGGTTACGCCGTACGTGTTCCTTAGCTAGTGGCCGACAGAAAGAAAACGACGATGGGTAAGAGAGCATAAAAAAAAAAAGCAACGGTCAGCTGCAGTCAGTGCAAGCGATAGCATGAGGAGGCTGAGGGACGGGACGTTCAGGGATAACTGATCAAAACGGCTCATTAACACAACACCGGGAATTTCAAGGCCAGCTCTTCCCAAAGAAATCTGTTCTTCCCACCAGCCCTCGTCCCTCCATCTGCATGGCAGTTCTGGCCTGGATCCCGCTGAAAAGAATTTAATGTGATTCGCTTCCTCTGATGACAGTTTCTTGGGAATGGTTAATAAAAGAGACCGATTTCTTGGTTCTGCTGCCCCAGAAAGCAAGCTGTCTGCCAAGCAACTTGCAGTGTGCGCGGTTAAGCACATTTCCACCGAGGAGTTGTGTCTGTTGTAAGGAATGTGAGGCATGCTCTCCTGATCTGGACCGTGATGAACAGGACCTGAGCTATTTTCTGAACCAGTTGTCAATATGTGTGTTGGACACCAGGTGGTGCTTCCACGCCCAAGGAGCCGCATCTGGGCCTCCTGAAGCCCTGCACTCCCTCCTCCATGCAGCCAAGAGGGCGAGCTCTGCTCCAGTCCACTGCCCTGGCTGTGGCCTTGACGGCAACCCGGGGTCCTCTGTGTCTGTGACTCCTTGCATGGCGCATTTTATCTCTCACAGCCCTCCCAGCAGTCCCGTGGAGCACACAGGGCACAAATACTGTCCTTACATCCCAATGAGGAAACCAGGTCAGGAGAGGTTAAGGGACTCACACAGTTCCCACGACACTGTCCTGTCACCCGACAGTAACCCTCGGACAGCATCCCTTTGTGCCTCTGAGCTCTAAAGACTTGTGGAGAAGTTGGAAACTGCAGAACAATGGAAAGCTACGCGACAGGAAAGGTGCAATGTGACAGCACCAGCTGGGTGAGGCCAGAGTTTCAGCAAATTCCTGAACCACTCTGGGGCTAAGTCTCCACATCTATATAATGGGAATGATGATATGTGGGCCCAGTGTGGTACATCTCATAAAGTAGGTGACAATGGAGACACAGACATGGAACTCAACAACTTATGACTACAGGTGCACTAGGCCTCAGAAACAAAGTGCTGTGGAAAGTAATTCCTGCTACTGCTGATGGAGTGGTCCTTCTGTTGCAGCATAAATACCTCTGTATATAGCTCTCTGTTACAGCATAAATACCTGTTACATGGCCCTGTTACAGAACAGCTACCTCTCTGCTATTTATCCGTCAATTATAACATATACACCCATTATATCTTACTGCACAGCCTTCTATTTTAGCCTATGCTGCTGATATACATCCCTCTGTCCAGCATGTATGTATGTTACATATATCTATCTGCTATATATATACATCTTTTATATATATCTGTATCTGTTATATATATTTATATCTGTTAGAGCATATATACCTTGATTATATGTTCATCTACTATAGCATGTATATCTGTGGAGTGTATATAGCCTAATGGTAAGAAACTGTGCTGCAATCCCGAAGGCATGCAGTTCAAATCCACCAGCTGCTCTGCAGAAAGACAAGCAAACTCCTCCCATGCAGTTAATTAACTGTCTCTGAAAACCTGTTGAAGGGCCAGCTACAGGGCAATTCTGACTCAACGGAACACACCACCAACAGCATATGCCTTTCCCTCAGTGATAGCATACTCCTCTCTGTCATGTATTCCTAGCATCTATACCTTAGTTACAGCATATAACCCGCTGTGAGGTCTCACTCTGTTAAAGATTACATCCCTCTTAATACACCCCTCAGTCATAGCACGCACCCTCGTACAGCATCCTTTCCAAAGGAAGCAGAATGTTTGCAATAACTAGTTCTCTGGGGAGCAGGCTGCAGAGACCCATTCTAGAGGGTTCTTTGGGCCCTGGCTCACCAGGAAGCACTGCCCTCAATTTAACAGACCCCCAAATTCTTAGGCAGGAGCTTCAAGCAGTGGTTCCTCTCTGGTTCTCAGCACTGGCTCCCCAAGAATGTATTTTACAGGACTTGAGGCGGGAATCCGGTTTCCCACAACAATCCAGATGGCTAACTAAATGGCCTTATAAAAAGTGGCCAAGTGAAGCAAATGAAACATGCTCTGAGCCTTCAAAAAGAAAGTCCTTTTTTTCAGGCAAATTAAATCCAGTATTGTGGCAAATGTACCCTACCCTGATAGGAAATTCTCTGGGTAAAATTATGAACTGCAGTCCTGTTGGGAGGGTGCGCAGGGCAGGGCAGGGCCTGCTCCGTTTTCCCTCAGCAGAAGCCAGGAGCCAGCTTGGGCCTCACACCTCACATACCCGGAGCCAAGTTCATGGAAGTCCACTCTCAGGTGCCCTACCCTCCCTCCTTCTGGGGAGACATTCTAACGGCAAAGCAGCACTGAGGCCCAAGACCCTGGGCCTCACTGCTCTTAAGAGGACAAGTTGAGGGGCTCACACACCAAAAAGGCCCCCTTGGCATGGGGAAATCTGTCGGCCATTGCCACTGAGTCAATTCCAACTCTCAGCAACTCTCTGTAGAAGAGCAGAGCTGCACCACAGGGTTTCTGAGCCTAGAAGCTTCACAGAAGCCTCGTCTTCAGTGGTTTTGAACCACCAACTCTTAAATGAGAAGCTGAGTGCTTTAACCACACTGGCACCAGGACTCCTCTCGGCACAGGGAGAGAACACTGAACAATGCTGAAGCCCACCAGCCTCAGGACACCGACCTATCGCTGAGGGCGGGAGTCGTGCTGCCTATCAGTTCCTGTCTCAACTGAACTTGACCTGGCTCTGGCCCTGACCCAGCCACTCTATCTGCAAATTCATCAGCCCTGGAAAGACCCACAGAGCTCCAGGTCTCCAAGACAGCAGCAGTCCTGGAGCCTGGGAGGGCTGGCAACTTGCACATTACTACTTGGCTCCATCATGTCAACTTCAACGTGCCACCCCATGCATGTCAGAGCAGAACTACATACGACAGTTCTCCTCTGACGCAGGTCACAGAGGCTTAGGGAAGAGAAAGCACTCCTTACCCCAGGGAGTGCTCCCCAGCTCTGGGAAGTCAGCCGACTCCCAAGCATTTATCCGTATTTTACACCCTCAGCGGCTTGCAGGGTGAGGCACACACTGAGAACGTTAACATGAAGCAAGCAGTCGGTGAGTGAGTCAGCCATAAGTCAACAGTCTTAATGGAGCAATTAATAACAGGCAAGTGGGATTAGATCGAGAATCAGTTAATAGATGAGGTTAAAAGACTAGGACAATAAAGCAGGGCCCAGAAAGGTTCTCAGGCCACCCACGAGATCTTGGAGAGAAGCGCCCTACTCCTTAGAGCACGAGGGGGGATGCTAAACCCAGCTGGATAATCTCAATTTAGTCCCTGGGGGCCCTGAGAAGGGTGAAGCAGGGGGCTGAGCACAGAGATGCCTAAGCCCGCCTCCTCCTGGGGTAGCACTGAAGGAGAACCTTGCAGGGGCTGGGAGAGGAGGGAGGGGGAGAGAGAGAGCAGGAGGTACCCTGTGCAAACCCAGCTCCCACTGTGTCACTGGCGCTGTACCCGTTGACCACAGCCTTGCCGCTCAGCTCGATCATCTGGTGCAGCCGCAGCTTCCGGCAGTAGATGGAGGCCGCCTCAGGCTCCAGGGCGATGATGAGTTGATCCGAGTTCTCAGGGGAGGCCAGGCCCGCCTGCAAGACAGAAGGGAGGAGGTCTGAGATTCCTAGGGCAGGCCCTGTCCGAGAACAGCCAACCCTAAGCCCAACACCCCTTACTTAGGAAAGACCACTCCTGCTCTGCTTCTCGGGAAGGGTCCCTCCACAGAGCACAGAAGTCACGCCTTGGGCATTGCCAGTGTGGTGGGCCCCAAGTCAGGAGCCTTTAGGACCTCGGGTGGGCCGATGAGATGCAGGGACCCCCCTCAGTCACAGAGCTGCTTACACTGGGGGCTGCCGGGTCCAGAGCAGAGTCCCAGATGATGCAAAGCATTACACACTTAGTTCTCTGTTGATTTTAGATGCTGAGACCATGCCCCTTAGATGTTAAGAAAATACACTTTTGATATCAGGCCTTTGCTGGTTCTTCTGTTTGTGTTTCACAAATGCTTCTTGTTGTTATGTGCCATCGAGTCGCCTGTGACTCATAGAAACCCTATGTACAAGAGCCCTAAACGCCATTCTTTTTTTTTTTTTTTCAAACTAAACGCCATTCTATCCTGTGCCAACCTAGCCATCTCAAACACACTCATTCCTACCACTCCACTCACAGAATTGATCCATCTCATCAAGGGTCTTCCTCTCCTGCACCGCCCCTCCACTCTCCCAAACATGATGTCCCTCTCCAAGGACCAGTCCCTCCATGCAACATGCCCAAACTATGTTAGACGAGGCTTCAGAATCCTTGACTCCAAGGAGCATTCCGGCTTCACCCTCTCCAAGACAAACCTGTTTGTTTTCCTAGCAGTCCATGGTACATTCAACACTCTTCTCCAGCACCACAGCTCAAAGGCATCAATTCTCTTTCTGTCAACTCTATTCATTGTCCAACTCTGATGCATAGCATGTAACTGCAAAGACTATAGCGTGGATCAGGTGCACCTTCGTCTCCAGCCTGATGTCGTTGCTCTTCAGTACTCTTAAGAGGTCCCTCATAGCTGACTTTCCCAATGCAATTCGTCTTCTGATTTCCTGGCTGCTGTTACCAAAAATTCTTAACTAGGTGATCCGTGTGTGAGCGACAATGCTACGATGTGTGTGTGCAAGCAGGCTCCACTGATTTTCCTTTCTCATGTTCCTAACTCCTTAGACCACGTGAGCTGGCTCCTTTGACCTTTCTTTTCCCTTCCTAGTTCTCCAGAGGGAAGTCTGGTGGCCGAGTGGGTAAGGAGTTGCACTGTTAACCCAAAGTCAGGCAGTTCGAATCCACCAGCTGCAATGAGAGAGGAAGATGTCCTCCTGTGTGATGTCACAGCCTCTGAGGGTCAGCTTCGAGTCAGCTTCAACTGGACAGCAGTGAGATGAATTCCCAGATCAGCAAGAGAAACGTTCACCCACAGAAGTAACAGAGATATCAGAGGATGGGAGAGCCTCGAGGACACAGCTTTGGGGGCATGTGAGTGGACCTAGGGTATGAATAACGTGTCCGGTGAGATGATCCCCATGGCGACAGTCCCTTGCCCTCAGGTCTGACTCCCATCCAGCCTGTGGGCATGAGATGATTCCCATGGGGACAGTCCCTTGTCCTCAGGTCTGACCCCGTCCAGACTGTGGACATGATTCCTTTGGGGACAGTCCCTTGTCCTCAGGTCTGACCCCCGTCCAGCCTGTGGACATCTGCCCAGGGAGCAAGGGCTGCCCCTCAGGGGAGGCCTGTATCTGTCCTCCTCCAGCTGGGCTGGCTCAGCCCCAGAGCACAAGCTCTGACCCATTTCTTTGGAGGGTCCCACACACAGTATTTGCAGGTAAAGGAGCACAGGAAGGAGGACCTTAAAACAGAGGAGAGAGTGGGCAGGTCAAAGGGGTCCCAAGCAGCAGCTGGGAGACTCATCAAGGTAGGCCCACCCTTACTCCAGCCAGGCTCCCCAGTGAGGGGGAAAGACATGTCCCCCCAGCAAATGCCCACCACTGTCACCAGGCAGACAATGCAGAGAGAGAGGAGGTGCCCAGCTCGAGACAGAGCCACATCCCAGAGCTGCTGGGGGGCTCCAAGTAGAGGGAATTTGCACGAGTGCCCCAGACTCTAGAAAAGGCGGATGTCTTTATCTCTGCGCACAGGAGGCTCCAGCAGGAAACCAAGCTCATTTCTGCATAAACACTTGCAGGCTTTCTCAGAGGAAACCCTCACCCTGGCAGCTGGAGCTGGTGGGCGGGAGGACTAGCCTCCGAACAGGCCAGGGTCAACCAGAGCAGAAAACTCCCTCTGCCTTTTCTGATCTCCCTCCAGGGCCAGACCTTCTAGCTACAGCTGGGGAGTGCGGGGCCTCAGCCCAGCTCTTAGTCTCTTCTGATTATAGAGGGTGGTGGGCTTGTCTGGCTTCTGCAAGACAGCACTATGGGTGCGCTGGCAGCTCCAGAATGGATGACTCAACCAACCCCCCAAAACACCAAGCCAGGCAGCCATCGAGTCAATTCCAACTCACGACACACTGCGACTTACGGATCTGATCTTCGGGGGGCAAAAACGGGCGCGTCTATTGTTTAGAGAGAAAGGTCTTCAGCAAGATGAGCTGACATAGCTCAAGCTTATCGGAACTGTAAGGTTGGCACAGGATGGGCAAGGCAGAGATCTGCTGTTCACTGAGTCACTGTGAGTCCCACTCGATTCAATGGCACCTAACAGCATCAGTGATGTGATACGTAACTGCACCAGGATGTTAACCGAAAGACCGGCAATCTCCTCCTGTAATGATTTGCAGCCTTGGAAACCCAAGGAGGGATGCTATGAGTTGGAACCAATCCAACCACAGTGGGATTGGGGTCTAAATGTGGCTTAAGACAGATTCCAAGCTGGAAGAGCGTCTAACGGCCCCAGCTACAGGGGACCATGACCTTTGGGAAGCATCTTGCCCAGCCCTTCTTCTGAGGGGCCCCTTGGTGGACTCAGCAGCCAACCACTTAATGGTTTGCACCACCCAGGGGCACCTCCATCTCCCAGCCAGCCTATGATTCTGCAATGCCTCCCCCTCTTCTCTGCAGAGCACAAGCCTTCTGCAGCCGCGACCTCGAGAATGAACAGAAGACAAGGCTGTGCTGAGCACTCCCTCCAGGGACATGGGGCGGAGCGGCATCCTCGTAGCCGCTTGAGAGCCTTCCTTCACGCACACATGCTACTCAGAGAAGCAGGCAAGAATCTCACACGCCAGTGAGGCTGCATGTGTGGGTGTCTACACCGACACTCGGCTCCCCAGCCCTGCAGTCCCCCACGAAGATCCACGGGGCTGTGTCTGCAGCTGAGAGAAACACCCAGACAGGTCAAGAGCACTGCAGGCCTGGCAGTGAGCCCAGGCAGGGCTGCAGCAGCACAGACCCTGGCTGTAACGGGTTTCCTTTCCTCGTTAAGATTTTTCACTGCAGTCGCTTCAGAAGGGCCCCAGGCAGGCTGCGGCTCAATGTTCAGTGAGCTCATAGGACATATGGGAACAGCATCTCTTTAACAGGTTTCTGGAACTCACTACCATTCCGCATTGCAGGCAAAATGCCTCTAGAAATAAATTAAAATAAATTGGATTATCCCCACCCAGGATCACTGAAGGTTCCATGGAACTCTTATCCATCTAATATTCCAGCTTTCCCAAAGCCTTGGAAGGGAAATCAGTTGGGCTTTTTCCCTACAGTTCTGAGACTGAGCGTTCTTTAAGGCTCTGAGGTGCCCCATGTCTGGGGGTGGTAAAGACAGCAATGGAGCCCATTTCTTCCACCAGCAGTGGCCCCAAACGGAGCTGGCAGTGGGACTGTGTGTGAGGTTCTTAGGAGCAGAGCTCCCGGTGTCCAAGAGGAAGGCCCAGCACTCGGGCACTCCGCACCAGTGTCCTCCGACAGTAGAGGCTTCACACCTCTCAGCATTGTGTCCTGGCCGCCTCTCTTAGCGCTGTGTCCAGGCCTCCTCTCTCAGCCCTGCACGTAAGCCTCTTTCTCCTCCTCCAGACACTCTGAACATACGTGTTCTCCTCCAAGCTAGAGGGAGAGGCCCCTTGCTCACGTGTGAATAAGGCGGACAAGAGCAACTTCCCAACTGGCCAGAGGAGCAACCTTCCCACCTCATTCTCCAGGCACTTCTGATTGGACACAGGCCAGTGAGATGCACTTGGGGTGGAACGCTGGTGGCCAGTTACCACCTCGCAGAAGGAAACAAATGCTGTCTGACAAACAGCAGGAAGCTAGTGGTGCCCAGTGAGGATGCCCAGAAGCTGGCTGGCCCAAGAACTGTGTTATCTGCTCAGATACCAATCTTTCTTATTCTTTGTAATGTATGGACCTGGTGGGAGAAGTCCATTTAAATACCAAATGCCATCGAGTAGATTCTCACTTACAGTGACCCCTAGTGGACAGAGCAGAACTGCCTCACGGTGTTTCTAAGACTGCAACCTTTAGGAGGATGGACTGCCACATCTTTCTCCTGTGGAGCAGCAGGTGGGTTTGAACTGCCAACCTTCTGGTTAGCAGATGACTGCTTTAACCACTGTGCCACTAAGATTCTGGTGGGAGAGAAAATATCTCATTTTGGCCACAGGGTAACAAGTGTTGTTTCCTTTTGGTCCTGAGGACTTCTAGAAAATGCAATGAAGCCATTAAAGACAACGGCCCCCCGCTTGACCCCTGCAGACCCCCACCCGCAACTGCCCAGAGTAACAGAGGCTCGGCTGAGGGCAACTCAAGATCAAGGTCTTGTTCGTGGATGCTAACTGAGCCCCCGCCCCAGTGCCTGGCTGGCCCACAGAAGATAAAAGATAGTTTCCTCTCAGATGCCTTCCACAACAGAATGAAAACGCTGCCCAGTCCAACACCATCCCCATGACCACTGTCCACTGTTTGGTCCACTGTGATCCACAGCACGACCTGTTGCAGATTGGTTCACCATGATCCACAGAGTTTCCACTGGCTTATCTTTGGAGAGGAATTGCCAGTCCTTTCTTCCTCTACCAGCTCAACCTGCTGAATTCTGTTCAACTTCACAGCCACATGCAAGTCTCCACTGATGGACAGGTGGTGGCTGGCCATGCATGAGGTGTGTTCGGGGAGGGACTAGGCAGTCGCCATGGTGTGTGCCAGTCTGCACTGAGCAGGGTGATAACGCACTGAACTGTGTTGGCTTGCTAATCGGTGGCAAGCAACTCCACCTGGGGTTCAGCACGCCTCTGACATCGCGGGGGACGGTGAAATCGTGCACTGTAGTTCAATAGGTAGGCGCAATCTGACCTGCACACAGCTTGCTAATTGGGCAAGCCAGCCCTGGGTGCACTGGCTGGAAATCGAACTCAGATCTCCCACATAGAAAGACAAGAAGATAGAGAGCTCAGGGTGGGTCTGTTGAAGGAATAACCGAGCGAGTGAATCAATGCATTGCTGAGAGCTCCCTGCATCTTTCACTCCCTTCTGTGATGGTAAATGGAACACAGGCATCCAACAAGAAATACAAAGACTCAGAAAAGCAGCTGCACAAACACAGCGGCAGACGAGGGTCAGCGGCGTGGCGAGGTCCAGCCCTGTCTGCAGAATCACTTCGGCTTTCAGAAAGCTAATCCCACATCCACGCAGGCCACTTCTGCACCTCTTCTTGGTTTCCTGCTCAGGGTCCCCCGTGTCAGGGGCTGCCCCTTCTTCTGGCCCCTAACCACTTGGACAGGGGTTGGCCCAGGGCTCTGGCAAGCAGACAAACTGACCCCTCAGAGCACTGCCTTCTTTTCCAAGCTAAAAATAAAGTTGACCCTTCCGTGGGTCACGTGTTTGCTAAAGCCTCCCTGTAGGCTGGAAAATGAAAGCTTAGAGCGTGAATCTTGAATATACTTCCTGGGGAAACACTAAGAGCATCAGCCGTGTTGCTGCTGCCCGCTGTGTCCTCCTTGCCTACCCTGAGCCCTGCGAGAGGGTGGAGACCATGAAGAGGCATCCTTAGAAGATGCTCCCTGAGGCCCAGGGCTTCTGTGTGGACAGCTCACCTGCAGCATCTTCCTTCCTTTTTAAAGAACTCGCCTCCTTCTGGAACTTCCACCCTCTTCCCTCAGCCCCATAAAAGCTCATCTATTTTTGGCAGATATGTATGAAGCCAGGTTCTCACGCTCTGCACTGAACAGGGAGAAGAGAGAAGGCCTGGGGAGGGAGGGAAGGGGTGTGCTCCTTGGCTGAGCTCCCTAGAGTTGCTTTAACAGAAATACCACAAGTGGGTGGCTTTAACAAACAGAAATTTATCTTCTTACAGTCGAAGAGTCTAAAAGTCCCAATTCAGAATGCCAGCTCTAGACAAACGCTCTCTCTCTGTGTCTCTCTCAATGCTGGGGACACTCCTGTCAAGTTTGTCTGGCCCTGTTACTCCTGGGTTCCTTAGCAATTCCCCCCTGGCACTTGGGCATCGATCTTTCTCCCACTTATGTTTGTTTTTCTTAGTTGCACTGCTAACCAAAAGGTCAGTGCTTTTCAATCTACCAGCGGCTCTGCAGGAAAAAGATGGGCAGTCTCCTGGGAAGATTCAGAACCTGGAAAATTCGAAGGAAGGTTGCCGCGAGTTGGAATGACTTGACAGCAATGGGCTTGGGCTTCGGTTTCTCTCTCCTCAATCTGCCCTTTCTACAACCCCAAAGTGAACAGGTTAAAAATACACCCGATAACGGCCTGGTTAACACAACAGAGAACCTCACTTTCCAATGGGTTCCATCCACAGATGTAGGAGTTAGAATTCTAACTTATATTCATATTTTTTAAATATATGATTCAATCCACGCCACCTTCCTCTGCCGAACACACATTAAACTCAGCCTGTAGAACAAAGTGCTGGGTGCCAAACACAGCTCCCAAGCCCCTTGTACCACACTGTCCAGTTCTCAGGATCGATTCTGCGCATGTTTTAGAAAGAAAAGGCTCAGCTGACCATAAACTCAATGTCAGGGTTATGATGTCGAATCTATTCTCCACTCTTGGTGACTCCATGTGACAGAACTGGGATGTCCCTCACAGCCTGCTGGACTGTGATCTTTACAGAGGCAGACGGTCAGGTCTCGAGGAGTAGCTCGATGGACTTGAACATCCAGTCTTTTCCACTGGCAGCTGAATGCTTTACTGGCTGCATGTCAAGGGTTCCCAGGGAGATTACATCCCCTGGGTAAGGTGGACAGGCTGTCTTCCTTTCAGGCCAAAAGGGAGAGCCGCCCACGACCTGATCACCCCCTTCAAGCCTCGAGTTGAAGGCTCATATCACTGACCATTAGCACCCAGAGTGGCCCAGGCTCCAGCGGGAACCCACATTCGCCCCAGACTCTGTATGACAAGCACTGCTCTCACACCACACAGGCCACGCTTGCCACAAAGCCAGCTCCTCTTCCAAAGTGGTCTGCACGTGGCTGTGCCATGTGTGCATGCCGGAGGCCTGGGGCTGGGTGGTGCCAACGGGGCCCTGGCCTCACAGGCATGAGCTGCCATTGGCACTGGAAGGTTCTATGTCTGTGGCTGACACCCCTGCCCTCACCCGGGTGGCCTCCCGGTGACCCTCCACGTCCATCTGGGCTCCCCCTGCAGCGATGCCTGAGAGGTCAATCCTATTTCCCTTATTCCCAGCAGCAGAGCGGTGACTTCCAACTGCCACACCAAGTTCCTTGCCTGGTCTGTGGTGGATGAACTTGACCTAGTTTTCTTCTTATTCAAACGGTCCCTTCTCCCCAGTCTCTTCCTTCATATCCTCACTTCCATCTGCTCATGGCCAACAGCCCGTGAGCCTCAATCCCAGCCCCAGAGACTCGACAGTGGAACACAATCTGGAACATGTGTGAAGATAGAGGAAAACTCAGCAGAGTCTCCTCACCTGCCGGGCCCTATACCCCCCCACTCTCCAGAGCAGCAGAGGCATACCCAGGCTTGTCTCCCTGCCTCTGGGGGCCTCCTGACTACCTGGCCGGACCTGTGGGTGCTGCAGACAATGTGAGTGGAGTTACTGCCACCATCACGGGATAAAGCCAAGCAGGGGCCAGATGCCACGAGAGGACACTTGGGTCCTCCCACCCCTTGCACCTTACTCTGCCCGCCACCCCGTGGGCCCCCCGCCCCCACCCCGCTCACCTGGTACGCCGCTTGTCTCATGAACTGCTTGGCCGGCTGCTTCCAGATGGCCGGTACCGTGATGACCCACCTGACGTCAGAGTTCTCGAAGTCTGAACCCGCCTGGTCACTGAGCTCCTGAAAGCAAGGAAAAGGCACAGCTCATCTTCAAGGACATTCCTGTCGTGGTGCCCCTGAGCCTCCCTGAGTCAGGCAGGAAGAGTCTCTTCCTGAATGTCCAAATCATGGTGGCCCCGGTGGCCCTGCGCTCACTGAGGTGGACAGGGCAGAAGAAACTCCTCAGGCCACGAATTCGTCATGTGGCCTTGACTGTTTTCCAGCTATGTGACTTTGACCACTGCCAGCCATGTAACTCTGGGTGAACAAGAGCTCCTCAGACCTCAGTTTCCTTATCAATACAATGGGGGCAATAACAACAATAATAATAATGCCACCTTGCTCCTACGATTGCTGTGGGGACTGCTGATGATCTGAGTACTGACAGTCCCATGGACTGAGAGTGGATGTGTCCACCACCACCCATCAGGAAGGACACTGTAACTTTGGCTCTTTTTCGCGGGTGGGAAAACGGAGGTTTAAACATGCCAGGACCTTTGTGACAGTTTGAATGCAGCAGAGGCAACATTTAGACACAGATTAAGTTAATGTTGTCTCTTAAAGCCAGGGCCTTAGTTATTACATGTGGCCTTCGATCTAGAAGAGGGCCTGGTCCAGAGTATTAGTTACACACTGGTGGCAACTACTGTTTTTGTCCTTGTCTCCAACCTCACCACAACTCTGGTCTGTCAGGGGAGTCTTCCTGCTAGAACTGGAAGAATATAGACATCCTGGCCAAAGGGCGGGGTGATTCTAGAATCATCAGAGTTCATGTAGGAAAATGGAACCATTGGAATGGTCTCTGACCTCAGTATCCCCATCTGTAAAATGGGAATAATAACCTAATTCACACCATTGTGGCAAGATTATACAAGAACACATGTGGGGCACGGAGCCCAGAGCCTCACCCAATGATTACTATTTCTTTCTCCTTTTTTCCCCTCCTGTTGCCACATTCACCACATAAAAGTACATCTAAATGCACATTTATGTACTTAGGCAGCAAAATCAGTGCTGTGGACATATTTTTGAGGGTTCGTAAAACCACAAAAACCAAGCCCACAGCTGTGAGTGGTCTCTGACTCTTAGCCACCTGAGGAGTGAGGGACAGCTGGCGGCCTTGAACTGCCAACCTTCCCATTAGCAGTCCAGCGTCTGCCTCACTGAGCCACCAGGCCTCCTAGAAGATTCCCGGGATGAGAATAGATAGTTCTGCTTTGTTTCTGTCGCACAGCTCATCTTACCTATCATTTCAAATAGTCATCTTCATTCTGACCTGCCTTCTCACTGAATCAGCTTCCTCTTTGACCAGTAAACATTTTTAACAGTTTCTTTTAAAAGCATCTCTGCTTGCGGCCCCCATGAAGCAAATGTTCCTTTTTATCACCTGTTTTTATTTCCTTGCAGGTCAGCATTGGGCTTTGAAAGTAGGTGCACTGTGACAGGTTTTGGGAGCTGTTCCAAGCATGGCGCCATTAGCATCAAGCTATTTAAAGCTCTTTCAGCAAAAAAAGGACTTAAAATGTGAATGAAGCTCTTCCTTGGGCTGTAGGGAGAGTTGTTTAGAAGCTGCTCTACCAAAACCCAAAAATCTCACTGCCAGTGAGTCAAGTTCAACTCCCACAACCCTCCATCGGGTTTCTGAGGCTGAAATATTTGGGGGAAGAGACTGTTCACCTTTCTCCTGTGTGGTAACTGATGGCCCTGAACCCCAATCTTTAGGTTAGAATCCAATTATGTTATGCACTGCACCACCAGGACTGTTCCTTCACCAGTGGATAGAAAACAGGTTCGAAGGGAAAGGGACCTGACAAGTGCTTGGATGTGAACTGAAAGGTCAGCAGTTCAAACCCATCAGCGGCTCCACGAGGGAAGAATGAGGCAATCTGTGTCTGTAAAACATTACAGCACTGGAAACTCGGGCCATTCTGCCCTGTCCTGCGGGGTCACTATGAGTCAGAATCAGCTAGAGGGCAACGGGTCATTTTATTCTCATCATTCTACATCACGCAATTCCATTTCTTTTTCTGCATGACTGCTTCATTTACAGTGGCTTCTGAGATATTCTGACTTCAGTCTGTGCTGGTCAGGTGTGCTGTAAACTCTCCCTTCTGTTGACCTCGTAATCTCTCAACCATCACCCAGCCCTCCTGTAAAGAACCTAACCGAGTTAAAGGCCCAGTCAGCGGTCGAGTCGACTCAGACCCACCACGACCCCATGCACGTCAGAGGTCCTACCTTCAGGGCCTGCTCCTTGAAGTACTGCAGGGCGTAAGCGAAGATTTCCAGGGCTTTGACTTTCTTGCCATTTGCCGCAGTCAGGTCTGTCTCCATGGTGAGGTCCTAAAGGTGGGAAAGGTATGACAGTGAAGGAGAGAAAGAGAGCTGTTTGATGCATAGATGCTTGACTTCTGGCTTTAGGGGCTGCTACTTGGAGTTCTGGTGGCCTAGTGGCAAGAAGTGGCACGGCAATCCTGAAGGCACGCAGTTCGAGGCCACGAGCTGCTCTGCTGAAGGATGGGAAGTCTCTTCCTGTGCAATTAACTGCCTCTGAAAACCCGTGGAGGGTCAGCTAGGGGTAAGCTCTGACTCAACGGTACACAACAACAACAACTTGAAGACCTGAGGCTCTGCTGGCCTCATGGTAAAAAAACTGCACTACCATCCCCAAAGGCACGTGGTTCAAATCTAACATTTGCTCTGTGGAAGAAGGATGGACAATCGCCTCCTATGTGATTTACTGTCTCTAAAAACCCGCTGGAGGGTCATCTACGCCTCGGAGTTGACTTGATGGTACCCAACAACCCGGTGATCTAGTGGTAAGAAGCTGCTCCGTCGATCCTAAGGCACACAGTTTGAATCCATCAGCTGCTCTGAGGGAAAAAGGCAGGGAATCTCCTGTGAAATTTGCTGGTTTTTACTGGGGGAGCAAGGGGGAAGCATTGGGTCATTTCTGACTCAGTGGTAAAAAACACCACCACCACTTGGGGTCTGTGGAATCAAGGGAACATACTTATATTTCCTGACATTTGAGGAGCAGACTAGGATGGTGTGTCCCCCTAAAAAGGGCCTGGTAAGCGTGTCCCCAACTGCAGAGGAGACTGCCCTGTGGGCCCCACCGCCACCCTCCCTCTCTTCCTGTCTCTTCTGGATGCTCCTGAAGCAGAGGTTTGGGGTTAATGATGGCACCAGGGAAAAGGAAGCAGACAGCACCCCCGAAGCAATCTACATACAATTTGCAGACAAGGTCACCCTTGGGAGCCTTCGAATGGAGGCTGAAATCAGCCGACTCGCTGCTGTGTGTGATGCTAAACAGACATGAAGCTTTCATCCCTCGATGAGCTGCCAGCCAAGTAACCAAAATAACCCCACACTGGCGCTGCCTCGTCCCCCGGGAGCCCAGCGTCACTGCCCTCGCTCGCTGCCAGGAGGGGGAGCAGCTGCTGAGCGCGGTCCTCGGATGCAGGGTGCTCGCTGAGAACCCAGGTGCCGCGTGACCAGAGGGCGTTAAAAAGTGATGAGGGCAGTCCCCAGAGGATGGTGGGGGCAGAGAGTGGAAGCTCCCTCACCCCCAATCTCCCAGAACCAAGCAGCTTATTACTGCCAGGAAAAGTCAGTGAGAGGGCCAGATTGACCCAGGCTGGGGACTTTGTGTCATCTCTGGACTGTGCAGGGGCACTGGATTACCAACCCCGGCCTCACAGTCTGCAGCCATCCTCGTGATGTATCTGCATCTATCCAGCCACCTCCCAACCCTGCTGCGAGCCGCTGCCCTGCCGCTCCCACGCTCAGAAGGGGACCCACACCACCAGGAAGGCCCGGTCCTGAGGGGAAGTCTGTGCTGCACTGATAGCCAGCCCTGAATTCCATCAGGGGAAATGGGAGTGATTGGGACCCAGCAGAAGGGGGACTGGATGGAAGGGAGCCACGTGGATGAGCTGAGAGCCACGCAAGCCGGGGCTACGGCAAAGCTTCCCACTGAGATGTGTTTTGACATCTGCAGCAACTGATAGCAGACACATGTAATAACAAGACCTAGGCCCTGCTTCACTGGGGTGCTTACCAGGTGTCAAGGGCAAGGCACCATCACTCCTCTGTTTTCAAAAAGCCCAAACCCACCACCGACTTAGTTCTGACCCATGATGATATCCATCAGGTCTCTGAGGTTGTGACCTTGACCGGAGGGCATGGCCCATTCTCATCCTTCACTGTGCCTGCTGGCTTCAAACTACCAACCTTTACGGCTAACAGCCCAGCATGTAATCCACCACACCACCAGGACTCCTTACTCCATTTGACAGGTAAAGAAAACCAATGCACAGACAGGCTGAGTAATTTGGATTAAGTACTTTGAAGGTGGTGGTGGTTGTTGTCGATTACCTTTGAGTTGAGCACGACTCATAGTGACCCAGTGAACAAAAGGCCTGAAGCCCCTCTACAACTATCGGCATTTATCAAAGTTCATAGGGTTTCCGGAGGCATGTTGTTTAGGAAGTGGATGCCACTCCTGCTTCCAAAACTGTGAAGGTAGGGGCAGGATTTAAACCAAAGCTAAGTAGTTAAAAGGGCCAGGATCTTCAACCCTCTATTTCCCATTCTAAGTACTGAAAGTTAAGGGAAATTTGTGGGTTAAAATGCTTAAATTGACAAAATTCTATAGTCTTTACCTGTTCTCTGAAGCTGTGCATGGGGCTCTGACTTAGCTTGTTCACTCACTGACATCAGACACCCCAGTACAACTTAGGGAACACTGGACAAAGGGGACACTGGGGCTTGCTATACAGAACTGAGGGTACAGCTTTGGGGGCTGACCTCCAATTACTGGACATTTGATTTCCCGAGGCAGCCTTTCCCCACACAGAGGGTTGGTACCCAGGTGCTTACCAGGTATTACATTCAGACTTTCCAGTTAATGGACACTACTCCCAGGTGTCCCCAGGTCCCACATCCCTCCTTCAGGACCCTGATGTCCAAACAATCCAGCAAGTAAGGGAGTAACTTCTACACAATGGGGTGTCCCCACCACCCTGCTCCCGTGCGACAGTCAAGGTCAGCACTGACCAGTTAGTTTCTGTGCCCTGAAAGCTGTCAAACATGCTGCCTGTCTCCCCGTGCACACAGACATCAGAAGGTGCTGTGTAGCCATCAAGTGTGTGCACTCCTGGTTGTGTCCAAATTTAAATAAGCGGTCAGGGCTCTCTGGTTAGGAGATGCTTCAGGACCCCTGAGTTGGACAGCACGCCCAGGCCTGGAGGATCCTTGGCTCTCCAGGGTGGGCACCTGGGGACAGAGTGGAGGCTCGCTCACCCCAGTGGTGTGCAGCTTCATCTTGAACTTCTCCAAGTACAGCCACTGCTTGGCCTCGTTGGGGTCCAGGTCATGGTAGAAGTCCCTGGCAGCATAGCCGAAGCTGTGGAACTTCCTCTCCGGCGTCAACAGGATGGTGGTTGGAGTCTTCTGGTTGGACACACCCGGGTCCCCACCTTCCCATCGCCTATCGCCAAAAAAACAAAAAAAAGACAGAGGTTATAAGACCCTTGCTACCTAGCAGCACTGACCCGGGCACCTTCTGCATGCATGAGCACTATAAATGGGGTACTCGGGGAGCTGCAGCAGATGCAACTGGCCAGGCATGTTCTGAGTGGTTCAAGGCGCAACCATAGTTCCAAAGGAACCTAAATGGACCTGGCCCCAGTCGTGGCTCCATAACCAAGGCCTGCCTTGATTCTCTCACTGGCTAGTCCATGAGCATCTACTGTGTGCCAGGTGTGAGTGACAGGGGGACAGAGGAGCCCTGTTTCTGCTTTCGATGGACCCATAACCTAGTCACCAGTTGCTACTGACTGGATCCTGACACCAGGCAACCCTGTGTGTCAGAGCAGAACGGTGCACCACCGGGCAGGGGATCTGCCTGTACAGGCACGGAGCTGCACTGCAACCCCAAAGGCACACACTTCGAATCTACCAACTGCTCCAAATGAGAAAGACGGGCCATCTCCTCCCATACAAGCTACTACCTCAGAAAACTCACTGGAGGGTCAGCTATGAGTCAGATCCGACCAGACAGGACATAACAACATAAACTACACATAAAATGCCTGGTACCTTTCACTTAGTAACTGTTGCTGTTGTTGTTATGTACTGTCAAGTAGGAATTGACTCAATGCTGATTTACAGTGAGTTTTTAGAGGCAGTTAACCACATGGGAAGAGACTGCCCACCCTTCTCCGCTAAAGCAGCTGCTGGATTTGAACCGTATGCCTTTGGGTTGACAGTGCATCTCCTTACCACTAAAACATCGGAGCTCCCTGATTAATTAGATACTCTTATAATCCTTGCATCAACAGATACAGTCCATTATGTGAAGTTGATTCCAACTCAGGCAACCCGAAGGGAGTCAGAGGAGAACAGCACTCCACAGACCCTGCCCCAAACAGCTGATCTGTTGGAAGTACATTGCCAGACTGTTCTGCCAAGTTGCTTCTGGGACAACTAGAGACTCCTAACCTTTGATTTAGCTGGCAAGCAAGTTAACCTTTGTACCATCAACTAAAGGAGCCAAACTAGGTTGCCTTTTTTAAAAAATTATCTTTTCCACAAAACCAATTTTGTGTGTTATTTTGGTTGTAATGCGTATTGGCCCGAACCAAAAACACTGGCCCTGCTGCCATCTGCTTTATTTCAATTCACACTACACTCAAACCCAACCCACTAACATCGAGTCACCTCTAGCTCAGAGACATGAAATAGGTTGCAACGCTCTCTAAAGCTCAGAAGGGAACCCTGTTCTTTAAAAAGGGGTAAGGGACAAGCTGACGACAGACTGGGAGTGTGTTAGGTGCTGTCGAGTCTACTTCAACGCAGAGTTGGCCCCAGGGGACAGCGCCTAGGGTTTTCTAGACAGTTATCTTTCTGGTGGCATGGTCCACGGGAGCCACAGCGCTAACCCAAAGAGGCCTCTCTGGCGGCCCGAATCCACCAGAAATTCCGGGGCGAGAGACATGGGCAATCTTCTCCTGCACAAGTTATAGCACCGGAAACCCAATGGAGGCTCAGCCGCGAGTCAGTTCTGATTTGATAACAATGAACTTTTTTTTTTTACTGTACTCACCTTTTTTTAAAATTAATTTTAATGAAAGTTTACAGAGACTTAGGGATTCCATTCATTGTTTCATTTTCCTCCCTGCTTATCCTCTCCTCCCCAATCCACTCCACTTGAAAAGTAAAACTCATAATTATGCAATCCCTCCCCTCAAGTCCACTCTACTGTGCAGCCTTCATTCTGGACTCCTGTCATGACAATAATACCCAATCATATGTCCCTTTTAAACAGTTCTTTCTCTCCCTCATCTGTTTCAATGCAGTATACATAATTTATCCCATCTTTCTCAGTCTCCCCCCCAACCCCTATGTCAGTCCCATTTTACAACAGTGGCACTATGCAGTATTTATCCTTTTGTGACTGAGATGTCCTCCAGGGTCATCCATTTTGCATAATATTTCATGAGTTCCTTGCTTTTCAATGCAGCGAATGGAATACTAATTCCATTGTGTGACTATACCACAGCTTCTCAATCCATTCATTTGTTGATGGGCACCTGTTGTTTTTTTTTCAGCTCTTTGCTATTGTGAACAATGCAGCAATAACCATGGGTGTGCATATATCTGCTTGGGTTGAGATTATGGTCTCTTTAGGGTAAAGTCCCAGTAGTGGAATTGTTGGGTCAAATGGTACTTCTATTTCCAACTTTTTTATAAAGCACCATACCGCCTTCCACAGTGGCTGCACCATTTTACACTCCCACCAACAGTGAATAAGGGTTCCAGTTTCTCCACAATCTCATCAGCATTTGATATTTGTTGTTCTGTTAAATTTTGCTCTCTTTACTGGGGCGAAATAGTATCTCAGAATTGTTTTGTGCAATTAACTTTTGAGAATGAGGACCTCTACAGGAGAAGACAGCCAGGAATGCCCCCGTGGGTGGGTTGACGCGCTTAGACTCCCCAGGACTCCACATCCACATCCTATCATTCAAATGAGCTTTTCATTATTCACAATGACATGAGCACATACCCTGCCTATGTTTGCCCCTTCTTATTTATACACACGGGAGCTCTGGTGGCCTATGGCAAGGAGCTGTGCAGACAACCTGAAGGTATGTGGTTCTCATCCACAGCTGCTCCGCAAAGAAAAAGTGGGCAGTCTCCTCCAGCGTGATTTACTGCCTCTGAAAACATGCTGGAGGGTCAGCCGTGGGTCAGTTCTGACTCGATAGTACCTAACAACAATTTATATACTAGCTTTCTCACTCACAGCTTTGTTCCATCCTCATAGCTTTGCCAGTTTGTATCATGGTTCCATTAGCATCTTTTGATGGAAATAGAATTCAGGGATGACTTCTCTCTGATATCTCTATTATAATTAAGATCACATCTCCATCAGCCTTGAACTCTGGTGAGGCTCTTTAAGTTTCCCCTCCCAAAGCAAGTTCAAAGCTCTTCTGCCTCTCTTCTATTTCCTTTGCGTGATTATCCTTCGGTTTGTCCTAGAAACTAGGAAACACTGCATCGGGCTTTTAATGGAGGGCTCTTTTCCACACATGTTCCCCGTCTCCTGGGACAGTGACAGCAGAGCAAACCCTCAAAGCTTCCTGTCAGCTGAGTACCCAGGGCTTCGCAGTCACTGGCTTCTCTGAAGGAGCCGCTTTCATGATTTCCTGAAGAGAGGGCAGTGCCGTGGCCCTGGAGCATCTCTCAAGGGCCTCAGGCCGGGTCTTACCGGTTTCCTGGAGGTGGGGGGGCCTCCCCAGGACTGGGATCACTGCTGCTAAGACTTGGCTTTTAAACAGCACTTTACCAAAGCACCTAAAATCTGATTCTGGGAGCTATAACTCAATTACACAAGCACTTGGGCGGAAGAACTGCAAAGTCAATTATGACACATTTTCAGAGGCATCATTTGAAATGGGAAATTGAGGTGATAAATCTCTGCTTCCAGAGCTTGGAGGGGCAGGAGACTCTATGCAGGAAAGCCATGGGGCATTCTGGGAGAGCCCATGTGTGGTGGCTCGGTAGACGGGAACTCCACATTTACATCTGTTCATAGTGGATGGGGTGGAGTGGGGCACGGGCATTCTGTGCGTTGGGAGGAGGGAGTGCCTCAAGCAGAGTGAATCTCTGGAAACCCCCACACCACGGTGCTTTTGGGGTTCACTTGCTGCGATGCAAACCAGGCAGCTTTTATGATGCTTTCCCTTTCCAGTGACCTTCACTCACGGCTTTTTTCATTTCTAAGAATTATCACATTTGTTGTTTGCATTATGCATAAGTGCAGTGCTTATGAATAGTAAACTGTGAGCATGAACAGTGATAATTCAAATGAAGAAAAACCATGAATGACAGGACCCAAAAGCACAAAGCTCCAGAACTTAAAAAAAGAAAAGCAAACCTCAAACGCAACGTTGTTAAGTCGGCACTGACTCACAGCTGACCTTCTATCCGGTCTCCACGCCATGAGACACACAGAGGGGACTGCCCATCCTTCTCCTGCAGAGCTGCTGGTGGCCTTCAACCCCCAGAGAGGTAAGCCTTCATTCGGGTTGGCAGCACGACTCTGTATGCACCACCCAGACAGAGCCCCACGTGGGATAAAAACAGAGTGGGGCCATCGAGTCCAGGTGGCTGGCAGCTAAGAATCAGGTTGGTAACCAAAAGGCTGGCAGTTCAAGCTCTGCAACCACTCCACAGAGGAAACTAACCTGCTTGTTTAACGATTTATAGCCTCAAAAACGGGGGCGGGGGCGGGGGTGGGGGTGGGGGCATGGGAGCCTTTCTGCTCAGTTCCTATACTGTGAGTCAGGAAAGTCAAGTAGACTTGACTGAAGGGAGTTTGGGGGTTTTGTTTTTCTTTTTTCCCCCCCTTTTTTTTTCAGTGGTTGTTTTTGTTTTTTCTTTTTTAAAAGTATTTGATGAGTGTTCCTTATGTGATGTAAACTGTAAATACATGTGGCTGCTGATAGAAAAGGTGGATATCTGAGTTCACCCAGCGAAGCCTTGAAAGAAAGGTGTGGCAATCTAATTTTTTAAAAAATTGGCAGCTGAAAACTCTGTGGAGCCTATGCAGGGCACTACAACGGGTCTCTGGTCCACCTGGAGCAACAGAGAAATAGAGTCAGGAATAGGGGGAGCTGCCTCCTTCTCCACAAGACCAGAAGAAATGGTGAGTGCCAACATGCCATTACTGAACATTTTGATCAAAGGTACCTTAAAAGAATTCTAGTCAAAAGGAGAAAAATGCAGAACAGAATTTTGAATTCTCAAGGACTCCAGACTTTCTGGAGCCACAGAGGGTAGATGAAATTATTATCCCGGGGGAGCTCTGGTGGCCTAGTGGCAAGGAGCTGCAACTACAATCCCAGAGGTACATGGTTCGAATCCACCAGATACTCTGCCGGGAAAGGAGGGACAATTCTCCTCCTGTACCAGTCAGATCTGATTTGACGGTACACTCACACAAAAATAAAATTTAAAAAAAAAAAAAAGAAATTATTATCCCGAGATTGTCTCTAAATCTTAAACCAAAAATACATTTTGAAATCTCAAAACTGAATAACAGTTCAGTCTAACAAGAAATAAAGGTCTGCTATGAGCATTATGCTATCAGTATGGGTTCAAATTAACAACTCAAAAAATTGGACAGAAATCTTAAGGGGCAGAGAGTTAATGTTAATGGCGAAGAAGAAGTCAGCCAAGGAGGGTGAGAATGGCTGCACCACCCAGGGTCGCTGAATTGCACACACAGAAACTGCTGAACTGATTTTTCGCTATGTGTATTCTCAATAAGAACAACAAAATAAATAAAGCTTAGGGGAGAAACGTCCTGCTGAAGACGGTTCTTTGCAGACCCACATGGAATCATCAAGAATCAGAATCAATGCGACAGCAACAGGTAAGCACTAGATAGGAAATCTCATTTCATTTACCTGAAAATAGGAAATCTCATTTCATTTACAAGTACCTGAGAGGCAGGTATTCTCATTATTCCCATTGCACAGATGAGGAAGGAAATTGAAGGCTAACAGTAATTGTCTATGATCACACAGTAAGTGGCCGAGCTGATGCCAAGGTCATCTCCATCTCAGACATTCTCTAGGTCTGAGCCCTTGACCCTGGCTGCATGTGGGAATCACCAGAAGGTGGGGAGAGGCGCAAGGTACTGGGTTTCAAACACAGCATTGCCCATGTCTCACCCTAGACCAATGACATCAGAATTAAAACAACCTTTTACAGACCAGGAACTTGGAGCATAGAGGTCAGGCACAACTTGTCCAGATAGGTACAGTGAGTCTGGGCTGAGCTGGACCAGAGCCCAGGGTGACATTCTACGACATGCTCATTGGTGAGAGCCTGTCCACCCCCAGGGCTCCAGCCCTCCCCCAGAGTCCGTCCAGTGTCCATGCCCCCACCCCTGCAGCATCACCTCATCACGTGGATGCATTCTGGTTCCTTGGTGAAGCTGTACGCATAGCCACTGGATGTGGTCCCAAAATCAATGGCGACCACCACCAGGTATGTCTGCTCCTCGGAGACGTTGGTATCAGTGTCGTTCTGTGGAGACAGAGAGTGAGGTTGAGGGGGTCGGGGGTGGAAGGGAACCGACTCTGGCTTTCAGGGGATGTCCTACCCAGGAGATAACCTTGCCCAGTCATGCACCCACCACAGACAGAAGGACTGTCCCAGTTCGAGTCTGTCACATGGTATGTCCTGGGGAGGGGGCCAGGCAGCCTCAGCCTCATCCTGAGCGGCCCAGGAAGGTCTCTAACCTCCTGGGAGCTGCTCAGCCTATAAGGAGTCAGGCTCACTTGGCGAGGGCACTTATCTTTAGCTCACCTGTCCCTTCCTTCACCACCTGGGCATGAGTGTGGCTAATGACAGACACTTGACCAACGGGCCAGGAAGTGCAGTGGTACCTGAGGTACTCAGTCTCCACGCAGCCTCTACCCAGAGCCTGTGTCCTTTGGAGCCAAGAGTGCCTGGACCTGTCCTGTCCCTATACTGCACTTGTCCCTGTACCAGTCTTGCACCTGTACTTTATCTGTGCCTGTCCCTCTTTTACTCTATGTGAGTGGAAAGGGTCAGCGCCAGCCTGTACGATGGGCCCCAGAGCCTTGTGCTGACAGTCTAGTAAGGCGATTAGGCAGGCTTCCAAGTCTTTGCTTTAAAGTGATGTCAGTTTTCTTCTCTTTTTTAAAACTCCATGGACCTCCAAATTCTAAAACCCAGCTTTCGGATTTGGCATACACTGGTAAAATAAAGCAGACTTGAGAGCCTAGTCTCAGCCACCTGGCATCTCCTCACACTGACCCCCACCAACAAAGAACCCCAAAGTGATCACTCAATCTCGACCAGGAAGAACCCGTGGATAGGTGACCTTCCTCCCAGGACGGGGGGCATTCCCAGGTGCCAGACTCTGAGGGCAAAACAAGGCAGTCCTGGTAAAACAGGACGTGGGGACATCTCCTCCTACTGGTGACTCTGCAGCTGTCAGGGGCCCTTCCTTCGGGATCCAGGCAGCCTCTGGAGTCTGCTCTCCCCTCCAGGCACTCGCCTGGAGCTGGCTGCGTGGGAAGCTCCCACAAGAGCCCCTGATTTCACAGTCCAAAGTAGAGCGGGAACCACAGCCAGCTAGCTAGAGCGCCCTAGGGCTGGCAATGCCTGGCACAAGTCTCCCTGGCAAACTGTATCATTCAGGGCAATTACACAGCCACTAGCCCTGGACAGGTGGCAAATTCCCCATCATCACGAGGTCCAATCTCACTGACTGACTAGAGTCGGCCGTTTTGCATCAACTGCAGGCTGCCCGGCCTCTCAGCCTGGTTCTTTAAAAGGCAGCACCACCTGTCTGCTCATGTCACTACCCAGCCCAACAGCCACAGAAGCCCCAGCCAGACTGGGAAGGCCTACGTCCAGGTACAGGAAGGTGGAGCAATGTCCGCCGTCATCATCAGGCAGACCAGAGAGCACCTGTTCCCTCGCACACTAGTGGGACAAAGGACACAGGTACAGCTGGCCTGGGCCACCCTCCACCCAAGGCTCATGGTCTGGAACACTGACCTGCAGCTGACCGTGAGCTTCTATGCAGGAATGGCCTGGGGGTCTAACTCACTGTTCTCAACACTATCTATCTATAGGAAACCAGAAGGGTTCCCACACTCCTCTGAATTTCAGATTATTATGTCAGAACGATGCTGCCTTATCAGCCTGTGGAATCCAGCCCAGGTTTTACGACCAGTCTCACTTCCCTGGGAAAATCAGTTCTCAAAGTCTGTTTCTGCATCTATTCTATCACTTTCTACCCAAAATTTAAGTGACAAATGCATGACGTTCAGAATGGGGGTGGCCTTTGGTGAGTGCTCACGGGCATGAGCTGT
Organism: Elephantulus edwardii; assembly: GCF_000299155.1. Taxonomy (NCBI): domain Eukaryota; kingdom Metazoa; phylum Chordata; class Mammalia; order Macroscelidea; family Macroscelididae; genus Elephantulus; species Elephantulus edwardii. Next base: position 14,122,467 of record NW_006399756.1, on the reverse strand, counting down.
GGTTACGTCAAGATTAACAAGGTCAACCCTTTCAGGCCACCGTGGGACTGGGACGGCCCTTTAATCTCTGCTCGTGAGCGTGAGGGCTGCCTGGCCCCTGTGACAGCACCGTCCCTCCCACCTCCACACATCTCCTTATTTCTTACCACGATGTGAGAGGGAGACAGAGGCGTTATCCCCGTGTCCCCCAGACTCCGGGCTGGGGAGGAATATGCAGGGGTGGGAGCCGTTTCTGGAAAGAAAGATAAGCAGACACATTAGAAGTGACGCATGCTGACCCCGGAGCAGGGGGCTGGGCGGCTCTGTCTGAGAAAGTCTGCTAAAGTGGTGGGCGAGGCCAAAGCCCACCATACAGGCTAGGGTCTCTTCCAGCATCCTTGCATTTGGGATTTACAACAGGTCGGGTAAGACGCTCCTCTTGTGCCAACACCATTAAGTGGGAGGTGCCACTCTTCTGTTGAGGCAGTTCTTAACCCAGGCACCATGACGGGTCAGAGTTATCTGTGGTCACCACCTGCCAGGACCTGTACAGCGTCTGGGAGGAGACTCCAAGGCCCTCATCTTCCCAAACGGGTGTTGTCATTGTTGTTAAGTGCCGTCAAGTTACCTGCGACTCATAGTGACCCTATGTACAACAGCCCTAAACTCTGCTCTGTCCCGCACCAGTCTCACTGTCTCCAACACACCCATCCCGATTACCCCAGTCGCTGAATTAATCCATCTCATTGAGCATCTTCCTCTCCTGAGCTGTCTGTCCCTCCACCCTACCAAACACGACATCCCTCTCCAAGGACAGGTCCCTCCTTGTAACATGTCCAAAGTATGTCAGACGAAGCCTCAGACTCCCTGCCTCCAAGGAGCAGCCTGATTTCACCCTCTCCAGGATAAATCTGTTCTCCTAACAGTCCATGGTATATTCAATACTCCTCCAGCACCACAGCTCAAAGGCATCAACTCTCCTTCTATCATCCCTAGTAGAACTTCCAAAAGGCAAACAGCCTCACTGGTGGATCTCTGACAGAATTCTCTGCCATGCCTGAGTCCTAGTTGGTACATCTCCTGCAGAGGGATTTGTCTGTCAGTGGGGGTCTGTCTGCATGTTGCTGTAATGCGAACAGGTTTCAGCAGAACGTTCAGATTAAATTAGACAAGGAAGAAAGGGCTGGCAAGCAACTTCCAAAAACCAGCTCCTGAGAACGCTGTGGAGCACGACAATGTGATTTAGAAATGACCCGGTGGATGGTGTGGGGCTTGGCCGCATTCTGACCCACTGTGCATGGGATTGAGGGTGACAGAACATCAACTAACAACAATTCTAAAGAAGCAGGGTGTGAACTTGACTTTCAGAAAGAGCTTCCTTGGCTGATGGATCCATCCCCCCTGGTGAATGCAGCTCTCTTCAATGATACCAAAGCTTCTTGATATTCAGTAAGAAAAAATAAACAAGAGAGAGAGCTATCAGATTAGCATTTCTAGGCAGCTCAGACAGAGCCCCTCCAAGACACAAGGTCAAACAGGAGGGGGGCCGACAAGCAGCGGCCAGCACATTGTGTTGTTGATTGCCATACTGTCCCTGCAATTACTCAGCCACAGACGTTTGCTCTCGGCCAGGGTGCAGTGGCCTGTCCCAGGCATGAGTGCCCACAGACTTCTCACACTGTGCTGGGCAAAGCTCAAAGCCTCCAAAGTGCCTCTTGCAAGGGGCAGATTGAGCAGAGCCAAGAACCCCAGTTCACACCCTCACCAGGGAGCCAGTGTCTCACAAAGGGGCACCTACAGACGCCAGGACCTGCAGGGGTGGCTCTGCGAACTGCTCCCTTTTGAACAGACACTCAAACAAAATGCAAACTTATTGCCATCGTGTCAGAACTGAGTCATAGCTGACCCTCCAATGGGCTTTCAGAGGCTGTAAATCGCTCAGGAAGAGACTGCCCATCATTTTTCTATGGAGCTGCTGATAGATTTGAGCCGTCAGGTGCAACTTTTGCGTTAACTGCGCACCTACCTACAGATACGCTGCCAGAGCGCCTTCAACAGACACTGCTGTTTTGTGCCAGAGTTGGCACTAACTCAGGGCTGACCCTCTAGTGGGTTCAGAGGTTGTAAATCACACAAGGGATTTTCCCATGGGGAAGTTGGTGGATTTGAACCACACACCTTTGGGTTGGCAGCGCCAACTCCTTAAGCGCCTACAAACACAAGGGCCTGCATGGAGTGCTCTACAAACTCCCCACTGAGCGCACATTCTAATCTCTACCTGGACGAACAATGGGTAATTTGTTAAAGAATGAACTTTGACAGCAGAATGGTTAAGTCATTTGGTTTGCTGACCAAAAAAAGTCAGGGGTTCAAGCCCATGAGCTTCTCTATGCGAGAATGATATGACAGTCTCTTTTTATAAGGATTACCTCCTAGGAACTCTATGGGCCAGGTCTTCTGTGCCTAACAGCATGACTATAAGTAGGAATCCACTCAATGGTACACAACAGGATTTACTAAAACAATCCAAGGAGTGAAATGCAGAGGCGTGTGGTGGCAGGAAAGGCCTGTCTCCTTTCAGGGGGTTGTTCAAGGTGGTTCTATTTTGCTCTTCCATCAAATCACTGAGATTAATCCTGGGTGCTTACTGATTCCGCTCCCCCTACCCGGCAGCAACAGCATCACTGCAGTGGGTACTAAATGAACTGCAAGAATAAAATGAATTTTGAAAGAGTGAATGTGAAGCCTCAAATTGCTGCAGCCACCACCACCCCGCCCCCGCCTGCTGACAGGTCTCTCTCCTGAAACGGCTCCAGTCCACCCCAGGCAGAGCGGTGCATAAGCAGGTAATTACAGAGGCAGAAAATCAACTCGCTCTTCTGAGAGAAAGAAAGCTCCTTCCAATTCCTATTAACATCACAGCCTAGTGCTCTTGAGAAAAGAATTCTGAAAAATAAGACTGAATCCCGAGTCCGCAAAGCGGTACAACTGGTTAAGCGCTAGACAATGGATAGAAAGATTAGGGGTTCAAATCCACCCAGCCCAACTTAACAGGGAAATAAGGCCTGGAGATTTGCTTCTGAAAGGTCAAATCCTTGAAAAATCCCCCAGAATGCACTTCTATTCTGCAGACTTGGAGTCACGACCATGACTTGGAATCAACTTACTGGCAATCGTCAACACCAGCAAGGACTGGGTGTTAGGCCAGCCTGCTAAACTCCACCCACACATGCTGGTTAAATTCCTACTACAAGGGAACTCCTTTCATAAACAAAGGTGGAGCCCAGCTCCGGTAGGGGGCGCTGCCAGGTGGCCCTTAGACCAGAGGCCAGCTCGGCCCTAGGCCCCTGGGGCAGTCCACCGAGAGATGGCATCCAGCACCTGGGAGCGCCTCACTCCACCTGCTACCTGGAAGGCCTGCAGCCATGTGTCCGCATTTGCACAGACGGCCTTGGAAGAAACCAAATGTCTAATTGCTTGGGAAATCTGGTGTTGGCAATTAGCAAACAAGCTATTATCTGCAGACAAACCATCCACCCCGCTGTCTGCTCGGTTCTAATTATCCCATCACTCATCCCCGACCAGAGTGTGTCCCTGGGTCGTCCCACCACCTAGCAACAGAGCATGTGTCAGGCCACACACTCAACACATGCCCTGGGTCCCGAGGGAACTGCAGGATACTTGAGGGCAAGAACCAAGAATTTTTCGGCTTTCCCTCCCCCACTACATCTGGTACAGTAATTCATGTATCATCTGACTTGCTCAACTCTCTGGTAGGCCCAGAAGCAGAGGAACATCACAGGAATTTCTCCATCCAAGTTGAAAATTCAGTTCCACCAGCTGAGGCTTTAACTGATCTGCATACAGGGTAGGGAGGGGTGGTGGTCTTCTAATATAGATACATATATTTCATGCACCCACATCCATGTTGTTGTTGTTGTTATGTGCCGTCGAGTTGCTTGAGACTCATAGCGACCCTATGTACAACAGCCCTAAACTCCGCTCTGTTCTGTGCCAATCGCACTGTCTCCGACACTCCCATCCCAATTATCCCAGGCACTGAATCAATCCACCTCATAGAGGGCCTTCCCCTCCTGAGCTGTCCCTCCATCCTCCCAAGCATGATGTCCCTCTCTAAGGACCGGTCTCTCCTCACAACATGTCCAAAGTATGTTAGACGGAGCCTCAGAATCCTTGCCTCCAAGGAGCCACCCGGTTTAACCCTTTCCAGGACGAATCTGTTTGTTTTCCTAGCAGTCCATGGTATTCTCAATACTCTTCTCCAGCACCACAGCTCAAAGGCATCAACCCATATCCATAGCTGTATCTATTCCAAAGCACAGGCAATTCGTCAGTTAATGCCTATCAATTCACCATCAAATACTCCATGGGGACAAACACATTCTCAAGCTTTCATATATATGACATCAAAGTGGTGCTCAAAAGTTCTTGGTGAAAAGATTATGGAAACGTGCACCTAATCCCTGACATGAGTGGGAAGCTTAATTTTGATGTGCTCAGAGTCTCTGCAGATGATTCATTCAATGGGTAAACCATTAGGAATGAAATGAATACATCAATTAATCGACTGACTGCTGATGATCTAATTGATTCTTCCTGCTAATGCAGATGTGAAACTGTCATATGGAATGTATACATGCTACTGTGGTATCAGAACCCTTGAAAACTGGCTTTTCTAGCCATTGGCATTAGCCACCATTAGAGGCATGGTCTCCAGTTACCTTAACTGCAGGCACATTGTCTTGCAAATCAACAGCTGTGGGACCATTCTAAGGGAGCACTTTCCACACTGTGAAAAGCAGTGGGGGAGAGAGATTGGATAGACTATGGTATTGCTGTGAAGAGACTGTGGCAAGGTGTAACCAAAGTAACCCTGAAGATAAAGGCCACAGTTAAAGGTCTGGCTTGCTGAATAACTGAATGAAAAGCTGAATTATAATTGCTCTGAGACAAAGTTTGCTGGATGATTGAGGAAACCAGAAACTTGCCTTTGCTGTTGAACTAACCTGGATTTCCACTAACTGAGCAACTGGGCCTTGTTAATCTGGCCTGGAACTGCTGGACTAATCCTGGACTTGCATCTTGTAATAGTCTTTGTTTCCCCGACTTCCCAACCTATTTCCCTAAAAAGCCTCACAACTCTGCATGAAGTTTCAGCAAGCACTGGACCCAATGATTGGCAGAAATATGTGCAGGAGCATGAGGGTGGCAAGTCTGATCATGTAGCTATCTGTTTGATATTATGAATATTATTGACAGGGACAGGTCCCCTTTCTCAAGCAGGTAGAAGTCAGACCCAGCCTTCCCTATATTACCACTGCTCTTTTTTTTCCCACTGCTCCCTTCTAAGCTACAAAGGAGCTATGATGGCGTATTCCATAGGGAGTTACACTACTAACCTAAAAACTGAGTCTCTCTGGAGGTTCAAATCCAACAGTGGCTCTGAGAGAGAAAGGTGGGCAATCTCCTCCTACACTATTTATAGCCTCAGAAACCCAATGGAGGATCAGTTACGACTCAGTTTCAACTTGATGGCAGGGAGTTTTGAGGTTTTTTAATATATCTTAAAATGTTTATTCTATGTGTCCCAGCTATCAAGTACACACGGGTCATAACCTACAGTAAGGAATTCCAAATGGCATTAGCTGTAACTCTGTTTACACTTCTTCCATAAAACTAAGACGATAGTATTTTCCCTGTGTCTACTTTTTCCTAGGGGATACTTAGATAACTCAGGATAAATCGGTTGACTTCAGCACATGGCAAACATGAGAAAAAGGCAAAGTCAAATACTTTACAGCAATAGAGGATTTTATAGTGCTGGCTAGGAAGAGAAAAAGGAAACCAACAGAAAGAAAACTCAAAGCCCATCTGTGGAGGGGGAGCTGGCGGAAAAAAATCTCTAAAAGAGAGATCAGAGTCAAGTGGTTTAGCAGCTCAAGGGCAGAGTTTCGGGTTCTGAGAATTTTCAGAGCCATCTATTCTGCAGTTGCAACAAGATTAAATAAAGACCACCCAAAGCACCCTCCATCTCAAGCCCTAAGTTATCCTGAAATCCTGCGGCACAGCAGAATTCAGTCATATATCACAGAATCAAAAACACTGAACATTTCAAGAGCACAAACTATCAGCCCACAGGAAACACAAAGAGGTCTCGAGTGAAGCAAAGGAGGAGCCCTTGAAGTCTTCTATCAAGCAAACAGTTAGTTTCAGATAACTAAATGTCATTCTCTTTTATATATTTAATGCATAAGCAATCCTCTTTGGTTTCTATTGTGTTGCCATTAGCTGTCACCAAGTCGGCCCTGATTCAATGCTCAAACAGCTCAGACTGTAATCCCTAAGACTGTCACTGGCTAAATTTCAGATCTCCTGTCGTTCTTATCCATTGTCTAGCTCTCTGATGTATAGCACGTGATGGAGAAGAGTTCTGAATATTACACGGAACGCTAAGAGAACAAATAGATAGGCCTGGGAGAAAGTGCAGCCAGAGTGCTCCTTGGAGGCAAAGATGGCGAAGCTTCGTCTTTCATACTTTGGACACGTAGCTGGACAAGGTAATTCATTGGAGAGGGTCACCCGGCTTGGAAAGATGGGAGGGAGGGCGTGGTCAGTGAAGGAAAGGAAGATGCTCAGTGAGATGGACTGACGACGCGGTAACTTCAGCAACAAGCGTACGTGCTCAGGGGTGGTGAGGCTGGCACAGAATAGGGCAGGACTCAGGTTGGCTGCCCGTAGGATCACTATGAGTTGTTCTTGACTTGACAGCACCAAACAGCAACAACAACGTTCAGGTAGTTCTGGTACAGGGAGCTGCACTTCTAATCCAAATGTGGTACTTCTCTAGCTACCGCTCTCCATCGGCAGCTGTGTGGGAGAAAGATGGGTATTTTCCTTCTGCAATTTACAGCCTCTAAAAGCCCACTGGAGGGGCAGCTATCAGTTGGTTCTGATTTAAAGGCAATGAGAAAATGAGTCCATTTTCACACAAGCAACTTCATGATAGGTGGAGAAAAGACTGAAGTTGGCAATGATTTCATTTTACTTGAGTTCACAGTCAACTCTCATGACAGCAGTTAAGAAATCAAAAGACTTGTTGGCTGGGGAAAACCTCTTGTCAAAGACTTTTCCAAATTGCTAAAAAGAAGGACATCAGTTTAAAAACTAAAGTACACCTAATCCAAGCCACGGGTGGCTCTGGTGGCCTAGTGGTAAGAAACTGCACCACAATCCCAAAAGCACGAGATTTGAATCCGCCAGATGCTCCAAGAATGACAGATGGGCAATCTCAGCTCGTACAATTGATTGCCTCTGAAAACGGGCTGGAGGGTTGACCACGGGTTGGTCCCAACTTGACAGCAAACAACAACAATACAAACCATAGTATTGTAAATGATTTCCTAAGCATCTGAGAGTTGGACTATAAATAAGGGTGACAGAAGAAGAATCGATGCCTTTGCACTGTGTCAGCCAAGAGTACTGACTGAATATCCCTTAGGCTGCAAAAGAATAAACACACTTCTTTAAGGAGGAAGAGCAAACAGGGGGCTTCTTAGGGGCAAAGATGCTGAAATTCTCAGTCTCACATACTTGGGAGGAAGGACTAGCCCCTGAGGGGGGGAAAATACTATGTTGGGAAAGGTAGAGGGGTCAGTCAAGGAGAGGATGACCTTCACAGCGATGACCTGACACAGGTGATGATGGTGACACGGCTGTCAGCATGGACTTGACCATGAGGGAGATCAGGAGGACGGCCCAGGTAGGGCAAGGTTCCAAGGTTCTGATCTACTGTTAACAGGGCTGCTGTGAGCCCACTCGGTGGCATGCAACAACAATTTTCAGAAGCAGTTTGCTAGACTTTTCTTCCTAGTCTGTCTTGGTCTAGAAGGTCCACTGAAATGTGCCCAGCATCATAGCAACAACATACAAGCCACTACTAGCAGATGGGCTGTGGAGGCACTTGAAGTGCATTGGCTGAGAATCGGGCCTGGGTCTCCCAAACGGTAAGTGAGGCTTCTACCACTCAACCCTCCGTGGCCCCTTAGCTTATACAACCTAAAACCAAACACACGGGGAAAAATAAAACAAACAAGCAGAAAGTCTCACTGTTGTCTAGTTAATTCTGACTCAGGTTTTCTGAGGCTGTAACATTTCTGGGAGGACATTTCCCATCTCGCTCCTGACGAGTAGTTGGATGATTTGCACTGCTCCACGAGGGCTCCTTTTAGCTTATATAGTGAACATTAAAATAATTTTATTTCATAGGTATTCAGAGGTTTTGGAAGCAGGAGTGGCATCCACTTCCTAAACAATGTGCCTTTGGAAACTCTATGAGTTTATAGTTATAGAAAGGCCTTTTGTTCACAGGGTTGCTATGAGTTGTACTGGACTTGAGGGCAATCAACAGCAACAACATTCAGAAGTGTAATCTTACACTGGACCACCCAAACACAGTCTTCAACTAAAGTCCTTGCAAGATAATAGACTAGATAATAGAGAATTGCAGTAGACAGAATAAATAAATAAATGGAAGTACTTACCCACAGGTCTCCCACCACAAGAGTTTTTTAAGCCTCCAGCCATGCAAGGAGGTGTTTGTTGTTATGTGCCGTCGAGTCGCTTGCGACTCATAGCGACCCTATGCACAACAGCCCTAAACTCTGCTCTGTCCTGTGCCAATCGCACTGTCTCTGACACTCCCATCCCAATTATCCCAGTCACTGAATCAATCCACCTCATAGAGGGCCTTCCTCTCCTGCGCCGTCCCTCCACCCTCCCAAGCATGATGTCCCTCTCCAAGGACCGGTCTCTCCTCGCAACATGTCCAAAGTATGTCAGACGGAGCCTCAGAATCCTTGCCTCCAAGGAGGTGTTAGTTTAATTTATTTGCCTTGGGGTGGGGGTGGGGGGAGAATTCAGGCTTTACCTGGGTTCCTGCTAGAAAACACAAGACAGGTCAACTTCAGACATGTTTGTACTTGCTCCCAGTGCTAATGGATTTAATCAAAGTGGACGTTGATAAAAGAAAAATCAGTCTTGGTAAGAGAACCTCAAAGTGGAGCCTACTTCATGGGCAGACGTGTTGCTCCTCCCTGCTGGAGACACTACGCAGCAGGGAGCTGTGAACAGAATCGTGGGCTCTCCGAGACACACGGAACTGATTCTGCTCTGTAATACAGCATTTTCAGAAGATGAAGACAGAATGGGCCTGACTTTATCCCATGTCTCAATCCGTTGTGACTGTGACAAATGGGCCCCCCACTACACCGCCTCCCCCCCCCACCTCCAGCTTCTCCACACAGGCCTTCTCACTAACTTTCACCGAACACAAATGCTTGACCTGAAAAGGATTTTTAAGATCTGCACATTATGATTAAAAAGTGCAATATACATTTTCATTTCCGTTCTCCTGCTGTTAGATAACAAGCTTTGCTGACAATTACCTAAAATCAGGCTATTTGAAAAAGCAGCTTCTTTCTCCTCTCTCCCCTTACGCACCCTCCCTGCCGTGTCAGCTCTGAAAATTGATCAGCTCAAGGTCATGTGCAGGTTACCGGCAAATATCTTTTAGGAAGGAATATAAAAAATATTTTATTACCCTATAACGGGCTTCATGGCTAGCTGAACTAATGCATTATTCCTGTAAGCTGAACTTCCATTTCAGTAAATAATTTATGGAGGGTTCTTTTTTTTTTTTAATCACTGTGGTTGACATCCAGAGTAAATAGAGATTTTATTGGTATAAACCAAGAGACCCTCTCATGACAAAAACAGGGAGTATAAACGAACTACTCCCCAGGTGCTAAATAATAATTACAGAAGTAGGCATTTATGCATCAAGAATCCACAACACCCAGCACACTGCCCATCCTGACATGGCAGCCTCTTCCAGCTACCCCTCCTGCCCCCTGGGACTGGCCAGGAGATGAGATGCCAAGGAGAAGGGAGGCTGCTGGGTTTCCCAGAGACAGCAAACACCTGAGCCCCTGCAGTCCCAGTCATCAGTGGAGACGCATTTTCTCTCTTAAACCACAGTCTACACCAAGACTCATGGACCTCCACCCGGCATACAGAGGATGAGTGTCCAGGCAGCTGCTGGAGGCAGTGAGAAAATGCCCTCTAGACCAAGAATTACTCTCAGCACCCTCACAGCCCCTGCTCACTGCACACAGCTCCTCCAGGGCTCCACCAGGTGCTCCGCACATGCTGTTAAGATCCTCCTGTCTGTCCAGCTGTCTCTTCCATGGATTTCAGTATCGCTGAGGCAGGCTCCTGTCTTATTTCATCTCTGATCCCACAGCTTCTGACCCAAAAAATGTCTAATGGATGCACAGATAGATGGATGGTAGACGGTAGACACATGGTTAAGTAGGTAAATGGAGAGATGGAGGGATGATGGATGGATGGACGGACGGCTGGATGGATGGATGGATGGATGGGTGGATGGATGATGGCTGGATGGATAGATGGATGATGGGTGGATGGGTGGATGGAAGGAAGGACAGATAGATGTGTGGGCGGATGGATGGATGGAAGAGTAGATGGATGGATGGATGGATGGATGGATGGAAGGGAGGGTCGATGGAAGGATGGAGGATGGATGGATGGAAGAGTGGATGGATGGATAATACATGAGTAGTTAGGAGGATGGAGGGATGGATGGACAGATGGAAAGATGGGTGACAGTATGTTTGTATATGTGTTCAAATGGGGGCCGAGTGATAATCCTCGAGCATGGAGCACCACCGAGGTCAAGCACCACAGACTATGAAGCAGACAACCAGGCCGGAAGAGTGGCTCCCGCCCTGTAAAGGGCACCACTGACCTGAGATCTGGCTCCAGGTGATCAGCCCACAGGAGTTTACACTTCACAATGCCCTGGAGAACCTGGGGTCTCAGAGCTGGCAGGGTAACTTCCTCCAGGCCTGGGCCCCTCCTTGTCTGACAAAACTAGGAACTATCCCCACAGAGAGGCAGAGTCACTTCCAGGCCTGGGCTTTGTCCATTTAGCCTGTCCTAGAAGTGTGTTGGGATACCAGGCCATATAGGAAGGGTGATGGGCTATAGTGGTGGCCCTGGCCTCTTCCCCTGTGGTTCTCCCCAGGGAAGAATACTGAGCTAAACAATGATGTCAGATGGCACTCAATGCCCTGTATGTTACAAGAGTAAGTTGTGGACCCACCAGGAAAAAGGGGCTTCCTGTGGAAGTCATGGGTGCAGACACAGGGTCTTCCATGTCTGGAGGTAGGTGAAGGGGCCAGGTTAGCCATCCAGCTGTGGCTGTGCAACCAGAGTGTGTCTCCGAGGAATTGGCGCAGCTTTAGACCAGAAGCGAAGCCTCCGATAGGACCTTGGTTGGTGTCAGTAAAACCTACAGTGATGAAATGGCCTGGAGAAGCAAAATGTAAAGGAAATGCATTTGCTAGTCCAGTGTGTGGTGAGGGCTCGGTCTTGTGGTGCAGGAAGGAGCTGCTTTCTGAACATGGCTGGGAGAATTTAATAATAATGAGGATGGCGACAGAGCTAAAGATCTATCACTGACAGAAGAAACCCTTGTGACATAAAGGCTAAATACTCAGCTCTTAACTGAAAGGTAGTTCAAACTACTAAATGATGATATGGTTGTTGTTCTAGGGCCTGATGACACAGTGTGCTAGGCACTGGGATTCTAACGAAAAGGCTTGCGATTAAAACCCACCAGGGACTGTTAAAACCCACCTTTCTGGGGGCTCTGGTGGCCTAGTGGCAAGAAGCTGCAATGCAATCTCAGAGGTACATGGTTCAAATCCACCAGATGCTCTTCTGGAGAAGGAGGAACAATCTCCTTCTGTACCTGTCAGATCTGATTTGACGGTACACACACACAATAATACTAAAAAATAAAAATAATATTTTAAAAAAATTTCTTTTAAAATCCACCTTTCTCCCACCAGTAATCCATAAGATTTAGCCTCGGAAGTGCGCTCCGGGACGGCTCTCTACCCTACAGGGTCTCTATGAGCCGGAATAGACTCGATGGTGGCAAAGTGCTTGGCGGCGACAAGATTCTTGTTCTAAGAGACCCTGCAGGATGAGGGGAGTTGCCCCAGGGGGTCTCCCAGGACAGGAATCTCTACAGCAGCAGGTTGCCAGACCTTGCTCCCTTGGAGGTACTGGTGGCTTTGAACTATCAATCTTTCAGTCAGTAGCTGAGCACTCAACCACTGCATTACCAACGCTCCTTCTACAAATGCTGGGTACTGTCTGCATCATCATCATCATCACTAAAGCCACCCAGTCTCTATTCGGCAGTCTCTGTTCTGCTCCACGCTGCACCCCAAGACCGAGCCTTCACCACCCACGGGGTCAGCAGACACCTCTCCTTCCATTTGGCTTCTCCAGGCTTGTTAATCAAGGATGGCCATTCCCATCAGACAGGAACTTGGCAAACAGAGCCTTCAGGGAAAGTCCCAGTGAGGGGAGGCAGCCCACCAACGGTGAGGGAGGTGATTCTGGACTCCCTGGTCAGCCACCTGCTCATCCCGGGGGCACGCACAGGACAGCCAAGGAGAACCTGGGGAGCCACGTGGCCCTGTTCCCGCTCGGTCCATTAAACTCAGGCCACCACTCCTCCTCCCACCCTCTGAAGCCCGTTTCACATTTTAAAAGTGGCCAGGTCAGTGCAGATGTCCTCTCCCCCATTCTAGGAGACGGGCTCCAGGCCTGGCTGTGGACAACCTGGGTGTGTGGACTGCCCTGTCTGTACCATCAACAGCCTTGTTCAGCCTTCAGAGGCCTCGGCTCGGCTAATGCTCTCCATGCTGGGGGCAAGAAGGAGTCACGGCCTTCTGGGCCAGCTGGCATCAGGGAACCATTCACATCTCAAACATGCCCCTCTGTCCCTGGGCGGGGAGGAGAGTGAGAAGCTGGGCAGATGAGGATAGGGAGACAGGGCCCCCCGGTCGCACATCCTCAGGTGAACCCTCCTGATGGGGGAGGGCTGTGCTACCTTGGGCAGGAAGGACACCTCCAGCCTCGTCACCCTATGCCCATGGCCTCTGTCCGTGCAGCGAGGGCTGAGGGAGGCTGGTGAATGGTCAAAGAACCTTTCATGTTCCTTAACGGAACAGAGATCCCTTAGGAACAGGTTGATGAAAGCAGCTGTGTGCACTGCACAAGGACACTTGGCCTTGGAGGGAATGGGGCTGCATTCCCCCAGATGTAGGCAGGCATCTCATTTTTCCTACCATGGAGGTACCTTCCCAAACTCATGAACTGGAGGTCTGCATCTACCATCCCTAAACTCAAGCCAAACCACTGCTGTTGAGATAACTCCAACTCCAAGTGACCCTATAGAACACAGTAGAACTGCTCCGTGCCGTCTCCAAGGCTTAAGTCTTCATAGAACTGACTGTCACATCCTTCTCCCTCTGTGGATGGTGGGTTTGAACTACCAACCTGCTGGTTAACCACCAAGAGCTTACCCACTGTGCCGGGGATCGATCTCTCGTGTCTGTCGACTCAGAACAGACTCATCACTGACCCTCAATGGTGGTGGTGGTAGTGGTAGAGTCCGAAGCTGAAAACTGCACAGGTGACACCCGCCTGTCTTTCTCCCTCCGAACCACTGGTGGATTTGAACTATCAGAGAGACACTGCCTTTGGGTCAGCTGAACAACTCCCTGTGGACAAGGTCACCAGAGCTCCCTGGAGGACATGGTGGACCTGTCCACAAAGTGAGCGCCTTTTCTGAATCTGGGCACCCAGAGCCTGAACAAAGGTTGGGGAACCACTTATCTGAGCTATAGAAGAAAAGGGGGGTGGGGGTCAGAAAAATCTCCAACCGGTGCGAACTGGACTTTGTGGGTCACTGATTGACTCTTGACCCACTGAGCAGCTACAGCTACCTGGGTTCTACGGAGAAGTCCAGGGCACTGAACCCAGAGACCGGCGTGGACCCTGCCCAGCTACTCACTGGCCATGATGGACAGTAACAGCTGCTCATCAAAACCTGGCTGACGTGGGATGTTGGCGAAGAGGACTGATACCCCACTGGCTGCCAAAAGAACCAGAAGTCTACCTTGGAGGAGATGCAACCAGGGTCCTCCTTAGAAACAAGGATACAGAAATCTCAGCTCATGTCATCAGAAGCAGCCAATCCTTGGATAAAAGAACCTATGATGGAAAATGGGGAGGGTCAGAGGAAGAGAGAAGACCCTCAACAAGGCAGATCAACATGGTGACTGTAACAATGGGCTTGAGTGTATCAGAGACGGCAAGGATGTCGCAGGCAGAGACGAGGTTTGGATCTCTTGCATACAGGGTCACTATGGGTCATGGTTGACTCAGTGGCATCTAATACCACCACCATCCAGACCTGAGGAGAGCGACCTTTCACACGGCTGAAGAGGCTGACCTTTCCCCATCCTGCCTGGTCTAGCCCAATCGCAGTGAGCCCCACCAGCGCTCTAAGTCTGTGGCCCACACTGCTGGCCAAGGGGACATGGGGGCCTTGCAAAGGGCTTCTAGGGAAGATAAGTCCTGACTCAGTGAGCACCCCAGGAAAGCTCATGGCGGTGTAAGGAATGAGGCCACACCTGTGCCCACCATCTTGGCGGGCACCATCGTGCTGCCCACCTGAGCAGGAGGCCCTCCAGGATGAACCGCACAGAGGTGGGGGAGGCACGTCCATCTGTCCTCGGTGGGCGGGCCTTTCCAACAACCTGCAGAACCTGTGAATTTCTCATTCTGTGTCATCATTTTTCTTTTCTTTAAACGACTTCAAGTCAAGTCTTCCTTTCATTTTTAAAACTAACATCTATCCACAGCTACGCAACCCTGAGCAATTCACTAAGCTCCCTTGTTCTGTTTTCCTTGCGCAGGAAATAGGTGTCACACCAACTCTTTTGCCTCCCAGGATTAGAAAGGATCGCAAGGAGTGTTGGTGGCATAGTAGGTTAAGTGTTAGGCTGGTAACGAAAATGTCAGCAGATCCAGCCCACCAGCTGCTTCTCAGGGGACAGATGACGTGTCTCCACTTACGGTTTAGAGCCTCAGAAGTCAGTTAGAGGGTCAGTGAGTTGGAATCAA
Source organism: Elephantulus edwardii (assembly GCF_000299155.1). Classification (NCBI taxonomy): domain Eukaryota; kingdom Metazoa; phylum Chordata; class Mammalia; order Macroscelidea; family Macroscelididae; genus Elephantulus; species Elephantulus edwardii. Next base: position 14,107,398 of record NW_006399756.1, on the reverse strand, counting down.
CTCACCAGCAGTGGGCGTGGTCTGGGACTGATAAGAAGAATTGGGTAAAGCTCTTAACATAGGCTCACTAAATAGCTGTGGTGGCCTTGTGGTAGAGGTGCACTGCCAACCCCCAAATCCACCACCTGTGCTAGAGAAAGACGAGCACTCTCCTCCTGACGGTGCAATTTACAGCCCTTTAAACCCTGCTGGAAGGTCAGCTGTAAGTCTGTTCCGGCTCAAGGGAGACAAGTTGGGTGTTAATGTTGTTAGGCCCGGGCAAAGAGGCTGGAAGGGGGAACAAGAATGTAGACTCCAGGCTGGATGGCCCCGTGTGACGCTGATAAGGTGGACTAACGACCTTGCCAACCACCCGGAGCCAACCACGGGCTGTAAAGTAAGAAATGAAATGCAACTCCCTTCTTGCCGAAGACCCCATTATAAAAACCCCATCCCAACCCCCCGAAGCTGCAAATTCTCTGTTCTGTCTCTTCAGGACAGAGGATTCGCCTGGGAGCTCCGCTTGAATAAAGATATAACTTTAAACTCTATCTCTCTTTCGCTGACTTCTTTCAGGCGAGCTGCTATACAAATGTGTCTCATTTTATTCTTACAAACAACTCAATGAGGAAGACAACGGGCAGTTAGTAAGCCATTCAACACCAGAGGAAACTACGGCACAGAAAGGTTCATTATCTTCTCAAAATCACAGTTAGTAAGAGCCTTTCTCTAAATCCCGAGCTTCTTCAGCCATGTCCAGCTCTGGGATTCCAGGGCTCTGCCAGTGCCCTGAGTCTCCTCTCAGCTCCCTGAGTGGCACGAACAACTGCTGGCTACTGACTTGTAGGCTGGTGGGTCGAATCCACTCTGTGATGCCAAGGGAAAAAGGGCTGGTGGTGGTCTGCTTCCACAAAGATGGCAGCCAAGAAGACCGCACGGAGAGCTGCTCTACTCTGTAATACATGATGAGTCAGAACCAATGGGTGTCTCCCCTGCAGGATCCACCAGCATCATCTCCCAACAAAGGGAGTGAGAAGGTGAAGGGCTGTGGGAATCAGCCCTGGAGGAAAATCGACTTCACTTGTTTCTTGCTCTCAAGAGCAGAGGGCAGTCGGCTCTGTCCCCTAACCCACTCCTCTCTCCTCTACGCTCGGTATCCTCCCGTCACCCTGTCCGGCAGAGCCAGCAGCAATACTGGAGACACCAGATTCCCCAGGGTGCTGGCACTGCCCCCCCCCACCAAACACCCGGCTCTTCAACAACACAGAAATGTGATCCCAGAGGGGAGACTCCTTGTGTATTTTCACTTTTCCCCTGGACTGGACACTCTGAAGCCAGTTGGCCAGAACTGACCACTCGCCCAGGGTGCTGTGGACAGAGAACTTCTCCTACCTCTTCCTACTCCGTCCTCTGTTGACCACTTCCCGAGCTCAGCTCTGTTCAGGACACACCCCGTCTCAGAGACTGTCCCTGGCTCTGCATTATCCAGAGTCAGCTAATATTCACTGACAAGAACAAAAACCTCATCTCAACACCTGAATCGTTAAGGAGACGCCTCCAGCTTCACCACCCACCACTTCCCAGGCAGGTGCACCAGGAGACCGAGCCAGGCTCTGCTTACTGTGCCGGGAACTCCTTTATTCCTTCTTCTTCCCCTTCATCCACCTCGTCCCCTCCCTCTGGTTCCCATGCTTCTACATCTCTTGAGGTGTATCCTAAATGCCTTCTCCTTCACTAAGCCTTTTCTGGCCTTTCTCCCTGTGAACACAGCCGTTTCTCCCTTCAGGTATTCCCTAGTGCCTCTCGACAGCTCTCGAGAACATCTGTCATCGGACCTTTGTCCAATTCTGCAGCTCCAATCTCTTTATCCCTCAATACGGTGTTAGGATTGCAGACTTCATAGTGAGCTACACTGTTAAGCAAAAGTCTATATATAGACAACGTTGGCAGTTCAAATCCACCAATGACTCTTCAGGAGAACAATGAGCAGCCTCAATGGAGGGTCACTATGAGTTGGCAGGGTGTCAGAACCCATGAAAATTGCCTTTTCTAGCCACTGTGTTAGCCATGTTGGGGGCATAACCTCCAGCTACCTCTATTGTGGACATATGGTCTTGCAAATCATCAACAGCTGTGGGATTAATATGAAAGAGTTCTTTCCACACTGTGAGAGATGATGATGATGATGATGATGATGATGATGATGATGATGGAAAAAGGACAAAGAGACTGTGGTAACCAAAGGAACCATGGGGATAAAGGCCATAGTGGAAGGTTCTGCTTGTTGGATGGTTGAAGGAAAAGCTGATTTATAACTGCTCTGACATAGAGTTTGCTGAGTGATTAAGGAAAACAAAGGCTTCTTGCATTTGTGCTGTTGAACTGAACCTGGACTTTGATTGAGATTTTGTGCCTTGTTAATCTGGCTTGGGACTGCTAGACTAAACCTGGACTTGCATTGTGAGATATTGTTTGCCTCCTCCACTCCCCAATCTATTTCCCTAAGATACCTCACAACTCTAAGTAAAGTCTCGGAGTCTTGCAAAGAAACATCAGACCCAATGATTGGTAAAAATAGGCACAGGAGCACATAGGGTGGCATGTCTGACTACATAGCTATTTGTATGGTGCCATGGACTTTATTGATGGGGACAGTTCCCCTTTGTGAACTGGGAACAGTAAAAAACAAATTCAACTAGAAAATTTGTAACAGACATAAAAAAATTAAGCAAATAAACAATAAAAGATGATCACTTTCAACAGCCCCTAGGGAAATGTAAAGTAAAACAACAAAGAGCTATTACTATACAGTTAACAGAATGGCTAAAATGAGATGGAAAGAAAACACCAAAAGCTGGCAAGGATGTGGAGAAATTGGATCACTTACATATTGCTGGTAGGAATATTAAATAGTACAAGGACTCAGAAAAAATAGTTTGGCTGTTTCTTTAAAAACTAATCCTGTAATTATTGTGTAATCCAATAATCACATTCCTGGGCAGTTATCCCAGAGTAATGAAAATGTACGTCCACCCAAAAACCTATACACAGATGTTCACAGCAGTTCTTGTCACAAAAGCCAATGTCTGGAAACAACCAACACGTCTTTGAATAGGTGAGAGGTTAAACAAACTGTTATAGATCAGACCCTGAATACTACACATCAATAAAATGGAATAAATAAATGATAGATTTGTAACAATTTCTATGGATCTCAAAAAGACTGAACTAAATGGGGGGGGGGGCCAACCTCAAAAGATCATGTGCTTTCTGATTCCATTTGTATAATAACACTCTCAAAATGATAAAAATTAAAGAGAAAAGATTAGTGATGCCATATATTAGAGATAGTGCTCTGATGGCCTAGTGGGTAAGGAGTTGCACTGACAACCCAAAGGCAGGTAGTTTGAATCCACCAGCTGCTCCTTGCGAGTAAAATGGACAATCTCTTGCAATTTAAAGCCTCTGAAAACCCACTAGAGAGTCAGCTGTGAGTCAGTTCTAACTTGACAGCATGTAATACCACCACCAATAATTAGGGATGGGCAGGAATGAGGGTGGCTTACAAGAAAGAGCAGCACACAGGTGATTGCTGTGGTGATGGGAATATGGGAATAGCTTCTATCTTCACTACTATCTTCTGTAGTGACTCTTTTCCAAATCTACACAGGTGACTAAATGTCAAAGAAACACACACACACATTCCCAGTATCCACTGGCTGGTTTTGATACTATACTAGAGATAAAAATGTAACCACTGGGGAGATGGATTGAAGGATGCATAAGTCCTCTCTCTACAGTTCCAACATGTCAAACGATTTTATCACCCACTCACTGCCATTGAGTTGGAAATGACACAGAGTTGACCCTCCAGAGGGCTTTTAAAGGCCATAAACTGCAAGAGAGGAAAGTGTCCATTGTTTTCTTATGGAGTGGCTGGTGGAGTCAAACTGCCTGCCTTTGGGTTGGCAGCACTAATCCTCACCCACTAGGCCAACTCCTACATAGGGAGCTCTGGTGGCCTAGTAGCTGCACTGCAATCCTGACGGCATGCAGGTCGAGGCCACCAGGTGTTCCGTGGGAGAAGGATACTATATTAAAAAAGGTTTTTGAAAAGGTTTAGATACTGATTAACTTCCGACTTTGATAGCTAGGCATGACATAATTTAAGACTGGAGAAAGTAGATATCTGACTTCCAGAAAGGCAAAGGGAATTCAGGAAAAAAAAAACAAAACAAAAAAACCACAAAACTGAATGAGCATCGTGTTCCCAAGGACCGAATTTGCTCAGGCTTTTCCACCCAAGGGACAGAAATCCCCTAAAGGTACTTTCCAGGGTATGACATCATTGCCCAGGTTCCCCCATTGTGCAGTTGGGAAACCCAAGACAAGAGAACAAGAGGGTTCCCCAGGGTATCACCCGAAGGGTCACATGGCCCACCTAAGGGTCCACATACACGCACACAGTCCCCTTCCCCACTCTATACACTGTACCCAATCCAGCCCCTGATCTCGGGAAGGCTGCAGTGACCAGCAAATTTTGACCAGCCTTTGAACTTGAACTTAAAACAAGGCAATTTCATTAAAAACAAAACCAAAAAATTCTGGTGTGAATGATTACAGTAAAAACTGGAACAAACCCCACGTCTCTCCAAGTCCCCCCACTACCCTGAAATGCAAGTGTGTAACTACAAATCCTTCTCTCTGATGAGGTGGGGGCAGCTGGCTATCCACCCATTTGATGCCCCCGCTGCCAGACCGTTCACACTGGTGTATCATAGCGTGCATATCCAAGGGTCAGTTACCCAACAAAGCTCCTGTCTGTGAGCCTACCAATGCTTACTTACTAATCTGCAGTGAACAACTGTTTAAGGTATGAGTAGATTAGCAAGTAAACCTTACTTTTAGGGACTTTGAAAAGGGGCGCTGCTTCTGTGGAAGGTACTGTGGTGTTGGGAGGGGGACAGATGCCAGCCAGACCTACAAGCAGAATCTGTAATGTAATACAAAACTGTGAAACTGTTCACTGCAGATGAAAAAGTTATGCTCAAGTTAGTGATGATTACACTGTGTGTTAGATAATCCAACTCTGTTACATCCCGGCTGCACCAAGGCGTCAAGTATTAGTGGTATCAGACAAGGACCCTCCTGGGACACTTGTCCCAGCCCTGATCTCCCTGCAGAGCTTGGGCAGGAAAGAGCTGCGGTCCGGGGAGTGGGACTGGTCACCCTGGCCTCTGTTCACTGATAAACACCAGCCAAGCTAGGGTGCGGGGAGGGACCCTGGAAGGCCCCAGGGTGACCCGCCTCTGAATTCTCCTCATCTCCAGACCTGTATCTTCATTAAGCCCAACAGTGTGCAGGGGCAGCTCCCCTGACTTCCCTGTTATCTTTGACTCAATTAGTATTATTATCATCTGGAACTCAATTACTCCACGCTGTCTCCTCCACAGAGCCTGACACTCCAGCCTGGCCTCTTAGGTACTCCCACACTGAGCCTGGGCCGGGATGTCAGCGCCCAGGGTGGTGCCCTCAGAGAGGTGTCCACAGGAATGTCTCAGGTTTGGACCACATGGGCAGCTCACTTGGGCACCTCCCCCCTATCCTCGCCTCTTCTTCCTCACTCTTTTTTTTTATTATTTTATTTTATTTTATGTGGGTGTGTGTACCGTCAAATCAGATCTGACTGGTACAGGAGGAGATTGCCTCTCCTTCTCCAGCAGAGCATCTGGTGGATTTGAACCATGTACCTCTGGGATTGCAGTACCCCTTCTTGCCACTAGGCCACCAGAGTCCTCTCCACAGACCTTCCACCCCGTCTGAGGGGTCCCTGAACGGTGTGGACATAGCTCTGAGGACATTTGGGGATAAGGAACAAGAAGATTTCCATAGCTAAACATGTTGTGGAGAAGACCAGCTGGTCTGATGAGTCAGTCAGGGAAGAAATGGGTCTCAGCCCTCTGCCCCACCCTCCTTGTCCCACACGTCAGCCACCACTGGTCTTGTCTGAACCACCATGGACAGGTACCACACTCAGGCTTAACTCGGAAAAATTCAGTCATGAGCCCTCAAGCTCATGACTGTCGTTTCCAAGTAAATGTTGTCATGAAAAAAAACCGTGAAATTCCATTTTCAGAGATTAGTGGGGGCTTGGGGGGAGGGGGAGGAGGTATTCCTGACTACCAGGAGTGCAGTTTCCATTTGGGGTGATGGCAAAGTTTCAGAAGCAGACAGCGGTAGAGACAGCATGGCCCTGTGGGGCTCACTGACGTCACTGAATCATACACTCAAAAATGGCAACTTTCTTGTCACACTTTTATACAGCAACGTTTTAAAATTCCACTTTACACCCAAACTCCTTGTTAGACAGTGTGATAAGTGACGCGGTGAAGTGAGGGTCCCTGAGCACCCTGATGGAGGGATGGGGAGGGCGACCCCAAGAGAGATTCTCGATGGTGAGTTAGAGGGTGTGTTTGAGCGAGTGACCCAGACAGAGAGACCAGCGTGAACAAGGGCAGAAGGGAGGAAAGCCCGGCCCGGAGGATCTGGGACCCTTCCAGCTGGTCTCTCCACCTCCAGGCAGCCATCTTTCATCACCATGGTAACGGCCAACCTCATTACATCCCTCCCAGCCTCAAGCACCCTCAATGACTCTCTCTTGACCCTTATAACAACAGATCCAACCAATCAAATGCTCCAGCAACCCCTTCTCCTCACATCCATCATTACTGTCCCCCACACAACCCTTTCTACCAGCTGGGTTACCTTCTCTGACATCTGGGAAGCCATCTGCCACCTCTGAGCGCTATCTCATGTCCCTGACTATAGGCAGAAAAGTCCCCACTGTCCTTCATGTGAGGGGGTCACCTTCCACATGGGCACAGATGGAGACGTGTCTCTGATACGCCCAGGAGTGGGGTGAATGACTGTCCCCAGAGCTAGGGACACCAACTGAGATATCCACCCTCTAAAGCCAGATGCTGTTAACACATGGTAGGTCACCTCTGAAGGCATCGGGCCAGCTCTCCGAATACCCAGACCACTCTTCCAGGGGCAGGGGGCTGGGGCTGTGGACTCCAGTTCACTGGGCCTGAGAGGACACCCAGCTTGACTCTCATCAGTGCTGCTTGGTGTCAGGCCTCAGTTTCCACTAGGCCGCAGAGGAGACCACACGGGAAGACCTCTGAGTAAAGCCCAGTTGGCAGCAGTTAGCAGTGGCTGGAACCCACCAGCTGCTCTGCGTAAGAATGGAGAGGCAGTTGCTTCAGCTTCTGCTGGGAAACCCCATGGGGCGATTTTACTCTGTCCTGTAAGGGTCACTGTTAAGTCCACATCGACCCAAGGGCATTGGGTTGTATCTGCCTGTTTGATTGGTTTTAGTGGAGTATTTTTGTTTTGCACTTGGTTGATTGGCTTCTTTGGTGCCCAGGACAGCGTGGGCACAGATGTGGCTGGTGCAGTTTTGGGGAGACCAGGGCTGAACAATGTTTTTACCCTCACTTCCTGGGGCCCTGCTCTTCTTGGCCAGCTATCCGGAGATTTGACTCCTTTGGGTCCCCAGTGCTGGTCCTGCCCCAGGCCACACTCCACATGCCTGTTTCCTGCACAAGGACACAGCCTCCTCCCCCCTGCCCCCCCACCCCAGGAGTCACCCCAGCAGGTTCTCAAACCAAAGGACCAATCGCTGTCCCACAAATCTGCCCACAACCCAATAACCCTCCCATCTCAGCCCCATCCCACAGACAAAATGTGGGAGCTCAGAGGGGTTCCCAACCTCAACCAGTGTCCAGCAGGGCTCAGACCACAGCCCAGGACTTCTGTCCATCCCCCATACCACTCTGCCTCCCACAGAGCTCCTCGCAAGGCTGGCCTGGAACAAGGCTTCCCAGGGGGCTGGCCCCCCTCCCTCCGCCTCCTCCAGGCCCAGGAGGCCATCTCTGTGGGCCATGCTTCTGGCTACAATATTTATGTCCCCAAGAGTCCTCATCTTAAGAAGGCTGTCAGTCCCCAGGGCTGAAACTCTGCCACCCCTCAGAGTTAGGAATGCTCAACCAGCCCCAGGCCTCACAGTGGGATCCCTGAAGCCTGACCCCATCGCCACTCCAAATCTAACAACTGCAAGTGGCCTTGGCTTTCCTCATTTCCATCAGATCAGAGACCAGCATTCTGCTTCTGTCTCTGGGAACAAGTGTCATATGGCCACCATCATATGGCCGCTTCCCCCTCTGGACTCCATTCTGCTCCGGTCCAGCTCTGGCCCGGCCGGGAGGTAGGTGTGACCTCAGGGAGCGTGTTCACAGACAAACTCTGAATGAGAAACCAGTGTCAATACCCCAGTGCTGACAAAGTTCGTCTACACTGTGTTTCACAATGTTCTTCACTCTTGTTGTGTTTCATACAAACTCTGTAAGTAAACCAATTAAAAAAAAACAACAAACAAAACATACAAAAAAGTTACAGATCAAAACTAATGAAATACATAAAACATAATGTACAAGGGAGCTCTGGTGGCCTAGTGGCAAGAAGCTGCACTGCAATCCTGGAGGTGCATGGTTCAAATCCGCCAGATGCTCTGCTGGAGAAGGAGGGGCAATCTCCTCCTGTACCAGTCAGATCTGATTTGCACAAAAAATGATACAATTTTAAAAACACCCACAATGTGCAGAAATAATCATATAAGACAAAAGGTACATGAAACAATGCATATGAGTGAAAGCATTCAAGTGAATGATGGTATAAATAAATAATAAATTCTTAAAAACCAAACAACAAAAAGAGCCCAGCGCTGTGGGGCGGGAGGCGGAGGAGCGCTGTGGGCCTGCTATCTTGGGACACAGAATTCGGAGGGGAGGCAAAGAGCACAGAAACCGAGGCTACTGCTCGGTGAGTCACTGGAGGGGGCCAGCCTCCCGCCACGCTGACTGTATTTTTTGACCTTTTGTTTGTAGCTTATTTTCAGGCTCATGCTTTTATTGCATTAAAAAGGGGCTCCTCCCACAGGCATACACCTGAGACGTTGGGTGGGACTCTTAAAAGCCCCCCCACCCGCTTTGCTGTGATTGTAATCTATGGGAAAGTCTTATTCTTCACGACCACATCTCTAGTCACATCACACAACTCACAGAGGAAGTCCTTTTTCAGAACTAGATACTGGGTCAACAGACAAGAATTCAGCAAAGCAGGGTGAAGTGAATTCTGACATCTCTATTAACCACCCAAGTGCAGTCTCGTTGAGTCCTACCGCTGGTGCCATCGTGTACGTTAGACTAGAACTGTGTTCAACAGGGTTTTCAGTGCCTGACATGTCAGAAGTAGGTTGCCAGGCCTTTCTTCCTGGGCACCTCAGCATAGCCTCAAACCGCTAACATTTTAAGTAGCAGCCAAGCATGGGACCCTAAACTTCTATTGCTCTACTATATGGTCTCACAGCCCAGTGATTCCCTCATTCATCAAAGTCCAAAGGCTGGTGGTGGGAAATACAGCACTTAGCAATTTTTATATTGTTACACTGTTATAGTCCAAAAGAGGCAGATCTGGTCTCAAACTCCTCAGCACAGCCCAAGGGCTTCCTCCCAGCTAGTCAGAGGTGGCCCGTAACTCTGACATGGAAATTGTGCTTCATCACGGCTTCCCCTGGTGATACTGTGGGCTGAGCACTGAACTGAAGCCAAATGAAAGATCAGAAGTTCAAGCCCACGAGTCGCGGCTACCTGTCTCTGTAAAGATTACAGCCTCCGAAGCCCTATGGGGACAGTTCTACTCTGTCCTGTGGGGGTTACTGGGAGTCAGAATCAACTCGACAGAACAAAGCCACCTCCACCACCCAAGAGCTTTAACCCAGACCTGGAGTTACACTTTATTTTCTTTTTATTTGTTAAGTGTTTTATTGTGATTTGGGTGAACACTTACAGAGCAGACTAGAATTTAACCCAACCATTCATAAATGTTTTGTTTCAAGACATTGATAAATATAATCTCCACACTGTATCATCTCTTTCCTCACTGTTTCCATTAATCTTTCTGTCCCTCCCTTCCTACTGTCTGAGTTTCCCACCCCACATCTGTTTGTGTGTATGTGTGTCTCTCTCTCTGTGTATGTATCTCTGTGTGTGTCTGTCTCTGCCTCTGTGCATACGTCTGTCTGTGTGTGTGTATCTGTCTGTGTGTGTGTAAATCTGTTTCTCTGTGTGTGTCTGTCTGTCTCTGTGTGTATATGTGTATCTGTCTCTCTGTCTTTGGTATGTGTATGTGTATCTGTCCCTCTGCCTCTGTGTGTGTGTGTGTGTGTGTATCTGTTCCTCTGCCTGTGTGTGTGTGTGTGTGTGTGTGTATCTGTTCCTCTGCCTCTGTGTGTGTGTGTGTGTATCTCTCTCTCTCTCTCTCTCAGGTTTCTGAGGCTGTAAATCCTACTAGGAGGAAGCTGTCTTTCAGTTAGCATCTAACTCACCAATGAGGAGCCCCAGCAGGGACAGAGTGCTAGCCTAGGCAAACACTCCCTGTGATCCTACAGAGCTGCTGTTCTAAGGGCCAGCTGCCCCTTGTGTTCACCTCACAGACCGGCCCAGTGCTGGGCTAGGGAGCTCTGGTGGCAGAGCCAGCAGGGCGTCACGCTGCTAACTGGTACCTCTCCGGTGGTTCAAATGCACCAGGAGACCCACAAGAAGACGACAGCCAGTCTCCTCTCGTGTGACTTACAGCCTCCAAACACCCAATGGAAGGTCAGCTCCAAGTTGGTTCCAACTCGTTGGCAGTGAGTTTTGCGTGACTGCTGGGCTGCACCAGCAGTGGGTGAGTTTCGCTCCAAGTAGGGATTACATTTTAAAAGAGCACAGACGAAAGAGTAATGTTTAACCCAAAGGAATGTGGCAGCAAACTCAGTCTGCGGAAGTGGAAGACTCCTTCTTGGTAAGACTCTAGGCACTATGGCCAGGGACAGATAGGGAGTCTTCCCACACCCTCAGGCCACAGGCACCAGCGTCAACCCACGGGAAAGGCTTCTTGTGAACCAGGCAACCAGCCTCCCAGGCCAACAAGGCTCACACACCTGCACGGGCATTCACACACCTGCATGGGCGCTCACACACCTGCACGGGCATTCACACACCTGCACGGGCGTTCACACACCTGCACGGGTGCTCACACAGCTGCACGGGCGTTCACACACCTGCACGGGTGCTCACACACCTGCACGGGCGCTCACACACCTGCACGGGCGCTCACACACCTGCAAGGGCGCTCACACTCCTGCACGGGCACTCACACACCTGTACAGGTGGGCACATGGTGAGCAGAGCCCCGCACCCTCACTGTGGACTCCAGACAACCCCGGGCTTGATCTCAGCCCTTCAGTTCATAGCTGAGAACAAACCACTTGCACGAAGCAGAGGTTCTATGTATTCAGTGTCTACTTTTCTGTTGCAAAGAGCATAGTCAGCTGCTGTCTTGCAGCACTGAGCGGGGGGTGGGGTGGGGTGGGGGATATGAGACGGGCAGCCACCAGCCAGAGCGAGGAACATGCCCGAGAGTGGAGCAAAGGCCGTGCCTGGAATCTGACCAGGAAGACTCAACACAACCTGTCTTGGTACCTCTTCCCTCTGAGTTAAGCATTGCTTCTTTAAACACATGTTTTGTTTAGAAATGTAATTTCCGAGGGGAGCTGCAAGTCATTCATTTACAGATGGCAGAGAGGTTTGATCCGCATGCCTGCCCTTCCTGACTGGCAGTGGCTGGTCTGTCAGTGTGTGGAGAAAGGTTCCGAGGCATCTCCGGGCTTAGCCGGAAAGGCGGTAGAAGAATTCAGCCTAGCTGGTCTCATCCTGGCTTTGTGAAAATGTGGAGGCAGTGTCAGCCCTCCCTCACCTCCGTCTGTCTGTCTGTAAAGTGAGAGGATGGGCCCAGCACAGCTGACTGACAAGAGGGGTCCTGTCTGGCTGGAAATACCACTCACACCTCTGCTTCCTGCGCACAGCTTTCATCTCAGCTTTGAGAACAGGACTCGTGACTGTTTATACTGTAAACAGCTTCAACTGGCAGGGATGGCCTCCCAAGGACAGTGAGAAAAGAAAGAAAAGGAGGAAGTGACCAGAGGAACCTGGCCTTCAGCCTGAGGAAACACGGAGACAAGGAGGGGTTAGTCTAAGACCCCGAAGTCCACAGACTTGAGACAGGAAACACACATCTCCCGTCTCCCCCCCGACCTGGACCCGGAAGTCCAGGGACAGGAATTTGCGAGTCTGTCCATCTGGGACGGTCCTGCCCAGCTGAGTCATCAGATGGCTGCAGTCACACCAATGACCACAGGGAAGCCCAGCAAAGGAAATGCCCAGCTGAAGCCTGCACAGGGAATCATGAGCAAATAAAATGGTTGTTTCAAGCTCCTAAATTTGGGGACGTGTTATTACATTAAACTCAATTCACCACTACTGAGTGGGAATCGACGCACAGCCGAGATGCCACTTGGTTTATCGACGCACAGCCGAGATGTCACTTGGTTTCGGAGGCAGTAAACTGCATGGGAGGAGAGGTCCCTTTTTCTCCTCAGAGCCACTGGTAGGTTTAAGCCACAAGAGAGATGTGGTCTGAGTTAGCACTGCAACTCTCTACAGACTAGGACATCCGAGCTCCCTAAAGCAAACAGCCAACAACTCTCTCATTCAACTCAGGTCTCAAAGATTCCCTGGGTCCCTGGGAAGGTGCAAAGCCAGTCCTGAATGGAACAGTGCCTGCGAGTCCCATTGGGATTGAATCAAATCAAGGGCCACCCAATTCTACCCAAAGCCCAGGGAGGTCCCACCCAGCAAGAGGAGTAAGAACCTTTCCTAGTTATGGCTTTAACATTGGTAATAGACCAGAGAGGAATTACAGGCATGCCTTATCCTGTATGCTGTTATTCTGGCCCCTGTGTTACAAAGTAGAACTGCTTGGTCACCAGACCTTTCTTCCGCAGTTCCCTTAGGTGGGTTCAAACCATCCAACTTTGAGTTAGCAGCCTGACAGCAAACCACTTGCACCAACCAGGGCTCCTATTTACTCAGTGTCTACTTTCCTGCTCCACATACTTTTCTTACATAAACGTAACTGATTCCCACCAAAACCCTGGGAAGCAGACACTCTTTGTATTCATACGCAATTGATTAGCTTTAGAGAACAGGCCACCTGTCCAGATCCCAGAGAGGGTTAAGTGACACAGCCTGAGTTTACACGCAGGCAGTCCGACTCCAGCATCAACACTTAACAGCTCCACCTTCATAAATAACACTCACAATGACAATCGGAACAGAGCCGCCATCACTGAGCACCGTTCTGTGCGATGTTAAGTACTTTCCACACCTGATCTAAAATCTACCTGCATCTCAGTGGGGTGTCTGTTAGTGACCACGGAGTCAGTCCCTACTCCTGGTGACCTCATGCGAGTCAGAACACAGTGTTCAACGGGGTTCTCAAGGCCATAACTCTTCAGTAGCTGACTGCCAGGTCTGTTTTCTGCAGTGTCTCTCAGTGGGTTTGAACTGCCAACCTTTCTGTTCGCAGTCAAGAGCTTAACCATTCCTGCAGCCTGGAGCCGTTGTTACTGTTGTTGTGTGCTATTAAGTCAGAACTGACCCATAGCTGACCCTCCCCTGGGTTTTCAGAGGCACTAAATCACACAGGAGGAGATGACCCATCCTCCCATGGACCAGGTGATGGATCTGAACCGTGTGCCTTTGGGACTGCAGTGCAGCTTCTTACCACCAGGCCAACAGGGGTAGGAATCATCAAATCACCCTTGTTTGCGGCAGAAGGAATGAGGCTGAGCACGGTTAACCCCAGATGTGTCTGAACCCAGAGCCTGAGCTTAACCACAGGACCTCCTGCCTCCCTCGTCCACTTGAGGCCGGGTGACCGACGAGAGGACTAAGCTAAGTAGGGCAACTGGCGAACTGAACTTTCAGACCAGGATGCTAAGAACATAAAAGGAGCTACTGTTAATAATTCAAGACAGAGGCAGAAAGCAGAACTGTCCCTGCAAATCAGGCTCAGACACACTAAAGATGAGAGACTCAGAGCAGGGCCCACCGCTGCAGCCCAGCAATTCCCAGAAAGGGTGCAGAGGAACAGTCTGGCCCCATGTGTTATGTGGCAATGCAGGATGTATCCAAGCCCTAGTCCCTTCTGAGATTTATAAAAGAGCAGATGACATAGAAAGAAAGCACACACGCCACAGGAGATCAATCAGAAACCATGAAATACCAGAATTACAGTAATCAGCATCACAGAAACTTAAGGACAAGGCCCATCTCCCAGGGCCAACGCAGAGAATCTATCCCTGGAGCTGGCATCCTGAACTCGGGCTCTTAACCACTGAATTGTGAGAAAGAAATCTGTTCTTTAAAACTACTCACTCGGTACTGAAGGGTATTTCTGTTACAGCAGCACTAGGAAGCAAAGACATTCTCTAAAAATAGCAATTCTTCAGAAGCTCTGCTAGAGAAGGAGGGGCTGTCTCCTCTTCCTAGTCAGGTACAATGTGACGGTACATACACACACAAAAATAATAAAAATACATTTTAAAAACATTGCATTTCTCCCCCTCTAGAGTGCAGTCTATATACGAAGCCCTCTGCACTTTAAAGACTAAGGTACACATGTCCCAAACCATAGCGTTTGCAATTACTTCACATGATGCGTTAAGTTGGATGATGAATAAGGAAGACCAAAGAATTGCTCACTTTGAAGTGTGGCACTGGTGATGAACCTTGAATATATCACGGATTGCCAAAGAACAAACACATGTGTCTTGGAAGAATATTGAATAGATCACAGATTGCCAACAGAACAAACGCATCTGTCTTTGAATTACAGTCGGGATTGGTCCATAAAAGCCAGCACGGTGAGACCCGATCGCCTGTACTTTGGGTATGTCATCTGGAGGGGGCCAGTCCTTGGAGAAGGACATCATGCTCAGAAAAAACAGAGGATCGATGAAAGAAATGAAGACCCTCAAAGAGACAGACTGGTACAGTGCCCACAGTAATGGGTTTGAGAGGAAAATGTAAGGATGGCAAAAAAACAGATATGGTTTTGACCTGTTGTATTTTGACCAACATCGCTATGAGTTGGAATCAAATCAGCGGCACCTAGCAATCACCTTCTGTTCATGAGCCACTGGGCTTCAATGTGGGAAACTGAGGAAGTCATCGTTAAAGTTGAGTGCGTTGATTTGAAAATGTGGGTTCATTTTGACAACAGTAAGTTACAGTTTGGATGAGTCACAGACCTAGTGGGATCGGGAAGGTGAAGTTCAAAGGGATGAAGAGTGCCACTTTGCTTGCGTCCAACAGCCCACATCAGACTTTTAGGAAGGAACACACACGCTGGGGAAACATACCTCCTCAGAGCTCCTGTTTCTGAGTGGGTTTCTCAATGGGTGAAGAAATCACCCATTTCTTGGGATGCCTGTGAAGACTGAATAAGATGGCACAGGTGAAGCATTCAGCCCGCTGCCTTGCAGAAAACTTACTTATGCCCGAGAGGAATGTGCTGACTCAATCTTCTAGCCTCACACCACAGAGACACCTCCCCCCCTCCCCCACCTGCCTGCATGTGCTGAGGTGCCAAGTCTGGGA
The DNA here is from genome assembly GCF_000299155.1 of Elephantulus edwardii. Classification (NCBI taxonomy): domain Eukaryota; kingdom Metazoa; phylum Chordata; class Mammalia; order Macroscelidea; family Macroscelididae; genus Elephantulus; species Elephantulus edwardii. Next base: position 14,091,814 of record NW_006399756.1, on the reverse strand, counting down.
CCTAGTTCTGCAGTGACTCACAGGTTCTCAGACTTGCTGTTCACTAGAGTTGGGGCGTTCAAAACCCTGATTCCTAGAGAGTCTTCCCAGAGGTGCCGATGTAATTAGTCTGGGGTGAGGTGTGAGTACTGGGGCTTCTCAAAGCTCTCCAGATGCCTACAGTGGACAGTCAGGATCCTCTGTATACCTCTGTGGTATCTAAGCCACAAAGGACATTCAATGACGAAACTGTAGCTGCAGACACTGGCCAGACCAGCCACCTGAGACCAGCTCTCATGCCACCAGTATTATGGCTCCCCCAGGGGAGCTGCTGAAATGGTGGGGGTGGAGTTGGAGCTGATCTCGTGTTTGCTAGAAACTTCTATAGATCTAATGTAACGGCTGAAGATGCAAAGGAGACACCACCACCACCCCCCAACCGACCGTCATCGAGTCAATACTAACTCAGAGTAACCCACAGGACCGAGGACACGTGCCCAAACAGGGTTTTGAGGCTGTAAATCTTAACAAGAGCAGCCTGCCTCATTTTCCTCCCCCAAAAAAAGTGACTGGTGGGTTTGAACCACTGACTTTTTGATTAGCAGCTCAACACTTAACATACTGCACCATCAGGTCCCCTTCTTAAACAATTAGAACTTGGACATTTTCCTCACATAGCCCCAAGCCTGAGAGAAATCAGGGCAGAAATCACCTTCTCCCTAAAGCTACCAGAGACAGCAGAGAAGCATGATCTGGGACCATCTCACAGGAGGAAGCAGCAACCTTAGTGGGTGCCTGGGTGGTGGAGGCAGGAGAGTCAACTCTCTCTCTTTTTGTGTCCAATAAAGCACAAAACTGCTTCCTGTCCACCAGTCTTTCCAAGGTTTCCCACAACAAAGCAGGGGCAGGTGGAGGTCATGTGCCCCTTTCAGAGATGAAGGAGTGAAAGTTTAGGCAGAGTGCACACCACCCTTTAGCTCTCTAAATCTTTACTCTCCTACCCACAAAGGCGGTTACTGCACCTGTCAGAGAAGAGCAGGACTGGGGGTCATCTGCGATAGAAGGAACGCAGCAAGATTTTCAGAGCCGACATGAGGGGCTTCATTTCAGAGAACCTCCTTCTTATCCTCCTAGCTCACCCTGTTCTTGGCAATGCCCAAGCCGGGGTACCCGGGTGCCATGTGGTGGCCTGCTCCCCACCACATGCCTCTCGTTCATTAAAAGCCCCCGGTTCCTTCTCACCACTCTAATTATGCACAGCAGTAATAAAGACGCTTTCTCCCTTAGCAAAGAGGCCTATTTATGAGAGGAGAGCGCAGTTCGCCCCCACAAGATTGAGTTGTCACTCACAGTCTTGTGGGAATCAAAGCAGCATCTCTTCAAAGATTGTCCCAGCCCTGCCCGCCCAACCTCCCCGCCCCACCAGCTTCAGCCCACTCCTGCGTGTCCTTCTAGAAGAGTCATGGGGGAGGGAGCAGAGCTCAATGCCAAATCCCTGCTTCAATGTTCCCTCATCCCTTCCTGACTGAATGTCACTCAACACACAGTGGGATGTTTGCTGAGCACCTACTATGTGTTCACTGCCACCTCACTGATTACAACTCATACTGTCCCTATAGGACAAACTAGCAGGAAACCCCAGGGTTTGCAAGACTTGTAATCTTTTTGGGAACTTACTGCCGTTATCTCTCTTCTGATGGGTTCAAACTGCTTACCTTTTGGTTAAGAGCTGAGCACTTAACCATGGCATTGACACAGTGCTGTTGTGACCTTATGACCCAAAACCAAACCCAATGTATGGTCTTTGCGTCAATTGCAATTCACAGTGATCGATCAGCCATATTGGGTTTTCCATGTGGTAAATCTTTACAGGAGAAGACGGGTCATTTTTTTTTCCCCCAGTGGAGGGGCTGGTAGTCTTGAGCTGTTGACCAAACTGTTCAGTCAGCAGTCCAATACATAATACACTACACCACCAGGAGTCCTTGTGCCCTTACTAGGAACATGGACATGAGCGAGGTGGTAACACATCGACAGAAAGCCAAAGTGGGCAAGTTTTTAGGCTCTTTGGCTTGTATCACTGGCTGGGTGATGTAGGCCAATATAATAAATGTGTCAGAGGCCTCAATTGCCTCAATCTGGGAAATGGGGTTAAACACAGAATCAAGCCCACAGGGACGCCAGAGGTGGAAATGGATTCAGGCAAGCAAAGCTAGCATGCTAGAGCACCCCGTAATCAGCTGGGATCACTCACGGTTAAGGACCTAAGACCAGAACCACAGGTGGTCAAGGAGGGCTTGTTGAGGATGTCTTAACTGAGGTTTGGGGGATGTGGAGGAGTTTGCTTGACAAAGGGAGAATGTTCTAGGCAGGAAGCGCAAGTGGGGGGGGGTGTAAGAGGACAACAGCGGGTTCTGAGAAGCAAAGGATACTGTCCGTGGAGGATGTGGGGATGACCATGTCAGGGGGCACAGGTGAAGGGGCAGAATCTGACACAGTCAGGGAGGATACATACTCTACCGTCACACTCATTCCTTCAGGCGCTTAACGTAATTATCTGAGGCTCTAGAATGCGCTAGGCAGGAGTGAGGTGGAGCTGTACACCTGGCCACCTGTACCCCAAGTCAAGGCTGTACCCCCAAAGAGAGACTCTCATCTTCACTTAGCTGGCCCATTCTGGGCCCGAACGCTCTCTTCCAAGAAATGGGTTACAAGTGCCCATCACAGGGAGTTGTGCCTTTAGCAACAAATGTGTTTAGAGTTAGATGAGATAACGCAATATTCCTAGCAAAAATCGAGTCCTCAAAAATGTCCATGCTTATTGATTTTTCTCTTTCCAATGATTAACTGACAGGATGATAAGAATCCCATCTCTAAAGAGATGCAAAGACCCCAGATGTTACCCCAACATACACCCCCAGGTGAAAACCCCCACCCATTCTTCTTCTCTTCAATTCCTCAGCTGGAGAAGGTATGACTTTGGTGCCCATGCCCATGCCAGTCCTGACGTGGTCATCATAGATGCTGGCCCAACCAAAACCACCCTGTCATCTTGCTGATTTCATGCATCCATCCCACCCTGCTAGGGCTCCTTGCGTCCACCAATGCAGAAGGCAGGAGGTGGCGGGGGCTAACCTGTCACTTCTGCCCTTGCTCTTACAGGGACTCAGAGGTAGACCTGTGAGCTGTCCCTTCACATTCTATACATTTATTCACTTAAGTTCTATATTAAAGAGATTTGGAGACATACACAAAAATAAGCAACACAGTGCAACGGCATCACCAGTTTCAACAACCCAGCAGGTGGCCATTTCTGTCTCATCAGCATTTCCACCAACTCCTCCACCCTCCCTATTTAACTTGCTCCTAAAGATTTTGTGGGCAGCCTTTCCAGCACTTTCTACCACCCTGCACCCCCTCTCCTTACAAACCTCACCACAATTTGATGCTAGTGGCTGGCATTAGTTTCTGACTCTTCTGTCTAAACAGCATCCTTGAAACAATCTCTTGAAGGGCGCTCATTTTAATGTCCTAAGTGTTGGGTTGCTAACTGAAAAGATAGGCAGTTCAAACCCACCAGCCGCTCCTTTAGAGAAAGATGAGACGGTCTCCTCTGTAGAGCTGGTAAGAGGCACAGCCATGGGAGGCTTCAGGTCCCTCAGGAGCCTCGCCCTGAGTCAGAACTAACTTGACAGCTGCACTGTGTGGGGTGTAGGGGTGTAGGGGGCAGTGGTGGCTCAGAGGCAGACGCTCCCCTCCAGTGGGGAGAGCCAGGTTTGCTTCCCAGCTAGTATCTCAGCACAGCCACCATCATCTGTGGGGAGAGGTTCGCATGCTGCTGTGAAGCTGAGCAAATTTCAGCAGAGCTTCCGGATTAAGACAGACTAGGAAAAAAGATCTAGAAATCTACTTTTAAAAAAAAAATTAGGCGAGCTCTGGTGGCCTAGTGGCAAGAAGACGCACTGCAATCCTAGAAGTACGCGGTTTGAATCCACCAGATGCTCTGCTGGAGAAGGAGGGAAAATCTCCTCCTGTACCAGTCAGATCTGATTTGACGGTACACACACACAAAATAATAAAAATAAAATTAAAAACTTTAAAAAAATTAAAAGAAAAACAATCAGCCAGTGGAAACGCTATAGGACAGAAGAGTCCAATTCCATTGAGCTTTGTCGGTGGAGACTGTCTAGGATGCAACAATAGGATGCCACTGGCTGGCCACACTCACAAGGGCTACACAAAATAGCCTGGAAGGGCAGGAGCCCTGGATTCAGATCACCTGGGTTCAAATCAACACAGGCTAGCGACATGACCTTGGAAAGGTCATCCGGCCTCCATGTTCCTCACTACAGGCTTCCCACCAGTTAAAGGGGAACACTGCTAACAGGTTGGCTGGGAGACTTAAGAAGAAAAGAATCATACTTGGTGCCCAGCCCAGAACGCACAATGAGGAAACCTTAGAAATAGTGTAAGGTGGTGGCTGCACAGAAGGTGCTCCCATGGGTACTATTAATAGCCCCATTTTACAGATGAAGGAATGGGTGCTGGGAGAGGTAGACTGAGAGAGGTGGGTGAGGTGACTTGCCAGGGACAGCCCACCCTTCACGGGGGATGGGGTGAGAGCTCGGACCCCAGGACTCTCTATGTCCTAAATCCACATGCCTTGATTCTCTGAAGCTGCCTCGAACTGTGGAGGATGAGGTGATGGAAAATGAGGGCTCTGTCCACAGTACACATGGGGAACAGTGTCAGGGGACCTGCACGCCAAGCATTTCCTCACTCTGGACAACCCAGGGTGTGTGTGTGTGTGTGTGTGTGTGTGTGTGTGTGTGTACACGGCTGCGTTCCATTTTACAACACGAACAGGAGCCTGAGGTGCACCTTCTCCTCTCTCTTCTGGTGTGACAAATCTTCAAGCAATCTTGCCTTGGATCCTGAGGTCCACTGTTTATCCCACAATCAGCGGCTCTGGAACTCTCCAGCTTTTTAGCAACTCGGACGCCCCTTCCCATCACCTTATTGGTTTTTAACTTTAAGGAAAGGGATGAAAGAGCGGAGAAATGCAGTTGCTGAGTGATGATCAGACAAAGACCGGCAGCCCCTACCTAGTCCGCCGGGCAAGCGAGGAAGGGCAGGCGGTGGGGGAGGTTCAGTGCGCGCGCTGGGCGCCGCCAGGGCCCTCCACCGCCCCGCCCAGCAGAGAGAAGGCTGGATACCCCCCCACCTCACACACACTCCCCCACCACTGCAGTGCTGGAGGGGAGGCCCCTCCCAGATCCGCAGGAACAATGGGCTGGGGAGGGGGCAGGTGCGGCTCAGAGCGCAGCCCAGGGTGGGGGACCTGAGCCACCGACAGCAGGACCTGAGCGCAACGCGACTGTAGCTAAGCTACCCCTAGACTCAGTTTCCTTCCAGAGACTAGCGCTCCTGGCCAGGCGGAATTTGCCTTATGTCCCGGGCATCATCATTTCATCCTTACTAGGATGTAGCTCCCGGGAAAGCCTCGGGCTGCCTTCCCTCTCTGACGGCTCGTGCCTTGCGTCTGCAGGCCAGGGACGCATTGGCCCCTCCATGCGCCCAACTTTGCCCTTTTGGAACCCGCAGAGCGACGAATCTCGATATCCCCGCCCACCAGTCCGCATAGCGGGCGAAATCTTGATTTACAACCGGAGCCCGGAGACCCGCTCCTCCTCTCCTCTCTCTCTGGGTCCTCTGGGTCCCCTGCCCTCGCCCCAACGCGGGCGCTCTAACCACGCTCCCCAAATAACGCAGCCCCGCTACATTTGCGAGCTCCCAGCCTCCGTCCTCTGTGCAGGGAGGAGACAGCCAAGTGCCGCAGCTTCGCCCTCCCCCGCCCGGAGGATCCCCGGGGTCGGGCGAGGAGGGTGGGGAGATGTGGCCGGAGCTGCAGCCTCCACCCCTGACGCGCGCATCCGGCCCGGGGTGGGGCAAGCGGGACAGGTCCAAATCTCTGCTGTCCTCAGGTCCCACCCCCGCCTCGCTGAGTCACCGAAAACCGCTGGGGATATGGGGCCACCTAGACGCTGGCCCTACACCCGGCCAGCGCGGACGGCCAGCACAGCGCGCGAGGGATGGACACTGCAGCCAGGGTGCCGGGCGGGGGCTGTGGGTCCCGCCGCAGTATCCGCAGCCTGGCCCGAGCGCAGCGCGTGAACCTCCGGCCCCGGGTCCCAGCCGCGAAGGCAGCATGGTGCGGGCGACCCTTCCCCTGGGCGCGGGGTGCGCGGCCCAGCGAGCCCCGTTCCTCTCCGTGCCGCGCCCCGCGCTCACCTCGCGGCCCCGCGTCGCCGCCGGCCTCCTTGTCCGCCA
>NW_006399756.1:14056473-14085300 GCF_000299155.1 Elephantulus edwardii | reverse complement strand
GGCCCGGGGCCGCGCTTGGCCCGTGGACGCCGAGGGCTGGGGGCGCGCCCGGTGCAGTCGCTCGCGGGGAGCACACAGCCCGGCTCGCGCGCCCACTCCCGGGGAGACACAAGGTGTCAGGGCCTCGGCCTTCTGCCAGCCCACCCAGCGCTCTCCCCAAGATGCCTCCCGGGGGCCCGCTATTTTATTGCTCCCCACTCTGGCCCCAGAAGCAATAGCCCAAAAGCCCAGGCAAAGGCCAACTCCGTGGAGCCTAGCGGGCGAGGAGCCGGGCTGCAGGGACACGCTGGCCTCGCCGCGGGTGGCCGCCTCCAGGCCGCCTGCAGGACTCCATGGCAACTTGGATTCCAGGGAGGCGTTTGCCTTCAAGGCTACATCGTGCCTTCCATATATGGGTTCCTGGCCAGGGCTCTTACAAGTCTGAGAATAAGGACATTAATAATTCAAGGCTTTGGCGGTAAGTGATTCATTAGCCCTGTCGTTCGATTCTGCCACACTCGGGCCACTGGCACCTGTTCCAGGCTCTGCTGAGTCCCCGTCGCTCTCAGCAGTAGACTCTTCTGGGCTTCATTAGGACCGTCTGTGTCCCTGGGCTGGCTGCGAAAGTGCCTCATCTCCTCTCATTCTCTTTACGCAATTATCAGAGGAGGATGGTGGTCCCTATTCTGCAGATAAGGAAACCGAGGCTTAGAGGACTTAAAATGCCTCCACTGTCATATACAGTGAGCCACCAGCTGAGGTACACACTCAGGTAGTGACCATCACTCCTAAGATGGGCTTGTCCCCCCAGAGAGCCCCTGGGAGTCCCCTTCATGAACAGGGGTCAGCAGAAGCCTGGCCCTGATCTGAAGGAGGAGGCAAAGTCAAACAAAACAAAGCAGAAAGAACCTTGTTCTCCTGCCTGTGTTAAAAATCCCAGCTCCACAGCACCAGTATGGGGAGTATGGGGAACCTGGGGGAGTTCCTTCTTTGAGTTGGCCTGTACTCATCAGCGAATGGATGTAACAGGAGGCTTCAGAGGGTTACAGCAGGATGGCTCTCATAACCTGCTTAGCTTGGGAGCTGGTGGTGCTGGTGGTGGTGGTGCTGGTGGTGGTGGTGGTTGTTGTTATGTGCCATCGACTCGTTTGCGACTCATAGCGACCCTATGTACAACAGCCCTAAACTCTGCTCTGTCCTGTGCCAATCTCATTGCCTCTGACACACCCATCCCGATTACCCCAGTCACTGAATCAATCCATCTCATAGAGGGCCTTCCCCTCCTGCGCTGTCCCTCCACCCTATCCAAGGACTGGTCTCTCCTAACAACATGTCCAAAGTATGTTAGAGCCTCAGAATCCTTGCCTCCAAGGAGCCACCCGGTTTAACCCTTTCCAGGATGAATCTGTTTTCCTAGCAGTCCATGGTACTCTCAATACTCTTATCCAGCACCACAGCTCAAAGGCATCAATTCTCCTTCTATCCTCCTTGCTCATTGTCCAAAAGGCAGTCACTTATAACATCGTAATAGGGAAAAGAGTGACACTGTCAACAATTTCCTCTTACTTAGATCCACAATCAACACCCTTGGTACCAGCAGTCAAGAAATTAAGACATTGTCAATGATCCTTTCTTATGAGAACTGAATTTAAGTGATCCAACTCAAATTCGTTTCTACCACTGAGACAACATTGAAGAAGAAAAAAAGAAGTTAAGATACTGCATTGTGAGAGTCAACGGTCAAGGACCTCTCCAAAGTGCTAAGGAGCAATGATGTCAGTTTAAAAACGAAGGTGCACCTGATTCAAGGCACGGTCTTTTCCTTTACTCACGATGCACCTGAAAATTGAACAATGAGTAAAGATGACAGAAGAATCGATCCCTGTGAGTTGTGGAGCTGGATAGCCCATGGTCATCCAAAAGTACAAATAAGCATGTCTTGGAGAAAGTGCAAACAGGGTGCAAGGCAGGAATGGTGAAGCCTCACCTCACATATTTTAGCCATGTTGTTAGAAGGGGCTATTCCTTGCAACAAAGACCTCATGATTGGAAAGGTGGTCAGAGAAAAAGCCTAGCAATAAGCTCAAGTATGTCAGAGATGTTTGCCAAGACTGCCAGATGACGGCGCAGGATAGGGCAGGGTTCAGATCCATGGTTCTTAGGGTCACCATGAGTTGTAGTTGACTCAACAGCACCTAGCAACAATTTTTAAGTCAAGGAGTTCTGATGGCTTAATGGTAATGGGTTGTGCTGCCAACCCAAAGGCACATGGTTCAAATCCACCAGCTGGCCCTTGGGAGAAAGATAGTTTCCTCCTGTGCAATTTACATACAGCCTCTAAAATCCTGCTGGAGGGTCAGTCAGCTGAGTCAGTTCCCACTTGATGACACACAACAACAATGACAACATTCTGAAGTCATTGGTATCTTTTTAAGAGTGGGCATGGTCATTGTTCAGTGTTATAGACAGTGGGGTGACATATGACACTCCTAGAATGGGACCAGTGTGTCCCCACCAAGTGTCCTCTCTTTGTAAAGGCTGCCTGCTTACTGTCCTGATGACCCGTCTTCTCAGAGGGAGACCTGAGAGCTGGGTTCTCAGTGAGGGGCCTGGAGGCCTCCAGCCTTTGGCTACCAGATGCAGGAAGGAGGAAGGGCCGAAACCATTGTCATAGGTGACAGGCTGGCCAAACAGGCTTAGGAACAGAGGGTAAGGTCTGGCTCTAGACTCTTCATGGATTCTACCGCTGCCCGCCGCCCCTTCCCCCAGCTCTGTTCAAGTGTCCCCACTGAGAGAAGCTGACTGTGCTGAGGCCACATGGATTGGACATGAGGTGACAGGTATGGGCACGCTGTCACTGAGCACCAGCATCAAAGAGGAACACACCTGAGTAAAGGACACCAGGAAGAACCTTCTAGTAACTGTAGTTCCCATGATCCACCTAGTGCTCACAACCATGCCGAGCCTCCTTCCTATTCCATCTACAGAAAAGTGTCCCAACTCCTTACAGTGACTTTCAGTGACGCTGACAATATCATGCTTCCTCAGCAGCAGCGTCTCCGCCAAGGAGCTGTCCCTGTACCCGGCCTTCCTCTGCCAGGGTCCAGCTGCTTTTCCCCTCCTGTGAGCACCCCATTCCTCCTCCCTCCTTTATGTGTGCCCCAGACCAAGGCAACCAACCCAGAGAAGCCTTGCACCCAGGCTCCCTCGCACCCCAACATTCGACACCCCTCTGTTTTTCTTCTGCCGGACCTCAGACAACACTCACTAGCCCCTCTCCATCCACCCATGTGTGTCTGCTCCGCTTCTGAAGCTTGCTCTGTAATCCCTACCGCCAGCATCCTGGCCAGGCCACCTGACCCTGTCCTGCTCTCCATCCATCTTTTCTGTCCCTTCCCATTGCTCCAACTCCGTCTCCCCCTCTCTCCTGCCAACCCTCCCAGCCACTTCCTCCTATTCTGGAAATCTCGGACGAGCTGAAATCATCCTGTGCACATCCTACCTGCAGCAGCCTGGAGAAGCACCCCCACTTGAGCATGGACTCAGAAAGCCTTCCCTGTCTCTCCCATTCTCTCCTCGTGTCCCCTCTCCATCAGGGACCCAAGCCTGAGGACAAGCCAGCATGTCCCAATCAGCAGAAGCAGCCGAGCCCCACTCATCCGCCCAGTGCCGTGGAAAGGCCCAGGGCATCTGCTGCCTTCATGGTGGAGCCGAGGCACAGTGAGGTGAGGACACGTGAGGAGATAAGAGGTGACATGCAGGCCCAGCGCTGGGAGCCGAGAGCATGAAGGAGTCTTGATTTTCAGAGAAGCAGAAAAGCAGTACGCACACAGCCCTGAGTCGGCCTGCTTGAATGGGGGTCACCGTCATTTAGTACCACCCTGCTGACCACACAGCACTGCCCCGGGCTCACCCGCTTCTCAGCGGCTCTCCCCATCTCTGCGGCTGTTAGCAGCTGCCGAGTCAGCCCCAGTTCATGGAGCCCTTCGGATGATGGAGCTCACCTGCTCAGTGCTGCACCATCTCCTTGGTCAGTTACACACTGGACCCTTGTGACCCATGCAGTTTTCACTGGCTGTTTTCAGCAGCAGGTCGCCAGGCCTTTCCCCCACGTCTGTCCTGCTCAGGAAGGTCCACTGACACCTGCCCCGCAGAAGGTCACCCAAGGTCACCAAGCTAAGAAAATGAGCTGAGACTAGAACTCAGAATTCTTTAGGTTGTCTGTCTTCCCCTCTAGCTCAAGCTGCCAAAGGCAGGCTGGCCATGTGCATACCTGTGACAGACCTCAGCATAGACATGGTGCCGTAAGTTACACATCAAAGGACCTTTACTTGGACCCTGAGTCCTTCCCCTAAGATCTTTGCCCCAGATGTTCCCCTGCCGATGGGTTTCCCCTGTTCTGCTCTCAGAGACTCTCCAGGGACAATTCATGCATACGGAAGCCATAGCTCAGAAACAGACCCAAGTCGTCATCACATCACCTCCATCGGAGGTGGAAAGGACTCGACATGCCAAGGAGGGTGCAGATTGAACCCTTCAGCTCCACAGTGGGGCGGGTGCAAGAGGAAACATGGGATCAGCCGAGCCAGGGTTCACATCCAGACTCAGTCACGCCCCTGATCCCCACCCTGGTGGCCTGTGGAAACACATCTCGCAAAGCCTGGTTTTAGAGGTATCAAATTGAGCTAATAACTGGATGTGGGGTAACTACATGAGATAACAGATGAACAACACCCAGAATAAGGCTGAGCTACGTAAACTGCCATCAGGGACCTCTCCAGAGTGCTGAGAAGCAAAGATATCAGTCTAGAGACTAAAGTACACCTGATCCAGGCCGAGATCTTCACAATTACTTGTTATGCATCAGAGACAGTAACTCAGAGGAAGAATTGATGCCTTTGAGTTGTGGTGCTGGAGAAGAGTCTTGGACATACCATGGACTGCCAAAAAAGACTAATAGGTCTGCCTTGGAGAGGGTGAAATCAACTTTCTGCTTGGAGGCTAGGATTTTGAAGCTCCGTCTCACATGCTTTGGACATGTGGCCAGGAGGGACTGATCCTTGGACAGGGACCTCATGCTCGGAAGGGTGGAGGGTCAGCACAGGAGAGAAAAACCCTGGATGAGATGGATTGATACAGTAACAAGGGCAACGGAGGGAGGTGTTGGAGTCAGTGAGACTGGCTCAGGACAGGGCAGGCTTCAGAGCTGTTGTATAGAATCACTATGAATTGCAGGCAACTCGACAGCACATAACAACAATAATAACATGTACAATGCAAACTACAATTTCTTATTATTGTCATTATAATTGACATAGTTAGATTATAGCAGAAAAGGTCTATTTTGTCTGGATTATAAATTACAAAAGAGAACTGTTTCTAGGCAAATGTTTCCTGACTGATGAAGATAGAAAATATGGGGTGAGCAGATTATTTTTTTAATGTTTATTTAAAAAAACTGGTTATTAGTATGGGAAAGATTGGTACTAGTCCAAATTTGAGCTTTTATTAGAGAAATTTCTGGTAAAATTGTGCTTCAGACTTGATGTCACATCGCCAGGGTGCTGTCTATAAATGGAATTGCCATCAAAGCATTTCTAGCAGGACGGAGATTCAGACCGGCCAGCAAAGGAGTCTGGATGGAGGCCCAGTGGGTTACTTATTGGGCTGCAAGTCGAAAGACGGGTGATTTGAATCCACCAGGTGATCCTCAGATGAAAGGTGGGTACTCTTTTTCCTTAAGGGTTTACAGCCTCAAAATCCCTGGGGAGGGTTTGCCAGGAGTGAAAAGGTACTCAACTGCAGTGGTCTTAGGAACCTTGCTGGGGTGTGTGTGTAACATATCAGGTGTCACCAAGAGGCTGGCAGTTCTAATCCACCAGCCACTCCTCGGGAGAAAGATGGGCAATATTATCCTCTAAAGACTTAGAGCCTTGGGCTGAACATAGAAATTCCATACGACCCTGCTATTCCGCTACTTGGAATAGATCCCAAGAAAACGAGAACTGAGGCACAAACAGATACACCAATGTTCATAGCAGCGTTATTCACCATCGCAAGAACATGGAAACAGCCCAGATGTCCAACCACAATGGAATGGATTGAGAAATTACGGAACACCCACACAGTGGAACACTATGCAGCACGCAGGGGCAATGATTTTGTAAATCACTACCTAAGGAAGGACTAGAGGGAATTATACTGAGTGAACTAACTCTGTCCTATAAGGACAAATATTGTATGAGACCATTATTGTAGAATGAATATGAGGATCACAGGAGGCGGGGAGCAGAGAGGTGAGGATGGGCAGTGGAGGTGGGGGGATGACAATTTGATGGGTGAAGGGAGGAGGAAAGATCTGGTATGAAAAAAAAAGTATACAAACTTTGTAAATAAACCAGCATAAAATAAAATAAGATTTGTAAAAAACGACTTACAGCCTAGGAAACTTATTGGAGGGCTAACGTGAGTCAGAGCAATGTGAAAACAGTAGGTCTGGGGTTAGTACAGCATTGGGCGGGGTTTTGTCTCTTGTACATAAGGTTGCTGTGGGTCAGAGCCAACTCATTGGCAACTTACAGCAACGACGACAAGAGGACAAAGCCTTTTGGGGATCTTCCAGGGTATGACCCACTCCTCTAACTCTGACCTCTGTTACATTTTAAAATGGGATCATCCAGCCAAATCCCGGTGGTCAGTTTATTCATCCTTTCCTGCTTTCCACGCCATCTGCTGTGACTCAGTTGCCCATTAACATTCCAAAACACCCTTCACATATACAAGAGTGAGTGGGGCCCTTCCGGGGGAGAGATCCACAGGCCAGCGGAAACAAATTCTCAAAATATCATAAATCACTCAGGCCTGCAAAGTGGACTTTAGAAAAACGTCTGTCCAGGTAATGGAGGGTTAGCCAGTTTTCCAAGCATTTCCAGCAGCAGAAGGAGCATTATCTAGGGCTCTTCTCCCTGAAACATCCTCAGAATTGCTCCAACCGTGGTCCTACAGAGCTCCTGGTGCAAAAGAAAGTGGGTCATCCTGGAAGCCAAAGCTTCAAGGCAGACAGGGCAGTGAGACAAGACTCGGGAGGAAAACCAAGATGACCACATCTCTCCCAGGGCCCCAGTGAACTGTGGACTAGACAAGGAAAGGTTCTGTATCACAGGAAAACCCAACGTCTACCCTCTCTAGCCCAGCTCACAATCTACCCAATGGTACCTAGTATCTGATGCACCTGGCCTGATGGTCCTGCCACAGACACAGCTCATGTCAGCCTCACGCTCTGCTGCCCTCTCATGGGCTGACCTGGAAGGTCACCTCCTCAGAGGGGACCTCGCTGACCCATATGTCCTCCTGCAGTAAATCCTGTCACCATTTATCTCTACAGCACTTAATACCTTATGCTCATCCTGCTTATTTGCATATTGTGAGCCTCCCCCATTAGTTAGTACCCTCAATAAAAAAAATGAAGGGCATTTAGCAAAACACTTGCTGTGTGCTAGACATTGTCCTAAGCACCTGACATCAGTTGTTCTCTTCTAGCTTCACACCTGTGCACAAGAAGGAACCACACAATTATTGTCCCCATTTTATAAAGAAACTGAGGCCAGAGACTCATAGTGGCTACTCAAGGCCTAAGTGTCAGAGTCAGAATTGCTGTTATTATTGTTAGTTGTATTCAGATGGTTCCAGTTCATAGTGACTCGATGAACAGCAGAAGGAAGCATGGTCCGCTCCTGGACCATCCTCACTGTTGTAGACACAGGGCCCATCAGAGTCAGAAGTGGTGCCTGTAATTCTGATCTTAGAGAGCTCTGATGGTCCAGCACGTAAGGAATTGCGCTGCCAACCCAAAGGCTTCGCAGGAGGAAGATGAACCATCTCCTCCTGTGCGGTTTACAGCCTCTGAAAACCTGCTGGAGGGTGAGCAATGAGTCGATTCTGACAACACGACACACAACAACAACTGTGATCTCAGCAGAGCACCCACGGCTGCTCTCCCTGTAGAGAACATGTGCCTTGACTATGCCCCCTACACCCTGCCCGGCACCTCACACAATACAGGCCTTCAAGAAACGTGTGCTGAATGAAGCAATCAGCGATCAGGTTGGAAGGCACCTCACAGTTTGCAAAAGCACCATCACATCTCTGGTCTCACGTGAACCCCATATCGCCCCTATAGGGGAAACGTCAACACTGCTCACCTCCTTTTAACAACATTTGCACGATGAGAATACAGAAGGGCCCTTGAGATCACGAACGACCTTGGTTTGAGATCACAATCCCAGGGGGCTGCTTCCAGCCATTCCTTTGTTTCCAATCTTGTGTTTGTTGCATTTTAAAACTTCATCTACTTTTGTTCATTCTACTCAACAATGCATCTGTTTGTTTTCTAAACAAAATTATTGTTGTTGTTAGGTGCCATCACCTAGTGTATGACTCACAGTGACCCTGGCAACTGATCTGTGTTGTATCCCTCTGGACAGTGTCGTATCCCTCTGGACACTGTCCTATCGCTCTGGACTCTGTGCCATCCTCACAATGTCTGACACACACCCAAGCCCACTGCAGCAGTCACCACAACAGCCCACCTGGTTGAGGATCTCCCTCTCTTCCTCCACCTCTCTACCTTCCCAAGGATGATGTCCCTCTCCAAGGAAGTTGCTAAGTGCCCTCAAATCGAAGCTGACTCATAGCTGACCCTCCAAAGGGTCTTCAGAGGCTATAAATTGCATAGAAGGAGGTTGTTCATCCTTTCCCTGTAGAGCGGCAGGTGGGCTTGTGTTGGGGAATGTTAGGGAGGAGAGGGAAGCCTCTGGCCGGGGCTGATCGCCTAGCTCCAGATAAGTGCAAGCCTATGGCTGCCACATCTGTTGTGGTGGGAGTGGTCTGCACTGAGCTGAGGTTCTCCTGTCCAAGCCACATACTCCACGTTTACAAATCCACCCCACTCTGTTTTCCAGTTTACTTGCTTGTTGATAACTGTCCTGTAACCTCCAATAAAGTTGAGTGGGCTCGCTGCAGAGCTTCTGGAGTGGTATGTCTCTGTCACACTTACTGCTGTCAGGGTGTTGCTGCTCCCCGCCAGCAAATGGACAGTGAGAGATGAGGGAAGCCAAATATCAAATTTACTAATAGTAGACCAAATGCTATATCAGGAAATGAGGGATGCTTAATACAAGCTGAAGGTCACCTTGTGGCACTAAGGTGTTCCCTAAGAGTCAACATTGTTCTTAGTTTGTATCAACTGAATCCCTCCCTCCTGAGATTAGCATAAAGAGGAACTTAGCCTTGTCTGTAAAAGACTTCACCATTATCCTTTCTGTTTTGTACCTCCTTATGATTTTACTTTGTTTACCTTCCTTATGATTCTAAAGAAATACTCAGAGAAACATGGCTTGGGGCCTTCAGTCAGGGGAACTGTTGGCCCCCTGTTTTTCACACTCTGGTTCTAGATCATTCCTGGTAGTCTGTCTCATTACTCATTATTAATAATTACAAAATTATTTCATTCTTTGGGACCCTCGGTCTGCAACAGATAGACATGAAGCTGGCAGCACAACTCCTTACTGCTACACCAGCAGAGTGTAACATCTTATATTTCCATTACTTGTATATACATACATGTTATATATTAGATATATATTAGTTACATATATGTATGTTATATATTAGAGAATTTCAAGCATCTATAAAATTAGAGAAGGTAGTATAATAACCATTGCTAAAATTACACAAATTACTTTTTTTTATCTTTTAAAAAACGGTCTTTCAAGTAAAATTGATTCTCCCAGGAGGGGAATTCACAGGAGCGCTCATTTGCACTCAATGTGTAAATTGCCGTCAATGTTGCTGTTGTCAGTTGTGGTGAAATTGATTTCAGCTTGTGGTGAGTCCGTGTATGTGGAGCACAGCTGCTCCACAGGGTGCTCAAGGCTGTGACTTTTCCAAATCAGAGCTCTAGGTCAGCTGGTCAGCCTGTCGAGGTGCCTCTGCGTAGTTTCAAACCACCAACCTTTTGACTAGTGTAGTGCTTGGGGGACTCCTGGGCTCACTGCATTTTCACAGCTCCTCTCCTCCACAAGAAGTTCAAACACATTCCATGTCACATAGGGAAGTTAAGAATGGGGGTTCTTTATAAACTTACAATAAAGTCTCAATTAAAAAAAAAACACCAAAAACAAAAACGGGAGACTAAGTCACTTGCCTGAAGCCTTGGCACCAGAGGAGACAGAGCCCAGGAGTCACCAGCTTCCCTGCCACTCTGAGGTAAAAGCAGGGTCTCAATGACAAGTCAAAGGCATGAGTGTCCAGTTTACTTCCAACCCAAAGCTGCCATTAAAGTTGTTGTTGTTGTTTTGTGCCATCGAGTAGCTTGCAACTCAGAGTGACCCTATATACAACATCTCTGAACCCTGCTCTATCCTGTGTCAACCTTACAGTCTCTGACACATCTAACCCATTACTCCATTCACGGAGTCAGTTCATCTCATTGAGGGTCTTCCTCTCTTCTGTTGTCCCTCCACCTTCCCAAGCATGACACCCCTCTCCACGAACTGGTCCCTCCCTGCAACATGCCCAAAGTATGTCAGACCAAGCTCTTCAGAATCCTTGCCTACAAGGAGCAGCTTGGTTCACCCTCTCCAGGATGAATGTGTTTGTTCTCTTAGCAGTCCATGGTATATTCAATACTCTTCTCCAATATCACAGCTCTAATTTGTAGAGTTTCCAAAAGTGTCCACTCCTAATCAGACCAGATATCGAGTCATTCCTTCATCTGCTCCCTTATTCACTTGCTCATTCATTCCACCAGACACACATGATCTCTCTGTGCCAAGTCATAACAGCTAGCGTCAGTAGAAAGAGGAGAGACCAACAGTTAAGACCAGATTAAAGTTAGAGCTTGACCCAGGCAGAATGTACAAGAACATGCTGCAAGGCCTCCTTCATCCTCTGTCCTCAGCAAGGCCACTGAAGTCAGGGAGAAGAATGGTGGAGTGTGAGTCGGGGAGTTAGATCGTACAAGGGCTCTATCCTTTCCTAGATGTGTGGCCTTGGCTATGTTTCCTACCTTCTCTGGCTCATTTATGTAAGGGAAAACAAAACTCGCTGCTGTTGATTCTTCCTCACATCATTGACCAAGGACGATAAACCCCCACACCCTAGAGTTGGTGGAAGATTGCATTAGCTCATGCTCAATCTGGCAGCTGCGACAAAGAAAGGTCTCCATCAATGCTCGCCATTCTAACTGGCTATCACCCACAAGCAGCTCTCTCTCAGTAACGCGTCCCAGCTTGCCTGAGAGAGGCAGGAACTTTGTAAAAGCGCCTACACATTGGAGAGCTGGCTACTCCTCGGAAAGTCTGGAAGTTTGGAAAATGTCAACAATGAAAACCCTCAGCCTTCCCCACTCAGCTGGCCAAGAGATGATGGGCTCATGTGAGTAGAACAATCCGGTGGTCACTGGAGCAGAGACAAAATGCTCGTTGTGTCCTGCTGGGTGCTGGCACACTGGTTCACATTCCACGATCCTGCAGGGCAAGCCCGTGGCAGCTCAGGCAGGATGGTCAAGCAAGGGCTTCAGGTCAAGTACGACTGTGTCCCAGCCCAGCCTGTCTCCAGAAACTCATCCTACAGGTGGATAAGGACCGCGTGGATTCAGAAGAGGACCTGGGGCATGGCGGGCACTTTGCTAGGCGCAGTCTCTGCTCTGACCCGGGTTGGAGAAGGGGATCTGCTCTCAGCCCCACCTCCTGGACCAGGCTCTGCCACATGCTCTCTCTAGGGCTGAAGGCATGTCACTGAGCTTCTCTGATGCCCTGTCTCTTCTGTATGTAGCTATTAGGTGCCATCACGTTGAGCACAACTCATAGCAATCCTATAAACCCTGTCCTATCCCGAGCCGTCCTCATCATCTCTGACACACGTAAGCCCATCGCTATAGTCGCTGGGTCTACCCACCTTGTTGAGGGTCCCCCTCTCTTCTGCTGACCCTCCACCTTTCCAAGCATGATGTTCCCTTCAGAAGAACAGCATCTCCTTGGGATGTGCCCGAAGTATGAGAGTGAGCGAGGAAGCTTGGTCATCTTTGCCTCCAAGAAGCACTCTGGCTGCAACTTTCCCCAAGACTGTGAATAAAATCGCACTTATGCTTCCGACCTTATCCTGCTGGTGGTAGCAGAGAGAACAGGTCACCACCCTAAGGCAGAGTCCTCGGTTTGCTTCTTGTTCACCTGTGGTCTTGAGAATCCTTTGTTACTGTTGTCATTATCGATAAGTGCTTTCAAGTTGGAACAAGTGCTTTCAAGTTGGAACCACGCAGAGCTGACCCTCCAGCCAGTTTTCAGAGGCTGTAAATCACACAGGAGGATATTACCCGCATTTCTCCCATGGAGTAGCTGGTGGATTCCAACCACACGTTTACAGGTGGCAGCAAAACTTCTTAACACGAGACCACCAGAGACTCTTGGGCAGTGCAAATGGTTCAAGTGCTTGGTTGCTGATTCAAAGACTGGCAAGACAGAAGAAAGGCCTGGTGATCCACTTCCCCTCAAAAAAACTAGAGCACAGATGGATCCTGGCATGTAGGGGGTCACCATGAATTAGAAGCAGCTCAACTGCGTCTGGTTAAAAGTTTGTGATCTACTTTCTTCTTCTTCTTCTACTACTACTACTACTACTACTACTACTACTATTATTTTCCGCCTGGGATCATGGAGGCCACTGTGGAGAAGAAAAGAAAGATTTTCCTGCAGAGCCAGAAACCCTTAAGAAAAAGTGAAGGAATTTCATAGAATTAAGGGTCAAGTGTCTGAGAAAGAAGTTTTTCCAAAAGATGTTTCCAAAGGCAAGAAGGAAGCTTATCTATGAAAAGGTTAAGCGCTATCACAAAGAATATAGGCAGATGCACAGAGCTGAGATTCGAGTGCCTCGGATAGCAAGGGAAGCTGGCAAATTCTATGTAATTGCAGAACCCAAGCTGGCATTTGTCATCAGGGTCAGAAGTGTCAACAGCATGAGCCCAAAGGCTCGTAAGGTGCTACAGCCCCTTTGCCTTCACCAGCTCTTCAATGGTACCTTTGTGAAACTCAACAAAGCTTCAGTTATCAGGCTGAGGACTGTGCATGGGGGTACCCAAACCTGAAGTCTGTCAGTTAACTGATCTATAAAGCATGATTATAGCAAAATCATTAAGAAGTGAATTGCTCTGACAGACAACACTTTGATTGCATGATCTCTGGGTGAATATGGCATCGTCTGCACGGAGGATCTGATTCAGGAGATCTATACTGTTGGCAAACGCTTCAAAGAAGCCAACAACTTCTTGTGACCATTCAAATTCTCTTCTCCACGAGGGGAAATGAAGGAAAAGACCACTCATTTTTTGTAAGGTGAAGATGCAAGCAACCAGGAAGACCAGATCAACAGACATCATAAAAATGAACTACGGTGTGGTCAGTTAATAAAATAGTGACTCCTTTCGAATTGAAAAAAGAAAAGTCTGTGATCTTTCCAAACAGCTTGGTATGGGTACAATGACAGACACAGAGACCAATGCAACAGAACTGAGATCTCAGAAGTAAATTCATACACTTATGGACAGCTGATCTTTGACAGAAGCCCATAGACTATTAAATGAGCAATGGAGAGTTTATTTAACAAATGGTGTTGGCAAAAGCTAGGTAATCATTTGCATAATAATTTTAAAAATCCATTCATTACACCATATACAAAACTAACTCAAGAAGAATCAGATACTAAATGTAAAACCTAAGACCAGAAATATTATCGAAGAAAACATACAGTGGCTCTAATTTATGGTATCAACAGGCTCAGTCATAAGGGGAAAATGCACAAAACAGAAAAAGCATGCTAGCTAAATGGGACTTCATAAAAATTGAATTATTATATATGTCAAAAGCCAACTCCAGAAGAGTAAAAATAGAATTTATAGATTAGGAAAAAATTATGTGGTAATAGCATACCCAAAAAGGAACTAATTTCTAAAATTGATACAAAATTTTCCTACCTAAATGACAAAACTATAAACAATATAATTAAGAAATGGGCAGAGGACCTGCACAGACATCCAGGTGGCTGAGAAACACAGGAAATGCTCTAAAGCGTTAGCCCTTACCACATCCACTGCTGTCAATTCCACCTCCCAGTGGCCCTCCATTGGTTTTCTGAGACTATGAATCTTTGCTAAGGAAAAGAACAGGTTCAGCCTGGAGAAGGTTAAACCAGGCTGCTCCTTGAAGGCAAGGATTCTGAGGCTTCGTCTGACATACTATGGACATGTTCAAGGAGGGACCGGTCCTTGGAGAGGGATGTCATGCTTGGGAGGGTGTAGAGACAGCACAGGAGGGGAAGACCCTCTATGAGGTGGATTGATTCAGTGACTGGGGTAATCAGGGTGGGTGTGTCAGAGACAGTAAGATTGGTTGAGGGCAGAGCAGGCTTTAGGTCTGTTGTACACAGGGTCTCTATGAGTCGTAGGCAAGACGACGGCACATAACAACAACATGAATCTTTGCAGGATAAGAGAGCTCGTCATTTCCCCCCTGGAGCAGCGATGGATTCAAACCACCAACCTTCCAGTTATCAGCCTAGTGCTCAATGTGCTACGCCACTGGGGCACCTTCATTCACCATTCTCAACACCCAAACTTGCCTGTCTTCAAATCAGTTCCAAATCAAGCAGCCCTCCATTGGGTTTCTGAGGCAGTGAATCTTTACAGGAGGCATCTGTCTGTCCACCTTGCTCCTGTGCAGTGGCTGATGAATTCTAACTGCAGAACCTTCAAGTAACAGCCTGATGCGTTACACACTGTGCCACCACGAATCCTTTATTACGACTGTTGTTGTCAACTACGGCTCACAGAGAGCCTGCGAACCACAGAAGGAAACCGTACTGCCCTGCACCAAATTCACACTCTCTGCACCACCCTCACAATCTCTGCCATGCTCAGTGGCAGTTACTGTGTCCATCTATCAAGCTGAAAGTTGAAGATAGACACCACAATACAAAGGCATTAATTCGTCTTCTATCATCCTTAAACACCGTCCTGCTCTTAACTGTATAGCAAGTAACTGAAAGACCATGGCCTGAATCAGGTACACCACAATCTCTGGCATCATTTAACTGGCATTATTATTATTCCATAGAATTTTGGGGAAGTCTTTGACAGCAGACTTTTCCAATATAACACATCTTCATACTTCGTTACTGTTAGTACCAAGGGTGCTGATTTTGGATTCAGATAAGATAAAATAGTTGACATCTTTTCACCATCTATCATGATGGGTTGTGTGTTTGGGTTTTGGTTTTGTTTTTGTGGTGAGGGTTTTTATTTTATTAAAATTGAGATGTAAAGTCTGAAAGTTTGCAGAAAGGTGAAGGTAGTACTATTTCTTTAACACCCAAAAGGGTTGTTACTTTTGTCATCTGTACGGCCTAGAGTTCTGATAAAGTTCTAATATTGGAGCAAGAGGTGAAATTAAAGAAGGAAAAAAACAATCAAAATAGGCAAGCCCTTTAAAAAGGAAAGCTGTTGGTACTTTTTAAATTTTAGAAAATAAATAGAGTAAAAGGCCAACAGCTTACAAGGCAAAGGTCACAAAGAAATGTTCCCAAGTGAAAAACAAACGACTAAACGAACCCTACAATTCAGAACCTCTTTGTAGCTGACCATCTAGTGAGTTTCCAGAAGCTGTAAATCACACAGGAGCAGAACGTTCACCTTTCTCCTGAGCAGCAGCGAGTGGACTTGAACCACCTGCTTTAGAGTTGGCAGTGCAACTCCTTATGCATTAAGCCACCAGACTATGTAAACATGGATATCCTCAAGAAATTTATTCACCTCATAAGGAGAGCAGATATGCAGATAGAGATAGATATACTCACAGCCCTGTCTTACTTTCACAAACAACGTGCATAACACTAGGGAGTTTCCCAGTTTGCAAAAACCATATGAGAGTAACTCTATCCAGTAAATGATAAATAATCCAATGATGATGAGATTGTACTTAGATCCGTCCTTTCTCACATAGTTGGTGCCCTCATAGCCCGTCTAGCTGCAACACTTTAAAAGGCCATATGGTAACATTTTAAATGCTTGGATCGACTGATCTTTCTTTGAAAAAAAAATGCATCCTATGTCAAAAGGAAATGATTCAATTCATGCACTTATTTTAAAATGTCATCGGAGGCATGGAACACAATTGAAAGAAATTGCAATTATAATTCTGAAGGCCACATAGCAACATGGGAAGATGTCACAATATAACATGGTGTTACAAGAAAACAGGCAGGGCCAGGGTACAAGTCCAACGCCAGAAGCACGCCGGCAGCTGGACTGATACTAGCACATAGAAAAAGCGCACTGTTGTGCTCAGGTGGGGGATAATGGAGCTGGGGTTCTTTTCAGCCACCGTATAATTTCTTTTATGTCGGACTCTTTCTGCAAACTGTGTCCAAGACCGCCCATCACTTGCCGGGAAGAGTGGGGAGCTGGGTCCGGCCTCCTCCATGACTTACTCAGTCTGCACCATTTAATTTGGTTCCTAAATTGTGTTGCTGTTTCTTGAAATTGCTGTTCTCAAAACAAAGCAGCTGGTGTACGTGTGAGATCAGACGGCAAAGGCTCTCCAGCAAATACTTCATTAGAACAAACACACTCAGCTCTGTGCTGGGGCCAAGGAATGCCGCACGGGGCAGGAAATGTCAGTCCTCACACAAAGGCCTTCTGAGGCCGGAGAAGGCACTCGGATGGTTGCTCTCTCTCCCTCTAACTGGCATGGCTGTGGGCACTGGGCGTGCCCAGATCATCCTCCTCCCAGGGCCTTGTGGCCAGTTCTCAGCCTACTCCAGGCGATCTGACTCCCTGGGAATTGCATAAATGTTGAGTCTTTGCAAATGATTTGGAGTGATTCAGAGAGCTCCCTGCACCCTGAGTCTCTGGATGATGCCAATGGTTAACAAATGCCGCTGCTAATCAAAAGGCTAGAAGTTCAAGTCTACCCGGCATCCCCTCTGAAGCAGCCTGATGATACACTTCTAAAAAATCAGCATTGAAAACAGTTTCGTTATTGTTGTTGGGTGCCGTCGAATTGACTATGACTCCCAGCAATCCTATGCCCCACAGATCTGAACGGTGCCCTGCTCTGCCCACTCGTGTCCACCTTGCTGAGGGTCTCCGCTCTTTCTCTGAGCCTCTGCCTTTCCCAACATGATGTCTTTTTCTAGACCTGGCCCCTCCTGAGAACATGAGTTCTTCATGAACCCGCTTACTTGATGGCACAAGATCAATATTCCCAGTATCTGCGGAAAATGTAAATTTCAACACATGACAGTTAAATAAATGCCAGTAAATTATTAACGTGTAGGCTTCTTGTTTCTAAAAGGAGGCTTGTGTTTGTGTACTTGGATCTTGAGTTTCTGTGGTATTAAAAAAGGTAAAGTAAAATGCAGGCACACACACACACCTGGAGAAGCCAGAGAGGCCGACTGCATGTGAGATGTGGAGAAAAAAACAGAACACTGTCGTGAGTTTGATACAGATTCAAAGCATGTTGGAAAGAGACCTGGGAAAACCATCCTTTTTTTTTTTCTTTTTCTTCCCTTGAGTCAGATCCAACTGACACAGGAGGAGATTGTCCCTCCTTCTCCATCAGAGAATCTGGTGGATTCAAACTGCATGCCTTTGGGATTTCAGCACAGCTTCTTGCCACCAGGCCACCAGAGCTCCCTGGGATAACCTTCCTTTATCTAAAAGGTGAAGGTGGATGAAAACAAAAAGACGCAAACTCTGGGAAGACGGCCCTCAATCCTCCAGGGGGAACGGAGGTGCTGAAGGAAGTAACCATGAATGTGTGCTCTTTTGGGGTCTTGGGGGCTATACAGTGACCAAAACTGGGCTCTTTCTAAGGTCCTAATACAATCCTTCTTTGCACTTTCTTCTTGTTGTTGTTGTTGATTGCCATTAAGTCAAGATCAACTCAGTGACTCTGAACAAAAGACCTAATGCCTTTCCATAGCTATCGTTTCTCCAAGTTCATAGAGTTTCCAGAGGCATGTGGTTTAGGAAGTGGATGCCACTCCTGCTTCCCAACCTGTTTTACAACTAGAAGCTCCACCAAACACTGTCCACAATGGGAAACCATTCTGGTATTTGATATTCCCATGGCACAAGGTTCTGCCTAATGCAGTGTCTTAACACTATGGTAATAACAACATAGGTAATAACAACACTACGGAAAGTTTAAAATATTTTGAGAATGACGAAACACGTGACACAGAGACACGAAGTGAGCATAGGCTGTTGGGAAAAATGGCGCCAATAGACTTGCTGGATGCAGGGTTGCCACCAAGCTTCAACTAGTGAACAAATGCCTTCTGGGTGAAGTCTGATAAAATACAATGCAATCTAACTAAGTAAGCTTATATTAAATTATAGCTGTGTTTGTGTTACAACACTGCAACATTGCTCACAAACAACAGAATAGCAATAAGCATAAAAATAAGAAGAACACTGAGGCAACTATGGCATAGAAATAAACATTTGACATTAAAATTAAAAAAAAAAAGAAGAAGAACAAACTTACGAAGAGACCACCCAGAGAAAACCCTGCTCCAGGTCTGAGAGCCCCCCCGCCCCAGGACAGGAGGCCTGTCTCCTGTGCACATACGACCTCTGCCATCAGCAGATCCCCCTCTGACACACAGACTCCATCTATCTGCACAGAGAACTTCCCATGGGTGGTGGCAGATGCCACTGAGATGAGTATAAGTGACCTCTAGGACCAACAGATCTGAACCCCGGCTGGCCCTGAGCCAGCCTCACCATCTCTAAGGAACCCCTGAGCCCACTGCTATAATCACTTTGAGGGTCTTCCCACCTTTCGCTGACTATCTACCTTTCCAAGCATGATGTCCCATTCTAATGAACAGTCTCTTCTGGTAATTTATTCAGAATATGTGAGAAGCTTGGCTATCCATGCCCTCAAGGACCACTCTGGCTGTACTTTCTCCAAGATGTACCTGTTCTTCCAGCAGCTTATAGGATGGATGTTCAGTACTCTTTCTCCAACACCACAGCTCAAAGGCATCAATTCTCCTGTCATCCTTATTCACTGTCCAGCATGTGATTGAAAATGAGGAGCTTCTTCTCTCCTATGGGTAAGACTCCAGCTAGCTCAACCTAGCTAGTTCAGACCTCTCTCCTATGTGTAGTTTAGATCTGTCTATAACCATAGATTCCTCCTATATATAGACCACCTATGTCTATACAAGCCAGTTGTCTCCTATGCCTTAACTACACATCTCTGCACATCGAGCCTCCCTCCTCTGTGTGGTCTATACCTGTCTACACAGTGACTCTGTCTTCTGTGTAAGGACTGGTCATTTCTGTCTATACAACAAGCCTCTTCGGTGAATGTACTCCCTCTGTTTATAGAGTGGAGCTCCCCCATGAGCAGACATCATCTGTCTGTATGGTGTGGATGTGACTCTGTCTCTCCACTCACACAGGGACTGACTCCAGAAGGGTGCGGCCGGGGACCCTCCATCTGGGGCCTTGGCCCAGAACAAAGTCAGAACTGGCCTGTGTCCCAGCTGGGGGCCAACTCCGAGCAAACACAAAGGAATCTTTTTTTCTTTCCCTCATGTACAAAATATGTTCCGGATGGGGAGTTCTGCTGGGTTATGAGATTCAACTCAATTGGAAAAGATCATCTGAGGTTTCCCAAGAAAGTCAGATTTAAAGACTATATAGACTGAAGCTTTATTTTTATCCAGAATAATCATGAATTATGAAAGTCACTGGCGAGAAGCTAGGGGAACAGTGGGCTTTTGTGGGGGAAGGAGAAGCATGGGTAAGAGCCAGACCACTGGAAAGACTATGCAAGGACCACTGAGTGGTGAGGGCGGTCAGCAATGGCCTCTGGGGATTCCCTGTATCTGTTGTTGTTGTTGTTGTTGTTGTTGTGAAGTGCCTTCGAGTCGCAGGCGACTCATAGCGACCCTATGAAGGAGAGTCCTCAATGCTTGGGTGTCTTTCGTCATCTCTCCAGGTTCATAGGGTTTCCAGAAGCAAGCTATTACGGAAGTGGATGCCACTCCTCCTTCCAAACTTGTATCCTTTAGGGGGTGGTTTTCCTAGAACTTCTGAGACTGAAGGTAAGTTAACTTTGACCAACATGAATTTGGTCCCCTTGGACCTGCTAGAGGTCTCCTATTATCCTTGTCAAGACAGTGGGGCATTTTTATATCACCTGGTGTGGGAACACCTCCACCTGGTTAGCCTGAGACTGTCCTTGGTGTTAGTTAACCAAAAGGCCAGCAGTTCAAACCCATCAACTGGCCTGTAAGAGGAAGCTGTGACAAGCTGCTTCTGTAAAGATTACGAGAGCCCTGGTGGTGCGGTGGCCACGCTCTCAGATGCAGCTCCGAAGGCTGAGAGTTGGAACCCACGAGCCAATCTGCAGAAGAAAGATGTGGCAGCCGCTTCTGTAACGATAACAGCCTGGGACACCAAGCGGGGCATTGTACGGCGACCCCCAGGAATGCTGTGTCAGACCTTAGGGAAAAACTGAAAGCCTCCAACTCTTTGCCTTTGTAAATAATGCTGCAGAAGACATGGGTGTGTCTGTATTAATTTGTGTTGTCTCTCATTTTTTTGGGATAGATACCAATTAAAGGGATTGGTAAGAAGCTCGGGTGGCTCAGTGGTAAGGAGCTACACTGACAGCTCAAAGGCATACAGTTCGAATCTACCAGGTGCTCTACACACACACACACACACACACACAAGATGGGAAATCTCCTCATTTACAACCTCTGAAAACCTGCTGGATAGTCAGCTTTGGGCCAGCTCAGTCTTGGTGATACACGACAATAACAACAGGTGAGATTGCTAGATCAAATTCTAGTTCTATATCAGAGTGGAGGGGCGGCGAAGGAGAGGAAGACCTTCGATGAGACGGATCGATTCTGTGACTGGAGCAGTGGGAATAAGTGCGTTTGGGATGGCTAGGCTGGCACAGGGTAGAAGAGTGTTTAGAGCTCTTGTACAGGGTCGCTATGAGTCGCAAGCAACTCGATGGCACATAACAACAACAACAACATATGAGGCACGTGGCAAACTGCTTTCCACAGCAGTTGTACCTTTTACATTCCCACTAGTAATGGATGAGAGTTCCAATCTCTCTACACCCACACCCTTTCCAGTATTTGCTGTTTGCGGTCTTACACAACTCTGCTATCGCTGCTGGAGTGAGGTGATATCTAATTGTTGTTTTGATTTGCATCTCTTCAGCAGCTAAAGATCTTGACCGTTTCTTCATGTGCCTGTGGGCTTTCTGAATATTTTCTTTGGTGAAGTATCTTTTCATGTCCATCAATGGACAAATAGTTTAAAAAAAACCATTATATAGTCCACAACAGACTACCACGCATCATTAAAAAATGATCAAGAATGTGTGAAATGCTACATGATACGGAACATCTTGAAAAAGTGGCAGTGTATGACACAAATCAGTCACAAATGGACAAAAACAGTACACAAGACCACTATTATAGAAAAGGTAAGAAAAAGTTTATACCCAGGTAGAATCATCCTTGGATAGTTAACAGAGATGAGAGAGGGGAGGAGAGCAAAAACTAATAAACAGGTAAGCTAGGTGAAGGGAAAGACACATATAATAAAAGGTGGCTGTGGCTATGTGTCACGAGTAAATATAACTTATAGAGACCCTATGAACAATGGCTCTGACCTTTCCCTATCCTGAGCCAACCTCACCTCTCTGACACATCTTACCCCATTGCCACAGCCACTGTCATTCAAGGCTTTCCTCTCCTGTGCTGACCTTCTACCCTTCCAAGCATGATGTCCTTCTCCAAGGACTGGTCCCTCCTGGAAACATGCAGAGTGTGTGAGATGGAGCTTCACAATCCTTCCCTCCAAGGAGCAACCTGGTTTCACCCCTCTCTAGGACAGACCTGTTAGTTTTCTTGGCAGTCCACGGTATGTACAATACTAGTTTCCAGCACCATTTAATGTCATAAAACAAAATGTGTATGAATAATTGAGGGAAAAAATCAGTGTGATTTGAAAACTTAACTTCCCCCCCAAATTCCTTTTTTAAAAAAAACAACCTGAAAGTCTTGGGTGGTCGGGGTGGGAGGTGCTCACCTATGACGGGCTCACACTCAGCTCCACTCCAAGTCGGCCATCAGTCTAGGTTTAGACACCTCACCTTACTGTCTTTAGACACCTCACCTTACTGTGTTTAGACACCTCACCTGGGAACCAAGTGGCTGCTGGCTCAAGTGGAGCTAAACATGCACCCAGACAGACGTCATCCAGGACCAGAAAGCTCCCCAAGTGGATGTCACCCTTCCCAGCCCAACACACCTCTCTGGATGCCCAGCCCAGGCCCTAGCACCTGATCACCTGGAAATAAGAGTGATGCATTTCCTGTCTGCATCTTTAGACAAAGCCCACCTCTGGACCCTCACCAGCAACTGTCTGCCTTCCTTCTCTGAGGCCAAGAAACAAGTCCATCGCCTCCCCCACACAACAAGCCAAGTGGGTCAGAGTCTACGGATGCTCTGTGATTTTCTCCATGACTCACTCTGCGGAAGCAGATCACCAGGCCTTTTTCCCTGCTCACCTCTGGGTGAATCTCTCACCGTTCTGGGACCAGCCCAGTGCATCTCATCATTCAAGGACTCCACTCTTCCCGCTGCAGCTTTAAATGCTTGGAAAGTGACATACAAATAAACCCAGACTGTCGTGACTGTCCCCAGTGAAGTCAGCTTGGCCGGCTCATGGGAATCCCAATCTTTTAATCATGTTTCTCTTCAAAAACTGCTCTTGCTGGAAGCAAGGGGTGCCATCCACATATCTGTAGTCTAAACGATCTCTCATCTTTTCTGGCCTTGTAATTGAATAAAATAACAATTCTGTTCAGAGAGAGAAAAACTCCTTTTGGTCCCCAGGGACCTAACTGCTGGATTTGCAATCACCAGCTTTGTCCCCAGAAAGACCAGGCTGACAGCAGCGGTGTCCTGGGCGGGAGTGGAGGGACAGGTCCGCAGGAGCTTGGGGAGGGGGTGACTGTGACCAGCTACCCCCACCGGCCCCCACTCACTAATGATTTGAGACTGACTGGGGTTAAGGAGGCTGATGACTCCCAGGGGTGGCTGAGGGATGACAGCTGAGACTGACCAATACCCTCCCCACGTGGCCCCCACTCACTCATAACCTCAAGGTGGGGGTCCGGGGCTGGGGCAGGGTATGAAGGGTTGAGGCCCCACTGGGGTGGAGGTACATGGCCTGCTGGGACCTGTCCCCAACTGCGCCCACTCACTTGTGACTCAAAGATGGTCTGTCTAGGGAGTGGGATCAAGAGCTTTGGTTCAAGACTGCTTGTGTAGAAATAATATGTAAATTATTTATCAGCATTTCATGAAAGTGTAATTATTTTCTAAGACCCCTTCTTGCCCTGGTTTTATCAAATATGTGAATGTAGAATCAATAAAGTTTAATGCATTAAGCATTAGTTTAAATTTTGAGAATGTTAGGCAGGTATGAAATTATTTGCCACATGTTGTAATCATGTTTTGAATTTATTTCAATATGCAGTATTTGAAAAATGTCAATACATAAAGGAAAGGAAATGAGTAAAAAAAAAAGAGCTTTGGTTCAGCCCCCAAAGGCCGGGGGAGGGGACTCTTGCTCTGATCCCCCAACTCAGACCCTCGGATGGGACGGGTGGGAGTGACGGATGGGGCGGGGGAGGGCCCCCAGCACTGGAGGAGGGCCGGATGAGCCAGGTCCATCAAGCCTCCTCTCCTGAGTGACCTGGAGAGAAAGCCCTCCTGGAAGCACAGGTCCCTGGGAGGCGGCAAGAAGCTGCTGGAGGACCTGGGCAGATCCCCAAAGGCCACACCCTGATTGCACCCCTTGACATAGGCTCAAGTAGGGGGATGGGGTAGTGGTTGTTGTTTACTGCCTTCCAGGCAAGCGCGACTCTGAGCGACCCTATGAACAAAAGGCCTGAAGCCCCTCTACAACTATTGGCATTTATCGGAGTTTCTGGAGGCACGTTGTTTAGGAAGTGGATGTCACTCAGGAGCCCCGATATGACCTGCTCAGACCCGCTCAGACCCGCGTTCACTCCAGGTCAGCCAGCCAGCTGAAGGGCACCGTTCTGCTCTGAGCAGGAGACTCCTGACCTGGCCTGCCCCACCCCTCGGGGCTCAGGCACCAGGCCCCCCTGCAGGAAGCTGTAAACAGCCTGGGCCCCCATAATAGGGTGGAGGCAAACTGTCAGCAGCCCGAGAAGCCACTGCAGAAGACACGGGAGAGGATTTCAAAATCTAGCCATGGCCAAGGGCAGAGGAGGACCCTACACCCCAGACAGGGGACCCCTTCTTCTGCTGCCCAGGGTGTAGCTACAACTCTGAGTCCAGGCTGCTGTGTCCTGGCTCTCCTGGCGTCCAGGACTCTTCCTGTACCACGTCCCTCGAAGGGCTCAGCTCCAGCCTCGGGCTCCAGACTGGAAGGCTCACTGGGTCCCTGCCACCTGCTTCCAGCTGACTCAGAGTGGGCTTTACCCACACCCCCTTCAAAAGGAAGCAGCTTTCTCTGCCCATTTCTACCCTCAAGTATCCCTCCTGCAGGACTTAAAAGATCAGCCCAAGGAAGCACTTTGGGATTTCTTCCATCCAGTGAGCCCCAAGTTACGAGCATTCAGTGGACAGCTCCTCACACACTCCCTTGCCCTGGGTTTCTCCAACTCCTAGCTGATTCTCCACCAGATTTGGATTTCGGAAACTGTAAATCACATGGAAAGAGATTGTCCATCCTTCTCCTGAGGAGATGCTGGTGAATTTGAACTGTGTCCCACTGGGAGCAGAGGGGTGATGACAGGTGGGGGGTGGTAATCCCAGGCTCACACAATTTGATGGGTAGAGGGAGGGGTGGGTTAAGGAAATGGGCAAGATCCAGTGTGAAAAACAATGTATACGAACTTTGCAAGTAAACCAGGAGAAAATAAAAATTTTATATTAAAAACAACACTAGGTTCAACAAGCAGTCATCAGAACAGAGCAGGGAGACACTGGATCGTTCAAAATCAAGAAAGGGGTCCATCAGGGATGTATTTTGTCTCCATAGCTTTTCAATTTGTAAGCAGAACAGATCATTCAAGATACTGGGCTGTATGTAGAAAAATGTGGCATCGGGATTGGTGGAAGAATCGTCAACAACCTGCTTTATGCAGATGACACAACCCTGCTTGCTGAAACTGAGCAGGACCTGAAGCGCCTGCTGCAGAAGGTCAGTGACTGCAGTCTTCAATATAGATTGAAGCTCAATATCAAGAAAACAAAGATTCTCACCACTGGGCCAATTGGCAGCATCAGCACGGATGGTGAAGAGATGGAGATAGTTAACAGTTTTAGTTTATTTGGTTCCACAGTCAACACTCTTGGTAACAGCAGCCAGGAAATCAGGAGATGAATTGCATGGGGAAAGTCAGCTGTGAGGGACCTCTCAAGAGTACTGAAGTGCAACAATGTCAGGCTGGAGACTAAGGTGCGCCTGATCCAGGCTATAGTCTTTGCAATTATGTGCTATGCATCAGAGAGTTGGACAGTGAATAGGGATGACAGAAAAAGAATTGATGCCTTTGAGATGTGGTGCTGGAGAAGAGTATTGAATATACCATGGACTGCTAGGAGAACAAACAGGTTTGTCCTGGAGATGGTGAAGCCAGAATGTTCCCTGGAGTTAAGGATTCTGAAGCTTGTTCTGACATACTTTGGGCATGTTGTAAGGAAGAAATGGTCCTTGGAGAGGGACATCATGTTTGGGAGAGTGGAGGGACGGCGCAGGAGAGGAAGACCCTTGATGAGATGGATCGATTCTGTGAGTGGAGTGGTGGGAATGAGTGTGTTTGAGACAGTGAGGTTGGCACAGGACAGAACAGCATTTAGGGCTCTTGTACATAGGATCGCTATGAGTCGCAAACAACTGGATGGCACATAACAACAAATTAAAAACCAAAAGGTGGAAGCAATTCAAACATCCGTTATCTGATGAAGAGATGAACAAAACGGTCTAGTCATCACTCACTCACTCGTTGCCGTCGAATTGTAACTGACTCACAGCTGACCCTGCAGAGGGTTTTCAGAGGCTATAAATTGCACAGGCGATTGTCCGTCTCTCTCCCACTGAGTCACTGTGGGAGTCACACTGCCCTGCCTTTGGGCTGGCAGCATAACTCCCTCCCCACTGGACCACCAGGACTCTGTACAGAATGGAATACATGCAATATGTAAAACCAAATAATGGAGGATTACTCAGTTGTAAAAAAGGAATGAAGAATTGCTACAAGGTGCAAGTACCTCAAAAAACATTACACTATGTAAAAGAAGCCAGACACCAAAGCCACGTGTTCTATGAGCCCATTGATAGGCGAGGTCCAGAACAGGCAAACCCAGAGACGGGAATAGGTCGTGGTTGTTGAGGGCTGGAGAAGAGGGCAGGAACTATGAAAGGTGCTGAAGTTCTCTTTGGAACAATGGAAATGTTCTGAAGCTGGAGTGTCTGTACAAGTTACAAAATATGCTGAAAACAACTGAATTTCAAAGTTATTTGAAACTGGAAACTTTTATGTTACATGAATGCTATACTAATTTTTTTAAAAAGATGCTGTCTGAGGCACCTCTAACTTTGATCCAGGCACATCCCATATTCTTGGACCAGCTTTTCTCTCTAGGTGAACACAACCAAAGCCGATTCCATGTCCCCTCCCCAACCCCTCCTGCAGTGTTCCAGGTCCTGCTGTCTGAGTTTGCACTCCCCTCTCTCCCCCACACCACTCTCTTCCTCTCTACCACACCTCTCTCCCCCACCATACCTCTTTTCCCCTCTCCATCACATCTCTCTCCCCTTCTCCACCACACCTCTCCCCCACCACTTGTTTCCCCCCCTCTCCGCCACACCTTTCCCCCCTATACCACACCTCTCTGCCCTCCTCTCTAACACACCTTTCTCCCATCCTCTCTAGCACATCTCTCTCCAAGCACATCTCTCTTCCCTCCTCTACCATACTTCGCCCCCTCTCCAGCACACCTCTTTCTCTCTCTCTCCATTCTTCCCTCGCCACACCCCATTCTCTTTCTGCATTAGCCTCACCTGCTACAGTGATTAAACACTTGGCTGCTAACTGAACAGTCAGTGGTCTGAAGTTCCCCACCACTGGCTCTATGGGAGGAAGATGGGGCAGTGGCTTCATCAAGATCTACACTCTCGGACCTCTGTGGACAGTCCTACCCGACCTCAGAGGCCGGCTGTGAGTGGGAACGGACTCAAGGCAGTGGGTCGTCATTTGGTTTGGTTTGCTGCAAGAAGCAGAATTTGGGGCACAGTCAACGCTGATGCTCATGAGGTTGCCCTGAATTGGGGTCACCTCCATGGTAAAGGGTGGTGGCAGTGTCTGGACAGAGGGCATGGTGAGACACAAATCAGACCATTCCTCTCTCTGCCCGTTAGAGCCCTTGGACCCAGCACTGCTAGGCTTGCCCTGTTAACCATCCACCCCCTGGCCTTTCCGCTCCTCCTGTCACATCCTCCACGTTCTCTGCCAATCAGGGTGGAGGCCACTTAGTCAGACCCAAACATGGGTGGCATGCTGGGCTTTGAGGGTCTCCTCATTAGCTTGCCTGAGGGACGCCTGATGGTCCCTTCTTAGACAGTATTTTTTCTCCCCTCCCTGCCCCAGCATTAACATCCATGCTTTGATCCAGCCAAGATCCAAGAAGCTTGCTGGTGCTGTGTCCACTGGGATGATTCTGACTCATTCTGACCCCATGTGACAGAGCAGGACTGTCCTCTAGGGTTTGCTTGGCTTTAATCATTACAGAAGTAAAGCACCAGGTCTTTTCTTCCAAAGGTCCATGGGTGGGTTCCAACCACTGACCATTCTGCTAAGTATCCAGTCCCTTCCTGAAGTCCCTCTGCTCCCTAGAAGTGGAATTATCTCAGACCTTTGCAGCCCACCCTCCAATGTGCTAGGGCTTGTGGGGGCTGGGGGCCTTGTTACAGGAACTAGGTCTTCTGGTCTGGCGGCTCCTTTTACCAGCAGTGAGGCTGCTGTCCATCAGGCTTGTCCAGTCTCCCCTCCATCTGCTTGACTCAGGGCAGCTCGGCCATCAATTTCTGCACTGGAGCGCAGGACTCAGAGCTCTTGGTGGCTCAGAAACACACTAATTAGGTTTAGACAATTGAGCTCAATAAATTAGTGCCAAACTGCTATTGATTCGGTTATCAGCTCTACTGGAGACGGTGCAGAGGAACAGTCCAAAGACAACAGGAGAGGAAAACAGAAAGCTGAACGCCAGAGGAGGAGGACACTACAAAGCCTGCAGTGTTTCCGGTGTGACCTGGGCTTGGGGGTGCTGTGTGTGCTTGCTTCTATAACGCGGGCTGGGGGAAGACCGATGATGTGAACTGGCTTGGGGATGCTGTGTGTGCTTGCTTCTGTAACACGGGCTGGGGGAAGACCGCCAGTGTGAACTGGTTTGGGGATGCTGTGTGTGCTTGCTTCTGTAATGCAGGCTGGGGGAAGACCTCCGGTGTGAACTGGGCTTGGGGGTGCTGTGTGTGCTTCTTCTTTAACATGGGCTGGGGAAGACCGACAGTGTGAACTGGCTTGGGTGTGGGTGCCATGTGTGTTTGCATCTTTAACACGGGCTGGGGGAAGACCGCCAGTGTGAACTGGTTTGGGGGTGCTGTGTGTGCTTGCTTCTGTAACACGGGCTGGGGGAAGACCGCCAGTG
>NW_006399756.1:14047424-14056373 GCF_000299155.1 Elephantulus edwardii | reverse complement strand
GAAGACCGCCAGTGTGAACTGGTTTGGGGGTGCTGTGTGTGCTTGCTTCTGTAACACGGGCTGGGGGAAGACCGCCAGTGTGAACTGGTTTGGGGATGCTGTGTGTGCTTGCTTCTGTAACACTGGCTGGGGGAAGACCGCCAGTGTGAACTGGTTTGGGGGTGCTGTGTGTGCTTCTTCTGTAATGTGGGCTGGGGGAAGACTTTCGCTGCCTTTGTATATGTGCTGTTCACCTTCACGCACCCAGCCAGCCACAGTACATATCTATTCCTAGGTGGTCTCATCCCCATTATTCCAGGACTGGGTGTATAATGTTCTTGTTAGATGCTCTTGATCTGGAATAGACTCAAAACCTTCAACAGATTTCCAGAGGCCATAAACTGTCCAACCTTCTCCCACAGAGCAGCGGGAGAATTCGAGCCACCTGCCTTTGGGTTGGCAGCACAACTTCATATCAACTGGGCCTCCAGGTGGAAGCAGGAGTGGCATCCAGTTCCTAAACAATGTGCCTCTGGAAACTATGAACTTTGATCAATGACAATAATTATAGAAAGGTTTCAGGACTTTTGCTCATAAGGCTGCTACCAGTCGTTCTCCACTCGACGGCCATCAACAACAACAATGGGCCTCCAGAGTTCCGTGTGTACATTAACCTTTATTGTCTTTTCCTCTCCGCATCTCCCTGTGACTTCCTTTGCCACTGGTCATGGCGGGCTGCTTTACCCCTGACTGTATGGCATGACCAGGGTAGATGCAGACAGAGGCCAGCTTGGTCTCAAGGAAATCCAGGAAATTCAGGGGGAAAAAACTATGGCTACAATTCAAATGTTCCACCAATGTTTGACCCCACAGGGGCCTGGCCAGTCTAGAGATCATTCGCTGAGGAAATGAAACCGAGAGGATCCATTGGAACAAGCTTGTTTCTGAAATCCCCCTGCCTGGCTGAGCACCCCAAACTGGGCAGAAGAGGAGAGGATGAAGGCCGACCCCTCCCCTCACCCACCCCATCTTTTCCTCAAGATGGGAATACGAGTGAGTAACGTGGTGTAGTTCACGGAGAATTGCACTGCCAACCCAAAGGCCCCTCCTCTCTGGTGATTCTGAGAGAAAGATGGGCAATCTTCTCCCATGCCTTTTAAAAGCCTCTTAACTCAATGGAGGGTCAGTTATGAGTTGGTTCTTTCTAAACAGCAGTGAGTGAGAGGGATAAGACGGGACAGACTCACAGCAGTGGGATAAGGACGGGGAGACGGAGGAGACAAAAGACAGAAGATGAACGCGCTCCTCCCCGAGCACCACACAGTGAATCTACACTTCTGGCCTCCTGTTCTGTGAAGCAATTCATTTCTGTTCCACAAATCCACCCATTTGTGGTATTTCCAGGTCTCCAGCACCGGCATCTATGTCAGGGTCCACCAGCACCCGTGGTTGCCAACCAGAACTCCAGCTTCCAGGTTCCACCTTCCGTGGCCACACTCCCACCCCTGCTCACCCACCACCCTTGCAGCACCCTGGCAATCCTTGAGGGACCCTTGGGGACTTCTGGGACATTTGTATGATACACACAGGTCCCAGCAACTAAGGACACTATCTCGTGTTCCTGGGGCCACCACCTCCAGCCCCAGGACATCTGGCAGAGCCTCTGGGATCCCATGGTCACCTTGTCCTGCTGGTGTCCTCACGCCCGCCCTCTGCAAGGCCGGGCAGAATGTCTCCTTAGTGCTCCATCTGCTGGGAACATCACTGACATTGAATCCTGAATGCCCTTGAGAGCTTAGAGGAAAAGGTATTCTATCCAATTCATTCAGACCGACTTCATATTGAGAGCGGGCCTTCGGGATTTAGGGAGCACTGGCAGCACAGTCCTATACTGTTAATCCAAAGGTTGTCCCGCTCCGGCTGTTCGGCTGTTCGAATCCACTAGCAGTTCTACCAGAGAAAGATGGGCCATTTTCTCCCTTGGAATTTACGGTCTCAGAAACCAGCTGGGGGCTCAGCTAGGAGCTGGTTCCAACTCAACAGCAACGAGCTTGAGTCTCTGAGGTTTTTTGGGTTTTAGAAAATCCCTTTCTCACCTAATAAAGCCTAGTTTGTAACACTACTGTTTTGCCAAGGAGACAAAAAAGAATTCCAAATTTACAGTCACAGTTGAGCGGCTAATTTATTGCTCCAGCAAAAGCCGGCCCATTCCCTGAAGCACTTAAACCCACAGCATCAACAGAGGCCACCGGGCGTCAAGATCTAAGGGCGATAACATACATCTGTTTAATTTTTTAAGACTGTTCTCTTTGTGCACAATGTTGAAAACGCTAAAACTCTGGTACGCTTTTCGCAGCTAAAATCATACACGATACTGAGGAACATATTTCTTTTCTACAAGTATCTTTAAAGGGAAGCAAGCATAATCATTTGGAGATGAAAGGCACTGTCTAAACTGCGTAATGGCTATGGGAGGAATGCGATCTGGGTTCAAGAACAAGAGATATTGACAAGCTGGACTCCGTTCAAGACTGCTTTTAATTTGATTTATTTCTGATGCAGTGGATAGGCGATGCACAGGACAGAGGAGCTGGGGGCCTCTGGTGGACACTGCTTCCTTGTGAGTCATGGAGTCGCACTGACAAGCGAGTGGCAGAAGAGCCTGGTGCTGCAGACAAACTCCTTTGTTCTCAGCCTCATCACCAGGTATGAAATCCCTACGCTGCGAGGGTGGGGGGTTGTGGGGGGTTGGGCATGGGGGGGGGGAACGACACATTCTCCCCATCTGCGCCTGCCCTGGGATCTCTTCCATTTTATGTCATCTCAGGAACCTTCGTGGGCAGCTCAGAAAGGGACGGCCACACTGACAAGTGGCCAGAGCAATTGGAAAAGTCAGAAAAGAATTTAAAATAACATCTTGACACATCATTATTGGTACTTGCTTTTCTTAAACTTTGTAATTCCCAAAATGAGACAGTGAGATCTCCTTCTTAAATCTCTCAAAGGCAGGGAGGGGAAGGACCAGAGAGGTAAGTCAAGGACAGCCTTGAAAGGGCTTCCGGCATTCTCACAGTCCTGCCTCCCACACCTACGTGAGCCCTCACACCTCGCTCTTCTGTGACTGGAGCAGTCCCTTGCCCCAGGACACAGCTGGGGCCAGCCTGTCCTCAGGGAGCTTCTACTCAGAGAAGATGACCAGAAAGACCATTGGTTAGAGAAGGGTGGGGCTCAGCACATCGGCTCAGTGCATGCTGGTCCAGCAAAGACGTGTTCTTGTCCTAAGGGCCAGGACCATGTATTCCACAGGGCTTGCCCACCACTGGACAACTGTGAACCCAGCCAGCTCCGGCATGCCTACACAGTGGTGTGACACACTATCTCCTCCCTCCTCCACCACCTTGCGCTTGGCTGAGACCAGGAGTTCCGGAGGTAGAATATAAATCACGCAGGATTACAAAGGAATCCAACATCTGGCAACGTGGTCGGGAGTGGTGCAGCTAACTCAAAGGTAGTTCAAATCCACCCGCAGCCACTGGAGAAAGATGGACACTCTCCTCTTGTGGGACTTACAGCATTGGAGACACAACGGATGGTCTCACTTGCCAGCCATGAGCGAATCTTGAGAGTGGTCAGGTGCTGTGGACACTGATGCACGGTGACCCCTGCGTGCAGGGCAGGCCTTGGGGACCTTTCCGACCTAGCTCCTGTCTCTTTGTCTCCCCAGTCACTCTCGATCTTGAACCCTAAGTCTCTTCTACCACTCTTGACCTTGAACCCTAAGTCCTAGCTCCTTGTATTGGCCACATCCTCTCACAAGCCTAGAGCTATGCACCCACGACCACTTCCTTGCCCA
Source organism: Elephantulus edwardii (assembly GCF_000299155.1). Taxonomy (NCBI): domain Eukaryota; kingdom Metazoa; phylum Chordata; class Mammalia; order Macroscelidea; family Macroscelididae; genus Elephantulus; species Elephantulus edwardii. The sequence goes on along the minus strand of NW_006399756.1, from coordinate 14,052,541 downwards.
CACTGTCAATCCTCCAGCCAAGCTCAGACTCGGCTCCCCCTCCTGTCAGTCTGTCCTCCTCCTGAGTGGTGCCCCTCTTCTGCTCCTTGTCACCATCTCCATCACAACACCCAGGGGTTGTCTGCTTACTGCCCGAGTTTCACACCAGCCCAGGAGCTTTCTTAAGAGCCTGGCATCAGGGATGCCCCAGGATCTCGGGTTATTCTGCAGGTGGACAGAAGGCATCCTGGTGAAGAGACTGCCAGCTGACCTCGGCAGGTGTGGCCTGAGTGGGCTGTGGAGCTGGCCCAGGCCAGGAGGGGCTCCAAGGAGAGTCCTCCCCTGCAGAGGAGGAGCAGCTCTCAGGAGCTGGGGCCATGGTCCCTCGGGAAGGTCCCCGAGGGCTCTAGAGGTCCGGGGCCAGCTCCAGTTGAGGGTAAATGTAGGGAAGTGTGCTTGTCTCCAGCGAGGAGGTCCAGAGCTTCTGTTAGGCAGACATGTGAAGGACCCACGTGAGGTCTACATCACTGTTCTCTATGAAAAATGCCATCCTCATCAATAATTAAAGAAATGTACTTTTAAATCAATGAGCGATTAGTCATCCCTGCCTGTACATTCAAATCTCCTGAGGACAGTTTTTAAAATGCATCGCCCAATCAGCTCTTCCTCCATCCAGCGTCCCGCCCCACTGTCCTTCACTGTGACTCTGCCAACAGCATTTTCTCATCACTCTTATTTTTTTTTGTTTATTTTTCATTTCAATGAACATCTACAGAGATTTTAGAATTCCATTCATTCATTGTTGCACCCTTCTCCCCGCACAAACCCCTTCCCCCCCCCCCCCCTTTGCTCCTCTCCTTGAAAAGCAAGAGAAAAACTCCCTCATTGGTACACAATCCCCCTGCACCTCCCCAAACCCCACCCCCTACCCCCAAATATAATCCACTCTGCAACCCTCATTGCGTACTCCTACGATAAAAATAATGCCCTAAAATATAATACTTTTAGACTATTCTCTCCCCCATAGACTTCAATGCCATAAACATATTTCATCCAGTTTTTCTCAGTTTTACCCCCACCCCAATGCCAGCCTCACTGGTTTGCATATACATTGTGTTTCATTTACATACACTGAGTTTTATATAGTCATTCATATATACTGTGCTTTGTGCAATAAATTACTATTGATCAAGGCCTTTTACCACCCCACCTCATCAAAGCCCCATTGCACCTTGCCTATTCCTTCAGCCCCCATGTGTCCACTAATCTCTTCTGCCTTAGTGGTTCCCCCCTCCTTCTTCCATCCTCCTTACCCCCTCCCCCTCTCCTTTAGAACAGTTACACATATCCCACTCCTATTTGCTAAATGCAATGGCAGTATTGTCCTTCCCATAATCCTCCCCGGGTGGATTCTCCCTCAGCCAATCCTTTACAATGTTCATTCCGTCTCACAGGTGAAGCACAAAGAGAGATAAGTGCGTCTATGTTTACCACAGCATCATTCACAATAGGAAGAAAATGATATAGCCCAAATGCTCATCAGCAAACAAATGGACAGCAGTTGTGGTACATTCACACAATGTAAAACCACGCAGCAGCAAAGAACAACAGATTTGTAAAACACTACACAACACGGGCAAGTCTGGGGGACGCTATGCTGAGTGAAATAACTCCATCACCAAAGGACAGATACCGCATGGGGCCACTACTGTGAAACAGGAGGATACTTAGAGGGTGTGAGAGGAGTATCAGGAGAGCATCTGCATTTTAAAAAAGCTCTCCAAGTAACTGAGACCAGAGCCGGAAAACTAGTCAGATTCACAAAAGACAGACATTCCCACAGGCCCCCCGCTGGGACTGTACACACACACACACACACACACACACACACACACACACACACCTTATGGGCAGGAGTATGAATGGGGCAAGGAATGCCCAAGCTAAGAGGGCCACGCGTTCTAACCAAATTTCAGCCTGGAATTTAGATTTTACCACTGGGCTTAGAGCTGTGTGCACAGCGTGTTCACTGTCCCCGACAGCAAAGGGTTGGGAACAGCCTCAAGACCTGGAATTGTCATTGTTAAGGGACCATGCAGTCGGCCCTGACTCCTAGTGACCCTGTGAACCAGTGAGTCAGACACTGGCCAGGCTCGCACCGTCCTCACAAGCGTGGCTTGGCCTGCTTACAGTGCAGGCATGTGTCAGGCCACCTTGTTCAGGGGCTTCCTCGCCAGCTGTTCGAATCTACTAGCAGCACTGAGAAAATTATTAAAATGAACTTTCAGGTATTTTCTACTTCACAAATATACTATTTGTCTCAGGAATGCATCAGGCACAGCCACAAGGTGAAATATGAGGCAGCTGTGTGCTCCTGTAGGAGAATTCCCCAAAGGAAGCCAGGAACCAGGAGCAGGGCACAGGGTGTGGTGTGTGAGCAAACACAGGTGCGTCTGTGCTGCTGACGTAATCTATACGCCTAACCCAAAGCCGTGCCTCTGGCAGCTGGACTCCACCAGCCGCGTCCCAGGAGGGGCAGCCAATCGCCTCCCATGCAATTAGCAACCTCAGAAACCCAGGGGAGGATCGACTATGAGTCAGTTCAACTTGACAGCAACGGGGGGTTTTGTGCTTGTTAGTTTTGGGTTCCCCCCTAGTTATCTCTGAAAGAGTAAAGATTTCTAAAACTTCTGTGTCCAACTGCTTTAGGGAACACACTAAGAGTTAGGGGGACAGAAGGACAGACTTGCTTTTTCAGCCATTTCTCACTTGTGTATGTTTGCATTTTTGTCAGGTTGTGTATTGCTATTTAAAAAAAAAATAAAAATGAGGAAAAGCCGCAGTAAGGGAGGAATGTGCGGGAGGACGAGCAGACAGACAGCTATTTGGCACCAGGTGAGACACAAGTCTTGTCTACAAACGGGGGTCTCAGATTCCAAGCCAGTTTGAGGACAGCACTGATGTTGTTGTTAGGTGCCGTCTAGCCAAGCATGACTCATAGGGTTCCTGTAAACAGCAGACCTCAATCCTGCCCTAGCCGGTACCATCCGCATCATCTCTGACACACGTGAGCCCATTGCCACCGTCACTCTGTCACTCCATCTCACTGGGGGTCTTCCTCTCTTGTGCTGACTCTCCATTTTTCCAAGCATGATGTCTCTTCGCAAACTACAGCCTCTCCCAGCAACGTGCCCAAAGTACGAGAGACAGAGGTTCATCATCTTTGCCTCCAAGAAGCACTCTGGTTGCACCTTACCCACAATACACTGGATATGTATGTTCTTTCGGCAATCCATGGGATGTTCGGTACTCTTCTCCAGCACCACAGCTCAAAGGCATCAATTCTTCTCCTGTCATGTTTAGTCATCATTCAGTTCTCAGTGCCTAGCAGGTGACTGAAAAGACCATGTCCAGAATGAGGCACACCTTCATCTTTCAGCTGACATCACTGCCTTAAGTATTATGGAGAAGTCCCTGGACAGGAGACTCAGGGCAGGATGGTGGTTGTTGTTGTTAGGTGCCATCAAGTTGTAGATGACTCATAGTGACCCTCTGAATGAAAGGTCTGAGCACAGTTCATAGAGTTTCCAGAGGCAAGCCATTTCGGAAATGGATGCCGCTCCTCTTCCAGGCTTGTTTTAGTTGGGAAGCTCCAGCCAACACTGTCCACCATGGGTACCCATTACCACGTTTTGCATATCACTGTCACAGCGCAGAGTGAAAGGGTCTTTAAATCCCCCGGGCCCAGGACCAGCCCTTAAGGAGCCCAGGACCCCCTTGAAGGGCTGGTCCTAAGCTCGGACCAGGGCGGAAATGAGGTGGCAGTGACAGGGCTGAACTGGGAATAGGTTTGCAACACTGACGGAGCGGGTGGAGGCAGGGATGGATATGGGGCAGGAAGGGTGGGAGAAATCAGCGTCTGGCTAGTGAATCTCTTGTGCCAGCACATCGGGCGCGTTAAGGTGCATCCTTCTATGCCACCCCAGGAGCAAATGTGGGAAGACACGTGTGCCAGAGAGATGTACACACCCATCTCTGCCCTAAGGGGAAGCACCGCCTGCAGAATGACAGACCCAGGGCCGGCTGTGCTCACAATGGCTTGCACGCACTGCCCCCTCGCGGCGAGGTCGGGGAACTGCCACCACAATCCTGCTGCTTCTGTGTTAGAAACTGAAGAAAGGGGAAAAAACCTCACCATCTCACTCAATCCACTACCATCCAGTCTGCACCAACTCATAGCGACCATCCATCAGAGAGCTAAGGCTGCAAATAACGAGACGGATCTGCTCATCTGTCTCCCGCTGCCACTGCTGGATTCGAACCGCTGGAGATGTGCAGCCTTTGAGTTAGCAACCCACGTAGCTATGGACTATGAAGGAAAAAACAGCGCAGCATTCAATAAGAAAAGTACAGCTCCAATATCACATACGAGCCATATTTTAAATCTGGGGCATGGACCATTTCCCTTTCCCCAAAATAAAAATAGCTTTGTTTTTACCTGATGATACAAAGATATGCTCTTATTACTAAAAAATTAGTGGCAAAGGAAAAAGACAAGGAAAAAAGAGTAAGAGACACCTGCAATGTGCAGGCTGTGACGAGAACTCCCGTCAGCATCTTCAGAAGCATCCCTGCAGGTTGTTAACAGCTCTTTCCTCCAAACCTGATGCTGTCCACCTCTTGATACTGTCTCAGATTGTTTGTTTAGAACACGGAAATTCCATATGACCCAGCTATTCCACTACTTGGAGTAAACCCTGAGAACATGAGAACTGAGGCACAAACAGAGATTTGTACACCAATGTTCATAGCAGCATTATTCACCATCGCAAGAACATGGAAACAGCTCAAATGTCCAACCACAAATGAATGGATTAAGAAATTACATTCACACAATGGAACGCTATGCCGCACGCAGGAGCAATGATTTTGTAAATTATTACCTGGCTTGGGAGGGGATGGAGAGCTTTATGCTGAGTGAACGAACTTAGTCCCACAAGGATAAATATTGTATAAAACCATTCTTGTAGAATGAGTATAAGGGATCCACGAGGGGTGGGAGTGGCTGAGAGCAGAGGAATATGGATGTGCAGGGGGAGGGGATATTAATCATTGGGTTGTACAATTTGATGGGGGGG
>NW_006399756.1:14031256-14047234 GCF_000299155.1 Elephantulus edwardii | reverse complement strand
CATTTCACTTGGGTCCACAATCAGCACTCACGGTAGCCTGGAATACACTCTCCTTAGTACATGAATGCACAACAATACCAGTGAAAGCAGCAGGCATGAAATCAAACAATGCGTTGCAGTGGGTACATTTGCTGGGAAGGACCTCTTTAAAGGACTAACAAAACAAAGATGCCACTTTGGTTTTTTGTTGTTTTTGTTTTTGTTTTTTTAGTGGAAGAGTAAATTTTATTGATGGATGAAAAACTAAAGTGGTAAGAAGTATGGACATTAAACAATAATCACTGAGTTCTGCTGGAATTCACTGAGTTCTGCTGGAATTCTATTTTTTCTTCTTTTCACTTTAAGCCAAAGATGCCACTTTGAAGACGTAGGTGCACTTGACCCAAGCCACGGCCAGGCCTTATATGCATGTGAGAGCTGGGTAATAAATTAGCAAGATGGAAGAAGAGCTGATGCCTTGAATTATGATACCAGCACAGACTGCAGGGAGAACACACGTGTCTAGAAGGACGTAGAGCCGGAATGCTCCTTAGATGTTAGGATGGCGAGACTGTGCCCCCTCACTTTGGATATGTCACAGAAGGAGCAACCCTAGAGGAGACCACCAGGTTCGACAAAGTAGCTGCTCAGTGTAAAAGAGGAAGACCCTCAGTGAGATGCACTGGCACGGAGCTGCCACAATGGGCTCAAAGTTGCCTCCTACCAGGAGGCTGGCACAAGACTGGGCAACATTTCATTCTACTGTGCACTTCAGGGGAGGCCGACACAACAGCACCTCACCACAACAACAGTCACGTGGCTCTTGCCATCATACTTCAGCCCAAATGTTTCATCCTCAGAGAAGCTCCTCGGCCACCTTCTCCCTGCCCACACTCAGTCTCCTGACCCGTTTCCCTCTGTTCAGCCCTGACATATTATTAGATATCTGTGGACCTATGTTGAGCTCTGGTTACCTAGTGGGTAAGGAGATGCTTTGCCAACCCAAAGGCAGGCAGTTCAAATCTACCAGCTACTCCAAGGAAGAAAGGTGGGCAATCTTCTTTCATGTGACTCACGGCCGCTGAAAACACAGTGGAGCGTCATCTGTGAGTCAGTTCTGACTTGACAGCGACGAGATGAGATGAGAAGAGAAGAGATGAATAAGATGAGATTATAGGGACCTTCGGGGTTTCTGCTTTGCTTCGTTATCAGGTCACCTGCTCCAGGAGTGTGGGAGCCTATCTGGCTTTTACCCAGATTCAGTAGAGTCATAGCACCAGGGGACCCTCAGTAAACAGCCATCACTTGAGTGGAGAAGCTATTATACATGGACGCCTTAGACGTGAACAGCCCAAACGTCCAGTTTGCTTCCACTGCTCCAGAACAAAGCCAGGTGTGTTCAGCTCATCTTCTCTATCTCTGGGGAGCTCCAGGAGGAAAATCTGACAGAACATTTTTGAAAGCAACTATGTGGGGGGAAATGCAAATAGGTTCTTATTTGAGAGAAATACCTTCGCTCTAAGCCGGAGCGTCACCCTACCCAAAGGCACTTGCTCCTTTAGAGAAAAACAGAAAGGTTACTATTGCCCCGTCAGAGGGAAGGAGCCAATTAGTGCAACCGCAATTCAGAAGAAGAATAGAGGTTAATTGCTTGGAGTCCACACGTCTCAAATGCCTAATGCTATATCATTATTTTTTAGCTACATATTATTCATTTCACATGCTTAAGGATTCTACCTTATTACTAATTAGTAATTCCTTATCCTTAAATTTTGCCCAATTCAGGCTGTCATCATAGGGCTCCCTCAGCTCCCGCTTCCCCCCAAGATGTACCCAGATTGTGGAGAAAATGTTGGCACCTCCTATTCATTCCCTCTCACTGCCACCCCCACCAGCATCCCGGGGGTTCACCTCTCTCTCCTTTTCTTCGAGAGCCTCGTGTATTTCTTACACATGTGATTCTGCCGCCTGCTGAAGCTTCTGTCCCCAGAACCAGGCTTCACTCCCCCACAGTGTTTTCAGAGCGCCCTTTATGGGCCAGACACAGGTCTGAGCGGATCTTTGGGCAGAAGATAAAAACTCTTCAGGCGACCTTGTACTTAAAAAGATCCACCATGTGGCAGTTTAGAAAGCTGGACTGAGGAGATGAGCCTTTTCCTGGAATGTCGTATAACCTTAACCGACAATGATGAAGGCAGTCACTAGTTTCTAAACACCTTTCTCTCTCAGACGCTGTGCTAGTGAATTGCATGTGTGTGATTTTAATCTATACAAAGCGCTGTACACCCGCGTATTTACTCGCCTAAAGCAATGAGCGGAGCAACAACTTCAGATACAGATCATTCAGCAGCTTCCTCATTCCATTTCCTCCCTCAAGTGACTGTGGAAGGCTACTGCTCTCCTGCCCACTCTCTTAAAAAGACTGCCAAGCAGTTCTGATGGCCTCCTGGGTAAGGAGTCACACTGCTAATGCAAAGGCAGGCAGATCAAATCCACCTGTGGAAGAGGGTGGGCCATCTCCTCCCATGCAATTTACAGCTTCTGAAATTTCGATGGGGAATCAGGTGTGAGTCAGTTCCACCTTGATAGCACACAACAACAAAAACAGGCATCAAGAAGAGGGGAAGGAGGGAGAGAGAGGAGTGAGGACTGGCAGGGGGGTGAGGGGTGGGTCACATAATTTGATGGGTAGAGGTAGGGTTGGGTAAAGGCAATGGGGAGAATCTGGCGTAGAAAACAAGGCATATAAACGTTGTAAGTAATCCAGTATACAATAAAAGTTTTCTTTATTTTTAAAAAATAGGCATAGATCAGTAATAATTAATTCTATATAATACAATGTATATGAATGAGTATATGAAACACAATGTAAATGAAGGGTTGCATAAAGTACAATGTACACGAATAAAACACAATGTATATGAATTATTGTATGCAAACCAATATAAAAAGGATTTGTTTTAAAAAAAAGAAACACTTCATGGCACCTCTTCTCATTATAGCCGGTCTATCTGGAGTTGAAACCATGTTTTTCTTGTCTACATGTCACAAAAGCACAGGTGAGGACCAGAATGGTGCAGAGCAAGTCCGAATGCCACTCCTCAGTGGACTGACTCGATGGCAGACAGCCTCCCTGGGGAATGATGCCATTTCCAAGGTCATCTCTGGAAGCAAGTGGCAGGATGAGGTACTTGATGTGGGGATTGACATTATTCTCTTAATGCTATTATGTTGCTTCAGACAAAATAAATAGGACAGTGGTCCCTCTTTTTTGAGAATTATCAGATATAGACTATAAATCAGGAAGTTCTTGTGGCCTCATCCGTAGGGGGTGATGATACAAACACAAAGACTGAGCTTCCTGTTGGTTCAAATCTACCAGTGGCTCCAGGGGCGAATGACGAGCAGTCTCCTCTCGTGCTATTTACAGCCTTGGAAACTCAACTGAGAATCAGCTCCACCTCAGTAAAGACTCAACATCAATGAACTTGAGACTACAAAACAACCACACATTTAAATGATGAACTTGAAAATATGTGCCAGGAACAAGAAACTAGACAGAAAGGCCAAGCAGATTTGAGAAGAAATCAAACAGCATTTCCAGAACTGAAAAATGTAATAAAGTTATCATCACCTGAAATAAAAGACAGGTAATTGGAATACAGGTCTGGATAAATGATCCACTGAGAAGTTGGGGAAGTGGAAAGGCTACATTATACTCGTTGTCTTTCAATAAGGTAAGAGGCAAAGAACATCAGAATCTCTAGAGGGGAAAGAAAACAAGCAGGGCAGAAGCAATAAAGAGAGTGAAGGATCTATCTTCTGGCTCTCTCAGCTGGCCAGAGAAAGCACCTTAGAAAAGGTGGCAAAACAGGAGCCAAGAAGAAAAAGGGATTGATCCGTTTCCTCAGAAAGACTGGTGTGATGTGAGGGCAACAGCCACATTCAATATGATAAGCATTGAGAAGCACGAGTCACAGAACTCAAGAAGCCAAAATTGCATCTGAGGGTCTTCAGGTTGTTGAAGCAGATCTTGCTGGTCTGTGAAACAACAAAGGCTCATAGAGAAAATCCAAATGAATTCCTGAGGATGACCAAGTAAAACTACCTGATCAACTTCTACATCGTGGATCTATCTTAGCTGTGATCAAATGTTCTACATGGTAAGTAAGTAAGTAAATAAATCAGAAAAGAAGAGAAAAGTAAAGAAAGAAAGAGGGAAGACAGAAGGGAGGGAGGGAAGGAGGGAAGGGGGGAGGGAGGGAGGAAGACAGAGACAGAGAGGGGAAGGAAGGAAGGAAGGTTGAAGCTCATGCCGACATCAAGACTACCGATGGTTATTTGCTTTGTCTGCTCTGTGCTTCTTTTACTGAAAGTCACAATGGTCAGATTCACAAGTTCCCCCTATTGCTCACCATCTACAAGACCACAAAATCCAGAGGAAAATGATAGAAATCAGGTCCCAAGAGCGACAGAAAAATCTGAGGTGGCTGATTCCAGGCAGCAGGGGGCCAGACCTAGAAAGGGAATGCTAATCTCTCTGTAGGGTGTTTGTTCCTTTATTGCAGTTGAGTTAGGACCAAGTCCAATGTGACCCTCCGGCGAGTTTCTGAGGCTGCAAATGGCATAAGCAGAGAGTGTCTTTCTCTTGAGGAAGACTAGTGGATCCAAACCAGCAGAGAGCCTTGGCCTTTGAGTTGGCAGCACGACTCCCTATAAACCAGGCCACCAGCTCTGTAACATTGATCAGAAAAAGAAAAATGCTGAGGATTCCACCTTGACTTGGGAAAATCCATGGGAAAATCACGGTACATGCAGGAGTTCTGGACAAGCTCCCTGAGACGAGACGGGTTTTTAAGGTGAACGAGCTGACAGCACCAGTTCAAGAGTCTGCTCAAAATTCAGACTTTTAATAGTGGCAAATGAAACACGTTATTTGTGAAACAAGGAAAAGTAAGAGATAATGGCTAAGACACTTCCACAACTTCCAAAGAGTTATTGATGCCTAAAATGTAAATACCCAATAAGTCTAAAGTAGGAAAAAGAAAAAAAAATAAATCTTTGCTATGCTTTGACAAACAGTGTAAGTGCTGAGGGAAAAGATAATGGGAAAACTGTCAATGTCATCAGAAAGAAAAGGCCGATCACCTTCAATGAAATAGTAGCTACAATGACGCTGATGTCTTGTTAAGAAGGATGAAGTCTGGAAGACTGGAATGACAAATCATTCCATGTGCTGAGAGAAAAACAGGCTTCTGTACCCATTTGGAATGTATTTCAAGAACATGGTGAAACAGAGACATTCTCAAAGCAACAAAAGCTGGGAAAATTTGCCACCTGCAAACCTCACAAAGAAAACTCTAAAGAATTACTTTCTGGCAGAAGAAAAGTTATTCTAATTTAGTTTACATTCTAATATGTAAGGAGAATGAAAAAGTACAGAAATACAAACAAATATTGTACAAAGCAACAAAAATAATGGCCTATGTAGTTAAACAAAAGATAATTAAAACATCCCACAAGAGTATCCCAGAAGTCAGGACAGAGAAGATAAAGTGTTCTGAGACAGAGACTGCCTTTATTTAGAATAAGTGAAAATATTCTCTTTAGATCCCGATAAATGAAGTGGGTTTCTTGTAATTTCCAAAGTAACCACAAAAATATGAAAATGAGAGTATAAACTTAAAAACTAATAAAAGGAGGAAAAGGAATGAAAAAGTAAGATAAATGACCCAAAAGATGACAAGAAAGGAAAGAAAGAGGAAAAAGCCAGAAAACAAAAACTGGTGTGGTAGGCACAAATCCTAATACAGCTCTGATTATGAGAAATGTCAAGGAACCAGAAACTCCTGGTAAAATAGAAAGACCATCAGTGAAAGTTCGGTGTGTTCTTTTTAATTGAGATTTTAAGAAAATTTAGAGAGAACTTAGATTTCCATTCATTCATTCATTGTTGCACATTTTCCTCCCTGCCTCCCCCAGTTCACTCTTTCTTTGGGAAAAAAAATTTATTTCATTGTTGTACAATTCCCCACCCCCACCCCAATTCACTTTACTCTGCAGCTCTTATTCTGGACTGTTGTCATGGAAAAATACCTAATCATACATTCCTTTTATGTAGTTCTTGCCCTTGTCGATTTCAATGCAGTATACATTATTTATCCCCTCTTTCATTAGTTTCCCCCCAACCCCAATGTCAGACTGGTTTTATAACACTGACATTATGCAGTATTTGTCCTTTGTGACTGAAATATTTCATTCAGTATAATGTCCTCCACAGTCACCATTTTGTATAATATTTAATGATTCCTTGTTTTTCTGTGCTACATAATATTACATTGTATGAATATGCCACAGCTTATCTATCCAGTCATTTGTTGATGGGCACTTGGGTTGTTTCCAGCTCTTTGCTATTGTGAACAAAGCAGCAATATACATAGGTGTGCATATATTTGCTTCAGAGGCAGTTACGGTTCCTTTGGGGTATATCCCCAGTAGTGGAATTGCTGGGTCAGATGGTATTTTTATTTCCAACTTTTTGAGAAAATGCCATATTGCCTTCCATACTGGTTTTGCACCATTTTACACTCCCACCAACAGTGAAAAGGGGTTCTAGTTTCTCCACAACCTCGCCAGCATTTGATGTTTGCTGCTCTGTTGAATTTTGCTATTCTTACCAGGGTGAGAGGGTATCTCATAGCTGTTTTGATCAGTCAAGTTTTAAAAATTCAACTATTTACAAGTGATGGAAACTCAAGGATACAGAAAGGTAGGGAGTAAGAGGGAAGAGAAAGGTGAAGAACAAGATCCCGGGTCAGTCTAAGAAGGCCCAGAGCTGGGTAACTTGCCTTTGTGATTTAACAAGTATGATATTGCTGAGTATTTGAGGCCTCCTCCCAGGAAAACATCTACCTGTCATTTTCTAACTAACACTGCCCTCTCCATCCCTCTCCATCCTCTCTGATCCAACAACTATCACAGAGTCATTGGGCCCCTTCATTGCAGAGCCTTCCTCTTCCCAGAAGACCACTCTTGCGCTTCCCCACCCCCACCCCTGCCCTGGGGCTATTCCAGAATCTTCCAGTGAAGCCCATCTCTTAAACATAAAAGCTGTACTGCCTCCTAGTGGCAAGGAGCTGCAACTACAATCCCAGAGGCGCACGGTTCGAATCCACCAGATGCTCTGCCGGGAAAGGAGGGACAATCTCCTCCTGTACCAGTCAGATCTGATTTGACGGTACACACACACACAAAATAATTTAAAAAAAAAAAGTTGTACTGCCATCAAGCTGGAGTCGACTTGTCCCTGAGCCTCTGTTGGGTTCCTGAAGCTGTAAATCACGTGGATGGAGACTGCCCATCTTTCTGTCTTGGGGAGGCTGGCAGATCTGAACTGGCAGAGAGGCATGACCTTGACTGAGCAGTGCAGTTCCCTACGAGCTGCATCACCAGTGCTCCCTGACACCCTCACCAGCACTGTCGTTAGGTGTCCTCAAGCCGACTATGATTAAGGACCCAATGAACAATAGATCTGAACCTCGTCCTATCTTGCACAATCCTCACAACTTCCATCATGCTCAAGTCCACTGTTGGAGTCTCTGTGCCAATCCGTCTGATGGAGGGTCTTTCTCTCTCTTGAGGACCCTCTCTCTACCTTTCCAGGCATGATGTGTCTCTCCAAGGACTAGCCTCTCCTGAAAATACACCCAAAGTAAGTGAGTCAAATTTTCACCATCCTTTCTCCAAGGAGCACTCTGGTTGCATTTCCTTCTAGGCAGGTGTGTTTGTTCTTTAGGAAGTCAACAGGATAGTCAATACTCTTGGCCAACACGACAACAGAAAGGCATCGATTCTTCTGTCATCTTTATTCACTGTCCAACTTACAGAAGCACAGAAAACAACTGAAAATACCATGGCTTGGCTCAGATGCACTTTAGTCTTTAAATGGACATCCTTCCTTTAATACTTTGGAGAGGTCCTTGACAGTAGATTTTCCCTATGCCACATGTCTCCTGATATCTTGACTGCTGCTATCATGAGTATTGACTATGAGTCGAAGAAAAATGGAATCATTGACCACTTTAATCATGATTCTGTCTATTGTGCAGGTAATGGGGTTTTGTTTTCTTGATGTTGAAATATAATCCACATTGAAGGACGTCGTCTTTGATCTTCTGAAGCAAGTGCTTCAAGTCTTCACTTTGTGCAAGCAAGGTTGTGTCATCTGCATAATGCAGATTGCTGATGAGTTTTCCTCTGATCCTGCTGCCACATTCTTCTTCATATAGTTCAGCTTCTTGAATATTTGCTCAGCAAACATATCAAACAGGGATGGAGGAAGGCTACAAGTCTGATGCACACCTTTCCTAATGCACACGGGGCTCCCTTGTTCGGCTCCCACAACCCATCAAAGCGGGATTCTTTCCTGTGAACGCAGTTACCGTGTGAGCACTGACTTTCTTCAGCCACCAGAGGGAGCTACAGCTTTCTCTTTGGAGCTTCAAAACTCAGTTGCTGGAAGTTCCCTATTTGATGCACAGAGTGGCTAGAACTGACCAGACCCTACAAAACGCATACCCTAGGCTCATCTTTTAAACTAGCACACAGGGCTGACAAGGTCTAGCTTAGGTGGCAGGCCACGGTCCTTGACCATGGACAGTGGGAAAATCAGTAGACAGAATTAGACATTTGGAGTTCTGAGAATTGTTGGTGCTGTGAACTAAAGGTCCCCGCTCACTCCAGAGCTGTAGCGGGAAGACAGGCACAAACAAAATCCTTTTGATTATGACAATTAAAGCAAAGACATAAAGCTGAGCCTCAGAAAGTGCGGATGTGGGGCCAACTCTCCAGAGGGCCCCAAAGAAGACCAGGTTCAGACAGAAGGACACCTCAGTCACGGGCACTGGGTGGGTAAAGACACAGTGGCAGAATCTTGGGTCCACTTAAAAAGCTCAGAGTTTTGAGGAGAGACCAGGACCTTTTAGGAGCAGGATCTTTTCGGTCAAGCTGAAGAATGTAGCTTTGACACCACGGTGGCAGCCATCAGAGGCCTGATGCATCAGAGGCAGGGGAATGGGGCTTGCAGTGTGGAGAAGGTGAGGGGTCAGCACAGAGGCAAGCTGTCCAGGCCAGGAGTCACTGCAATGGTCTGGAAATTCATACTGAATGATATGACCAGTGGGTGGCAGGTCAGGCCAGGTCAGCACGAGGCTGACGGACCATTCAGTTAGGTTGGGGATTCCTGGGACTTGAGAATCAACTTTCAATCAGGGAATCCCCAGGCAGATTGGGACAAGGGTATCACTGTACTGGCCACAGCACTGCCCACTCACTCTGTCTTTCTGTGCCTTCAAGACATTCACTGTCTCAAGTCTGGGACATCGCCCACTTCTTAACCTTGACTGCACAAGCTTACAGCCCCCGGTGACCACGCATCTCTCAGCCTGGACAGCTCACTTCCCCTTCCACCTCTCAGCCCTGTTTGCACCTGCCTCCAGCCACCTGCCAGTCTGCTGAGGGATTCTGCCTGAAAACAGGCATTTCTTCCACTTCATTGACTAGCCAGCATGCACGGGCCTCTATCTATAAAATAAACATTGCATTGTAGGAGATGTGGATTAAAAGTCTAGCTCCCCATATTCTGTTGGGTGAGTTGAGCAAAACATGCCCTCAAGGTCTTGTTTCTGTTCTTACAACTCTTGGTCGAACAGCAAGGACACTTGTTGACTACGACTCAGCAATGAACGGTATGAACAGTACCTATGAACAGTAGCTCTGAGCCCTGCCCTATCCTGAGCCAACCTCACTGTCTCCAACACACCTGACCCCACTGCCAGTCACTGTATCAATCCATCTCATCCAGGGTCTTCCTCTCTCGTGCTGATCCTTCTTCACCCTTCCACACATGATGTTCTCCAACAAGTGGCCCCTCTGGACAACATGCCCGAAGTATGTGAGACAGCGTTTTAAAAGTCCTTCTACCAAGGAGCAACCTGGTCTCACCTTCTCCAGACAGACCTGTTTGTTCTCTTGGCACTCCATCATACATTCACTATTCTTCTTCTTTTTAATTTTTTTTTATTATTTTTTTGTGTGTACCATCAAATCAGATGTGACTGGTACAGGAGGAGATGGTCCCACCTTCTTCAGCAGAGCATCTAGTGGATTTGAACTGTGCACCTCTGGGATTGCACTGCAGCTTTTTGCCACTAGGCCACCAGAACTCGCCTCATTATTCTTCTCATCGCTTAATGGTAAAAAATTGACTGCTAACCCAAAGGCATGTGGTTCGAATCCTCCAGATACTCTGGGGGAGAAAGATGACCAATCGATTCTCATTTGATTAACTGTCTCTAACAACCCTCTTAAAGGTCAGCTATGAGCTATGAGTAAGGGCACCAGAAACTCCTTATTAACAACATTTTAAATGTCTTCTTGTAGTTGATTGCCGTCAAGTCGAGCACGGCTCATAGCGACCCTGCGAACAAAAGGCCTGAAGCCTTTCTGTAACTATCGTCATTTATCAAAGTTTATAGAGTTTCCAGAGGCATGTTGTTTAGGAAGTGTTTGAAAATCTCCTAACACCCAGCCCTGTCTTCCACAGGCATCCCTGCTGAGAGCTTCCTCTGCACCACCATTGTCCAGCGGAGCGTGGTCATGTTTCCAGTGTGCATTTCTTCTAGATTGCAAATTCCTTGAGGTCAAGGGCAGGCGTTGGACTCCACCTTCAGGAGCTGGTGCTCAGCAAGTGTTTGATGAACGATGCAAGTACTCAGGTCTGGAGAGCTTTCTTGGGTGTGTATTCTGGGCTGGGCGCTGTTCCAGGTGCTGAAAATCTGTGCCTCTGTGGCACTTGGATTTGATGGGGAGGGGAGGGTCTGTGGTTGGCTGAAAGCGTCTTTGTTTCTGTGGTTTGGTTTGAGCTTTTTCCAAGGTATCCAATAAGAAGATCACTTCCTCCAATGTAGATTCCACTTCTCCTTTTAAAAAGCCACAATCAAAGAGAAAATCCAACATCTCCTTGAAAATGAGAGACAAGAAAGCTAACAGCAGGCACATGGAATTTGCTCACAGAAGGTTCCAAGCTGGCACGACACTCTGTGTGGCTCTGGGGTCAGCACTAGTCAAGTTTCTTAAGCATTGCTCCAGGGAAAGAAGGTGGCCTTGGAGGAAAACAAAGCTTTTGGAGTGTCCCCAGCCCTCCCTCTACCCTTGGCTCTGAGAGCTGACAACTTCCACCCCAGTCGGTTCCCACAGCTGAGCGAGAGGAGTTCACAACTTCTCCAGCTCCTACATCCTACTGTGTCCCCTTGGCCCCTGGCCCCTGAACAGGGAGTCTCGGCTCAGCACAGAACCCTGAAGAGGTTGGCCTTTAGGTGAGAGAGATGTGAATTGCTGTTACAGATTAAATTTCTCCCCTGGTTAAAAAATAAACAACCAAAAAAAGAAAAATAAAAAAAACCCCACAACTACAGTGAGATCCTAACTCTTGGAAACAGAGTTTCTCTTTTTAAGTTCATTGTCATTGATATTAGGTGCCAGTTGAATCAAGCACCACTCACAGTGACCCTATGAACAACAGACCTGAACTCTGTCCTATCCTGTGCCATCCTCATCATCTGACCCACCTGAGAACATCGCTGCAGTCACTGTGTCATATTCAAGTAGGTTGGTCACTTCTGAGATACGTAAAGAGCAGAGCAGATGCAGAGACATATACTGAGGGGGGCGGAGGGGAGAGAAGACAGAAGCCCTGAGAGGATTGTCTGCTGGTCAAGAGAGAACAAAGATCTAAACATCTCCCAGGGCTGTAAGGACACAATCAACAGGACCAAGACCTAATAGGAATTCTGACCCCCCAGAACTTTGAGAAGACAAATGTCTGCTCTTAAAAGCCTCCCATCCACTTGTGTTCTTTGTGTTACAGCTGCCTCACACCACCCAGCTTTGCAGTCACCGCCCTGCCCTCACTCTCAGCCCCAGAACACCCCTCATTCTTTCCCTTTTGGTAAAAGCCCAGGACTTAAAGGGTGCTTTGCATGCCACCTCCTGGATCAATGTCCTGGCTGGAGTAGACAGTTGTTTACAAGGTCCCTAATGGCTGGCTCCACCGCTCAGTTATCACTGACATGGGCTCAGGGATAGCTGTCGCCCCAAAAATTCTGTATCTGCACCATTCACACTGAAGCCCTTATGAAGAGCCCATACAGGTGCAGAAAGTGAGAGTGCTGTCAAAATATACAGCCTTGAAAATGTGTCGTTTCATCCCTGATGCAGCAGAATGCAGCCGGAGGTTCCAGAGCAGAGAGGCCTCAGAAAGCCCATCTCCGGCCAGACACAGCCCTCCTACAATCTGCCCTGACTCCCTGTCTTTTTGCCTGGTTCATCGAAATATGAATCACAGTTAAATTCCACCAAATAAACAAGCTATGTTTTAAAGTTCCGTAAACCCTACAATTTTAGAGAGGCTTGCTGTGGCTGACACTAAATTGATTTCTAGCACGTCCTATTTCCGGTCTAATGCTGGGTTCCTTTCATCAAGAACAAATGTGCTCATAATGGCTTGATTCTAAGTGAATGGATTCAGCATAAAACCAGAGGACACACAGGCACTCACATTAATTTTCATCTTTCTTTGTTAAATAAAAAGAGATGGAGTGTTATGTTTCTCAAAGATTCATTCTTCACGAGGTTTTCATAGAATACCTATACCCAGCTCGGTTTTCAGGTCTAATTGTCATGCTACAGCTAAAAAGTCCCCTTGGGGATTTTCCAAGTTCATGAGCAATAACGCCTGCAGAGGTCAAGGGGAGGTCCTAGGTGTGAGCGACCTGTTCTACAAGGAAGCCAGAGAAAGTTGGAGAATATATTTCTAGCATCTGGTCACCCTGCACTGGAAAACTGACCACTTCCCTTGTACTGGGCTGAAATGTAACCATTCCCACCCTTAAAGGAACTCAGAAGGAGGATATGAAATCTTCCAAAAAATTAGTTAGAAAAAAGATTATTTGTTATACACAAATCTAATATGAATTAAGGTTTGTGTCCAATCTATATATGTGACAGAGAAGCTCTGGCCTAGCCGGTAAAGAGTTGTGCACCCAGATGGAAAATCTTCCTGTGTGACTTACAAACTCTCAAAACCCAGTGGAGGGCCAGCTGTGAATTGGTTTTGACTTGGCAGCAATACATTTGAGAGGGTTTGTTGTTTTTTGTTTTTGTTTTATTTATGTTGTTGTTGTTGTTGTGTACCATAGAGTCAGAACCGACAAACAGCTGACCCTCCAGCAGGTTTTCAGAGGTAGTTAATGGCACGGGAGGAGATGCCCATCCTTCTCCCACAGAGCAGCTGGTGGCTTCAAACCACGTGCCTTTGGGATTGCAGCGCAGCTTCTTGCCACTAGGCCAGCAGAGGTGTTGGGGTTTTTTCCCTATATAGGTGATAAATGTTGTAGAGTTATCCATATGTCTACAAGAGGGAGCTCTGGTAGCCTACTGGTAAGAAGCTGCACTGAAATCTCAGAGGCGCCTGGTTCGAATCCACCAATTGCTCCATGGGAGAAGAATGGGCAATCTCCTCCCATGCGATTAACTGCCCCTGAAAACCTGCCGGAGGTTCAGCTACGGGTTGGTTCCAACTCGATGGCACAACAACAACAGAGAAGACCAGTTAATTAGAAAATGTACCAATAACTAGTACCAAAACCTCAGAAAATGCCCAACTTCTGAAAACTGAAATGGATCTAATAAATAATCAAGATGCACTGACAATTATTGGTGACTGGAATGCAAAACATGCAGGGGGCGGGGGAAGAAGAAGTGGGGAAATCTGGCATTGATGAAAGAAATGATCCTGGACATGACATGACAGAATTCTGTGAGACCAACTTCCCGTTGACTGGAAATACCTTTTTCAGCAACATAGACAGTGACTATCCACGTACACCTCACCAGATGAAATACACAGCAATCAAACAGACTCCACTGCAGTCAGAGATGATGGAGAGGCTCAATGTGATCAGTCAAGAGGAAAATCAAGGCCAACGGCGGAACAAATCATCAACCATTCACATGTACGTTCATGCTGACGCTGAAGAAAAGGGAAAGTAAGTCAAAGTGTGACCTTGAGTATATCCTGAACTTAGACACCATCTCAAGAACAGATTCAACACACTGAATACTAGGGACCAAATAAGAGAGGAATTGGTGGGTTGATATAAAAGACATTATTCATCCAAAACAACTATGGGATATCATCTCACCCCAGTATGAATAGCAAAAGTTAACAGAACAGCAAGCAACAAATGCTGGTGAGGTTGTGGAGAGACTGGAACCCTTATTCATGGTTGGTGGGAGTGTAAAATGATGCAACCACTGTGGAAGGTGGTGTGGTGCTTTCTCAAAAAGTTGCAAATAGAGATCCATTTGACTCAGCAATTCCACTACTGGGAATATACCCCAAAGAGACCATAAACGACATCCAAGTGGATATATGCACACCCATGTTTATCGCAGCTTTGTTCACAATAGCAAGGAGTTGGAAACAACCTAAGTGCCCATCAACAAACAAATGGCTAGAGAAGCTGTGGTATATTCGCACAATGGAGTACTATGCTGCATTAAAAAACAAGGAACTCATGCAATATTATTCAAAATGGTTGACTCTGGAGAACATTATACTGAGTGAAATATCCCAGTCACAAAAGGACAAATACTGCATAGTGCCACTGTTGTAAAATGGGATTGACATTGGGGGGGGGAGACTGAGAAAGATGGGATAAATAATGCATAATGCATTGAAACAGATGAGGGAGAAAACTGTTTAAAAGGGATATGTGATTAGGTATTATTGTCATGACAGGAATCCAGAACGAAGACTGCATAGTGGAGTGGACTTGGAGGGAGTGATTATATAACAATGAAAGCATTTTTCTTTTACTTTTCAAAGTACTCGGGTGGCGGGGAGGTGGGCAGGGAGAAAAGCGCAACAATGAATGAATGGAAATTTTTTTAAAAAGACATTATACATCAAGAAAATAGAAAGCCATTAAGAAGAGAAAAGGCCAAAACAGGTATCAAAAGAGATGTTGAGACTTGTTATTTAATGTAGATCAGCTAAAGTGAATAGGCAAAATGATAAAGAAGTAAATTGAAGATTTCAAAGGGTAGCTTTAGAAAACAAAGTCTTACAATGAAATGTGCAAAGCCTCGGAGCTAGGAAATCAAAGGGGAAGAACACACTTGGCATTTTTTAAGCTGAAAGAACTAAAGAAGAACAAATTAAGCCTGAGTTTCCATATTAAAAGATTCCACGGATATGATTTTTCACAATGCAAGAAACTTCAAAAGAAGACAGAAGGAATAGAGTCACTTTACCAAAACGACTTGATTGCCATTCAAACATTCCAGCAGGCAGCATATAATCATGAACCAACAGAAATGAAAGAAGATGTCCAAGCTTCACTTAAGTTACTGGTGGAAAACAAATCTCCGAGGATTGATGAAATAGCAACTGAAATATTTCAACAAACAGATGCAATACTGGAAGTGGTTGTTTGTCTAAGAAATTTCAAAGACAGACTAAAAAGATGAGTATTTGTGCCCATGTCAAAGAAAAAGGATCCAATAGAATTAAGACATTATCAAATCATATAGTTACTATTAAATACAAGTAAATTAAGACTGTTTTAAAACAGCTGCAGCAATACATTGGAACTGCCAGAAAATCAAGCTGAATTCTGTAGCATACACAGAACACGGGGTCATTCTGGTTCCAAGATCCAAGATGGATTGTAGCTGAAAGCAGAGAATACCAGAAAGATGTTTACTTACGTTTTGTTGACTGTGCAAAGGCATTCAAAGGTGTGGATCATAACAAATTACAAATATTATGTGAGGAAAACAAACAGATTTGTCCTGGAAAGGGTTAAACCGGGTGGCTCCTTGGAGGCAAGGATTCTGGGGCTCTGTCTAACATACTTTGGACATGTTGTGAGGAGA
>NW_006399756.1:14022051-14031156 GCF_000299155.1 Elephantulus edwardii | reverse complement strand
TTGATTCAGTGACTGGGATAATTGGGATGGGAGTGTCAGAGACAGTGTGATTGGCACAGGACAGAGCGGAGTTTAGGGCTGTTGTACAGAGGGTCACTATGAGTCGCAAGCGACTCGACGGCACATAAGAACAACAACAACATGTAAGGAATGGTAATTGCAAAACACTTTAGAGTGCTTATGAAGAAACTGTACATAGACCAACAGGCAAACATAACAAGAAGCAGCTGCATTGTTTCAAATCAGGAAGGCTGTGTTCCAGCATTGAATCCTTTTACCCTACTTATTCAATCTGTCTTCTAAGTGAATAGTCTGAAAAGCTGGACTGTATCAAGAGATGTACAACATCAGTTTGGAGAAAGAGCTGCTAACAACCTGCAGTATGCAGCTGACACAATATTGCTTACAGAAAACCAAGAAGGACTTGAAGCACTTACTGAGGAAGATCACAGACCACAGCCCTCAGAACAGATTACATCCCAACATAAAGAAAGCAAAAATCCTTACAATTGGACCAACAGGTAACATCATGATAAATGGAGAAAAGACTGACAACATCACAGATTTCGTTTTACTTTAGTCCACAATCAACGCTCGGGGAAGTGGCAGTCAAGAAATCAAACTCTGAATTACACTGGGGGAAATGTGGCTAAAGAGCTCTGTTAGAAAGTGCTGCAAAACCAAACAAATGTCACTTTGAAGGCTAAGGTGAGCCTGACCCAAGACAGCATTTTCAATTGCCTCACTTCCATGCGAAAGGTGGCAATCAGCAAGGAAGCCTGAAGAGTAACTGGTACATTCAAATTATGGTGCCAGTGTATAAAAACAGGTGAGTGTCTAAGATCTATAATTAATAGTATTGTACAAATGTTAACTCCTGGGTAAAAACATTGCTACTTGGTTAGGAAGGAAGCTGGAATTCCTGGGTGTTGTAGTGAAGGCTAACACACTGGCTGCTAACAAAAAGGCTGCCGGTCTGAGTTCCCTCCTCGGAGGGGACATGGAAGAAAGGCGTGCAATCTCCTTGTGAAAAACCAGCCATTGCAAATCCTACGGCACACAGTTCTGCCATTGGTCAGAAGCAACTCCTTGGGTTTAGTAGCTCAGGCAGTGGCTTCTGGGTTGCCTCAGTACACAGCAGGTACATTTTCAGGACAAGTCAGATTATGCTGATGTAACAACCAACCCTCAAATCTCATTGGGCACAAAACAATTCATTTCTGGTTCTCCTACATGTCCAGTAAGAGTTAACAGAGCTGGGACCCCGGTGTATTCTCATCATCTATCATAATTATCCGAAGACTGAGCTGGAGGGGGATCCTTCCCCTTCTCAATGATAAGCTTCAGGGTCGGCCAGGCCAGGAAAAAAGATCAAGAGCCAGAGAGTCAAGCACCAGGAATGAAATGTACTGTCCTGTAGCTGACATCATGTCCATTCATGTTTCACTGACCAGACCAAACCCACGGCATACCCATGTCCAGCTTAGGGGGAAGTGCAAGCACTCCGGGCCTTGGAGCTTGAAGAGTGTCAGGTATTGGTGGGCATGAGTGCTGCATACCCAGGTGGGCCCTCAACATGTGCTGGGAGACAGGAGAGGGCACGGCCCTTACAAGTGGTGCCAACAGTTCTGTGTTTCTTTTAAAAGCTCTCCTTTTCTCCTCCTCAGGAGCCCTTTCTCTTTCCAGGGAGTCCAGGTGACCTAGCAAGGAGAAAATGGTCCTACTAACCTAGAGGTGGTGCTTTGAGGTCAGTTCAAGTCCACTCAAAGGAAAAAGATGGACAATCTCCACCCGTGCCATTTGTAGTTTCTGAAAATCTGCTGAGGGTCAGCTATGACTCAGTGGTAACTCACCAGCAAGGAGAGTAAGTGAGTGAGAAAGAGAGTGAGTGAATGAATGAGTGAGTGACAGAGTGAGTGACAGAGTGAGTGAGAGACAGAGCAAGGGAGGAAGTAAGGGAGGGAGAGAGTGAGTGAGTAAGAGAGTGATTGAGTGAGTGAGTGAGAGTGAGTGAGAGAGAGAGTGAGGGAGTGAGTGAGCGAGCTAGAGAGACAGTGAGAGAGCGAGCAAGTGAGTGAGTGAATGAGAGAGTGAGAGAGTGAGTGAGCAAGCTAGAGAGTGAGTGAAAGAGCGAGCGAGTGAAGGAGAAAGCGAGCGAGTGAACAAGTGACTGACTGACTAAGCGAGTGAGCGAAGGAGCCCTGGAAGGAAGGACGAGGCAATTCTGATGAGGAGACAGAGTCTGGGAAGCCCAGGGTGGGATGCTGAGAGCCCGGATCGACTCCATGGCAACAAGCCAGCAGGCTGGGATGTCCTGGAGGCACAGTGGTTAAAATGCTTGGTTGTTAGCCTCAAGGCCAGCACATGGGGCCGGCCAGCCCCTCGTCAGGAGGAAGATGTCGTGGGGCTTCCATGAAGGTCACAGCCCCTTGGGAACCCTATGGGGTGGCCCGACTCTGCCCTCCTGGAGGCTTGCTGTGAGTGGGAATCCACTCAGCGGTGATGGGTGCATGTGTCCGTTTCTGCCAAGCTAGTCCTAGGTCTGATTTCCTGACGATCTGAATTTGTTTGTTGTTTGGGGGCTCCTGCACACTTACTTCGAGAAACAGCCTGAATGTGTTGTGTTCTGCCAGGGATCCCGAGGTCAACAGCAAGGAGGGTTTAGGCTGCAGAGCCCGGCGGTTAAGTGCTCAGCCCCTAACCAGTGGATTGTGGTTCGAATCCGCGGGCCACTCTTTGGAAGAAAGAAAACGTGACAATCTGCTTCTGCAAATGCCTGTGGCTCTGGAAACTCTAAGGGACAGTCCTCTTGGGTCCTGGCGGGTCACTATGAGTCAGAAGTGGTTCAGCGGCCGTGAGGTGTTTACAGGGCTCCCATGACTGGATGGCAATCGACAACCACCCCCACCATCATTAATTAGAACCAACAAGATACTAATGGCCCTTAGGGTGTCAGGAAGTTCTTAAAGGCCAACTTGGGCAAGCCATTAATAGTGCAGTTAATTACTCAATTAGCTATCGAAACACAACCTAAAGTACGGTGGTTTGAATCCATCCAAAAACGTTCCAGAGCAAAGATCTGGTGATCCTCAGAGGAAAGTTCTTCCCCCAAACATTTGGGGTCTCCACGAGTACCAGTCTTGGCAACGGTAACCAGTTCTGTTACTGGCCGAGCCAAGTGACCACCAGAATCCTCCTCCTTGTTCAAGAAGGGGCTATTGTTACTGTTGTTGTTGTTGTTGTTATGTGTTATTGAGTCGACCATGTGACCACACAGACAGCACCTGGGTCAGAGCTTTGCCCTATTCTGTGTTATTCTCATTGTCTCTGACATACACGGGGCCACTGTTCCAGTCACTGCTTCAGGTAACCTGGTGGAGGGTCCTCCCCCTTGTTGAGCCCCCACCTTCCCAAGCTTGGTGTCCAAGGACAAGACCCTCCTAACAACATGCCCAAAATATGAGGCAAAGCTTCACCAGTCTTGGCTCCAAGGATTATCCAGGCTGCACTTCATGCAGGCATTGTTGCTTGTTCTTTAGGCAGTTCACAGGATACCCAGGTCTCAGGGTGTCCTCTGGGCCCTGCATTTACCAAAGGGGCTGGATATGCCCTCCCTGAGTCCTGGGGACCCTCGGCCAACTGCCCCCTTCTCCCCACCAGGCCCCTGCAGGCCCCTCCCCAACCGCCAGCTCTCTGACCTGAGACCTCAGCTGCATCGGTGGGAAGCAATGTTCCAGTGTGTTCCTATGCAACAAAATCAAGTGTGTGTGTGTAGGTGTTCTGTGTTTTTACAAACTCTCCTCCTCAGTTGTTATAAGATTAAAACAATTTTCTCCCTCAGTAAACGCTTCCCTTCAAAACCACTGGGAACACATAATTCGCCAGCCCATTTGCAGCTCCTATTTTCTGCAGCCCGGAGGAGAGCGTGATTGTGGGCTTGTTTGCGTGTAAGAGGCCAGGCCTGCGCGGGGAGGACCAACAGAAGGCAGGCCTCCGGACGGCCCTGATCAATGTTTCATTTATTCTCAAGTTCGGAGAAGATAGGCGAGCGGCCTGTGAGCTACGCTGGGAGGGTGGAGATGGCGGGTTTGAGGTAAATTACTCTTCCAGCCTCTGTAAATTTAATGGACACTTTTATTAAAATGACAGGGAAAGACAAGATAGCCCCAACTTCTATTTTAAAATGACCATAGAGGAAGCTGAGGACACACACACACACACACACACACACACACACACCCCTGGATCTTTTTGTGTGTGGCTGGGAAATCTAAATATTTCAGTGCAGCCGCACATGTTATTTCAGTTGGATGGCAGAGATTCCTGCACACCTGGCGGCATTACACAACAATCATAACCAATTTCAAGGAGAAACAGATGCAAAAAGAAGAAATGGAAGGCTGGCCCGGCTGGTGCCAGGCGGGGAGGTAACGGCGGAGTTACCAGTTTGCATTTGTCCTTGGGGGAGGGGGGAGAAATATAAATAAATGAAAATAAATTCACCTGTCAGTGATCAGCGAGGCGAGCCTGCCACTGTGCCATTGAAAACGAGTCCCCGCTGGCTCGAAGCAGTGCCACTTATGCGCCTGTTTACATAATTACACAGCGAAACGTTGCAATCTTTGGGATTTAATACGTGTTTTAACCAGCCCTTCAACGGCAGTTGTAGGCTTCTGTAATCAAATCAAGTCTTTTCAATTAAAACACAATTAGGAGTGGTGTCATGGTGTCACTGGCACACGCTGCCACATGTGAAGACTCAAGGACCACCTGGCCGGGAGCTGAGCTAACCCACTAACCCACTTCCTGAGTGTCAGTACCACGTGGGACCCGGAGGGCCCAGGGTGTGCGGCTCTGGTCCAGGGTGGGAGCCCCGGGCATCCACCTTGATATACAGACCAAAGGTTCAGGACAGCTGGTAGAGCATGAAGATGCTTGTAATCTGAACTGGACCCGAGGTGACAGCGAGGGAGCCACACGCCTGAAGTGGTGGCCACGATGTTAGTGGTGGCCATGATGTTACCGGCCAGATATCCCCTTCGATATGGCATTGTTGTCCTTGCGTGCAATCACGTCAATTCTGACTCCTAGTAACCCATCGTGTGAGTTGCTGGCCCCTGGACTTCCTACACTGTGATTTTTATAGGAGCAGATCACTATTGGGAGGGTCTGAACCACCAACTTTCCAATTACCAGTTGGATGCTTAGCTGCTTGTGCCACTGGGGCTCCCCGCTTTGACATCAGCCCCAGAGGTCAGATGCGCCTCACTCCTTGCACTTTCTAGGTCGTGGAGTTTTCACAAAGCCAAGCTCTGTCGTAAACTGCACTACACAAGTCTACTGGCCCCATCTCTCCAACAGCGTGAGCTCACTCGATGTCTCCGGGTCAGAGCGCGGTAATTCTCACACCATCCCAACACTCCATTATGTTACAGTACACTCAGAAGACCACAGGACAGTGGACACTTGTATCTACCTCAGGGAGACTAAAATCTCCCGTGGCTCACTTTATCTGTGACATTGGGAGTATTGTGGTGATCTGCAACAAATGGGTGATATGCCAAAGTGCTGCTGTAACAAAGCTCTCCAGGCAGAAAGGATTTTAGACATGACCTAAGGGCTACATACATTTCACAGGTGTCAAACAGGGGCTTCCAGAAGATTCATGGATTGCAGAAAGCCATAAAGTCAACCACTCTGTGGAACCAGTAAAATGTGCACACCCTGCCCACCCTTGCAGGCCAATATAAGGGCCCTTCCTTGTCTGTTTAGAAAGCGGTGGGGTGGCATAGTGTGTTACATGTTTCACTGCTAAACAAAACATTGGTGGTTCAAATCCACCCGTTCCTCCAACGAACAAAGATGGGCAGCCTCTTCCTGCAGAGATTTACAGGCTTGGGGGCCTGCTGAAGGGTCGCTCTGCGTCATCGTTCGTTTTTATCAACCACTGGACCTCTTGTCCACAAGAACACCATGGTGTGGTCATAACAAACATGGCGGTGACTATGTCACAGTCTTTCTTTATTCTACCTCTTCTCGTTTCAGAGTTTCTCATCTGGAGCAGGCATGGCCTTTCCGACCCAAATGGTCCTTGACTTTCTGCACATCAGACTCGCAGCAGCTGACACCTTTGTGGATGATTTATCCAGGACACTCCCGCTGCCGCCCACGTGACAGACGAGAAGGGTTATAGTACGGTATTATGGACTGAAATGCAGACCCTAAAAAGATACATTTAAGTCCTAATCCCTGTACCTAAGAATGAGACTCTATTTGGAAACGGGGCTTTTCTTTCCTTACATCAATGAGATCCGATGAGGGAGGAGGGCTCTACTCCTAATCCCTCCTGAGTGGCATTTTACAGAGAGCAGAGCAGACCCAGAGAGTCACACAGATGGGGGATGGGCACCATGGAGGACCCCCCTACAAGCTAAGGAATGCCAAGACACACCCAGATCCTCCCGGGGCTGAGAGACGAAGCATAACTTATATGATTTTTTAGAGCTGATGGCCTCACTGGGCCTTCGAGCCAGGCAGCCCGGCTCTGCCAAAGCTCTGCATTTCAAATCCACAACTGGCTCCAAGAAAGATGAGCAATCCCCACACCTGTGCGATTTACAAGGAAGATAATCAGAGCTTGTGGGGTCATGAAGGAAGCAAGCAGAGGGGAAAGGCTGAGGTTAACCAGGGAAGAGGTGTCCAGGGAAGGGTACCTTCCGTAGGGTCAAAGGGTGGGAAGGAACCGGTCATGCGAGCAACACGAGGAAGAACAGAGTGGGCCCCACCTCTTCCCTCCTCTCTGTCCAGGCCAGACATGTTTATGTGGGTCCCAAGTGTGGCAGGATGGCTACTTGGTTAAGAGGGAATCCGTTCGCCCGGCTACTTGGTTAAGAGGGAATCAGTTCGCCCGTGTGCAAGTGACTGTGTCAGTCACGCATGACCTCTGAGCCTCAGTTTCATTATCTGTAAAAGGAAGAGACTAGTAAGAACCCTTACTGGCCTGTTGTATGTTACTATGCACTGGCGAGTCGGAACAACCATAGCCGACCCTCCAGCCGGTCATTAGAGACAGTAACACACACAGGAGGAACCTGCCCCTCCTTCTGCCGCGGAGCATTCGAACCAAATGCCAGGGGGCTGGCAGCACAACTCCTTACCCCTAAACCACCAGTGCTCCCTAGTTACCACTATAAGCTGCTTAAATGGTACAAAGGGATTAGCAATCTAAAGGTGGACAGAGCTAAATCCTAATATGATTACCACAACCAGATTGCTTTATCCAGAGCAAAGGGCCAGAGTCTCTTCACTTTTTTTTTTTAAACATGATATCCTTTATTCAGTGAAAAAAAATTACTAAGCATGTCCACTAATGGGATTGAATGACAAAAAAAAAAAAATCCAAGAGGGGGGGGAAAAAAGGAAACCAACCAGCAGCTAATTCAGACACTGGAATGTGCAGACAAGACTTTAAACGGTTATGATCAGCATGCTCAAGAAAACGGATGGAATGAAGCAGAAATAGATTTTTTAAAGATGGGGGAAATAACCAGATAATGCACTGGGATTTAAAAAAAAAAAATGAAGGCTCTAGAACTGAACAAAAAAAATTACTCTGGTGGCATCATCTGTAGGGAGTCTCCCTGCCAATCCAAAGGCTGGTCTCCTCTAGCAGTTCAAATCCTCCAGCAGCTCTGTGGTACAAAGATAAACAACCTCTTTTCATGCTATTTACAAGGCAGAAATCCAATGGAGAGCCAGTTATGAGTTTGTTCCACCTTGACAGCAATGAGAGGGAGTGAGAACTGAAAAATAGAACTGAAAAGACAGTGGATGATTTTAACAGCAGATTAGACACAGAAGTGTCTTTGAAGCTTGATGGTATTGTCAAAAGAAAATAAAGCAGCAGAGATGGGAATTAGGAAAGACAGCATACAAGAGATATACGAGGATGCATGCAAGCATCTAATGTGTAAATGGGCCTCCCAAAACACGAGAAAGTCAGCTAGTGGTGGGAGTCTGAATGGGGCTCCCTCTCAACTTCTTGCTGATGTTGTCAGATGTTGACTCAGAGTCAATCCTGTTCCATCCTCACTGTCTCTGCTGTGTTTCTCCAACTTCTGGTACCCATAAATCTGGCTCCAAACCCCAATGCTGTTGAGGCACAACAACTAATGGTGTCCCTTCTTTGGGTTCCCAAAGAAAACTGTCCAGAACAGTGGATTTCCTTCGCTTCAGATTCATAATACAAATGTATTTTTAATAGATACAAAGACACAAAAGTCCTCTCTGGAGGAAACCAAGGTCTCATCATGATTTTTTCATATAAATTGACTGGAATGTCTACAATAAGTAGGACAGAACGAAGACTCTGCCCCTTCCTGTGGGACTACTGCCTCCTGATGCCCAGAGCATGCTTTAACTGTAAACTGTCTTCTCTGTACCGGGCATTCCCGCCTTCTGCTCACCATCAGCTGCTGATGGAGCTCAAAGCCACAATGGCTGATGCTGAAAAGACTGTCTTCCCAAGAAGTGCACCTATCAGGCAAAATATGCACCTCTGCAGGAGCCACGTGTCTGCTCTGACCCTCAGCTTCTACACGGTCACAGCAAAGGAGCTGGCCCACATGGATTAGCAAATAGTTTTTTTAAAAAAGTTTATTTTTATGCAGATTTTCCCCACCCACTTTCCTTATGTTTCATGTAATCATTCCCATACAGTGTGTTTTAGAACACGAATCACAATTTGACTATTCCCACCATCACTGTCTTTTCAGATCCCTGCCAGATCTTTCCCATTTCCTTCCCCCTTCCCTTCGCCTAACAAACTGCAGCCTTCTGATTTCCTTCCTGCCCATCCTCACCCCTCTACTCCCACCCCTTCACACCCTGAACCCTTCTACACGTTTTACTGGTTATTCTTCTATTTTTACAATAATGGTCTTATGGAGTATTTGTCCTTATGAGATCGAGTTAGTTTACTAAGCATAATGCTCTTTCAGTCTCTTCTAACTTATGCAGGACTTTTCAAAATTATTATTCCTGCATGCTTAGCAAGTGCTGTGTGTGTGTGTGTGTGTGTGTGTGTGTGTGTGTGTGTGTGTGTGT
>NW_006399756.1:13977579-14021833 GCF_000299155.1 Elephantulus edwardii | reverse complement strand
ACCTCATGGTAAGTGGTCAACCATGTGTCACTGTGTATTTCTGTGATGTTGAACAGACTTCAACGGAACTTCCAGACTAAGACTAGGAAAAAAATGCCTGGAGATGTAGTTCTAAAAATCAACCAGCGTAAACTCAACAGCACACAGTGGTTTACTGTACAGCCCATCATGGGGACAAGGCGCAGGGCTCAGCTGTTTTAACCGGCCATGTACGTCTCCATGAGCTGGGGACATTCAATAACAACTAACAACTGAGCATTTACCATCGTCCAGGGTGGGCAGAGCTCTTATCTGCATCATTTCAACTGATCCCCTTAGCAAGCCAATCAGGTGGGTATTCATCTCTAAGAAGGAAGCAGACATTGAGAAAAGTTGTCTGTTAGAGAAGGTGGCAGAGTCAGGAAGTGGCTTATCTAAAACGTGGATTCTGAGAACAGTGCACACCCTTCTTGTGTTTAAAGTCACTGGTGTACCCAGCCTGGGCATGCTCAGAGCCCTCCCCAGCTCCAAAGCACACACTCTTCCTAACACCTTGGAACCATCTGTCCCCTAAGAAGGATGACGAGAGCAGAGTCCACAACCATCCTCCCTGCTCGGCTACCACTGCCAGAGGCTGAAGGCACTGGGCCGGTCCTGCACCCCTGCATCCCGAGCCGAGGTTTGCCAAGGCCAGACCCAGCAATGTGCCAAACCATGGTTTCATTAATGAGCTCTAGACCTTTCCTCAGAGGCTCCTCGGTTTTCAATAGCACCAAGCCCCCAACTTCACAGCACCCCGATCATTTCACAGAAGGTGCACAGACAGACAAGGTGTTTTACATCTCCCGACCCTGACTCGCTAGGGCAGCCTGGTGCGACACGTGGAGACAGGGAAGGCAGAAAGGATGTCACTTCTCCAACGTCTGCAGGGAAGTCTGTCACTCACACCCACAATAATGTTTTCAGAAAATCGCCTGTGACTTCATCCATAGCCACTGGTGAGAGTCAGCGCCCAGAGCCATCAGGGGCTTTAAGCTCGTTGCCCACTGCTGTGGTGTGGACAGCTGAAACCCAGGCCCCGACAGGCACCTGGAAAAAAAAACAACAAAAAAAAAACAATAATGTTTTCAAACAGGCCTTCCAGAGGCTGTGCTGGAGGAGGGGCAATCTCCTCCTGTACCAGTCAGAACCAATTTGACTGTGTACACACACACACACACACACACACACAAGAAAAATTTAAAAAATTGGGGAGCTCTGGTGGCCTAGTGGCAAGAAGCTGCACTGCAACCCCAGAGGTTCGCAGTTCGAATCTACCAGATGTTCTGCTGGAGAAGGAGGGACAATCTCCTCCTGTACCAGTCATATCTGATTTGATGGTACATACAATAATAATAATAATAATTCTAAAAAATTTTTAAAAATAACCAGGGATTCCTTTCTCTGTCTGGAGTGACACAATCTTTCAGATAGCTGGGTGGTGCAAATGGTAAAGTGCTGGACTACAACCCACAACGCTGTCAGTCCAAACCTGCCCAAAGGAACCTTAAGGAGAAAGGCCTGGGAATCTGATTCTCAAGTTCACACCCTGGAACAGATAGAGAAGGCTGCTCTGAACAGAGTCACCTTGAGTTGGAATTGACTCAGTGACACGAAGGGCAAAAAGCCAGTTACTCGAAGAAACAGAATTGTGACACCATCTCGACAATTCAAGCCCCAGCTTCACATACGGAGAGCGGGATGTTGACAGTTGGAGAGGGAGATCTCCAGTTTTCCAGAATCATCTGAATCGTTAATTCCAAACTGCAGGGTAAAGTCAGGAAGGAGAAAATAGGCTTTACTCCTGGAATTGGCTGTTTGCCACATCATGCAGAATTGCTTAGTTCATATTTCTTTTTTTTTTAAACAATTAACAAAGGGAGAGATTCCATGGATAATTTTTTGCCTGGGGACTCTGGAATTGTAACTCCCACTGCCAGGCCTGTTTCTCCCAACTCTAAAAGCTTCTGAGATCTGTTTTTGTTGTTGTTGTTGTTTTGTGTTTGGGGTTTTGGGTTGGTTTTGTTTTTTTTTTTCTAACAGAGGCTTTGTCTGTGGTGAATGAATCTTAGCTACAGAAACAGCTTGCTTAAGACAATGGAATTAAAGAGACAATAGGAAGCAAGGGGCTGGCTCTTAGCTGAGGGCTCGCCTCCAACACAGCATCTGGTTGACCCCAGTGAGCCACTGCTGACACTGAGGCCAGAGTTCAGGGACAGGCAGGTCTACTATTCATTCCTCTCCCCCTCAGCAAGGAAGCCCAGTTGGGGAGTGTGGCAGCTCGTGTCCGCACTTAACGATTGTCTAAGATTCCACTGTGTTTCCGACTCCTAGCAAATCGCCAAGAATGCCAACACAGTGTAGTGAACAGTTGACATCATATTCTCTGTAGTCCAGGCTAATGTTCCCCACTTTCCAAACACCTCTTTCCCCCAAATGTGCGTCATTCAAGATAATCTGCAAAATACAAAGACGTTGCCAGAGCATTCCTTGGTTTCCTGAGATGTGAGGGTTCGAAGCATCACCGTGAGCTGGTTGTCTGGGCAGAAACCTGGCCGTGATCTTACGCTTCCCCACATCCAATTAGAGGCCGCCTGCTGTCAATGCAACCTCTGCAATGATGCTCTCGCCTCCATGTCCTCTCTCCTTCTCCATTGCCCCGCCCACTGCTGCCAAGTTAATCCCAACTACAAGTGACCCCACAGCACAGGCAGAACTGCCCCCAGGGGGTCTCTAGGGCAGTAATCTTGAGGGAAGCACCCTGCCCCGCCTTTCTCCCACAGAGCAGCTGGGAGGTGCTGATCTGTGGGCTACACTCCAGTGCTTAACCACTGTGCAAGCAGGACATTTCCCATTGTCTCTGCTCTGAGATCAGTCCCCAGCACCTCCTGTCCCATCTCCCTGCCTTTCTCCCAACCCCTCACTTCAAAGATTTTTCTACAACCAGGGACAAGTCTGCTTATAATATGTGTGCGTGTGTGTGTGTGTGTGTGTGTGTGTGTGTGTGAGATTGTTAAGAGCCATCGAGTCATAGAGGACTCATAGAGACCCTACGAACGAAAGACTTGAACACTCATATGTCTCTCCTTGTTTCTCTAAGTTTACAGAATTTCCGGAGGCGAGCTACTTTGGAAGTGAATGCCACTGCTGCTTCCAAGCCTGTTTTCATCTGGGAGATCCACCAAGCCCTGTCCACCATGAGTAACCATTATCACATTTGTCACATCAGTGTCACAGTGTTTAGCATCACAGCAACCACAGAGTTACTTCTGTACAGCAAATTGACAGATCAGTGCTAGACCACTTAGAAGAATATTTGACCAAAAACAAATAGAACCAGGCCTGAGGGCCGCAAATTAAAATGACCCACCCTGGGCTTGGTAACATCACTTTTTATCCACTAGGCCAACAGAGCTCTCTCTATGACTCACAGCAATTCTATGAACAACAGATCTAACCCTCGCCCCATCCTATACTATCCTCACAATCCGAGACATACTGAAGCCCATTCCCACAGTCACCGTATCAATCTATCAGGTTGAGAATCTTCTCTCTGACCTTCACTTCTCTCAGCATGATGTCATTTTCCCAAGTACTGGAACCTTAACTGTTGTTAAGTGCCATTGAGTTGTAGATGACTCACAGTGACCATATGAACAACTATCTATCTATCTATCATCTATCATCTATCTATCATCTATTATCTATCTTCTAGCTAGCTATCATCTATCTATGTATCTATGTATCTATCTATCTTCTAGCTAGCTATCATCTATTATCTATCTATCATCTATTATCTATCTTCTAGCTAGCTATCATCTATGTATCTATCTATCTATGTATCTATCTTTATCTATCTATCTATCTATCTATCTATCTATGTATCTATCTTTATCTATCTATCTATCTTTATCTATCTATCTATCTATCTATCTATGTATGTATCTATCTTTATCTATCTATCTATCTATCTATCTATCTATCTATCTATCTATCGTACCATACTCTTTGTTCCCTTGGCCACCCTGTGCCAAGGCTTGAAGCAGCACTGCTTTACAGGACACAGAGTATTTCCTTTGGTTCCTCCAAAGGCTCTTGGAGCAGTTTTTCTCAAGCTCTTAATGTCCCTTCAGTAGGATTGTCCACTGTCTCCCATTGCCCAGATTTGTCACCACAGAGCCATCCAGGGGACTCCACACAGCTGGTAAAGACTCCCACACTCAGCTGGGGCTCCTGAAGACACTGGATGCTGCTGCTGAGTCCACGACAAATGTACAGAGATGCTCCGCTGTGCTGGTACAGATGCAGTCAGTGCTGGTGCCACTGCCACCGTGTAAGTGTCACCAACAGTGCCAGTGCCGGGCTCACCGCCTCTGCTGCCAGGATGCTGGGGCCACTGCCTCACGTCTGCCCTGCAAGGGGCTGGGGCAAGAACCCCAGTTCCACGAGACCACGGAGAAGTGAAGTAAAGAAGGACATGGTTGCATGATCGGGGGAGATTTGTTCTCCCCGTGACTCTTATCTATAGCTAAGCTGAGGGACAAAGTGAGGGACAGACACCATGGAGCACTTGAAGCTACCTTTCTCCTCCAAGTGAAGCCTTGCTCTTCACTTAAAAAAGCTCATTGCCATCTATTCCAACCCACTGTGCCCCACAGAACAGAGGAGACTGCCCATAGGATTTGGTTAAACATTCAGCTACAAATCAAAAGTGGTGGTTCAAACCCACTGGTGGCTTATGGAAGAAAAAGACCTGATGATTTAATCCCCTAAGAATTTCAGCTTAGAATTTCCTTGGAGGAAGCTCTACTCTATCATACAGGGCTGCTGTACGTCAGAATCGACTCAATGACATAGAACAGCTATCTTTACAAAAGCGGACTGCACAGCTTTCTCCCATGAAGCACTTGGTATGTCCCAAGCACTGACCTTTCAGTTAACAGCCAAACACTTAAACACTGCACCACCAGAGCTCTCTGGACTTCTCTTAGGGGGGTTACTTCCTGAGAGATTTGCTTGTTCCTCACGCAAATTCCCAGAAAACGCAGTATTTCTCCTAAAACATACCATGGACTGCTAGGAGAACAAAGAAGTTCATCCTAGAGAGGGTGAGACCAGGCTGCTCCTTGGAAGCAAGGATTCTGAAGCTTCGTCTGACATACTTTGGACATGTTGCAAGGTGGGACCAGTCTTTGCAGAGGGACATCATGCTTGGGAGGTTGGAGGGACACTGCAGGAGAGGAAGACCCTCAATGAGATGGACTGATTCAGTGGCTGGGGTAATGGGGATAAAGTGTATCAGAGACAATAAGATTGGCACAGGACAGAGCAGGGTATAGGGCTGTTGTACATAGGGTCACTATGAGTTGCAGGTGACTTGATGGCACATAACAACAACACAGGAGGGAAGAGAATAGAGGAATCAACATCCTTCATCTCAGTAGTCAAGAGATCGAAAGACCATTGCAGGGAGGGCTGGAGGTGGGAAGAGGGGAGGGAGGAAGAAAAGGTGCAACAATGAGAAAAATTAAAACATTTTTAATGTTAAAAGAAAAAAAGATGCACTGGGAAAGTCTACTGTCAGGGATCTCTCCAAATTACTGAGGAGCAATGATGTCAGTTTGAAGACTAAGGTGCACTTGGTTCAAGCCATGGTCTTTTCAATTGCTTGCTATGCATCTGAGAATTCAACAGTGAATAAGGACGACAGAAGAAGAATCTATGCCATTGAGTTGTGGTGCTGGGAAAGGGTACTGACTAGCCCATGGACTGTAAAAAGAATAAACAGCCAGCCATGTCTTGGGAAAAGTGCAGCCAAAGTGCTCCTTAGAGGCAAAGATGGTGAGGCTTCATCTCCCATACTCTGGGCATGTTGCTAGGAAAGGCTATTCCTTGGAAAGAGACCATGGAAAGATGGAGGGCCAGCAAGAGAGGAAGAGTCTCAATGAGATGGGCTGACACAGCGACCGCAGCAACGGGTTCACATGTGTCGGAGATGTGAGGACGGCACAGGAGGGGACAGAGGTCTGGTCTGCTGTTCACAGGGTCACCAGGAGTCATACCTGGCTGGAGGGCATTCTAACAACCACTCACAGTGAGAAGCACTTACAGTGACTGACACACAGGGGCACTTGAGGAAGAGTGACTGTCATTGTTACTATTGTTGTTGATATTATGGAGAAGGAGAAGACACAGTTCTACAGGAGGTCACAAAAAACCAAGAGGAACGTAATGTGGGGAGTGTCCAGAGATGGGGGTGGACATCAAAAAGGCAACAAGGAGCTGACCCTTCCTCATAAATCAGTATTGGTCAGTTATAACAAGATGGAGAAAGGGTATTCCAAGGGTACGAAAGGGTTTTGTTCCAAAGTCCTTGAGGCATGAAACCTCCTAGATGGCCAGAAAACTGCCAGTTGACCATCCAAAAGGGCCCAAAAAAAAAAAGTCTTAGACAAGGGACTAGACAATTAAATATGCTTCTCAGAAAGACGCAGCAAAGAGTCAACCTCCACGAGGCGATCTTTCTAGGATCCCCAACACTATGGCCAACGGTCACGAATGCCACTGTTGTTGTTTGTTGTTAAGTGTCATCAAGTTGTAGGCGACTCACAGTGACCCTATGAATGAAAGTCCTCAACACTTTTGTGACTTTCACCCTTTCTCCAGGTTCACAGGGTTTATGCCACTGGGTCCTGTTATTCCAGAAGACCAGAATTTACAGCCCACGTGCTCCACTTTGCTCTGTTCACGACTCTTTAAATGTCTGTGTTTTTGATAATTTGACCAGCCAGCTGGCTGGCTTTCCTGTGCTGACTCCAGAGGGTCATCATCACGAATACCTGTCCTGGTCGTTTTCACACGCTCAACCTTCCTGAATGCAAGGAAGAGTCCTGCGTGGCCACTTCTGGGAGTTCACAAGAGCTAGAGGACGGCAGTGACCCTCCCAAAGTCTGCAAGCAGCCACCACAGCGCTGTGGGCCAGGACTCTGAGGCGGGGGCCAAGCAGGAGCGAAGGCCAAGACTAGGGGAGAACTGCAAGTAGAAGGGACACATCCCCCAGGATGAGTCAAGGGGTTGCCGGCAGAAGACAGAAAGGCAAACACAGTCACTGGAGAAGAGAAAACCAAACAGATACTATTGTGCGAAAGAGCAGAGCAGGGCAGAAAGGTAGACATGACTGAGTAAGGAGATCTGGTGACACAGGAGGTGGCTGAAGGAGAAGGCTTTACACATTCAATGAGCCTGTTTGACTGCAACAGACTCACTGCACATAAAGTCAGATTAGACCATGGCTGATGCTCGAGGGAGTTTGCAGAGGCCATGAATCACGGAAGAGGAGGACTGGCTGTCCACCTTTCTGTCAAAGAGCTGCTTGCTCATAAACCTCGGCTGCGCCTCGCCCCACGGACTGCACCCCAGGGCCAACCCTGATCCCAACTCGTGGCACCTGTGCCCACAGAGTTCAAGACCATGACTTATCAGAATGAGGGTGCCAGGTATTTTTCCCCGAGGCCTCTCTAAGTTCAAACCACCAGCCTTTCCCTTAGTTATTGTGCGCCATCGAGTCGGAACCAAATCACAGCTGACCCTCCAGAGGGTTTACAGAGGCAGTAAATTGCATGGGACGAGACTGCCCATCCTTCTCCTGTGGAGCAGATGGTGGATTTGAACTTTATACCAGGAGAGGGAGACCCTCGATGAGATGGACTGACTCAGTGACTGGGGTAATGGGGATAGGTGTGTCAGAGACAGTGCGATTGGCACAGGACAGAGCAGGGTTTAGGGCTGTTGTACATAGATAGGGTCTCTAGGAGTTGCAGGGGACTCGATGGCACATAACAACCACCACCTGTAGGGCTGCAGCGCAGCTTCTGACCACTAGATCACCTCAGTGTCTCCCATATCTAAGTTCACCCATTCACTCACGCTGGGCTCACAGTCACCTCCATTGGTCGTTCTCCTTGTATAAACACACACTGGTATCTTCTCTGCCAAGGAGCTCTGGTGGTGTGGCGTGTAGTGCACACGGGACTACTAACCGAAAGGTCAGTGGGTCAAATCCACTGGCAGGTCCCTGGGAGAAAGTCGTGGAGGTTCCGCCCATAAATACTTACAGCCTCAGAACCAGGACAGAGGGTTGGGATGGACCAGTTGGTAGTAGCAGGGAGGCCCTCCATGTCAGGTTCTAGAGACTCAAGGATCGAAATGATCTCTGGTCCCCGTCCACACTCACACAACCCCCGTTCCAGCAGACTGAGGAAGTACCTGGACCCCCAGAACTGGACATGGTTGCCAACCGTTAGGAGCCCATGGTGGGATGGGAATCAGCTGTGACTTGAGATGTATGAGCTGCTGTCCGGGGTTTGTTCACATCCACTGTCTCATTGAATGTTTCTGACACAGCCTTTGACAAAACCAGGAGGCTTCAACAGTCTATTTAGGTGCCCGCCATCAATTCTCATTGTGCCAAATGAGATAAAACAAAAGAGGCAGAAGGCTGCTAGGTGAGGAAAGGAATCTAAAATTCCAAGTTCCCGACGCCCAGCACTCCCGCCTGCCCCTCTGTCCCAGAGCTGTGACCTGTGAGTGTCCTCTTGGATGTTCACGAAACAAATACATTTTTATCTGGTCCCTCTCTGCTGCTAAGCGAGCCCAGCCTTACTCCCCAGTGTCCACGTATTTATGAATCCCATCGACTCCTGTGTCTAAGATACCTGCTGGTGGGCTCTGTATGCATAGTGGTGCGAGGGTGCGCTCAGGTGCTGGGATCTTCAATTCAGGCATAAAAAAGAAAATTATGTCATTCCTGCTGAAAATGCTGGCGCATGGAAAACCCAGCTTCTGGAGCCTGATTTCCTATCTCTGCCACTGTCCCAGTTCCTGTAGCCCAGAGCGCTAGCTGTGTACAGTGCTATGACTTGTGTTAAATTCTTAAAAAAAGAAAGGGCAAGAAGCTGCACTGCAATCCCAGGGGTGCACGGTTCGAGT
This sequence comes from Elephantulus edwardii, assembly GCF_000299155.1. Lineage (NCBI taxonomy): Eukaryota > Metazoa > Chordata > Mammalia > Macroscelidea > Macroscelididae > Elephantulus > Elephantulus edwardii. Next base: position 14,012,827 of record NW_006399756.1, on the reverse strand, counting down.
CCACAGAGGCTCTGCTGAGAAGGAGAGACAATCTCCTCCTCTACCAGTCAGATCTGATTTGACGGTACACACACACGTCGTCATCATCATCATCATCAAAAGGTAGTTGTTGTTGTTATGTGCCATCGAGTCATTTCCGACTCATAGCGACCCTATGCACAACAGCTCTAAACCCTGCTCTATCCTGCGCCAACCGCACCGCCTCTGACACACCCATCCTGATTACCCCAGTCACCGAATCAATCCATCTCATAGAGGGTCTTCCCCTCCTGCGCTGTCCCTCCACCCTCCCAAGCATGATGTCCCTCTCCAAGGACCCGTCCCTCCTGGCAACATGTCCAAAGTATGTCAGACGAAGCCCCTTTTTTATCAAAAGGTAGTAGGGAAAGAATTATATACACGTAGTCACATGATAGTCTTTCATAGGAGATATCTAGATGTAGATATTGTAGGTGTAAGGAGAGGGATACAGATACAAATGTATCTCTCCAGTGTTACAGTGGGTTAACTGTTGGGTTGTAGCTGAAAAGCTATCAGCTGGAACCCACCAGCCACCAGCCACACTCCTAGTGAGAAAGGTCTTGGCAGGGTCTCTGATAATGATTTGCAGCCCTGGAAATCCTACAGGGTGGTTCTAGTCTACCCTCCAGGTCCTCTGTTAAGTGTCCATAGGCATGGGCCCATGGGGACACACACACACACACTCCACACTGCACCCCTGTAAGTGGCGTGTGTGACGATCCCAACTCTGGATATGCAGGAATCTATTTCCTCACTGCTAACACTCTTTTTCTTTTTTTTTATCTATAGACAGAAACTGAGACAAAGATCAACAGATACTTATGACAGCTAGGCCATAATGTGGCATTCTGATTTAGCATGTGCCTTATGAGAGCTTGTGCTTTTGTGTGTGTGTGTACCATCAAATAGGATCTGACTGGTAAAGGAGGTAATTGCCCCTCCTTCTCCAGCAGAGCATCTGGTGGATTTGAACTGTGTACCTCTGGGATTGCAGTGTAGCTTCTTGCCACTAGGCCACCTGAGCTCCCTCAATAAAAGCTTTTTTAAAGAGCAACGTACATATACTATGTAACATGGGAGAGGCTAGAGAGCATTATGTTGAGTGAACAAGCTCAGTCTCATAAGGACAGATACTGCATAAGACCATTACTGTAAAATATAGTAGAATAACTGGTAACATGTGTATAGACGTCCAAAGAGGGAAGGGAAGGGGGAAAGGAGGCTGCAAGGATGTCATGGGGTCACAGAATTTGGTGGGTGGAGGGAGAGGTGGTGAAGGAAGTAAGAAAAATTCAGTGGTATCCAAATAGGACAGCATAATAGTGGGCATGGAGCCACGGTAATTGATTTTATAAGACACAATGGATGGGAATGATCGTATGAAACACAATGTGAAGGAAAGAAGATGTGAAATACAATGTATAGGGTTTTTTTATTTTTATTTTTGTGTGCATGTACCGTCAAATCAGATCTGACTGGTACAGGAGGAGATCGTCCCTCCTTCCCCGGCAGAGCATCTGGTGGATTCGAACTGTGCGCCTCTGGGATTGTAGTTGCAGCTCCTTGCCACTAGGCCACCAGAGCTCCCTGGCAATGTATATTTTTTTTAATTTTTATTTTATTATTTTATGTGTGTACAGTGACTGGGGTAATTGGGACGGGTGTGTCAGAGGCAGTGAGATCGGCACAGGATAGAGCAGGGCTTAGGCCTGTTGTACAAAGGGTCGCTATGAGTCCCAAGCAACTCGACAGCACATAACAACAACAGTTAAATTGGATCTGACTGGTATAGGAGGAGATTGCCCCTCCTTCTCCAGTAGAGCATCTGGTGGGTTTGAACCACATACCTCTGGGATAGCAGTGCAGCTTCTTGCCACTAGGCCACCAGAGCTCCCTACAATGTATATTTTTTTAAAAATCCTAAAGCGAAAATAATAACTTTTTTAAAAAGAGCAATGTAGAAACAGTTAAAAGCTATGCGTGAAAAATAGCAAGATCTTATCACTCACTCTTTGCTTCTCAAATGATATTCTACTGAGTAACCAAATTGAACAGTATTTACTAAGCCTTCACTGCATAGCTGAGACCTGTCTTCACCAGCATTTTCCATTTTTATAAATACAAGCTGGGCATGGACCAGGGCACCTTCTCTGTCTCCTCTACAAGCTGTTTCATGACCACGAATATCTTCAGAAGTTGAGTGCTTTGATGGCTACTCAGTTTTCTAGGGTTTGGTTTGGTTTTGTTTTCTCTCTGCTATTGTTTTCTCCCTAAAACATTCCTTTTCTTTCCCTACTCCCTGATTTTTAGGAAAGGGGGAGAAAATTCCGCATCTGGAGTCTGAGACCACTTGAAATGTCTGGGCTGGGGACTGCTAATGACCTCCCAGAGATAGCCCGAACTGCTGATTTAGCAAAGCCCATTCTTGACCTTGACGCCAGACAAGACAGGCACAGGGGAAGGCTGTGCCAGGGAGGGGGAGGAGAAAGGATCCTGGAGGCGGTGGGGTCTCGGCCGCTCCCTCCCCCATTCAGCAAACACCTGGCTGAGTTGGAAAACATGACCAGCCCAACCTTCCTATTGGCACCAATTGAAGCTGTCAGCTCTCGGCTTGTCACCGGTTGCACTGGGAGGCCCCCAGGCAGCCACAAGAGCCCTAATTAGGCAGAAATGACACTTCTACAACTGACCTGCCAGGACCTTTGGCAAATCATTTAACATCATTAGTTAACATTTTTTAAAAGTGTGAATGTAAATGAACAGCCAGTGGCTTTCAATGGAGTTTGTCGGTGGCATCTCCCCCTCCCGGCTCCCTCTTTCTCTTTGTACATGAATAGTGTGCTTGTTTGCTCCGAAATTGGAGGGAGGGGCTGAGGAAGACGGAGGAAGAGGCCCGGCCCTCAGAGAGGGGCCATGGGTAAAGGCATAAACAAGTCTAGAAGACCAGCTCTTCCTGCCTTTGTTGGGCCCAAAGTCCTCAGGGCTACCCAAGGGCCTGCTCCACCATCAGCCTCGAAAGTGTGGGGCCAGTCCAGAGGGCTGTGGGCTGCCGGGGACCCATTTCCTTTTGCAGGATGCCTCTGAAATACGCCCCTTTCCTTTCTTGCCACTTGTTGCCATTTTGAGCAAGCAGATTCTCAGCATCCTTTGGCAAAAGCCTGTGTGTGCACTTGCATGGTCGTCCCCCCACCCCCGAGATCTGCCCTGCTGCCCAGCCCACTGAGGGACGAAGTGCCAGGTGACCGTGCTCCAGGTGCCACCCTGACACGCACACCTTTCCTACCTGAAGCGGTTATTTCCCACCGTGAATCACACTTCAGTTTGCTCCTTCCTTTGCACCCACAGAATCCATACACGCCAACACTCTCCATCTGTAGGAGGGAAAACAGAGTGTCACGGTGCGGGCGTCACTGTGTCTGTCCCACGTTGCTCTCCAGCCGTGGACCGGCACTGGGTGACAGTCTCAGGAGGCATCACAGGGAGGAAGGGACACAAGGGCTGAGGTGGGCAACGTCTTCACACTTAGGTGCCTCCTGTGTGGGCAGGGGCACGCTGGACCCTGATGATGCTTAACCACTGCACATGAGAAACACATATGAGGGCCCGCCAAGCCGACAGACTCTGTCATTTCTCATCTGCCAAGGATCTTGGAGAGAAAGAGGAAACGGGGACCCACCAAGCACTCCACCAGCACAGCCTAGATCCTTCCTGTACTTCTCCATGCTCCTGTTCTCAAAGGGGCTACAGATACTAACAGATGTGAACCAAATTCTTTAAAACGTTCAGTTCGAATTTACAGTGCTTGTTATTATACGCCATTGGGTCAGAACAGATACATAGCTGACCCTCCAGTGGCTTTTCAGAGGCAGTTAATCACACAGGAGAAGACGGCGCACTTTTCTCCAGAGGAGCAGCTGGGGAATTCGAACTGCCTGGCTTTGGGTTGGCAGAAAACTCCTTACTCCTTGCTGTTACATCAACTCAGAACCAACACATAGCTGATCCCCAGTGGGTTTTCAGAGGCAGCAGGCTACACAAGACATGAACCATCCTTCTCTCATGGAGCAGCTGATGGAGTCAAACCATGAACCTTTGGGTTGGCAGTGCCACTTGTTACCACTAAGCCACCCACTGTTGTTGTGTACCACTGAGTTGGAACTGACTCATAGCTGACCTTTCAGTGCATCTCCCAAGAGTAGACCATCATCTTTCTTCCAGAGCAACTGGAGGATGCAAACTGTGGGCCTTCAGGTTGGTAATATATAAATATAAACATATAAATAAACATATAAACATATAAATAAATAAACGTGTGTGTTTGTGTGTGTATAAATGAAATAGTTAAGCCCGCTCTACAGCCCTCAGCTGAACCCTAATCAGCTGAGGGGAAGAGAATCCTGCCTCGCTCATCCCCGGATTTCCAGAAGCTTCGAGGACAGGAGGAGTGAGCTGAAGCCCAGTGCAGCCTCCAGGGGTGCGTGGAGAGCATTGGGAAGCATGTGTGGCCAAGGGGGGTGAGCAGGCTAAATTTGGAGAGGTCCACTTGTCCTTGTATCCAAGGCGCATAGAGCCAAACATGGAGGGGCCTGCGCTAGTAAAGAGGGAAGGCAGAGGAAGAAAGCGCTAGGAGACGTCCTTAATCACAGTAAGAGAAGAAGGGAGAAGCCAGGCCCTCACGCTGGAATATTTAGTGCTTTTAAGCTAAATACCTCAGCATATTAAGCAAATAGAGAAAAGCCAGCTAGAAGGTGTCAGCAAATTGAACCGAACGGTGCTCAGAAAGCCGATGGGAGGTGTCTGGCTTTGACCCCTCTTCCCATCACATGCCTGGTCCAGGCCTAGCTGTTTAGCGCAGTCTCTGGTCTCCAGCTGTGCGGCTTATTGAAAAGCCCTAGCTCCCTGCCTGGTTTTGGCACATTTTCTGCAGGTGCCTCCTACTGCGGCCACAATGGGCTGCTAGGGAGGTTTAGACCTGTCAACAGCTACGGGGGAGGGGGCGGCTGCCGAGGGGGCGGCCCAGGCATTGTCTTAAAGGGCCAGTGACATTGTGTGCAGCCCTGGGCCCTGCAGCCCGGGCACCTGCTAATGAGATGAATCCTTTCTCCCGCTCTCTCTTTCTCTCTTTAATGATTTAACTTGATCGCTTTGGTTCCTTTCTGGAAGGGGAATTGCTCCATTGATCATATAAAGTAATTGCCTGTAAAACATTGCTCTGCAACAACTACTACTTCCCTGGCTGAAAATGTCACAGCAATTGAAAAGCTCTTAGCCCAGTTCAAGAATGAGGTTGCTAAAGAGATTGGTTCGCAGATACCTGCAAGGAGCTGAGTGTGTGCTCCCAGAGGTACAAGTTTTGGCGTTGACTAATGGATTTTTATTTTTATTTTTTTTTTAAAGCGGGAGAATTCCCCTTCTCGTGGCCTAGCTCGACTCAGGTTACCACACTGTGTAGCTGGTTTTTTGTGGCTTAGGTGGTAAGATTATCCAAAACTAACCAAATACGTTTACAATTGCCTCAATCCTAAAATGATTTCTACAAAAAGTCCAAGTAGACCCTTATTCAGCCACCTTGTTCTTCTCGCTCTCCCCCAACCCCCTTCTATTTCTTTCAAGGCGCAGTCAGACCATCTTTCTCTGGAGAATCCCCTGGTGGATTTGAACCATCAGAAAGACATAGACTTAGGGTGAGCTCTGCAGCTCCCTACAGACGTTGCCCCTGGGCTCATACGGGGCATTGGCGGTCTAGGGCCTCTTTTCTTTCTGGCAAGAGAGGACCAGGAGACATCAGGATCAGGGCCCCTGGCTTTGGGATGACCACCCAGAGCTCTGTTTTGGGGGCTAAGAATTTTCCAGACTTGTCACTTGGTGGCAGCAGTGAGACATTTCTGAGAAGGGAGACCACACATTTAAAGAGTTTTCCTAAATAGCTTTATTAAAGAGCCACTTCCACGCCAATATTGGGGGAGTTATTCACCTGGAGGAGGGGGCCCACTTTGTCTCGGGCATGGACCCGCCAGGGAAATAACTAGCTGCTTGATGGTTTCATTTCGCTCTGACAGATAAATGCCCAAATTTATATCTGAACGGAAGGGATTTTCTTCGGATTTAATTGGTGGGAAGCACCAGTTGCGTAGAGGGGATACTGTCGCCTTGTGTTTTGGGGACAAAGCTTCAGGTGAATCCTTCTACATCCGGAAGGGCCCCAGGCATTTTCTGCAGCACGATAGATGTGCTTTTTAGTGTCCTTTATAGAAAAGGGAAAAAAAAATACCGTCCTGCTGGGAAAAAAGAGGACAGAAAACTGAACTATAAAAAGGCTGCTTACAATGACAAATCTGCAGAAGCCACAGACTGGTTTACCTTTCAACCCTCCGAGAGGCCACAGAACAAGTTCCATGAGTGCACGTACGTAGAGCACTTTCCTGTCCCATGGAATTTATGGACCTCAAGCCTTAGATTCTAAAATCTTTTATGTTGTCAGAATATGTACGATATTGCAGTTATGGTATTTACACACACTATAATAATATATATTTCACATGAAAAGTAATGTATCTTTTTCCTTTATAGATCTACACAAGGGGAGGAGAATGTGGGGAGAAAACACCACCAACCCCACAAAACCTTGAAATAACATATTAAACAAATGGATTCCTAGATATGAAGGGTGAGCTTGAGAGTCTTTATTATTTCCCCACTTGATTCTATTTGTTTACATCCCATTTGTTTACCTATTTTTCCATTTGTTTATAATAAACATTTTTTGGGGTATATAATTTGCTCTTTCTGGTTTGTTTGGGTTTTTAAACGAGGAGGTGGAAGTAGATGGCTCAAAAAAATTCTTCCCGGGTTCAACTGTTTGAGGAGTCCCTTATTTAGGAAAACAAGAGACCGAGGATGAGCTGCATAATGGGAAATGTAAATACTGTCACGTGGAGTTATCTAGTAACGCTACCCTCTGGCTAGCTGGTGAAGACAGAGTAAAAGTGGGGTTCCCTAGGCCAAGACTAAAAGAGCTCGGTCTATGAAGTCCCCAGAAACTGAAATCTCATTCATAAAGGGAAGAGAGGAGTGTGCTGAGGATTGAACAGGGTGAGTGGTGGTCATGGGTGGGGCAGCCTCAGATCTTGTGGAGTCCACAGTGAGAGCATGGGTCTACTCTGACATCTCCCTCTTTGCTCTATTTGTACATGATGCGAGAGGTCTGAAGAGAATTCCAAGGTCCAGAGATGACACAAACAGGCTTCGTGTCATGTTCCTCAGGTTGATCTCTTTGCTGTGTATTTGAAACCACCTAGTTTCAAAAGGTATAAATTAAGGTAAAAGTTTATTTGAACTTTATGTAAAATGGAATCTGTAAAGATGGTGGTATTGCATTTGAAAAAATAAACATATGCATTGTAAAATCCTTGTGTATGTACACCTAACTGCTGAAATGCACACATGGTAATGAGAATTATATTTCAGGATTAAATGTGATTGCTGCAATAAATGATTTGGATTTCTATGTTTTCTTACCTAGTGAGAATCACAGACACTTCAATCTGAGCACTTTGTTTACTTAGTGAATTCATGTGTCTATTTTTGTCACCAGCATGTATCCCATCCACTGCAAGTTAATACAGAGAAATGTTACTAGTCTTTGTCTGTTGAAATAGTTGTATCTAGTATAAATTATGAAACAAATTATACCAATTTAAACTTTGCTTTATACTTTGTGAACTACTATGGAACTACTGACTAAGGAAAGAAAAATATCTTACTATGTATGTCTTTGCGGAATGCCTGGGATTGGTTCTGAGTATTTCAGCTACTATTTCTATCACTTAATCAGACCTGACCAAGGCTATGGGAGCAGGGATATCCTCCCACCCTCTCCTTAGAGTCTTACTCTACATTATTATTCCCTTCAACTTTCTTAGAATTACATGCTACAAAGTTACCTTTCTTTAAGAAGTCAGGCAGCAAAAAGCATCCAGAAGTGCTACTTTGATCTCTGTTTCCCCATTTGTTTGATTCAGTCCCTTCTCTCCAATCACACCGATTTTAAAACATTCTGGTGAAATAGAAGCACTTATGTAATCACAAGGATAACAAGTAAGGACAGGTTAGAAATGCCTACCTCAAACCAATCAATAATGATGCCTACACATTTTGCCAAAAAACAGATGAGACAACGTGGCATGAGATGCCTGATTGCTAACATTTAAACTCGGGGAGGAAGGTGGGACTATAATAAAAACAGCAATCTGTGTAGATCTTGGTGAAGTAGCCAAGCTTTAACCTTAGAGGATACAAGTGTGGGGGGCATACCATGACCCCCTGTCCAAGTTCTAGTTCTGTGAAGAAGAAAGCTTTTTCTTAACACTGGGATGTGGCAGTGTGAAAAGTTCGAAGCATGTCCCCAGTGATTTACAGTCAAACCCCTTATCTTTAGTTTGTTTTTATTTTTTAAAGGGGATACCGTTGTCCTCATACAACAAATATTATTTGGAGGCTGTAACTGCAAATCTGAACTAAAAGAGCTCCTCTTCCATCTGGATGGCAAATTTTGCCTTTGCAGATTAATAATTATCTTTGCAGAGAGACAACTATTTCCCCAAAACAGCTTTACAGAACATACATAAACCTATGTGCAATATTGAAATATCTATAATTTATTAATTGAACATAGTATTTTTCTTGCAATGACTTTAAAGAAGAATTCAAAATAGCCATATTTTCAGTATGTTAATAATAGGACAATATTTATTCTAAATATTATAAATTGATAGACAATACATATTTCATTTACTTCAAATATCATTCTTTTTAAAAAAATTATGGCTATAATCCTTTCTTTTTACTCTACAAAAACCATTCTGAAGATCATCCCAGGGACTGTCTTTTTTCTTTCTATCTCGCTGCTAGGAAAAAAGGATTGAGGGTTAGGCAATCAAGGTTCAGAACAGATACATACAGCAATAAGGATGGCAAAAAAAAAAAAAAGAAAATGTTGTCATAGACTAAGCTTACATCAAAAAAGAAATTCAGCATTTGTCCCTCAAATGAATACTCTTAACATCTTTAAGGTGGAAAAATTCTTCAGCAGGTACAGGTTCCTAAATAGAACCTGGGCATCTTCTTTGTGGAATTTTCTGCCTCAAGAGTTTGTTTCATAATCTTCTCCACTTTCAGACACCTATAAAATTTTAGGAAGGATGAGAAGTGCAAATATTTGGTCTGTGCACTTGGAGAAGGGCAACTGGTGATTACCTAGCATAGCTCAGGGACAGTTTCAATCAATCAGGTGTTCATAAATGGGCTCAAATATGGACAGCACTCTATCAGGCAGCTGTTGAGACAAAGCGTAGCTCCTCCAGGGACCTCTGGCAAGTCCAGCAAGGGCAGTGAACTGAACGAGGGTGGAGGCCGAAGTCACACACTGCCTCCCTTGGCTGTGTCTCCATGCACACAACCAGAAGCAGGGGCATGGATGGGCACCAGGCACCTCTATTCCAAACCCCTCTTTCTTCTCAAACCCTATATTCACACAATATCATCCCAATGAATCAGCTCTTGACTCCAGCCTCACGTCACTGTTAGGCTTCTTGTACTCCCCAATCCCTTCCTTCCCCTAACTGCAAAGCTTAAGGCACAGTGAGGCTCATCACGGCCCAAGCGAAAAGGAGCATCACTAATAAACAAACTTGACAAATACTATTTCCGTCTTCCATCCTTACCGCTTTTGCACCTAAGTCTTAGTGCAAACGTTATTTTTCTAAGAAATGAATTCTGATCATTACTACTTTTATTCCTATAATATGCACCAAACTTGTTTCATGTGTAATCACAACATGTAATAACTATATTACTTAACTAAAAACAAGCACAATATTAATTATAACTGTAACATATAACATGATTTGTGTTTAAAAGTGTACTTTTTAAAACACTTTAAACTGAAATTTAATGCTTCATATTGACATTAGAGGAATTCACTCACACACGTCACCTTATGTATGTTTTCTAAATCGGTAGGACTCCAGTGATAATAATTTATATGTGATTGTTATGTATTGTGTGTCTAACCCAGAAAAATCATTATATTTATTTTAGTACTTTCAAAGTCAAATCAATACTGAGAAATTTGCTTAAAAATGATCTTATTTGCTAAAATGTCCTAGGAATTTACTCTCTCAGATCACAACCCTTCAAGAAGTAATTTTTATTCTGCTTCTCTGACTGGTATTTTTTGTTTGTTTGTTTTAGTACTCAATGAATCAGAATTCTCAAACCCCTTTACAAATACTGAAGAGGCAGCATTTCTGAAAGGCAATTTGGGAAAGGAAAAGAAATAGCATGCACACACAAACAAAACGAGAAAATCCAAGTGCTAAATTTTGATGAATCCACTTGGAAATCTCCCAATAATTTTTGAAAGCTTAACCTATGAGCTCCATGATCAGATCTGCAGATATTATCTACTTTAAAAGCACAATCTTTGGATTTGCCTCATAAGAAACAGGTAAGTCCTTTAAAGCAGATTAACTTAATGAACATTTTCAGAGAAGTAAAAATCCCCCTCTATCAGGTTCTTAAGTTCAAATGCGAAAAAAAAAGCAATTTCTTAACTCTTGCTCACAACAAAATGGGTAGCATGCAACCCTCAGAGGCCGGAAACAAGACCACCCAATCAACGTTTGCCACAGTAACAGGGCAAACATCTCAGCAGTAACTTGATAAAGCATCTCCATTGTCCTTCCTGCTGCCCCCCCCTTCTTCTTTGCTGCCCTCTATGTGGAAAGTATGCTTAATGCTCTCCTCACTCAGAGGAAAAACAAATACTTTACTTATTTTACTACTTTCATAGTCAGAAAAGTACAAATTAGAAAACCTGGCTTTTGTAGGATATTTTATATGTATTCATTTTGGTTTATTAGCCCTGTAATTATGTCACAAAAATACCTTTAAATTGTAACCATGTCTAGAAAGTTAAGAAACTATCTATTTAAAAAATGGCAAAATAGCTTGCTTAAAGAGGGGTGGGTTTTTTTTCCCCTCCCTTCTGATTTAGTTCCTTTTCTCTTTACTGTCTGAACTCGCTGGATAATTGCTCTGCGTGCATTTTCCATTCTGCCCATATAGAAACTCTGCGTCTGTACCCTGAAAAATACCAATTAAACTGCCAGCAGTCACATCTCCCACAGACTCGTATGGTCTCCAGTGTCAAAGGTCTTTGAACAAATGACCAGAAAACTTCCTCTAAAGCCGACTTTGACAAGGTGCCAGCTTTGAACACACACGGCGACTAGGGTGCCAGCATTCTGCTTTATGTGTGGAGCAAGGGGAATAACACATCAAATGGGTAATTCTGCACAAGTGTTAAATGTTAAAATAAAAGTAATTGGTTACTAGAGGCTTAATTACCTCCAAAGGTCACTTACGTGTTGTGTGTGTGTGTGTGTGTGTGTGTGTGTTTAAAAAGAACCTCTCCTTTCTAGTCATTCAATCTGAGTTTCTAGACAAAGCTAAATCAAAGGCTTTCACAAAAATACTGAAAATACCATTAAAATTGTAACATCTTCCTTTTCCCTCATGATAAATGGAGAAAACATTAAAACTGTCAACAATTTCCTTTTACTTGAATCCATAATCAGCACCCATGGTAACAGCAGTTAAGAGATCAAAAGACATGTAGCTTTGGGAAGATCTGCAGTGAAGGACTCTCCAAGGTGCTAAAGAGCTACGATGCCAGTTTAAAGGCTAAGGTGTTCCAGGATTTTTTGCAATTACTTTGTAATCATCTGCATGTTGGACAGTGAATAACCATGGCAGAAGAACATGCCTTCGAATGGTGGTGTTGGAGAAGAGTACTGAATGTCCCACTCAAAGCCAAAAGAACAAAGAAACTGTATGTCTTGGAGGAAATGCACCCAGAGTGCTCCTTAGAGGCAAGGATGGTGAAGCTTCCTCTCACGGACTTTGCACATGTTGTCAGGTCAGTCCTTGGAAACAGACGTCATGCTGGGAAAGGTGGAGAGTCAGAGAAAGAGAGGAGGACCCTCCACACGGTGGATCGACAGTGTGTCTGTAACAATGGGGTGGAGCTGGATCATGAAAATGGCACAAGTAGGGCAGTTCACAGGGTCACTAAGAGACACAGTGGACTTGATGTCATCTAAACAACAACAATAATATGATTTACCACAGGCCAGACACTTTGGTAAAAACTTAGAACTTCATCTCACTCTAATTTTGTAGAATAGAAAATAGTAGATGAGGAAATGGGTCCAGAAAGAGTATGTAACTTATATACATGGCCACAAAGCTAGGATCCAGAAGAGGACATGGGCCCGTACAATCTGATTATCAAAGCATTCCTCAAAGAAACCTTAGCTAGTCCATTTTGGATCTGATCCCTGGATAAATCTTTCAGAAGCGTGCTACTGTCACCATTACCCGCACATTTTCACCGCACAGTAAAACAAAACGCCCTATGCTTGGGCCTCACACCCTCGTGCTCCTGATTATGCTGATCTGGGGTCAGCCCCAAGCATCAGTCTTTTCAACACTGCAGCAGTACATAAAATAGGTAACAATCCTTCTCTTCACAGCACTGAGGTTCTAATGACATTTAGATGCTAGCAGAAATCCTCAGCTGATGTGAACATGTTGACCAGACTGAGAATTTAGTGACCCAGAGAGTGATGTCCCTTGAAGAAGTGAAACCAAACCCACCAGCACGGAGTCACTTTTGCCTGACAGCAAGGGAGAGTGGTGGCGTGCAGAGCGAGCTGTGCTGTTAACCCAAAGGCTGAGTGAACAGAGTCCCTGGCAGTTTGACTGCACTTGCCTCATCTCAGAAAAAAGATGGGTCGCTCCACTTTGTGATGTACGGCTTCGGAAAGCCAATGGAGGGTCAATGATGAGTGGAAATTGACTGGGCAGCAGTGAGAGGAGCGTGAGTTACCATCAGGATAGAACTGCCCCGGAGTATTTCCAATGCTGCCATCTTTATGGAAGTTGACTATCAGCGTCTGACTTCTGTGGGCCACCTGGGTGTGTTCAAATCGTTGGCCTTCACTTGGTAGCCAAGCACTTAATCACTCCACCATGCCCTCAACACCTCTGGTGTCTCTGAGGCAGTGGCCAGGAGTCTAGCAATGGCTAACCTGAGACAGTAAAGTCTGGCTAAGAGTTCTAGACAGGAGAAGGCAGAAAGGGATGCTGGGGCTGGCACTAGAGTCAGCCAGCTCTCGGGTTCAAGTTTCACCTCTGCCGTTTATTGACTGTATGACTCTGGGCCAATCACTAAGTTTTGTGGTTGCTTTGTAGTTTCAACAGGATAATGGAAATAAACGACTCAGGCATATAAAAATGCTCTATCAGTGGTGGCTGCTGCGTTGTTTCTGTTGTGGTTTTGTACTTAGCGACTGCCAGACACATCAGCAAACAAAACGCCAATTTAAAAAAACTTCTATTAATCAAACCAATCCTACTTTTAATACTTAGCATTTAATTTACAGCCATTTGTGTTTGCAATTAGCTTGACAACCGTGTTTCTCCGTCTCGAACATCATTGCTCCTATTTTCTAGATGAGAAGAAGGCAGCATTTCACTCTAGTTTGTCTCTAGAGTCTCGGATTCTTTGATTAAAGGCACCTGCAATCACACTCATTAGTTCTCCATGGAAAATGATACTCCACACAGCCGTCAAGCGCAGGGGAGGAGGATTAGCAGCGGCTTGACAGCAACCCTAAAATAGCATCAGAATAATCAGTTCTGAACAGTAAAGTCATGGCAGACAAGTTCTAATTTAGGTAAAGGTCTTGGACAAGATTAAGGAAAACTGGAAAAATACAGTTCTCTTTGTCTTCATTCAGTTAGGACATTGCTCAGACGGTGCAGACTTTCTTTTTTGAAATGCAGATTGAAGAATGGTTCCTCTCCTCTGAAGGTTCTTCAGTTAGCAGGTTGGAATAGACTAATGTGAAATTCTATCTTGAAACAGAGCTATGGAAGAAAAGAAGTACAAACGGGTTGCTCCTTAGAGGCAAGGATGGTGAAACTTTGCCTCGCATACTTGGTCTCACATGTTGTTGGGAGAGGCCAGCCCTTGGAAAAAGGCTTCATTCCGGAAAAGATGGAGGGTCAGCTCAAGCTAGAAAGACCCTCGACAAGATGGGCTGACACAGTGACCACCAGGGGCTTGAACGTGACCGAGGTCACAAGGACAACACAGGAGGGGGGAAGGATCATCTCTGTTCCTCACCTGTTATTTGCTTCTTACGCATCTAGAAGTTGAACCATGAATAAACACGACAGAAGAAGAATCAGTGCTTTTGAGTTGTGGGGTTGGCAAAGAGTATAGAGTATACCATGGACTGCCAAAAGAACGAGCAAATCTGTCTTGAAGGAAGTGAAGTCAGAGCGCCTCTTAGGGACAAGGATATTTTCAGGAGGAACCAGTCATGAGAGAGACACTATGATGGGAAAGGTCAGTGAAAACAAGGAAAACTCAGGGAGCTCTGGTGGCCTAGTGGCAAGAAGCTGCACTGCAATCCCAGAGGTGTGTGGTTCAAATCCACCAGATTCTCTGCTGGAGAAGGAGGGACAATCTCCTCCTGTGCCAGTCAAATCCAAATTGATGGTACACACAAATAATAAAATTTTTTTAAAAAAGAAAGCAAGGAAGACTTTTCACAAACTGGATTGACACATCTTTTCAAGGAGAAGAGTGAATTGGGGGAGGGGGTGGGCAGGGAGAAAAGTGCAACAATGAATGACTGGAAACCCTAAGTCTCTGTAAACATTCATTAAAAGTAATAAAATTTTTAAAAAATTTAAAAAATGGATTGACACAATGTCAACTGGGCTTGAGCATGACAGAGATCCGGAGGCTGCCGCAGGAGAGGGCAGAGTCCAGCTCTGTCGTGTACAGGCAGCTAGGAGTCCTAGTTGATTTGATGGCACCTAACAGCAACAATAAAAACACCAACTTGAGTCACAGTCAAATCGATGGCAACTCACCATGACAACAATAAAGTGGAGCCACCCAGTTCAGTGGGTACCAACCATTAACTCCTGGAAGCTGGTGGCCGCTGTGCAGGCGATCCACAATGCAAATATTACCAAACACGCACTGCACACCAAATAAAGGCTTGCCCACTCAAGCGTTCTTTTCCATGTATACATGGACTCCATTACTAAAATAATCAAATACAAATGTCCCTAAAGTGCATAATAAATTATGGTTTGTTGTTATGTGCCATCAAGTCGCCTGCAACTCATAGCAACCCTATGTACAACAGCTCTGAACCCTGCTCTATCCTGAGCCAATCTTATTGTCTCTGACACACCTACCCCCATCACCCCAGGCACTGAATAAATCCATCTCATCGAGAGTCATCCCCTCCTGTGCTGTCCCTCTACCCTCCCAAGAATGACTTCCCTCTCCAAGGACTGTTCCCTCCTTGCAACATGTCCAGAGTATGTCAGATGGAGCTTCAGAATCCTTGCCTCCAAGGAGCAGCCTCTCTAGGACGAACCTGTTTATTCTTCTAGCAGTCTATGGTATATTCAACATTCTTCTCCAGCACCACAGCTAAAAGGCGTCAATTCTCCTTCTATCATCCCTCGTCATTGTCCAGCTTTCTGATGCATAGCATGTAACTGCAAAGAGCATGGCCTGGATCAGGCACACCTAAGTCTCCAGAGTGACATCATTGCTCTTCAGTACTCTGGAGAGGTCCCTGAAGCCTTGACTTCCCCAATGCAATTCACTTTTGATTTGCTGGCTGCTGGTACCCAGAGTGTTGATTGTGGAGCCAAGCAAACTAATGGGTAACACTACAGAATATTTAACTGTGCTCATGTGAAACCTGTAAATACACACAAGAAGCAATTTTTGAAACAGAACAAAGGAATATCACATGGTTTCAAAGTGGGCAATGTGTATGTTAGTGTTATATCCTTCCATCATACTTTATCAATCTGTATGCTGAGCAAACAATCTGAATAGCTATACTGTATCCAGCTCCAGTGGCTTAGTGGCAAAATGCTGAGCTACAATCCTGAAGGCACACAGTTCGGGGCCACTAGCTGCTCTGTGGGAGAAGGATGGGCAATCTCCTCCTGTGTGATTGATAAACTGCCTCTGAAAACCCACCTGTGGCTCAGCTATTGGTCAGTTCCAACTCAATGGTACACAACAACAACAACAATTATACCAAGAAGAAAGTAGCATCAGTACTGGAGGAAGACCTGTCAACACCTTGGAATATGCAGATGACACAGCCTTGTTTGCTTAAAGAGGATGTTGAAGCACTTATTGATGAGCATTAAAGATGATGCTTGCAGTGTGGATCACACTTCAATATAAAGAAAGAAAAATCCTCACACCTGGACCAATAGTAGCACCATGATAAATTGTGGGGGTGGGGGGCGTTGAGGTTTCTCCAAGGATTTCATTTTACTTGGATTGACAGAAAATCAACAACCATGGAAGTAACAGGATATCAGATAACATACTGCAGTGGGTACATCGGCTGTGAAACAAATACCTCTTAGAGTATCAAACCAGCAAAGACGGCACCTTGAGGACTAAGCTGTGCCTGAAATGTCATGGTCTTGTCAATCGCCTCATATGCAATCAGAAGTCAGACAGTGAGTACAGAGGACTGAGGAGGAACTGAGGCGTTTGGTTGATAATGTTGGCAACAAGTACTGACCAAACTAATGTCCGCCCCAAGAATCAATCAGTCTGGGAAGAGTGAAAATAATAGAAACTCCTTAGAAGCGAGGGTGGTTGACATTTGGCCTCCCCCACTTTGGACATTTGATCATGAGGGACTCTGCCTGGAGAAGAACATCATGTTTGGTATAGTAAAAGGCCAATGAAAAAGAAAAAAGATCCTCAACAAGACGGACTGACACAGTAGATACAGCAGTAGACCCAAACACAGCAGCGACTGCGGGCACAGAGCAGGATGGGGCAGCGTTTCAGGCTGTAGCATGAAAGTCAGAAACAACTCGATGATACTCAACAACACCACCACATTAACCACTGGCACCCCTGGTAATGCAGTTAAAGTGCTTGACTGCTAACTGAAAAGTTGTAGGTTTGAGCTCACTCAGAAGAGCCTCAAAGGAAAAGCCTAGTGATCTACATCCCAAAAGTCAGCTGCTGTAAGCTTCATGGACACACAGTTCTACTGTGACCCAGACCAGGGCCACCAAGAAATGAGTGAACTCAATGGCAACTGATTTGCTTCTGGGTTATACACAATTACCATTAAAGAAGGGAGTTCTGGTGGTCTAGTGGGTAAGGAGTTGTGTGGCCATCCCAAAGGCAAGCAAGTCGAATCTACCAGCTGTTCGACAGAAGAAAGATGGATTTACAGCCTCTGAAAATGCCCTGGAAGATTAGCTATGAGTCAGTTCTTGGCTCCATAGCAATGACTTTGACATTGACTATTACATAAGTGAGGTATCAATTTATATAAAGTTAGCAGTCACAGCTATATCCCTTCTCTGATGTCCTATCCTCTTTTAAAGGAGAAAGTGTAGGCTTGCCCTCACTCTCTGGGTATGTTCCAGGAACTTTTTATAATCACTAAGCCTCTCCTTTCTCTTGCCAGCCCTTGACTCCAATCCCCAGGTCTCTAGTTTGACACTTTTAGAGTTAGCACCACACTCAATCCCTCCAAGCCTGGATGCTCGCTCAGAAAAGCCCTTGGACATTCAGTCTCAATATGAAATATGCTCACTAAGGTCCTAAAACAAGGAATGGTTTAAATACGTATAGATCATACATATGAATGAATGTCGTTTACTGTGAAAACTCCACTGCTTCTAATATCTGTGGGAAATAGGAAAAATTAAATATTCATGAATACTTCCTCTGGATCTATTAAGAGATTGTTAATAAACTTCTAACATAACAACTTTTCAAAATGCCTTCACATCTTTTATTTTACTCAATAGCTCACTAGGATGTAAGTGCTACTGGTATCTAAACACGAAGAGAAGAACTTGAAATCTGTTTCTTCACTATTATTTCCCCAGTGTCTACAACAGTGTCTGGAACATGGCAGGCATTTAGGAAAAGAACTGGCTGAGCAAATGGCACGAGTCATGCATGAAAGACTTTATTCTGTGCACACTTACACACAGAGAGAGAGAGAGAGAGAGAAATCTGACATTCCCAAAACTATCTGTCCTAGCCTTCATTAATAGTTCTTTTAAAGAACAAACTGGGGAGGAGGGTGGAGAAAATGGTGCAGCAATGAAGGAGTGAAAGCCCAGAAACCCTGTGAATGTTCATTGAAACTAATAAAATTTAATAATAATAAAAAAAGCTAATAAAATTTAATTTAAAAAAATTAAAATGGAGAGCTAAAAAAAAAATAGTTCTTTTAGCTCTTTTGCTATATTGCTCTGTGGAAGAAAGATGAGCAGTCTCCTTCCATGTGATTTACTGCCTCAGAAAATCCACTGGAGGGTCAGCTATGAATCCATTCTGACTCCAGGGCACACAGCAACAACTTACAGAATGGCACTCAAAACTCTTCACAGTCTAGGCTTAGGCTAATTCTCCATCCTTCTCTCTCACTATTCCTGCAAACAAACCCTTAGCTCCAGCTGGGCTGGTGTACTCATTATTTAGCCAACTTAGAAACATTCGATGGTGAAGCACACTTATTGAATATTTATTATGTAAGTAAAAGTTCATTCTTTCTTTGAATAAATATTTCTTGAACATTACTCTGTCGGGTAATATACTGGTGCTGGGATGGATGCAATGGTGAGCAGGACAGAGGTCAATGGGTCATAGAGGGGAGACAATAAGGACAGGGTGGCTCCAGGTCAAAATCCTCCCAATCTTCCACTAAAATGTCCAGGTGGCAGGATAACCCTGAGGGCTGACCAATGCCAGCCAGGCTGCAAGTGAGGAGCTCAGGACAAAGGAATGGCTAAGAGGAGGAGGACTGCAGTGTGGACTCTGGCCTCTGGGAAACTGTGAGATTCAACTTGAAAATTAAAGGATGTGCATACCAGAGAAGTGGGTACCTAACATCCTGGGTAAATGAGAAAAGGCAAAAAGATAGGAGGTAAAAGACAACAGCAATAGCACCAGCTTATTTTGTATAAAAGGCTCATTCACCATCTATTCAGCAGAGAGTACTGCCCAGGCTCTGCAGTGGATACAAAAATGACTCATACTCAGCTCCTACCATCCAGGGATTTCCATGCAGCCAGGGAGGAAGGATACGCAGGTCCTTGGTGATCATTAACACTACAGAAAAGTGAGCTGTCCCTTAAAAAGGGATTCAGAGAAGAGAGAGAAATGTGCACGCCTGGGCTCATCTAACATTATCTAGAAAATGTTTGTTACATAATCTGCCTATGTCCATCGGAACATCAATGTACGTCACGTTGTTGTTGTTGTTGTTGTTGTACCCTTTCTCAAAGTGCATTCGCACTTCCTCATTCTGTCCTACGTAATCAGCGACGCAAGAAGAGTAGGCTAAGATTGTGTTTCCCAGATAAGCAAAGTGAAGCACAAATCTTAAGATCGGCTTGGGTCAGGAGCAGAGCACGGGATCCCCACGGGCTGTTTCTGCTGCGTGTTTAGAGCTGAGCGCACCTGCAGCTAACAGCTGGGAGGTGGAGAAATCAGGCAGGACAGTTTGCACTTATAAAGGCAGCTCTAAAGGGTTCGGAGAGCGGACACGAACCAGTGACACTTCTCTACTCGTTCCTCCTCTCCAAGCCTGCCAGTTGCATCCCAACAAGTTCGTCCCAGATACTTTGCGCCCACTTTGCGTTTCCTTTCCACTTATTTCACCCAGGTGCGTAGTAGCCAGGTGCGTGACCAGCTGTCCTGGGTATGTCCAGCATTGCACTCTGCTCGGCTTGCACCAGGGAGTTAACAAACATCGGCTGGTTGAAGGGACCCCCTCGGGCCTCCTCAGCTTAATAAGGGCACCCTGAATTCTCACGTCCTTCCCGCAGTGGAGAGGGCCTCTCTCTGCTCGGGCCGCCCTCGTAGCCCACAGGGCTCCCTAAGTGCAGGGACGCGGGGCGGGCGAGCGCTGGGTTCTGGGATCCCAACGCGTCCCCCCTGCGGCTCGCATCCTAGCTGGGAAGTCGGGGCGCACGACCCAAGGGTAAGGGGCGTGGAAGCGCTTTGAAACTGCAAGACGACAGTGAGTCGTTAGATGTTTTCTATGCAAAACAGGAAGAACGTGATGAAAACAGAAACAGGGAGAGTCCGGCTCGCTACGGCCGAGGTGACCCGGCGGGGCCCAAAGGCGTCCAAGGATCGACCAGATGCATGGGGAAGGGGGCCTTCCCCAGGACGGGGACGCACGGGCAGCTCCGCCGCGAGAAGTACCCAGGCCCGGAGGCCACGCGAGATCTGGGGTCGGGAATCTCGTTGCGTTGCCTAGCGACGCGGAGGACGCTCGCGAGCACCCCCTCCCCTCCCCAGGCTCATTAACCCCGGCTGGAGCCGCGAGTCTCCTACCATGGGGGACGAAGGCGGCGGCCGCAGGGGTAGGACCACCAGCGAGCTGCAGAGGCTGAAGAAGCAGGCGATGGAGTACTACCGGCAGAACGGCGTGCCGCTGCAGCTGGAAGAGCTGCTCAACTCCACCTTCTACCTCCAGCCCGACGATGTCTACGGGCACCTGGTAGGGACCTGGGACGGACGCCCTCTTCCCGCCAGCCCCTCTCCCCCTCCCCCTCCCCCCCCCCCCGCCTGGCGCTGCGGCAACTCGGCGGGGCCTGCGCATGCGCGCGCCGCGGAGCCGGCTCCGCGGGAGGGACGAGCATCCTCGGTCACAGTGGCCGGAGGAGGAAGGCTTCGGCCACGCTTCCCATGCGGAGGACCTGCCGGGCCCACCGAGCTTTCAGTAGTCTCTTCAACTCCACGGTCCTGTTTTTTATTGCTCTCCGTTTGAGCACGATGTATAATGACCCTACGAACAGCACAATCTGAACCCTGCTCTGTCTTGTGCCGTCTTCACATCTCTAACACACTCGATCCCATTGCTGTCGTCACTGTGTCAATCCAGCTCATTGAGGGTCTTCCTCTCCTTCACCGTCCCTTCACTTTTCCAAGCATGATGCCCCTCTCCAGAGAGTAGCCTCTCCTAGCACCATGACCAAAGTAAGGAAGACCCAGTTTCACCATCCTTGCCTCTAAAGAACACTTTTTCAAGTGTTTTCCAAGTGCTGCACTTTTTCCAAGACATATCTGTCCATGGGAATGTCCAGTGCTCTTCTGTAACACTACAATTCAAAGGCATCAGTTCTTTTGTAATCTTTATTCATTGTCCAGCCCTCAGAATTGAAAGTAAATGAAAAGATCATGGCTTGAATCTAGTGTACCTTAATCCTCAAACTAACATCATTGCTCTTCAGTAACACTGCGCAGGTCGGTTTAACAATCTGCACCAACCCCCTTTGGACCGTCCCTCCAATGAGCTGATTAACTCAACAATGACCATCATTCTCTTTGAATGATGCCTCCTCTAACTTTTCCTTCAGGTCCTGGGAAAGAACAGATCTTTCAGTGTAAGGTTCTTAGTGCTCACACCCCATACTCCCTTGCTGTCCTGCACTGGATTCCCTGATAGGACCTGAAGTTTACTGCTTTCTTCAGCTTTGCTTATCCTGTTCTCTCCACCAGAAGTTCCTGCCCTCAATTCCTCCTCGTTTAGCCTGTTGAAATACCACTTACCTTCCAGCGTGAACTTCGGGTGTTTCTTCCACACTCTTGCTTTACTAAAGGATGTTTTTGGGGATGAGGAAGACCCCTATAGGTAGTAACAATACTGTTTATCCCTCCACCATAAAATTAAGGCTTGAAAAGGTTAGCTTGTGAAATCAGACTGGTCTGGGTTTAATGCTTTGCTCTGCCACTTATTAGCTGTGTTAGATTGCTATGTAGGTGGGGCTGACTAAACCTTGCTGCCAGTATGAAATGCACCTGAAAACAAGTCCTTTCAGGACTTAGCCACATGGCTCTCTATGATTAAGACCTTGGCTAGCTAGCATTATTCAAACAAAGATGCTGGCTTGGAGCACATCATTTTGGTTGGAAGCTAGCAAGAGATCAGATAGAGAAAGACCCTGGCAGATTTAAGACCTCCAAGATGTGAGAAAGAGAGATAGATACCCACCTTCCTCAAGTGTTCCACCCATCTCGGCTCAGGCACTAGACATGTGAGAGAAACTGTCTTAGATATTCTGGTCTCGGTCAAGCCTCTAGATGACTACATCTAAATGAACAGCCCAAGGCAAGACCAATTCGGGGGAAATTTGGGAGACTAAAAAGAATTAATGAATGTAAAAAGAATAGGAGTGGTGTGTAAACAGCAGCATCTCACTTGTTAACTTCACAAAAGGTAACAGTCTCCAATTGCACCATCCACCATACAAAATCAAGTCCTGTTAGGTAAGACTTGGAAATCACTTCCCATAAGGTCAGACGTGGTCTCTCTGCTCCCACACTATTAGTTCTGCTAATTCCAACACCAGTCATATTGCTGTACTACAGGGTCCAAAATCTGCTGCAGTAACTTCAAAGACCTCATAGAACCATATTCACAGTTATAAAGGGTTTTTTTTGGGGGGGGGGAGTGAGAATAACAGGTTATAGTTCAGATTGGGAAAAAGATAAAGATACAGTTCCTCAATCAAGACATCTTCCCAGGTGTACTTACAGGTTTTTCAGCCTTGAGCCTGGCTGCTTTAGGCCGGGGTTACAAAGCGTGCTCCCTCAGTCCTGCTAATTACAGCATCTCCAGCAAGTCTCAGTGAAGGCTCCTGGATCATGCTCCCTAAGACAGTGGTCTCACGTCAGCCCTGACACATGTTAGTCCCTGATTCTCTGATGAGGCTGCTACTGCCACTTTTGTGTAGGTCCTCATCTGATTTGGGCAGGAATCTCTAGCCCTGAAGGACGTGTGCTGCATTCACCACTGTTGTGTCTTTGTTGGTAGAGAAATTTCCTTCTTCTGCTACTAAACCCGCTCAGTGTAAGTCAGATAGGAAAACTGACCAATCTCCACCGCAAGTCATTTACACACCCCCTACTTTTCATGTTCTCTCCCAGCCTTGTAGAGAAAGTGAAAATCAATAGCTAGAAAAGCCGTTTGTACAATAAACTCATGACATCACAAGTACAATGTTGTTTCCAAGATAAATGAGATGCGGCTTTGTGATTTTTCTTGATTTTTTTTTTTTTTTACGTCTTTTGAAGGCAAACTGCTTTTCTAAACTTGCAAAGCCACCCACCATATGCAAAGTCGTGGGGAAGGGCGTGCTGGATGGACTGGGCCTCCCAACCCTCCAAGTGGAAATATTCTGCACTGTCCAAAACTTCCCCAAGGTATGAGGCCACTTGAAGTGCATTCTCTTCAATACACATGGGCCCCCTTGAGTTTATTAGCAACACCTGCCTAAATGGTCACCAGGAGTTGGAATTAACTCAGTGGCAATGACTAGCACCACCTTGTCTAAATTGTAGAAAACTACTGCTTTGAAAGCCAGTGTTTATGAAATACATACTAACACTTTTCATAGCGAGTCACGTAGAGAAGGCATGGAAGCTACAGCCAGCCCATCAAGGCTGCCTTATCATTAGGTGTCATTTTGGTACAGATATAACTACTATTTGAAGATGATCAAGACAGAAAGAAAGTGAAGCACATAGATTTTTAGGTGCTGGTATCAGTTCTGCACCCACATGAAGATTATTGATGTTGTTATGTACCGAGGAGTTGGAACCAACTCATGCCTGACCCTCCATCAAATTTACAGAGACAGTAAATTGCACAGGAGATTGCCTCTCTCTCTCCCGCAGACCAGCTGGTGGATTCAAACCATATGCCTTTGGCTTGGCAGTGTAGCTTCTTACCACTAGGCTATCGGAGCTCCCTTGAAGATTTGTAGATTCACATATATAGAAAGAACTCTGGTGACATAATGCTTTGTATGTTGTGCTGCCAACTGAAAGGTCAATGGTTCAAGTCCACCAGCAGCACCATCATATAAAGAAGGGTAGGCTCCTCCCATAAAGTTTTGGAAGCCAATAGAGGGTCACTGTGAGTCAGAATCTTACTTGACAGCAGTGGTTCTTTTTATGTGTCTGGAGATTTGTAGGAAGCTCTGGTGGCTTAGTGGTAAGAGGTTGCACTGTCAGCTCAAAAGCACATGGTTCAAATCCACCAGCTGCTCTCCTGGAAAAAGATGGGCAGTCTCCTCTCATGTCATAATGTGTTGTTGTTAAGTGCTGTCAAGTTGTAGGCGACTCATAGCGACCCTATGAGCGAAAGTCCTCAACACTTGTGTGTCTTTCATCCTTTCTCCAGGCTCATAGAGTTTCCAGAGGCAAGCTATTAAGGAAGTGGATGTCACTCCTGCTTCCAAGCTTGTTTTAATTGGGGAGCTCCACCAAACACTGTCCACCATGGGTAACCACTCTCGCACTTGACACATCAGTGTCCCAGTGTTCAGCGTCACAGCAACCACGAGTTATACTGCCTCTAAAATCCTGCTGGAGGGTCAGCTATGAGTTTGTGCTGACTTGATGGTACATAACGACAACAGTAATAAGCATTTATAGAACAGTAGGCCAATATGCACAAATAAGTGTTTTTTCCTAGATTTCATTGCTAATCGTAGGAGAGCTCTAGTGGCTTAGTGGTAATAAACTGCACTGCCAATGCAGAGATACATGGTTCGAATCTCTTAGCTGCCCCACAAGAGAAAGATGGGCAGTCAGTTCTCGTGTGGTTCACTGCTTCCGGAACCTGGTGGAGGGTCAGCTACGAATGTTTTGACTACAGTACACAACAGCAAAAATGCTAATCTTAGATTCTGTATTCAGCATCCATATTTGTTGTTACAAATACGTTTGCTACAGCCTCCTCAAGGAAACATAATCATGATGAAATCTGCTAGTAATGTTCATTTAGCTATTTATTGGTGAGATTGTGATACAAATGAAGTTCAATGTCAAGTTTTTTATAAGGGTATTTTAGCGAGGTAATAATTTTAAATGTTCCTTGAAGTTGGTTTCCACAATATTTTAACAGCTATAGAAATATCTCAAAGAAAATTATATATTCTCATTTCCCCCCTGGAAATTAGTGCTAAAATACCCTGCATGTTAAAAGCTGGATTCATTGCCTTTCCTATTTTCTGTGAGAGCTAGGGACATTGTAGACCCACGTTCTTTTCAGAACATATGTTCTGTGGTGATCTCATCTCACTTTGAAGTACGGGAGAACTCCCCACCTGAGTTGGTGGAAGTGGAGGAAATGGGAAGGAATGACGCCATCAGAACCGCCTTGCAGTGGGTCAATGGACCAATCAGCACAGAGCTTCAGGGCCTCAACCCTTCCAACCAGGCCCAGGTGGATCAAGTGCTCAGGTAATTCTTCCACTGCAATGTATATAATTTACTTTCCTTTTCACCTGTCATTATAACAGAGTCTCAGAGAGCTATTGGGTCGGGTTGGCTGAGAGATCAACTGAAGAAGCCCCACAATGTAACTTTTCTTTCCATCTGAAAACCCATTTATTAGAACATGACTGTGTAGGTTCCATCAGGCCTTTCAGGCTCTTTGCTTGCAAAGAGATTCCATTTTTTTTAAAGTTTTTTATTATTAATTTCAATGAAAATTTACAGAGACTTTGGATTTCCATTCATTCATTGTTGCACTGTTCTCCCTGCCCACCCTTCCCCCCTCCCAGTACCCTCTTCTCTTTGAAAATTAAAAGAAAAATTCTTTCATTGTTTTACAATCCCTCCCCCCAGGCCCACTCCACTGTGCAGCCTTCGTTTTGGACTCCTGTCATAACAATAATACCTAATCACATATCCCTTTTAAACAGTTCACTCCCTCATCTGTTTCAATGCAGTATACATTATTTATCCCATCTTTCTCAGTCTCCCCCACCAATCCCGATGTCAGTCTTGTTTTACAACAGTGGCACCATGCAGTATTTGTCCTTTGTGACTGAGATATTTCACTCAGCATAATGCCCTCCAGGCTCACCCATTTTTTTTTATTTTTTTATTTTATTTATTTATTTATTTTTTATTACTTTGTGTGGGTGTACCGTCAAATTAGATCTGACTGGTACAGGAGGATATTGCGCCTCCTTCTCTGGCAGAGCATCTGGTGGATTTGAACCGTGTTCCTCTGGGATTGCAGTGCAGCTTCTTGCCACTAGGCCACCAGAGCTCCCTGGCTCACCCATTTTGAATAATATTGCATGAGTTCCTCGTTTTTCAATGCAGCGTAGTATTCCATTGTGTGAATATACCACAGCTTCTCTATCCATTCGTTTGTTGATGGGCAAAGAGATTTCTTAAGAAACAGTAAAATGTTTCTCAGGAAAAAGATTAACTACTTTTTTTAGTTAATTTTTGGGTTTTTTAAATTTCTAAATGTGTTTCTTTTGCTTGTTTGTTTTTGCAGTGGTTTGCTAGCATTGTAGTCTTCATTTTTGCCACACTCAGCTTGTTTTTGCCAAGTCAACAATTCTGTACCTGTGCTTTCTCCCCCGTGCAGTTTGACCTCTCCACATCTTGCATCTGGTCAAGTTCCTCTCTTGACCTACAGTTATGCTGTAAAACTTTCTAATCCCCCATTTCACAAGCCCTGCCGCTGCCCCTTTCTTTTCTTTTTAATAAATTTTAAAAATTAAGGGTTTTTAAATAGTGGTTTGCTTACACTGTGTTTCATACTATTCTTTCACATTGTGTTTTATTCAATCATTCCCATTCATTATATTTTAAAGTTAATCAACATTGAACTACGCCCAGCATTACCTTGTCTGTCCGGATCCCCACCAAGTCATTCTCGTTTTCTTAACCCATCTCTCCCTCCAGCCATCAAATTGTGTGACCCTGGGTCTTCCCTCCTGCCCACCCTCACCCTTCAGCTCCTACATTCTTGCCCTTGGATCCTCATAAGCTTTTTACTAGTTATCTTTCTAATTCTACAATAATGGTCTTATACAGTATTTGTCATTTTGAGCATGCGTTCACTCAGCATGATGCTCTCCAATCCCTCCCGTTAGGTAGTAATTTTCAAAATCATTGCTCCTGAGTGCTGCGTAGTACTCTGTCATGTGAATGTACCACAATTTCTCAATCTATTTGATTGTGTTGGACATTTGAGCTGTTTCCATAGTTTTGCGATGATGAATAATGTTGCTATGAACATTGGTGTACAAATCTCCATTTGTGTCTCCGTTCTAATTTTCTTGGGATATATTCCAAGCAGTGGGATAGCTGGGTCATGTGGAATTTCTAGGTTTAGCTTTTTGAGAAAACACCAAACTACCTTCCAGAGTGATTGTACCATTTTACAATCCCACCAACGGTGTATGAGGGTTCCTATCTCCACTTCCTCTCCAACATTTATTCCTTGCTGTCCTATTATACTTTGACACTGCTACTGGAGTGAGGTGGTATCTCATTGTGGTTTTGATGTGTATCTCTCTTAGTGGCAGTGATTTTGAGCATTTCTTCATGTGTCTGTGGGCCTTCCGCATATCTTCCTCTGTGAAAATTCTTACCATGTCTTGTCCATTTTTTCCCTCTTTTTCAAATTGATATTTTTTCATTTTTTAAAAATTGATATTTTAATAAAAATTAACAGAAAGCTTGGATTTCCATTCATTCATTGTTGCACATTCCTCCTCCTCCCTGTTTTGCTTTTCTCTTTAAACAGAGTCTTTCATTGTTGTAGAATTTCTTCCCTCCCTCCTGCCTCACAGTCCACTTTGCAATTCACCTCTTATTCTGCATTGTTGTCATGCCAATAATATCTAATCATCTGGAATTTATCAATCTTTGGTCCTTTTGCCCATTTTGTAATTGTCTTCCCCATTCTTGATTTGCTGGATTGCTTCCTTTAAAAGTGAAAATAAGAAAGGGTCTTATCTCTGAGGTCCTGCCTGTTTGGAAATTTCAGTTCCTGCCCTTATGGTTGAAGGTGTGGCTTACCTATCTCCTCCTTTGCTTCCCTCAGTGCTTTGAAGGCACCAGCCTCTTTGGCGTCTGAATTAGTAAATCTAATGCAAATGTGTCTTTACTGTTTGTTGTGGAAACTTTTTTCCTGTTCTTTTTATTAAGGTATACTGAAATTTCATGTGACTGTACCTACTGGGATTTCTCAAAGTTTTGGGGTTCCCCCTACTCCTTTAAGCCACGGCTCCCCCAGCCGGATGGATTGACAAAGTGACTGTTACAATGAGTACATAGGTTATGAGCTTGGCCCAGGACAGAGCGAGGTTCAGAGCTACTGTTCATCGGGTCACTGTAAGTTGTAGTTGATTCAACAGCACCTAAGAACAGCTTTTTTATTTTTTACTAGTTTATTTACAAAGTTTGAATACAGGTTTTTAACACCAGTTCCTTCCCATTTCCCTCACCACACCCACCCATCAAATTGTGGGACCCCCTGATTAATCCCTGCCTCATCCACCCCCAAACACACACACTTCCTCACCCAGCTACCTTCACCCTCATACCTTAGATCACCATACTCATTCTATCTACAATAGTGGTTTTATACAGTATTTGTCTTTATGGGACTGAGATAGTTCACTCAGCACAAAAACTTTTAAGGAAAAAAAAACCCACAAAATAAATTTAATCATGAAATGCATGGAGTGCTACATTTCCCTGTGTACTTGTCTGCCTCTTTCTTCTTCTTCTTTTTCTTTTATTTTTTTTTTGTACTCACTATGTACTCTTGAATTTGTCTTTTGATGGTCATTTATTCACCAAAGAAAAATCCAGTAGCCCTTAATCAAATTATGTCTTCAAGTTTTACTATAAAAATGAAAACCGGCAAGAGCTCTGGTGCCCTAGTGGCAAGAAGCTGCACTGCAATCCCAGAGGTGTGCTGTTCAAATCCACCAGATGCTTTGCTGGAGAAGGAGGAACCATCTTCTCCTGTACCAGTCAAATCTGATTTGACGGTACACACACACACACACACACACACACACAATAAAAATAAAATAAATAAATAAATTTTTAAAAAAAGAAAACCAGGACTCAGATAATTTTTAAAATTAACCTCTATGTTTTCCATTCTTTTTTTTTTTAATTTTTTTTGTTTGTTTTTTGTTTTTTTTGTTTTCCATTCTTGAACACAGTTGTATAGTATAGCAGTGTCATTTTGGGGGGAGTTTGGAAAATAGCTGATTTGTTTTCTCAAGCGTCCTCATCTAAAGTCCTATTCCCTTGCCTTCAAGGGCATTCTTTGCAAATAAGGTGCAGGAAGATCTGGAGAGAAAAGCATTGGAAGATGTGCTAGAAGATACACCAGTGCTGACCCCTCTACCGCCAGTACCACTGCCACCTCCTCCGCTACCGCCCACAAAAAAGAAAGGTCAGAAGCCAAGTTGGTGACTTAGTGTTTTGAAGAACCCTTAGTGGCAAATGCGGGGGCCTGGACCCCATTCCCGAGCCAGAGTCCCTTTTTTGCCAACCTAGGTTAAGTGATGGTTACCAAGCCAAAGATGGGTGACTTAATCTGTAGTACTCAGGCCTGTTTTTCATTGTTTTTGTTCAAACATTCTTCTTCTATTCATATAGCCCTGGTGCATCCACTTGCCTTACAGAGGTAACTCGTGGTTGCTGTGAAGCTGAACACCATGCCCCTGATGTGTCAAATGTGAGAATGGTTACCCATGGTGGACAGTGTTTGGTGGAGCTCCCCAATTAAAACAAGCTTGGAAGCAGGAGTGGCATCCACTTCTGTAAACAGCTTGCCTCTGGAAACCCTATGAACCTGGAGAAAGGATGAAAGACACACAAGTGTTGAGGACTTTCATTCATAGGGTCGCTATGAGTCACCTACGACTCGATGGCGCTTAACAATAAAGTTCCCAGCCAGGCACGGTTCGTCCTCTACACACTGTGTTTGGTGAGCAGGGTTTTGCTCCGTTCTACTCTCTCCATTTTTATTTGTAAGATTAAAAAAGATTTTTCTCCTGGCAGTGTGATCCTTGCCACATTGCTAGAACCAGTGACAGTGTTACTAATGTGACATAGAAACCATTAAACAACCTCACACACACACACACACACACACACACACACACACACACGTGCCTTTCCATGCACTTAATCAAAAACAGCTCCTTATTTTTGTAGACATAATAAGGACAGCCAACATCCTGCCAGTTGTTACTAATAACATTTCCTTTGGAAACTATTGCCATTTTGAAGCAAATAATCTAATCCCTGCCCTTTCCTCCCCCCATTCCAACAGGTGGCTGCACTCCACCTTCTAGTATGATCACTCTGGAGTTACTGATAGCGTTGTAACAATGTCTATCTGTCTGTCTGTCTACCCGACTAGAGTATGATTCTTGAAGGATCATGCCTTGGTAACCTTGACATTGTCAGTATCTATCACAAGGCCAAACCCAATCATTAACATAAATGTGAGTTTGAAGAAGAGACCACCAGAACCATGGAGACAAGATCCCTTCATCAGTCACAAATAGGGATACGACACAGAGGTCCAGAGAGAGAACAGTCTTTTTCTTGGAAGGGCGGCCACCCAAGGACCTTCACTGGACTGTTCCTTTTTATCTGATAGAAACTGGAACTTAATCAAAGGGGAGAAGCAGGAAGACAGTAAATTGTTAATCACATAATGTATCTTACCTTCACTGGCTATCCGAACCAAGTCGGTCGGTATGGGGAAGAGGATAGGAAGGACACTGGACATTATATGGTGGACTCAGTGCTATCTGCTCGCAACAAATTAGAATGAAACATGAGTGAGAGTTCTGGCTGTTTGCTTAGATGTGGGAGGCATTTCCAAAGTCAGCAACAACATACAACTAAGCATTGCCTGGGGCTGGGCAAAGGGGAGTGAGTTAGACATACACAGAGATGTTCCGCAGAAAGATATGTACCCGCACTGGTGGAATACGTTCTTGTTTGCCCCTGAGTCAGAATCAACTCATTGCTGACCCTGCAGGGGCTTTTCAGAGATAGTTAATCCCATGGGAAGAAATTCCCCATCCTTCTCTCATGGAGCAGCTGGTGGATTTGAACCGCATACACACTGCAGC
Source organism: Elephantulus edwardii (assembly GCF_000299155.1). Taxonomy (NCBI): domain Eukaryota; kingdom Metazoa; phylum Chordata; class Mammalia; order Macroscelidea; family Macroscelididae; genus Elephantulus; species Elephantulus edwardii. Next base: position 13,981,693 of record NW_006399756.1, on the reverse strand, counting down.
CTCATACAGCTAGGCCATCAGAGCACCCTTGGTGGAATGTAGTGAACTAAAATATTTGGAATGTGAAAATATGCCCCTGGAGACTCAGGTGCGCCTGATCCAGGCTATATATAGTCTTTAGTCTTTGCAATTACGTGCTATGCATCGGAGAGCTGGACAGTGAATAGGGATGATAGAGAATTGATGCCTTTGAGTTGTGGTGCTGGAGAAGAGTGTTGAATATACCATGGACTGCTAGGAGAACAAACAGGTTTGTCCTGGAGAGGATGAAGCCAGAATGTTCCCTGGAGTCAAGGATTCTGAAGCTTTGTCTGACATACTTTGGGCATGTTGCAAGGAGGGACTGGTCCTTGGAGAGGGACATCATGTTTGGGAGAGTGGAGGGGTGGCACAGGAGAGGAAGACCCTCGATGAGATGGATCGATTCTGTGACTGGAGCGGTGGGAATGAGTGCGTTGGAGATGGCTAGGTTCGCACAGGATAGAACGGGTTTAGGGCTCTTGTACATAGGGTCGCTATGAGTCACAAACAACTTGATGGCACGTAACAACAACAATAATATGCATACAATGGAATACTATGCAGTGCTGTGGAATAATAAAGAATTCCTGAAACATTGCACAACATGAATGAACTTGGAGGACATTAATGATGAGTAGACCCAATAAGCCAAACACAAATACTCTATGTGCCCACTGTTATACAGAAGCAAAGGGAAAGTATACAAACCGAATGAAATACACTTCAATGCTTGCCAGGGATCAGAGAAGGGAAAACGAAATACAGAGCTAAGAATTATCTGAGAGTTAGGGTGTAAATCTCATCTCACTGGTATCAAGTCAGAACCAACTCATAGCTCCACTGGGTTTGCAGAGACTGTAAGTCACCCAGAAGGAGACTGCCCATCTTTCTCCTATGGAGCAGCTGGTGGCTTTGAACCACGTACCTTGACACTGGCAGCACAATTCCTTACCGCTAAGCCCCAGAGCTCCCTAGGAGGTGGGTAGTAGTAAGCTAAATGAAAAAGGAAACCTGGGAGGTATGGTTGAGAATACATTGTTTCCAGCCTCCGTTTTCATCCTTATTTTTCACTAGGCTGTCACATCTGCAGTGAAAGCATTAAAAATACAGTTTTATTAGAGTCAAACTTCTTAATATATTTCCTCCCAGGGAGAAGGGATACCCTTATTGAGAAGCCAGTCTTGCCTGAAGAGCCCCCCGAACCTGTTCTCCGTGGCAGCATGGCCGTGGGCGCCGTGTCACTAGCGGTTGCCAAAGCCAGTGCCATACTGAGCAGCAAACCTCTGTACTTGAACTTGGCGCTCCTGAAGCACAGCCAGGTCGGTACCTATCACCTTCCATTATCAGAACCTATTAGTCTCTCAATGAGATTGAGCCCTGTTCTTCTTTCTCCTCTTGCTTTTCCTATATTTCAGGAACTGCCCTTAAAGTTGACTGTACCTTTGCTGATGGTATCTCTGCTCAGCTGTGGGAAGGCCTCTCCTGGGAAGCTGAACTTAATGAAAGAAGTGATTTGTATCCCCCATCCTGGATTAAGCGCCAGACAAGTACCTTACTTGATCTCAGACTGCTTCTTAGCTGTCTCTGCGTCTGTATCTGTACATTGCAGCATCAGTGAATTTAAGTGTGGCTCCCGGAGGCCTGTGATACTGAGGGAGAGGGAATGAATTAGAAAGTCATCAGGGGAAGGGAAGGGAAGGGGAAAGAAATCAGGAGGAGAAAGTCAGGACTTCACTCTCAAGCAAAAGGGAGCACATTCAAAAGGGAGCACATTCAAACCTCCTTATGTCTGTGACTCCCTTCTGACTCATTAGAGCAATTATTCACGCCCGTGACTCAGGAGAAGACATGGACAGGGTCAGGTGTGGTCATCCTGGAGGGCCCTTATCTCAGGGCGGGGTTGGGTTCTAAAACTACAGTGGCGGGCACTTTTCTAGCAACTCACCCTGTGAAGGAAGACCCCCAGTACCTGCACGCTTCCTCGGTAATACCCACTGTGCTGTGCGGCGTACCGGGGCACTCGGCTTGCCACCCTCACCTGTCTTCAAATTCAGACCGCACCGTGTCAGAACACACTAGCTTCATTTTAAGTGGTAGTGGATTTATACCAATGTAGTCACTCTAATCCAGACTCCTTTAGTGACCCAGTGACGTGGGCTGCAAGAAGGTTGTCCAAGTTGGGCAAAAGACCATGAAAGAAAACGATGTTCAGTGAAATATCTCAGTCACAAAAAGACAAAAACTGCATGAGGCCACTGTTATAAAAGAGGGTGACATCGGAGTTGGGGGGTGAGATTGAGAAAGAGGGGATAAATAATGTATACTGCATTGAAACAGATGAGGGAGAGAACTGTTTAAAAGGGATATATGATTAGGTATAATTGTCATGACAGGAGTCCAGAATGAAGGCTACATAGTGGAGTGGACTTGTGGGGAGGGATTGTAGAACAATGAAAGAATTTTTCTATTACTTTTCAAAGAGAAGAGCAAATTGGAGGGGGGAAGGTTTGGCAGGGAGAAAATTGCAACAGTGAGTGAATGGAAATCCAAAGTCTCTGTAAACTTACATTAAAATTAATATTAAAAAAAAGAGAGAGAACGCTGTTAACTTGCTCCAGCCAAGTAAACAAGTCAGTTGTGAACAGTGAAGAGAGGCTGCTGAGGAAAAAGGGACTCTCATTCACCTGAAGGTGAATGAAACCTGGGGCTTGAGATGAGCACGTCACGTCTTGTACGCAGACAGCCCAGTGTTGTCCACCAGCAAGGACCTTACACCTATGCTCAGTTAGGAATTACCTGGTAGAGCATAACTTTTCATATGGAAATATCTAGGCCACTGTTGTTTAACATCATATTATTCCACTTACAGGGTGTGGAGATGCTTCTGGAAATTCAGAAACAAGTTAACAAGACAATTGAAATGGTATGTGGAGAGTCTGTGGGATCTAGTTACCAACCCACACTTACACACCTTCTGTTATGCAATTTATAATTGATTTTGTAATCGAATCAATACAGGTTTTATTGATATGTAAAGATATTCATTTGCTTTGGTTTTCCCATATAAGCCAAGGGTATATGGTCCATCACTTAACTATTTCCTCAGATAGATTCTGAGGCAGCTGGATCTGTGCTACCATCATCCCCTAGGATTTTCAAAGTAAGAAAGGATTCGGCCCTTAGTACTGGAAGGGCAGCTTTACACAAGGTTAAGACCCACTCAATCCACACAGCCAAAGCTGAGCAGCAAAGGGTGGGGCGTCCCTCTCCAGGGCAAGTCAGAGGCACTGAGCCACCACTTGTCACCTCACCATCTCCCTTTAAGGCAGGGCTCAGTAATGTGGCAAGGCTGGCACTCAGAGAAGACCTCTCTCAGTGTCTTAAACATTTATTTTTGGATAGCACATTTGCAGAAAAGTGTAATGCCAGTACACTTTGTCATTCCAGAGTTTCCATCTGACTCACCCAGGTTCTTCCCAATGTTAACATGCTATATTACCATGAAAACTCATTGCCATTGAGTTGGAAGCAATTCATAGCTGATCCTCCAGTGGGTTTTCAGACACTGTAATGGCATGGGAGGAGATTGCCCATCTTCCTACTGTGGTGTTGGACAAGTGCACGGAATATCTTTGGACTGGCAAAAGAACAAACAGATATGTCTTGGAGAAGTTGTAGCCAGAGTGCTGTTTGGAGGCAAGGATGGTGACGCTTTGTCTGACATACTTTGGCATGTTGCTAGCAAAGGCTATTCCTTGGAGAAGGACATCATGCTTGGAAAGGTGGATGGATGGTGAAGGAGAGGAAGACCCTAAACCAGGTGGATTGACACAGTGACTGCAGCAATGGACCTGAGTGGTCAGAGATTGGGAGGATGGCACAGGATAAGACAGGGTTCAGATCTTTTGTTCATAGAGTCACTGTGAGGCTTAATTAACTCGTTAGCACCTAGCAACAACAACAATGGGCAGGAGAGCCTTTGAGAGAATACTAACTGAATACAAACAGATGTTTGTTTTTTTCATCGTTTAGCCATTATTTTTTATCTTTTTTATTATTATTAAATTTTATTAGTTTTAATGAACATTTACAG
>NW_006399756.1:13958462-13977366 GCF_000299155.1 Elephantulus edwardii | reverse complement strand
GAACCGTGTTCCTCTGGGATTGCAGTGCAGCTTCTTGCCACTAGGCCACCAGAGCTCCCCTTCAAACAGATGTTTGATCGTCCTGCTGATTATACTGATATTCCAACCTTTAGCACAATCCCTCCACTAAATCTTAAGCCCATTTTAGGTAAAAGTTTGTAAAGGAAATGGTGCATTTTCTCATTCAGAAGCAACCCAAAACACGTTTGTAGAACACCTTAGTTAAGACCATAGTTTTTCTTTTCAAAATGGGAGGTGCTGGGCCTGGAACCAGGGTTTACTGCAATTACTCTGCTTTGTTTTTGCAAGAAAATTATTCCTGTTCGTGCTACCATTTGGCTGTTGGCATAGATAAGCAAGTTATTCCACGTCAGGTTTACTTTAGCATAACTGACTTCTCCCAGGAGCCCAGGATGACTAATTGTTGCTGATGAAAGCTTGTATTTGTTTAGGTTTCAGCTAACTTTAAACTCACCTAGACTGAGAGCAGTTATTTGAGTACAAATTGCATCTTATCTGATTATCAAGGCGACGAGAAATGCCGTGTTATTTCTCTCAGCTAATGTTGTTGCAAGGCCCTGTGCCAAGTGTCATAGGGTATAAAACTTCGTTTCTTCCCTCGAACACTTTTTAAAAAGTTTGATTGGAAAGACTAGAGAAGCACATGAGAAATTTAGGGGTGAAGAAGTCCAGCAGTGTTCCTCAACATTCACCAGGCTGAGCTGACACAGGAATCATGCACCTCTTGACCCAGTCATGTCACATGGCTTCCCACAGCCCTGCCCTTAGGTTCAAGTCCAAAAGCTTTGCTGTTGTTATGTGCTGTTGACTCACCTGTGACTAATAGTGACCCTAGTCCATAGCTCCATACCCTGTCCTATCTTGAGCCTATCTTGGGTCTTTGCCACACCTACTCCCATTACCCTAGTTATTATGTTAGTCTGTCTCAGCCGGGATCTTATTTTCCTGCACTTTCTGTCCCTCTACTCTTCCAAGCATTATGTCCTTCTCCAAGGCCTAGTCCCTCCTGCAACATACCCAAAGTATGTGAGACAGAGCTTCAAAATCCTCCAAGGAGCAACCTGGTATCACTCTCTCCAAGATATACTTGTTTGTTCCCTTGGCAGTCTTGATATGTTTAATACTCTTCTCCAGCACCACAGCTAAACGACATTAATTCTTCAGTCAACTCTAGTCATTGTCCAACTTTCTGATACATAACAAGTAATTGCAAAGACCATGACTTGGACCAAAAGCTTTAGAAAGATGCTTTACTGGTTATCCACTCTTCAAACCCTGCCTACCCTGTCTACGCTCCAACCCCAACCTCCAAAATGCATACTTATACCATCCTGTCGGCTCCCTCTGCCAGCGTGTTGCCTTCTTCTCACGTACACTTTTCTCTTCCCAGGAGGCTTCGCCCTGCCATGCATACCTTTGACCTCCATCTGACTCCTCTCTCAAGGCTGGATCAGCCTCTTCAAAGCCTGTTGCAGACCAAGGGCAAAGTATATTAATAATAATGAGACAGAACACCAAGAATGTAGGAGAAAACAGGCACAGCAGTAGGCGAACAGTTCTTGAACTGAAGCGCAGACCTTAGCTTTCCTGTGTCTTTATTGAAAATTGCCAGGAAGCAAATCACCAAGGGAATTCATTGCAAATGAAGCTGAACTCTTTCTATTGAAAACCTAGTGCTTGACTCAGGAGGGAGGGGTTAGCAAATACAATACAAGAATCCTGTAAACACTTAAGGATTGCCTTAGTGCCTACCCCTGTAAACATTTAAGGATTGCCTTAGTGCTCCCAGGCGAATTCTTGCTTGTATCAGCCTCCCTCATAACCTCAAGTAGCATTCCGTTTATTACAAATATTTAGTATAAAATTTGGCTTCCCATAAGAGCGCCCACCAGGGACTTCCCCATGCTGTGGTCCCCTTGCCCTGCACTCCTCTCACACAGCTTTCCTTGCTGCTGCGTGCATCTCCTTGAGGTCTCTGTCTGTCTTTCTAGACTACGAGCTCCCCAAAGCAGGGCCCATGTGGGTCTTAGGCACCACTGCATCTTTGTGACCCAACCCATCAGACAGGAAAGAAGAAGTCCAGCTGACACTGTAAGTGCTGAGAAGCAGGATCACTGTGCTTGCCTGTACTTAGGTGAGAAGACTGGACCTTGATAAGCTTTCCCTGGCTCATAGAGCCAGCAGATGCTAGGCTTCATTCAGGGAGCGTGCTGTAGATGCTAGGCTTTAAAGTACAAGCAGATATCAGGCTTTAAAGTGGATGCGCAGATGACTGCATGATTCCTGCTGTCCTGTATCAAACCCCACTATGGGGACCCCTCCTTAGGAATTACTTTCACGTTTCATCTCGATGACATCACATCCACCAGTCTCACCAGATTCAGTGAACTTCGGCTAGTTCCAAAAGTTCAAACCCCCTTGGTAGGAAAGAGGGTTTTAACCATGAAGTTATTAAAAACAATGGAATCAGACTATAAATTCAGTTCCTACTATGGTGTAGGAACCCAGGAGCTGCCAAAAGAACAAACAAGTGTGTCTTGGAGAAAGTGCAGCCAGAGTGCTTCTTGGAGGCAGGGACGGTGTCGCTTCGTCTCACATACTTAGGGCATGTTGTTAGGAGAGGGTGTTCCTTGGAGAGGGACAGCATGGCTGAAAAGGTGAAAGGTGAGTGAATGAGAGAAAGATCCTCAACCAGGTGGATTGACACAGTGACCGCAGCAATGGGCTCAAGTGTGTGTGAGATTGTGGGGATGGCACGGGGTAGGACAGGGCTAAGATCTGTTGTTCGTAGGGTCACTATGAGCTGTTCTCAGCCTGGCAGCACCTAACAGCACTGCGGTGTTAACTCCTTAAGGTCAAGAAGGGAACTGAGTGCTGCACACAGAGACCCCAGTACACCAGATATGAGCAACACTGGTTATCTGAGCAGAGTCCACCTCGGGGCAGCCTCTGAGGCTGTAAATCTTTTCTGGGCGGAGATTACCCATTTGTCTCCCTTGAAGAGACTAGTGGATTTTGGTTTGCATTGTAACACACTAGGCACTAAGCTGGCATGGTCTGTAACTGTTGTATTGCTAACTGAAAGCCTGCTTGTGCAGGCAGGAAGACTCTCTGCGAGGTGGGTTGATTCAGTGACCAGGGTAATGGGGATGGGTGTGTTGGAGACAGTGAGATTGACACAGGACAGAGCAGGGTTTAGGGCTGTTGTAGGTCGCTATGAGTCACAGGCACATACCAACAACAACAGTGAGGAAGTGAGTGGTGATGGGTGGTGGCTTCCTGTTAAGATTTACAGCCTCAGAACCTGATGGAGGGTCACTCTGAGCCAGCATCCCCTTGACTGCAGTGAGTTTTGAGTTCTATGAGTAGAAGGAGCCCTGGGGACATGGTGGTTAAGTGCCTGGTTGGCTGTTTGAACCCACTGGCTGCTCTGAGGGAGAAACACGTGACAGGCTGTGTATATTAAGATTCCAGCCTTGGAAACTCTATGGAGCCGTTATGTTTTGTCCTGTAGAGTTCTTCCAGAGCTCTGCTGGCCTCGTGGTGAGAAGCTGTGTTGTAATCCCCAACTCCCAAGGCCCATGGTTCAAATCCACCAGTTGCTCCTCAGGAGAAGGATGGGCCGTCTCCTCCTGTGTGATTTGTTGTTGTTGCTGTTGTTGTTTACCATCGAGTCAGAACAGACCCATAACTGACCCTCCAGTGGGTTTTGAGAGGCAGTAAATCACCCGGGAGGAGATTGTCTTATCTTTCCCCTGTGGAACAGCTGATGGATTTGATCCTCATGCCTTTGGAATTTCAGTTCCATTTCTTACGATTAGGCCACCAGAGCGCCCTCCTGGGTGACTTACTGCCTCTGGAAACGGGCCGAAGAGTCAGCTGTGAGTCATTTCTGACTTGAGGCTACACAACAACCATAGTTCTTAGGAGTTGGAATTTACTCAATGGGAATGAGGCTTGATTTTGATCTTTTTAAATGAATTGAACATCATCTCACACACACACACACATCCTATATATGTGACTAGGCTCAGAAAGATGAACCATGCTTCAGTTTGAGAAAGAATAATTTTGAGGCTTATGAAAGCAGGAAGTGGGTGGCATTGTCTCTGTTCATTAGCTGTGGATGTGTGGCTGGCCTGGCCCTAGAGCCACAGACAGGCCAGAGTTTCTGACGTAACCAAAGACATGTCTGCCGAGCTCAAGGATGTGTTTCTGTCTTCTCTCAGGTCCCTCCTTCAAAAACAGAGATGAAGAAAGGGCACAATGGAGGCAAGAAGGGCCAAGTAAGTGTGCGCACTTGTTTATCACCCTTCTGTGCGGCGTGGTTTCTGCACCCCTGGTCTCTGCGCCTCTCCCGTGGTCATTTTGATCCAAGGCAGGGCTAATGGAAATTACCCACCAACCAAGGCATACCCAAAGCTGGCATCTATTTCTGTCCTTCCTCTCCCCAACGGGCAGGGAGAAACATGAGGAATAGTATGAGCTTTAAAGTGATGTGCTTGGGAAGTTGACTTTGTCTGATAAGCACCTCAAAGGTATATAGGGTATTTTAGAGCTTAATTTTACTTCTGTTAGAAAAAGAAGGACTATTATGGAGATTGATTTTGGAATTTAGATGCACTCTTATTGATTGTGCTTGGCCATACATGTTCATATCCTTGAAGATGTATCATGGGGGTGTTGCAACCTAGAAGACACAAATTTGACTAACAAGTTATAAGTACATGAGTCAAAAATTATGGAAAAGTAAAAGAAAAGATTCTTTCATTGTTCCACAAACCCTCCCCCAGGTCCCCTCCACCATGTATAATAGTCTATGTGTTTCCTACTGCCAAAGGGGCCCTTTAGAGTAGTGAGAGAAGATCTTCACCCTGAAACCCACAGCGTCCCTTTTCAGCAGGAAGTAGCTAAGAGAATACGCCATCCCCTTTTCCTTATGACTCAGGGTGAAGTCTCTCTCAGGGAGGAGTGATAGGGAATGGCAAAGGACACACTGACAAAGAAGATTAATCAGAACTGGCTTTGACAAGCACTGTGGCATTTGGACAAGAACAAACTGGGAGGAGGGTAGAGAGAATAGTGCAACAATGAATGAATGGAAACCCAAAATCTCTGTAAATGTTTATGAAAATTAATAAAATATAATTATAGAAAAAAAAAAAGAAAAAGAAGGAAAAGGCACAGAATGGTTCCTAAAAGACCTGGAAATGCCACTTGAGAGAAATCACTGTGACGCTAGACAGTGTCAGGCAGCAGGTACACAGTCCTCTCTGTGGAAACCACAGCCTCGGGAGACGCCCTGAACTTGATCAGCCAGCCACATTGTTGATTGAAGGTGCTCTGACAGATTCACCTCCTGGATGTGTGAGCTTTCAACACTGAATAGTCAGGCCAGCATCCGGGGACCCTGCAGATCCTGCGTGCACGGGAAGGCTGCTCACACCTGGAGCTGCAGCCTCAGCCCCTCCGGACAACACAGACAGTCAAGAGACATCATCAGCAAGGGCTGCTAATAGACGAAGGAGTCAATAAAGATAAGAAATTTCATTCCTCTTCAAAATTAGGAGAAAGGAGAGGTATTTCTAAGTACGTCACTGATAAAATACCAGATAACTGTGTTGGAATGAGAGAAGTTGGCTTTGCAGGCAAGGAAAAAGAGGGTTGACAAGTAATCAAGGCTCCGTTCTGTCCCTTTCTTTCCAGCCAGGTGGTCTTCTGTGCTCTGAGAAGCATAGACCACGTCCCTCCCTGATCAGTTTAACCTCATTTTAGTAGAACAGGATTAGGTGGGAGATTCTTGAGAGGCAACCATGCTAGGATTAGGGTCCTAGACTCATTTCCTGCAGTGAAATCTGTTCCGTTACTTTATTCTGTTAAATGGTCAAAAATCCACAATACGTAACAGTAGCCACACTTCGTGGGGCTGCTGAAAGGAGGAAATGTATTTACTCTATAGGAATGTATTTACTTTATATGAATTAATTAGTTTGTACTTAGTAAGCAGGAGGAAGTGATGTTATTTTTACTTTATATTGGTTTACATACAGCATTAATATACATAGTGTATCATTCCTGTACATTGTGTTTCACACATTCCTACATCCACATTGTGTTTCAAATGATCACTCATGTACATTGTCTTTTACAAAATTAATCACCATTGATCTACTATTATGCCATCTATTCAGGTCACCATTGGATCTTTCCTTTTCCCTCTTCTCCCCTGCTCACCAAACTCTGTTACCCTATGATTTCCTCCCCACCCAACCCTCTGTCCCCAGAAGAGATACTTTCATATCCTCCATAATATAAGGATTCATTTGATAAATGGAAATTTCTCTAAGTAGTCCTTTGTTTGATTAATGGAAGATTATCTTCATTGGCATTAAAAATGTTGGGTGGTTCTCTAATGAAAATGAGGCTATTTATTCCTGGGTTCATGCTTATTGGAGGTTAGTCTGTCTGTCTGTCTCTGTCTACACACACACACACACACACACACACACACCCACACCCCCTTCTGAATCACTGATTTGGCTGAACTTACAAGTGTGTATAGAGCCGTTTCCAGCAAGGACTCATCATCTATGCTGACCTTGCATGAGGCAGGTGGCCGTCTTTCCTCAGAGACATTTGGGTCTTTAATCCTCTCGCTTTGAGCAAGCGTCTTCAATCCTTTTAAAAATCAGTCTTTGCTCAAGGAAGTTTTACATTTTAAGTTTGAACAGTCATGTCCCTCTGAAGAAAAACAGAGCACAAGGAAGAACAAGTTTGGAGGAGGGAGGAGGGGAAGAGGACAGACAGTGGCAAAGGATGGATGTTACCGCTGCTGCAGGATGGAGTGAAGACGAGGCATGTACACAGAGCGTGTTCAGATGGATGTTAGTAGAACGGCCCTGAGGTCCAGCAGCCGTGTGTGTGTGTCTCAGCGCTGATCCGCTCACCGTGGCAGAGCTTCTGAAGACATCGTAGGCATAGTGAAGAGAGCCTAGTAGTGTGCACCCCCAGGCCAAACTTGAAAACCTCAGGCATAAGAAAATCACTCCTAGATATGCTCTAACCTTCAGCGAAGATGAATGGGACCTGGAAGTCGAGGAGACTTGGGAGCACGTAGTGTTGGCGAGGTGTAACGTTACAGGGTGTAAACTGTATTATCAATGATGCTCCAAGAAACTGAACACTCTGTGTACCTGCCTCGTCTTCATTCCATCTTGCAGCAGCAGATTACTGGAAAAATGACCCACCTTGGCTGTTTAGCCATTAACTATGACACCATGGAGCAGCCCATCCTCCTGCTACAAGGAATCTGTGCAAACCTGGGCCTGGAATTGGGAACCAACCTGCATCTGGGCATCAACTGTGCCGCACACGAGCTGATGGACTATGTAAGTTCTCACCTCAGTTTCTTTACTTTTTTGTAAAGGTCCTTTGGGGAAAAAAAAACAACCCAGTGCTCAAAAGAAGAGCTGAGCTGAGTTCTTTCTCCTGGAAAATCCTTTTGTTAGTTTGTCCATAATGTGTGAGGCGGCCCAATAAAATAGACCCGATTGAGCAAAGAGCAACAGAGCCATAGAACTGCAGACATTAAAAAGGGAACATCTTCATCAAAGAGCTAAAGCTTCTGTGTCAAAACTGAATAAAATGGGCTGGTCACATTGCAGGTGAGACAGTTAATGAAACAGAACTTAACAAGGTCCTCCAGTCTTCTGAGCACAGTTGTTTGGTGGGTTAACACCACATCCATCAAGTGTGAAAGGTGGGTCAGCTGATTAGTGGTAGCTGTGACCCAATGGGCTCTTTTAGACAATGCAGTTCTTAAATTTACATTGTGAATATAGATATACGAACATATTTCCAAAGTAATGACATTTATCATCAAAGTGGTGCTCATGGAGGGCAGGGCGAGCTTCACCTGGGGAACCGCTCCATGCAGAGGAAGTTATGAGAGAGAGAAATGGGCCGGGTGCAGAACAGAATGTTGCTGGTCTCGTGGCCTTGGGTTATGCTTCATCATTTCACCTTTAAACTTGGCAAATGGGTGTGTTATCAAAAGTACTAAAAGTTTTCTGTCTTACACACATACTCTCATCTATGCATGCTTGATACACACAGCTGCATTTCCAAGGACACTAATGGCCAGCATACTGACATACATCTATGGTGAATTGGTAAGCAATCAAATTCAGGAGGCTAGGGACCTCCGGTGGCTTAGTGGTAAGGAACTGAGCTGCCAACACAAAGGTAGGCTGTTCGAATCCACTAGTTGCTCTTCAAAAGAGAGTTGTGCCATCTTTCCCCCTGCAATTTACTGCCTCTGAAAATCTGCTTGAGGATAAGCAAGGGGTCAGTTCTGACTCACCAGTACACAACAACAGGCAAATGGGATTCTGCTTTAATGTGTGATTCTCCCTTTAACTGCAAAAGGGAATTTTGAATGTATAGGCATCCCAAGTTTCTGCTGATTTCTGAAAGTTCTTTTACTTTACCAACGAAACGAAGCACATAAAAGAATGTTTAAAGTAATTTCCTTTTCTTCTCATAATGCTTGGTTCCCAGGCATACCATTAAGGAAAATAATTGCATGTTTTCATCCACAACGTATACCAAGAACTGTGAATATACTGACTGCTGGTGCTAACTTGAATAGGTATTTATTGCTTATATTCAGTAAAAGTTATTAGCTTAATATCAGATAATTCTCCCAATAATGTTAGTTCAAAGTCATTAGCATTTCATCAAGGACAAGATAGGACTTTGAAACTCTGCATTATGGAAACAAAAAGTTCTTGCTGCTTTTTAATGTGAAGAAAGTATAAAATCCCTTCAATTATGAACTTCTTGGGAACCTGCCCAATTTCAAGGGAATCTATTCTGTTGCCATAGCAGCAGAAAAGCTTTAGTGAACCAGCCACCCTCTGGTCCACCGCCTGCTTCCAGTCCCTGAGCAGGGTGGGTGCTATTCCTCAACAAAGACTTGGCAGTAAAGGAGTTTAGTTTCTCAGAAGGACATTAGACCTTTCAGCCATGTTCATTGCTGTGCTGAACGACTTGAGACCTTTCCAGACCTAAATGAACAGGTTACACTCCAGTTATCCATCCAAGAAAACACTCCAGTTACCCATCCAAGACCACACTGTCAGTGCTGACAAAGAAATGCCTTCACCAAGGCCACTGTCACTTTCTTATTTTAGTATTTAAAAGTCACGGACAGTTTCCTATTTATTCATAAGTTGTTTGTTATTTATTCACAATCTCACAAGTGGAAGATAGAAGTTACTTGTTCCAGCAAACGGGCAGGTGGGCATGGCTATTGGTGGTGGCTGTGTGAATTTATGTTACACTCCGCCTGCCAGGCAGCCGGGTACTTGGCACCAGGATTAAAGCCTAAAGCAGATACCACTCCCTGCCCACTCTATGCCTGATGGTTGTTTGTACAGAGCCTTCAGCCAGAGTCGTGGGAAGGGCTCAGTGAGTGTCAAGAGGCTGGAGAATCTGCCCCGGGCAGGGATTTTCTCTACGTGTGGTGACTCAGTTCCTCCAGGGTAACAGCTGGTTAAAGTAAAATGCAGATATTTCACAGGTCAAAGCATCCTAAAGAAGAACTGGCTTACCAACCTTGAGGACTATCTGAGTTTGAATTGCGGAGCTGCTAACTGAACATGGGTGGTTTTAACTGACTGACCAGCCCGTCTCTTCCTGAGGAGACTAGGCAGCTCCCTTCTCTACAGCTGTGCAGCCTTGGAGGCCCGGTGGAGAGTCCCCGGGAAAAGGAACTGACTGAAAGAAGGGGGGAGCCTTTTCCCATTTGACAACCTCCGTGTTTATCCCTTCCTCTCCTGTTTCCCTCCCACGGACAAGAGTAAAGGGAAGTACGAAGTGATGACGGGGACATTCAAAAGTGCGGCCGAGATGGTTGACCTGTATGTGGATCTCATCAACAAATATCCTTCCATTATCGCCTTAATCGATCCTTTCAGGAAGGAGGTAAGCAGGGCTCACCCTGAATTTTATAACAAAACATGGGAGAATACAATCACATGCTTTTGGACCGCTGTCATTCAAAATGTATTGTCATCGGGACCAGGGCTGAGTTGCATTATTTCAGCATGTATGAGTAAAATCACTCAAATGAATGGCAGAAGGACAGTTGCATAGGAGTGTGCTTGTCTGCAGAGACGCAGGCCATTGCCCGGCGTGTTAGGGAGACCTGTACATTTACATCCAACGTCACTGATGGTAGCCTAGCCCGCTGAGCTGGCTGGTGCTCCACTAGGAGCATTTTCTTTTTTTTTTTTCTATAATTATATTTTATTAATTTTCATAAACATTTACAGAGATTTTGGGCTTCCACTCATTCATTGTTGCACTATTCTCTCTACCCTCCTCCCAGTTTGTTCTTGTCCAAATGCCACAGTTAGGAGCATTTTCAAGTTCATGTGCTCATGGTAGCAGGTTTTGTATTGGCCAAATGTTTTTGTCTTCTAAACCCAGCTACTGTATACATACAGAAGTACCAAAGCCATATTTGTTAAAGTTTGGCATTTGAGATTTTTCTGATCCATCAAACTAATGCCAGCCAGATTAGTTGAGCAGGTTAGTTGACCCGGTTAGCTGAGCAGGTTAATTGAGCAGGGATGATGTATGTGCCACCGAAGACCAGCTCACCCCTTAACCCACCTGCACTCCTTTCCTGGCGCTGCTGCAAAAACAAACAACCACAAGTGGTTGGCTTCAGAGGATGGACGTTTTATCACCGTGCTAAGTGCTAAATTAGCAGTCTGGTGGCTTAGTGGAAAGCGATCAATGCCTAAGTACACAGTTCGAATCCACCGGCTGCTCTATGGGGAAAAGATGGGCAGTGTCCTCCCATGTGAATCCCAGCCCCTGAAATCTCACTGGCGGGTCAGCTGTGTGTCATTTCTGACTTGACGGTCCACACGGTCCACAACAAGAACAGATGCTCCAAGTCCAAACCTGGGTCTCTCTCAGGTTGAATTCTTGGCCAGCAGCCCAGGCTCCTTGATTCACGGATGATCTTGCTGTGGCCTCTGCCTTTTGCAGTCATGTCCTTGTTTCTGTGTCAAATCTGTTGTTTCTGTTTTATACACACACACACACACACATACATATATAGAGAGAGACACATATACTTCTATGTATAAGACTACTATATATATTACATATACATATATACACATATATATCCTGCGACTCAACCGCACTTAACACACACACACACATATATATATATATGTATTTAGTCTTATATACATGAGGCTATTTAGAACACAGCTTACATGGATAGACCCTCACTAACCTAACACAGAAAACGCCACCATTTCCAAGTGAGATTACCCCACAGGTACGGGGTCAGGATTCCAGCACATACTCTTGGGAAGCATGTTTCCTTTTATACCACTTCAGATACTCTCTAGCTAAACTCTAATTCTAGTTAAAGTCTTGGCTTTATGAGTTGGAGAACTCTTAGATATAGTGAACAGCACTGTTTTCTCAGAGGTTACTGCTGACACACTGGGGACCACAGGCATGCTGACTCTGACTTAAGAGTCTCAGGGTTCTCAGAACCCATCCACACACCTGTCCTTTCCACGCTCTTGCTAGACACCAGCACTTGTGGAGAACATGGCTGGGCTCAGTCTGTGGCAGTCGGCCTTTGGATGGGGGACCTGTGGCTCCAACCACAGCAGTTCTAGTTAACATGATCCACTTGCCTGGTTTGTTCCAATGGAAGGGGTTGGTGGAATGGCTGGGACGGCCTTGTGTATTGTTTCTCTGTGGAATACTCAGCACTGAATATGGAGATCTCAACCAATAAAAATAGGAGGGTGAGAAAGGCGGCCCCAAGTTCTCGCAGGCTCTTTTCTCCCAGTTGTCTGATTATTTAAAACAGTAGCCATATCTTCTAACCAGGCGGTCTTAACAGTACTACAGAGAACACAGGGCATGGTGAGGGCTTGTGTGGAAAAACTCCAGAATCAATATTGGAAACAGCACTTAATGTGTATTAACATTTTATTTCTTAAACCAAATAAAGCTCAAATCGAAATCATTTTCAGTTTCTGTTCCTGAAGCTTGTTCCTTTCTGTGGCTTTGGCTATAGGTGTTATCCAGCCACAGATGCAAACTAACAGGGTTTTGTGTATCTCTCAGGGGAGAAGGTATGACTGATCGCGTACTCTGTGACGCTCGTTGTCTTGATACCACGTTCAGAACACTGTAACGATCCATTCTAACTCTTCACCCAGGACTCTGAGCAGTGGGACCGCGTGTGGGGTGCCCTTGGGGCCAGGTGTTACATCATCGCAGGAGCTGCATCTGGGAGCATCTCTAAGCATCTCGAGGAAGGAAACCTCATCATCCCGCTGGCCAGCGGGCTCATCATCAAACACACCAACCAAACGACAGTATCTGATCTGGTGGAGGTGACCCATCTCATTGACAGTGAGTGAAGAGAGAGACGTTGTGATCCCCATCCCGACGTTAACTTGGTTATAGAAGACACCCCAAAATAGGCAGTATTCCAGAATTAGAAAGAGCCTCAAATAAACCCCAAGGGGTGGGGGGAGGAAGTAACTCGACCCCATCTGGGAAGGACTTAGTGGTAAAAACCAAAATGCAGTTCACTGATTCACTTGCAGGAGTTCCTGTACCAGCCCCAGCCAGGAGGTCTTCTTCCCCAGGGCCACAGCAATTGGGTGGCCAAGATTGTTGCCCTGCCAGCTTCACAGGGGGGCAGCCTCTCTGTCCCCAACAGCTGGACCAAGAGGCATAACGTTCAGCACACTGACCAGTGTGGATTGGACTCCAAAGTTGAGTTCCAAAAACTCTTTAGCAAAACCTAGAGGGAAACTCCAATCCTTACTGCTTGCTACGCTAAGCTCTGCTTCGGGATTTGTAGAACACGCAGGTACCCACTCACCTCAGCCAAGTCTGCAGGCTCAGTGTAATATTCGAGGGAAGCAAACAGCTTGCCGCCAACGAGGACAGGGCCTCGTGCACAGTGACAGAGCAGCAGGGACAGCTGTGCCTCGCTTGCATCAATCATGTTGCTACGGCATTCCAAGTTCTCCTATAATTGACTGTCACTTTATGCTCCAGATTCATCTCCTAGCATTTTAGGAACCAGGTACCCGGCTTTTCCCCTCCACATGAGCACACACCAACTAGACAGGAAGGATGTTGTGAAGACTTGACTGGAATAGCTTAGCGAGTTGTAATCTACTCAGACATCAGCAGACCATCTGAGCCCGCTAGGACTTGGGCAAGTGTAGGGTAACCTGATCATCTGCCAGGTGCGGCTTGGCTTCCGCAGGTGTACCAACGGGAGCAGAAGGGCTGTTACAACATGGGGATTGTGATCAGGAAGCACAAATGAGTGTGAGTTACTGAATGGAAAACCAGTTTGCTCTGAAAATGCCCACTCCAATCCCAATAAAATGTTCAAGTAAGAAAATACATGTAAGAATGTGTAAGGTCCAGTTCCGCAGCAGCATGCAAGCCAAGCATTTCTCTCCTATTAGGATCTATGGTCTCTCTCTAAAAGGTCCAACCAGAAGAGGCAGATGGTTTCCTGTCAGTACAGAGAAGTGGGGTGGGAGCAGGGGCGCCGCCACCAGCAACATGGCGACGTCAGCGGGCAAGTTAGCGAGGCGTTGTGGCCTGACCAGTGTGTCTTGAAGCAGGACTGTAGCCACTGCCTTGAGATTCAGACACAGTTCCAGGCACGGAGATACAGAGAGACAGATGAAAAGCAGAGCTCTGATGCGAGTGGTCTGGGATGCCCAAGGAGAGAACCATTATTTGATGCCAGTGGACAGGCATTTTAAGAGCTGAATTTGATCTTTAGAATAAGGTAAACCTCCTTTGTTTCCCTGATGAGGAAACAAGGCTTCAATTAAGATCCCTCATTTTGTGATTTCATCTACTCATACCGGCCTTTCATGAATTCCTCAAAAGTTTCTAATGCTTGTAACATCAGGGTCATTGAACCTGCAGTTTCATCAGCCTGGAGTGTTTTGTCTCTTGCTTTTTGAAAGACTTCTTCTTCATGTCTTGACTGAAGTGAAAACATCTCTATCTTCCCTGGCTTCTGCTACCTCCAACAGGTTCTGCTGTGAGCCTCCTATACATGCTCTCTATGTACCGCCCACTGTCATGTGTGTAAATATGAATGTCTGGTCTCCTCTACTAGACTGTGAACTCCCATCCCAGGAGTCTTGTTCAGTTTTTCCAGTGCCAGAACCACAGACAGCACGAGGGAGTCTCAGAAACCAGGCTCACTGGAGAGCAGGAGCAGGCCAGCAGGTAGATACGGCCAGGAGCCAGGCGGGTCAGAGGATGCAGTGATACACAGAGGCCCTCAGGCTGAAGGACGCAGGATGCCCTCTCCTAGGGCTCAGTGTGGGGCTGGCCAGCTGGTGGCAGATGGGGGGTCCCAGCTCTGGCTTGGACCCTGTGTTCCTCAGGCATCTTCTCGTCTACCTTGGGTTACTGCTGTAGCTCCTGCCTCTAAAACACAGACACTGGAGACATCTAGTGAACGTGGGCTTTGAATTTGGCAAATTTTAAGGGGTCTGGTGAACCTCATGTGCTTCATGAAATAACTGTCCACACTGCTCACTTAACAGGCAAGCACTCAGTGTGGTCGATTCCCCACCCCGTGAAGTGGGGAAGCCATCGGTGGCACCCATAAATCCTCTCACCACGCCCTTGCCCTTGCCCTATTCCCTAGACTCAGGTGTGGCACAAATGAAATGGAATCCATCTCACACCTGTGATTTTACAAATATCCTCATTTAATAGAAACATTTCCCCCTAAGGTGGTAATAAAATAATGGCACACCTTACAACTTACACTATTTTACATTTGATAAAACCTCGTAGTGATTTAGTAGAGAGGATCCCAGCTATTGGAGAAAGGAGTGAAAACAGGCCAGACCAGGGCAAGGCAGATGTTTGGGTTAGCATTCTTAGGCAAGCAAGTCAGCCGTCTGATTCACAAGAAGAAATCTCAATCTCTGGCAAACTACATGTTGATCCTAGAGGCTCAGATAGAGGCGAGTCTATCTGCACTACGAGACTGAGCCCGGCTCTTTGCTGACAGGTAAGAAGTGCACCGCCGTCTTTGGAAGCACAGAAGCCGAGTCATCTGATGACAGCCTCGTTGATCTGGTAAGTGCTGAGAGCTGGTCAACTGCACAACTGCCAAAACACTGATTTTTATCACAAATTGCTATTTCAGGGAGACGAAGTCTTGTGCAGAGCAAGTCCTGTAACCTTTCATGAAATAGACTTGCTTCCTCCCAGACAGCTACTTATGTTTTTTTTTTTCCAAAGAGCTAACCTTTGAACTTTTAAAAAGAAGTAAGATTGGAGTCTGGGGAGAATGAAGAGCCCACTTCCATGACCAGGGTCCATGCTGCCAATCTTAGTTCCTCAAATGAGGCGGCAAAGGCCAGCCTGCCTTAGACATCTGCGGCTGCCGTGTGGAGGCCAGTGTCTCACGCACAGTGCCACCACCGCTTCACCTGAGGACAGGGATGGTGACAGGCAGGTCACGTGCAGCCTTAATTTATGTAAAAATAAGTCAGGTGGTTACAGAGAGGACAGGGGAAAAGGAACCCCTCAAGACCATGGCAGAGTCTCCTTTCCAAGGAATTGTGTGTTCTGCCCGAGACGGCTCACTCCTTCATCTGACAGTTTGTTCTCACTCCAGGCCGTTGGACTGGGCGTCCAGTTTGTCAAGTTGGGAGGTCTTTCTCGAGGCGAACGGGTGACTAAGTACAACCGGCTTTTGACGATAGAGGAAGAGCTTGCTCAGGACGGAGCACTGGGTATGCACTGCTTGCCTGCTGTTTTCATTTAGCCATGAATAAGAGAACAAAGATTGTGGGAGGGGGGATAGAAATCCCTCGGCGGGAGAGCAGGGGACTCCAAAGAAGACAAATAAGCGCTGACAAAACTAGGAAGGCATTTGCCACAATGTATATTGTTGTTCTAATGGATTATCTATTTACCTGAATGTTTCAAACTCCAGCCCTTCTTCTCACTGAATAGACTGCCTGACGCTTTTCAATAGAATTAATTGATTGGAATCTCCAAGCCTACCTTTTGTTGCTGTCCAAATTATACTGAGGGCTTCTCTGCACAGCCCGTGGAAGTTAAAGGCAAATGTTTCCCTGGAGCTTCTTGGAAACCACTCATTTTTCCTTACAAGGTGTAGATCGCCTGTTGATTCTGAATGCTGTACCTCAGACAGGCACAAGAATCAAGAGAAACGAAACAATCATTTATGACGCCAGGAAGAGCCACCCTGTGCATTGGCTGACTGGGGAGAAACACCTGAAATAGGCACGTGTGTTTTGGGGATTATTGTGATGGCTAAAACATGGGTTAAGAGACAGAGACATTTTAGAGACCAACAAAAATTGTGATGATGCTCTTAGCTGAGGCTGGGCAGTGGCAGCGAGTGTGAAGATTCCATAGAAAGCCATACTTGGGGGAGCCCATTTCTCAGTCACATAAGGGCACTCTATTTTCTTGTGCTGATCTGTGCATGTTGAATGCAAAGGCTTCTTTTCATGAATTGGGTGACATGGTATTGTTCACCTGTCTCCTGCCTTTTGTTTTCATACCATCCTGTCTGCGGGAAACCTCACATCCCTTAGCTGACCAATCACATTTCCAGGCAGATTTCACCACAAAGGGTACCATTTGCTTCTGGGCAATGCCAGTGACTAGCCCACTCTAGTGACATTTCAGGTAACCCATGCTTTACGGATTAACTAGCCTCCTGGCATTGGCAGCAGTCAATGTGAAGGGCATCAAGAAATGAAAACACCAATCTTTCTAATTTTTTTTTAGTAGGAAGTCTTAGCACAAACTCAACCATTAAAACAAGGTCATCATTTTGGAGAGCTTGACTGCAGCAATCCAAGTCCCAAGTCCAAGTTCTCTCACCCTTTTCTGTGCCCCAAAGGCCACTGCCCATCAAAATGTTGCAGAATGTTGGGTGAGTGGATAAAGGACAATGAAGAGTAGCTGCATTGCAGGGTTGAGGTTGATGTTGAGCCCAGTTTTAAATGGTTCTAGAAAGCTTTCCATGGACATACTGCATTGGGCAAACAAGTCTGCTATCAGGGACGTCTTTAAAATACTCGAGTGAGGATGTCCACTTAAAGACTAAGGTGTGCCTGATTCATGTTTATTGTTGTTGTTGAGTGCCATCGAGTAGGACCTGACCCATAGCTGACTCTCCCGCAGGTTTTCAGAGGCAGCAAATCATGTGTCAACTGCCTATTTTTCTCCCATGGCGCAACTGGTGGATTCAAACCATTTGTGTTTAGGTTGACAGCACGGCTTCTTGCCACTAAGCCACCAGAGCTACCTGGATTCAAGCCATGGTACTTCCACCTGCTTCGTACACATGTGAATGTTGGACAAGGAATAAAGAAGACCAAAGAATCATCAATGACTTTGGAGTGTGGTGTTGGTGAAAAGTGTTGAAAATCCCATGAACAAAGTTGACTTGGAGGCAGTAGTGAATCTTCCTCTCATACTTTGGGCATCTCAGAAGGGGCTGCGAGTGGGAAACAGATATTATGCTGGAAAAAAACTGAGGGTCAGTTAAGAGAGGAAGCCCCTCAACATGATGGTTTGACACAGTAACTGCTGTGTGACAATGAGCCTGACCGAGATCCTGACGGTGACTCAGCATAGGGCACGCTGCCCAGCTGTTGTTCAGAGTTGCAGTTGACTTGACCTCACCGAATAGCACAAGTCTTTCCGGTGGTCCTCTTAGCACTGTTGTGTGTGGGGCTGCCAAGTGATAGCTTTAGGTAATCCTGATGATTGTCCCGCTAAAAATATCATGTAACAAAACACCATGTAAATTCTGCATCACTGGCGTGGCCAATCCATTTGACGGTTGCTTTTCTTGGCTTTTCAATAGATGTCCATGAAGAACACACCTTCTTCTGCCTTAATGAAGAAGCTGCAACGGCTGCCGAGGCGCTGGAGGTGGCTGCTGTCACAGCCGATGAGTGACCTGAGCTCGTGGAGCTTCTGTTTCCTACAGAATCTGGGGCGCAGTCAGTCCACACATGAGCATCTCCCAGTGAGCGTCACGCCAGCTGACAGCGCCATGAGTACAATGACATGGGCAGATGGGTGCCTCCACACTGCTGACTCTAAAATGTCACGCATTTCCCCTTTCTCACCCTTTAGCAGAACACACATGGTACATTTTCTCAGAGTAAAAGCATACCTGTAAACTTTGTTTTATATTTCTATTAGCGATTTCATTAACATGGTGGCTTGACTCTATTTTTGAAGGTATTGTAAGTCAAGGTGGCTCTTCTGTTTCCAGCCTCCTAACTCTGTTCCAACACTGTATACTTTACAATTCATAGCATCCGAGACAGCCTCACAGGACAGGCACTGTGGGCCTGAGACACCATCCGAGGCACTCAGCTTCTCGCTTTCAGCTGGGAGGGGCGGACACATGCCCCTTGAACCTCAGGCTGAGGTATGAACAAGCCTCGTGTTGTAACAGCCTCCCAGTTTCATCTCACTCCTCTGCTCTTAACTCCATTTGCCCTGATTTCATCTTCTTTTTTCCTTTTAGTTTTTTATTTTTAAATACTTTTATGCATCTCTTTTAATCTTTTTGTCTTCTGGTGGGAAGGTGGACGAAAATGTATGCACAAGCATTTATGAATGAATAATTTTTTTTGGCTACTAATAAAGTCCACTAGATACACTAGTGTCTGTCAGATACTCCTCTAAATCTGAACATTCAGATTAAGACAGACTAGGAAGAAGGATTGGCCACCCACTTCTGAAATAGCAGGCCTCTGAA
>NW_006399756.1:13942486-13955547 GCF_000299155.1 Elephantulus edwardii | reverse complement strand
GTGCGGTTGGCGCAGGATAGAGCAGGGTTTAGAGTTGTTGTGCATAGGGTCGCTATGAGTCGGAAATGACTCGATGGCACATAACAACAATAAAGTCCAGTTACTTGTATTATTACATTTAACTGTAATATTAAATAGCAAGTGAATAAAAAAGATTTGAAGTGTGTGGAATGAACTGTCTCCTCTGTAAGCTCATGTTGGGATATTAACAGAGGAGTGCCCAACATAAACGTATTCAAACACATGCCCACAGATGTGACACCCCACTGCTTGATACGCTTTCGTTTCTTTGTGACCAGGGCTGCTATTTGCCTTTCCTCAAAATGATAGAAATTGCTATGTACTGGCCTGTGAGCCAGTTAGCGGGGTTTAGACTTCTGATGCACGCTGTCCATTTTGACTCTGCACACCCAGGCACACGGCTTTCAGAGAACACTGGACCAGGTTGCTGATGGCAGAGCCAAGGCCTTACGCACAAAGCTGTGATCTAAAATTGGCCCAGTGGCAGGCTCATGTCACGCCTGAGGCCACAGAATTGGTGGGTCTCCTCTAAGTTAAGAAAACTGTGTCACACTGTGTGCTTGCGACTTCTCTCTCCTGATGCTTAGCAACAGCCGATGGGGGAGGAAAAACCTCGGAAGAAAAGTCATTTCAGAGGCCGAAGGAGCATGGTTGGTGTTCACACAGCCCCCGGACATGTGCGCACACACGTGGGTCATGGGAGACCTTCTTATGGAAATCAGCCCTAAAACTGCGACCAAAATTGTAATTAAATGACAAAATCAGAACAAGTATGTGTAAACCAGTTAGCAACCACGTAACGACATTAAATAAACCCACAGAGTTATTAATTACCTTACCTGGGTGTATATACTTTACTTTAAACACAAAGCTCATCTATCTACTCTCCTCGACCTCACTAGAGGACTGGCTTCCCCAGAGGCTAGGTAGCATCTGAATTAAAATTTCTTACTCAACACTGTTTCTATTTTAAAAAAAAATACATAGCTAAATAATATGCATATTATAGAAGATAATGGTTTTTAACGATGATGCTGGGATGTGGACAGGTTAATGCTAGGAAGCATCTTCAAGTCAGTGGTGTCCTTCAGAAAGGGCCGCTTGGTAAGCCTTCTAAAGTTGCAGATGATGATGGTTTTTCACTCTCCACAATTCACTTGCTTGCAGCCTAAAGTGATTACATATAGAAAACAAGCTTGAGTGGTGCTGTGTGACACAGAACAGGCTATTCAATTGAAAGGTCTGCAGTTCAAATGGACCAGGTGTCCCATGCAGATGGTTGAGTGTTCTCCTGTGAAGACTTATTGCTAAGTGCCGTTGTGCTGTAGATGACTCATAACGACCCTATGAACGAAAGACCTGAACATTTGCGTAATTTTCATTGTTTCTCCACATTCATAGTTTCAGGAGGCAAGCCACTTTGCAAGTGGAAATAGCTTCTTGCTTCCAAGCCTGTTTTAATTGGGAAGCTCCACCAAACACCGTCCACCATGGGTAACCATTCTCACATTTGTCACATCGGTGTCACAGTGTTTAGCATCACAGCAACCACAAGTTAACATCTGTACAGCAATACACAGACCTTGGAAACCTGATGGTGGGTCACAAGGAGTCAGACCCAAATCAACCACCACAGACAACGTACTAGCCATGTGTTCTGTTTGTAGGACTGTTATACAGATGACCTGTCACGGATGGACCTGTGTCTCCTGAAAGTTATGTGTCTTCTTGGTGGGACCGTGCATCTCGGCAATAGGTAATGATCCTATGGGTGTGGGGGTCTTAACCCCTGTGAATGAGGAGGGCTTAGGGGCAGCTCTTCAATGATGTAATCATCCCCCATGTTGTGATCAGCCTTAGGGTGGGGTACAGCACCCTTCATGAGGCCCCAGCCCTGATTAGATGGAAGGCCTGTATCACCTTTTATCTGACAAGACACAAAAGGAGGAGAGAGAAGGGGAATCTTGGGACTTGTAAGAAAGAACAGGCAGGAGTGTAGGTCACCCTCTAGATCCAGGTTCCTGGGCTGAGGAACTCTTGGGATCAATGGATAAAGAGAAAGCTTCTCCCTCGAGCCAGCACCCCGAATTCAGACTTCCAGCCTTCTAAATGATAGACAATAAACTTCTTTTTGGTAAAGCTATCGATTTCTCATCTAGTGCTGTTACAGTGGCTCTGCATTACTAAGACATTGCCATTCCTGACATGAAACTGGAAAAAATGATCTGGAAGCATCTAATGTTTGCAATCCAGCTACTGTAACAGCAGCCACAGCTGAAGCAGAGGACCAGAGAGACCTGACATGAGACAGAGCTGACAGCTACTCACCCCACCACGAGCAGAACCAGAGCCAAGCTAAGAGCCTGTGCCAAAGTTTGTTGGACAGTTTGGGGTGGAGGGAGAGCCAATCGTGGCAGGATTGAGAATTTTGCAGCACTGATGTAGAGGCATGAAGCTCAAGGCTGAGGTGCTTGTGTGTACACACTGGAAGTTGTCCTGACTGTATTCTGCTACTAATTTGGACTATAACCTTTTGACTTCTCCAATATGGTTCTGTATTCTGTCAGCTATCCCATCAGATGTGGAACCCAGCAAAACAGTAAGAGGGTGCTGAGATGAGCAGAAGGAGGTATGGGAGCCTGGGGGTTACAAACACGAAAGTGTGACCTCTTGGGAATTGGTTTTGTGTTATTGATGCTGTTGATGGGGACAGTTCCACTTTGTGAAGTTAGTAAAGGTCAGATGTGGCCATCTCCAAGAGGCCCTTGCTCTATTTTAAAAAAAATGCAATTATTAAGCAATTGTCTAGTTCCACCAAGGTGGCTCTGGTGGTCTAGTGGCAAGTTGCTGTGCTGCAATCCTGAAGGCACATGGTTCAAAGCGACTAGCTGCTCTCGTAGAAGGATAGGCAATCTCCTACCTCCTGTGCAATTAACTGCCTCTGATGGTCAATGATGGTTCGGCTCTGCCTCTCTGGTCCATAACAACAACAGTCCAGCTAACACCTCGTACTAAATGATTAACTTTTCATCCTAGAGATTGATTAGTATTCTGCCAGTGAACACAATGGAACACGGAATGGGACGGGAAGTGTGTGCAGTCTTATAATCCTTATATATCTAAGGGGCATGCCAGCAGACTGACGACACCCACCTGGACATAACCCAAGAAACAAGGAGTAACTTGCTCCCATGCACCATTCTGTGCATTATTAAACCTTACTAACTTTGACGCTGGTCAAAGCAGGAGTGGCATCCACTTCCGTAAACAGCTGGCCTCTGGAAACCCTATGAACCTAGAGAAAGGATGAAAGTCACGCAAGGGTCAAGGACTTCCATTCACAGGGTCACTATGAGTCGCCTATGACTCAATGGCACTTAACAACAAGGTCATCAACTCTGGTCAAAGTTGCCCCGTTACAGAGTGCCAAGCCTGAGGACATAAGCGCCCCAACGTCAATAACCACAGCTGACCCTTTGTGAGAAACTGTTAGTGCTTTTTAATCAAGTTGTGGTAAGAAGAGCTCAAATCACAGCAAAACAGAACTCGGTATCAAGTGCATCGAGGCAGCGTACAGCTGCTGCATTATCCAGAGCAGTGTCCTGTTAGGGAAAATTACAGTCTAGAAACAGCACATCATCATTCCCCGTGAGGAAACGGTTACGTTAACTGTAAAATCATCACTGGAAGGATCTGGAAACAGTCAAGCATAACAAACCTGCCGAGAGAGAATGGTCTCCAATTCGGAGGCATGTTCACCTGTCTACCCACTCCATCAAAACTAAGCTTAGCAAACGTGCAAAAAGAAAATACAACTACTTGAAATTATTACTATCATTTCCGTGTGCCCTTAGGTGAGGGACACCTGGCAGCTACATGCCGAGCTGTGCTAACAAAACTGAACCTTTCACTTTCTTTAATAGTAAAATTACCATTACAGAATCATTGTCATGTAAAAAGTGCATTCAAGTACATTACCACTATTTTAAATAAACATCAATTGTGAAACAATCAACTTTGAAAAGCTGCATAGGTTAAAAAAAAATTCCCTGATTGCATTTCTATTTCTTCACCTTGGTAGTCTGCAACATTGTACTTTTAGAGACTAACTACCACTTAATTTCTTTAAAAAACAAACAAAATAACACACACACACACACACACACACACACACACACACACCTCTGTGGGATGTGTAGCCCAGCAGTGAAGCAAGAAAACTGTAGACCTGTCACTTGTCTTCACTGTATGTAGAACTGTGATTAAAAAAATGGTACTTCTGTCACATTTGTACATGAAGAAACATAATGCGTTCAGAGGACGGAGCATGTGGCTTTCCAAGACAATACTGCACCGGCCACAAGGTGTGGACTTGGACAATCTCCCCAGTTTTGTAAAGCTCCCAGTGTACTCCCACTACAGTCCCTGAGAGTCTGTAGACAGGGTCAACAGCATGTATTTTTTTTTCATCCCACAGATAACAGGGTGTAACTCACACTGAACTTGGGAACACTAATTTGAGGCCAGCTCCTGGGCTTAAAGCTTATGTCAGCATCTCCAAGAAAGTAAACCTACACACCAGCCATGATGCTACTGCACTATCTCCATCAAAAGGGGACCTGAGACCCCAGCCAGAAGCTTCTCTGGGGGCCTTCACATCACATTTATTTAGTCCTGCTTCTGCCATCACCCACAGTGGAAAAAAAAAAAAAGATAAAAAAACAGAGTCCAGCATGACATGTGATGAGTGGTACCCACATTATCACCTAAAAAAAAAGATTGCAAAATCCGGAATTTTTTTCAAAAATAAAAACCCTTTTACAGAAGCCACACTTAATACAGTATCTAGGAAAAATCTTATCTCTTATAGGATAAAAGAAGCACAAAGACTACTTAGAGTGGATATCTTGCTAGACGGCTTACTTATGTTTATCCTTGAACTACTTACAAAGTAACAATTCAAATGAACTTTTATTCTGAATAGTTACAATAGAAGATTGACAGCCCTTGCTTGCCAAGACACCCAGGCGAGTCCTGTGCTGACTTTCTGGGCTGCCCAGTGGCCCCAGGTCCGGGCTCAGCAGCTGGAGCTGTCTATCTCTCCGGTTTTTTCAACGTCGTCGTCGTTGTTGTTGTCTTCTTTGCGTTCTGGTTCAATTTCGCCTTCATCCTCCTTGAGGTGAGTTGGATCTTTTTCAGCCACCTGATCTTTGGTTTGGGGTTCATGTGTGGAAATGGGATCTAAAACTACCACAGGTCCGGTTTGGTTTTCACCATCCACGTCTGTACCCCTGCATGCAGCATCACTGGGAGGCCTGTGGAAGAAACAGTTAAATAGAAAAGCAGAGAGCAAAATCGTTGTCTTTCATATACTTGAACGCAAACAACCATAAAACCAGAAATGTTCTACAATCTAAACCCACATGCACAGTGCTGTCCGTGAGATGCCAGCCATGGGGGTGTGGGGGGGGGGGAATGAAGCTATCAGATTACATGTTAGGAGCAAGAGGACAGAAGAAAGAAGGCGAAAAAAGAGCGATTAACTACGGAAGTGTTAAAAAGCAAAATGCACCTACCTCCTTAATTACACGCTTTTCTCAGGAAGTGCAAAGCTCAGGATACAGCAGGCATTCCTCTGCTGAGCACCCAGGCTCCCACCACGCCCTCACTTAGTGGGAAGGAGCCAGTTAACCCCCTTTTCAGTGGCCTGGTACATCTGGCTGCAGATTAGCTCTGAGGAGACTGCTCCATGAGGGGAAGTGACTCGCCCTGTTCCCTGAGGGACAGCTGCAGGGTAGGCGTTTGGGGTGGGAGGGAGGGTGCAGCTGCTGCGTGCACTGACTGGGAGAGACGTGGCCAGGGCTAGAAGGGCAGGGCAGATGGAAGAATCCAGAAAAGCAGCTAAAATGCTAAGTCATCACACACTTTCTGAAAAAGGACAATCAGATTTTTGAGAGGTTGTGTATTTCAATGTAAGCTTCGTTACGTAAATAAGGGAGTGATTCTGTCAGAGAGACAAGGATGTTCCCAAACACTCTTCTATTACCACGTGTCATACCTGTGCTCTCAGAAGTCAAGGTCAGAGCCCACCATCTAAAGGGCTGCTGACCCAACTCCTGAAGGCTGAGACAGCGAGAGAGGGCAGGACAGTGACTAGTCAGATTTATCTGGTCTTCTTGGTCACCACTTGGATTTTCTCTTTACCGCAGACAGCTGGACCTTAGACATTTCCAAGTAAACCACTGGAAGTCAGAATGTGCACTAGGCACCGCTGGGCAGCTCTGTTCTCTCTCCACAGGAAGGAGGCAATGCAAGGAGAGCTGGAGGAACCGTGCATAGGCCTGTGTGTCACCCTCCACCAGCAAAGCGTGCGACTCAGAGCACACCTACCCTACTGACCTTCCGGGGGCACACGGCTAAGAAATCATACTCAAAGGTACGCGGTTCCCATCTGCCGGCTGCTCCGCCAAGGAAAGGCGGGCCGTCTCCTCACGTGAGATTTCCTGCCTGAGAAAACCCACTGGGGGCTCAGCTGTGAGTCAATTCCGACTCTCAGGTCCACCACCAATACCACAAGACAACTACATCCCTTCTAACTTCTCAATCGCATGCAAATGCCTCAGGTGGCCAGCCCTCACTTGGAAACAGAGACACGGGAAATCTGGGAACAGGAGTTTAAAGCCTCAATGAAGTCAGCAGTCCAGCTCACCATCTGGGGCCTGCGCCCACTGTCCTTGTGTGCCAGCCAACCCACACGGACCTCAGCAGGCAAAGGTCAAGTATTTATCTCATTCATTTGAAGACAAACAACTTGGACCTATGCCCACCCACCTTCATCACGTCTACAGAACTACTGCAGGTACTCTCAATCCCTAGGTGTGCTTGCCGGGAACAGGGGCTGAACACACCTCAGAAAAGGCTCGCCCAGCCAGGTAGTGACTGAAGAGGTCCAGGAAGGGCTTCCAGGGACAATAAAGGGCTGAGAGATCTGGGAACTCTGAAACCTTAATAGGCTTGGCTGAAAGCATTTCAGAACTGTCTCAGTGCAAGGAACGCTTCTTCTGTCCTGAAGTCAGGTTCTCAACAGAGAATAGTCTATTACTAAGTCGCCCATCAACGACCATCGGAGAAACCCTTTGCTGGTTATCTCTGAACTGGCCACTGCAGGCTGTTTCTCTGAATCTACACGTGGAGAGGAAGGATATCTGTTTGTAAAGGGCAATGCCCAGTGACTTGGGATCCCAGCGGGTTAAAGCGAAAAGAGATGATGGCAATTATCTGGTTCTGCCTGTACTTTGATGATGGAGGAAATGGGGCTCATAGAGGCAGAGCCAGAACAAGGAGCCTGGCTCCCATTCCTACCTCTCCCACAGTGTCCTGCAAGAAACAGGAGGCCAAAGCCGAGGCTCGTGTGGGCCTGCCCACCAGTTTCTTTCTTCCGGAATCCCTATTTTGAGCTGCTGCTTTTGGACTAGTCAACAGTCTGTCCCATCAAGCTATCCCTGGCCTTATTCTCCCCACCCTCCTGATTTACTGCCCCTCCTGGGTTTATCACTAGAACCGTTCCTGACCTGCTCACAAGCTGCTAAGGGCTCTTCCTGGAATAAAGGACCTGCCTATCTCTGGTCCTCATTCTGTGCCATTCCCATCACAGCCAGAGAACCCCACCAGCGGCGGTGCCAAGCACCCAGACAGCCATGCTGGGGTGTTCTGAAGGGAAAATAAAAGCTTGATTCCCGAGCAGAAATCCTTCAAGTTCAAGTCCCATAGGAACTTTTATTGTTCTATTCAATTTTCCTATTATGACCAATCATCTCAGGACAAGGTCTAAGGATAAGGAATTCACGCTCAATACTCATGAGAAGTCATGTAAGTTCTCCTGTATGCTGTAAAATCTCCAAGTAAAACAAACATGGGAAAAGAAAGATGGAAATCAGCAACCGCAGCTATGAGCTTGTCCAAACTCTTCATTTGTGAAGTTAAACAGGGCACATAACTTGTGAGTAACAGATGAGGACTAACGTTATGGACTCCTGATCCCCCATCCAATGCTGCTGTCACACCCACCACTCACTAGTCGGTGTCTTGCACTGCGTGGTTTGCATGTTGCGGTGACGTTACAAGCTATGTGATGGGTATTTTCAACACTATGTGATGAGTATTTTAAACACTCACAAGGTCACCCGTGGTGGGCAGGTCTCAGCAGAGTGTCCAGACTGAGACAAACGAGGAACAACAACAACAAAAGACCTGGGAGTGGATGTGCAGGATGACTGGCCAATGGAAATCTTAAGGACGGCATCAAGACATTATCTGATATACAATGAGCAGATGAGATCTTAGACTGGGAGAAACTCATTGTTTTTCTGCCTGTTGGTCCACAACATATCGCCTAGTAGTCACGTACGGTCAAAATGGATACTTATCATTGGTGATTTGTACCTCATGCTCAAAAGACAAAAATACCAGCTAGAAAGCAATATTCCAATCTGTTCTACACTACGAAAACTGATGCCCAATTCAACTTGGGCTGTAGAAAGAGCAGCTCCTTTTCCCCAATGGCAGAGAGGCCCCAGGCAGGTGGGGCTGCTGGCTGGTGAAATGAAAGAGCCCAGCCCTTCTGGTACCAGAAGAATCAGAACAATTGCAAAGTGGTTCTGCCAAAGCTGAACTTTATAAAGGGCCTCAGCTATTTCGCCGACTACGTGACGAGATGAAAACGCAGGATTCTAATTTTTTAAAAGCACATCATTGTTTGCATTCAATGAAATTCCTTTCAAAAATCAACTTTCCATGTTCCAATTATATTCAACAACATCCTAGCTAACATTTCGGCTGCAATTCAAATTAACTAATGCCCAAAAGCGCCCTAATAGACTGCGGTTCTGAGCTCAATGGGACACAATCAAAGCTCATGAAATGAAGGGGGGAATGCTTATTTCATGCAAATTCTGCATATCACTCAAGCTTAATTTTACTGATAATATAAAGGTGGGACATTTTGAACATTACAGTGAATGAAACTTTTAAGCGGTGAGAGTTATTTTATAAAATGCTACCTCTGAAAAGCTGATTGCCAAACAGTATAAAAACGGTTTGAGGCATAAATGCCAAGTTCATTTCTATTTCACTTCGGAGGTAACTATCTTTCAAATCGCAACAGCTGGACTATTTAACACAATCTGGTGAATCAAAGTATAGTTCTTCTCTGGTCGCCCAGTGGGACGCCTGCATTAGTCTATGGCAACCATCCAGCAAATGAGGAACAGCCGGACGGTCTGAACTCTGTTTCATTTACAATAAAATGGATAAAGCCGCAATCATATTTACCACCTTCAAGGACAGAAAACAGGAAGATTTAAATTTGTCTTTATAAAGTCGCTGCCTGGGAAAACTCCAAAGAAGAAGTCAGTTTTACATTTTCTCCCGAGTGTGAAAATGCGGCCTTTCCCCTCCCCTCTGGCTCTTTTTTAAACACTTCATACAATGAGGGAGCTGAAGGGGCATTGCAGTACAAGTCGTTTTTATTGTTTCTCTCAGAAAACCTTTTTTTCTCCCCTCAGAGCTTTTTTATACCCTTGCCGCAAACTTCAGCAGAGTTCCAAAGATAAGGTGAAATCCTCTGTATTACTGCCAAGGCTAAGAGTTTTAAATCTAACCACCACAGAACAAGCTGTGTCCCTCCGGCTTTGTGCACCCTCTGGGACTCTAATTTAGCTCAGTCACTGAATTAGTTTGTCAGTTTGGGTTTTGCTTCTCTTGGAGGGGAGAAATAGACACAATTTTTAATTATGAAAAACAACACAGTTAAACAACAGAATACCACCCTGGTTGGACATCGGACACCAGCTTCTTTACTGATGCTGATGTCTTCGAGATTAACGGGAGGAATTCCTTTTTAACCAATGGAACAATGGCCGGGCTCTGTCCACACTCAGCAATATTTTCCCAAATTAAGGAACCGCCACGTAGCACCTAAGCAAATGTGTCAGAACAGTGTTTGCCCTGAAGTCCTCCCCTGAAGCCTTGTCCTGATCCTTTATTCCTCTGCTCTAAGCCAGACTGCAGACATTTACATATTCCAAAAGACACTGACGCAGGAAACTGGACCTTCCTCTCTACAGCAAAAGCAACACTACTGATATGGACGCAGGCGAAGTGTCTGAACCAATGCGTGTGCTGGCTTTTCTATGGCTACTCCACTAGTTTTCTGTAATTCTGCTCAACTTCAAGTCACCATGGAAAATCTGCTGCAATTTCAGCCATTAAAAGCTCAGTGTTATTTAAAAGACCTTATTTTAAGAGGCAGAAAGTCTCCCACAAAGTTCACCAGATTGGACTGGCTCCTTTAAAAAAAAAAAAAGGCTGTCAAGCTCAAAGATGCTTACATTTCCGTATTCTAAGCTTTCAGAGCAGTATTCTTTTAAAAATTTACTTTAAGGTGTTTCTTTACACTCACTCTATTAAATACACTACACTGTCTTGGGAAGTCACAAAATTTGCTATTTTCCTACCATTGTGTCACAGTGTAAAATTCAAAAGCAATGTTAATAGTTTCTGAGTCACAAGTTACCCAGAAGCTGGGTTACATCTCATCTTCAGAGTTGAGGTTGTGTTTATATTTTACTCAGTGACTTCTATTAACAAGAACCACCAAAGTCCCCTTTTATTCCCTATAAACAAATGAAGAAAAAAAAATCCAGACAATGTCACACACACTCTAAAGGCTACCAGAAAATTTTTAAAACAAAACAAAACATGACGAGGTGTTAGAAGCAATTTTGTTCTCAACTCCGAAAGGACCTATGTCATTCAAAAACTCTTAAAACTCATAGGTGCTTGCCACTGGAAGCAAACACCAGAAAGCAATTAATTCCTGGAGGATAAAGAATTATGCAACTGCATTTCAGCCATTCCTGCAGGAGGTGGAAGGCATCCTGGACAATTAACCTGGAGAGAAGCAAGGACAATACCAGGGGTCCGGCCTTCCGGGCCGTCCGCTGGGGAACTTCCTGAGGGGGGCCGCTAAGTGAGGGGATCTCAACTTCCAGAGCATCCAGTTGTTGGGCTAATCTTGTTGTTAAAACTTAATCGTCCATGTGTGCGGCGCACACGGAGCATCTTTGTGGCCCTGCTTGCCGAGGCTGGGCTGTTTCCTGCAGTGCCGCACACAATTTGGCGATGCTAAGATTACAGCCAAGAGCAGGCAAATCCTTTAATTGTGTACGAGCATCAGATTAAGCGGTAACTTCCATGCAGTTCATTCTGTTGGCTAGGTGTCTCCTTCCAGAAAGGTTTAGTTAAGTGTAGGGAAGGTGCACACACCCACCCACCATTGTCTGTCTGTCTCTCTCTCTGAGAGACTGAGAGAGAGAGAGAGAAGAGAAGAGAGAAGACAGAAGTAAATGGTGGAAACTTCTACCACGGAGGATAAAAGGACTCCCCTAGTCTCCATCAGAACCAGCAGTGGTCAACCAAATGACCTTCTAGCCGAGACCAACGCACTAGTGAGTAATTGTAGGCCAAACTTCTCTGCAAGTTGGTCAAGAAGCTCAATTTGTACTTGGTCCCTGTACTTAAAACCTCCGATTCCTCTAGCTCTGGTGAGAGCAATCAGCACTTTCAAATCTCATTTTTCTGCATTAGTTTCACACTGGAAATAATGAGATAAAACTGGAGAGCCCAATTAGAGGTCAAACAATGATAAAATCCTACCTTTCTTTTGAATTCAAAGCCTGAAAGGCAATTAGATGATTTTTTTCCTTTTACAGAAGTGTTGGGCTGCTTCATGCTAGCAAGAGCCATGAAAAATCCATCTTTCATCAGCCATTCATTGGTATTCAGCTTATGGCCCAAACAAGGCAAACTTCTAAAAATAAAATCTGTGCAAGGTCAGGAGTTACACATATTTAAAGACCCCAATGATCCAGAAATTAAATGCAAATTCAAATAAAAACGGTTTCACTGGAAACGGACAATTTTTTTTTCTATTGAAACCAAAGTCCTATAATTGCTACATGGGTTTTAAAAAAAATTCTTCTAGGGCAGAAAGTGACTTGTTTTGACCCTCCAAACACAAAAACAAGCTTAATGCCTGGCTTATGGTCAAAAAAGAGAAGAGTTTTAAAGAGATTGATAAAGCTTCTGGTTTGGGAAGGAAAATGGCATGGAAGAGAAGCTTGGGAATGAATCAAGAGAAGCTTGGGGCCATGGCAGCTTAAAGGAACCTTTGAGAATAAGGTAAGGACGCAGCTATGAAAGTCTGTGAATCCCAACATCTGATTCACAATGGAGCCCACGTAAGTCGTGAATCAAAGCAAGTGCTGACCCTCTCTGTAGGACAGAGACTTCTAACCGACTGCCTTTATCCCAAAAAACCATGAGGCTGCCCAGTTCTCACTTCTGAAGCAAAGTTCCACAGAAGTTACCAGGTGAAATGAAAAAATTAGTTTTGACGCTGGCTGCCTTGTTTACTTGAAACTCCTTGAAAGACAGTCACTTCTCTAAAAGCAGGGAAAGGAAATGAATGAACACGGGTGGACGCAGGTCAGTTCAGACCAGGCGGGCCCTGACTGTTCAGAGAGGAAAGGCTGGATGGTAAGAATAGACGATAGTCTTGGGCATCTGACAGTAACGCTGAAATGCCTGGAGATCTGGTCTCTTCCTACTCCTTTCTACTGAAGGACTCCTCCGCCCTCTATACTAGAGATGTTCTGAAACAAGGTGGCCCACCAACACTGAAGCACAAACTCATAGTCTCAAAGAGCTATGACCTAGTAAAGTATACACAGCAACAAGTTTATTTGGGGCTCTAGCACGCATGTTGTTAAGCCTGAACCCACAGAGAGTGGTTCATACTTCCATTAAGCAAAGCACATTTCTAATCCAATAATGACAATCACAATCATTTTAAGGTGTTGGACCTCTGGGAGTAAATTATTCTTCACCATGTTTGAAATGTTCATGAAGACAGGAGAAGATAACATAGATGAATGGGACCTTCTAAGACTCAAATCCCTATGCACATCCAAAAACTTCTC
>NW_006399756.1:13935018-13940151 GCF_000299155.1 Elephantulus edwardii | reverse complement strand
GCCTGACATACTATGGACATGTTGTAAAGAGAGACAGTGCAGGAGGGGAAGACCCTCTATGAGGTGGATTGATTCAGTGACTGTGGTAATCAGGATGGGTGTGTCAGAGGCAATGAGATTGGCACAGGATAGAGCACGGTTTAGGGCTGTTGTACATAGGGTCGCTGTGATTCGCAAACGACTCGACGGCACATAACAACAACAACAAATCAAATTAAGCCGAAGCCTGAAACAGATTAGGCTGATGTTCAGATATGCTAATTTCCAAAGTTAATTTATAAAGAATTTTGGCAAATTTGGCAAACATCTAGCAAGAAAATGTTAAAAACTATTTCTTAGAAAACAATTCTCTCTTTTAAGAAGCGCAGCCAGGGTGCTTCTAGGAAGCAAGGCAGGTGAGATCTCATCTCATTCATATGTCCTGCACATGTTATTAGGAAGAACCAGTCCCTGGAGAAGGACATTGTGCTCAATCAAGTCATCAGAAAAGAGGAAGAACCTCAGTGAGAAACATGATTACAATTCCAAATGGACTGCACAACTGGAGCTTCAAGCCAACAGCATCTGGTTTTCCCAGATGGCCTCCCATCCAAGCCCACACCGAGCTTCCGAGGTCAGAGACACCAGTGCCTTTAGGCTGGAACCACTGTGGAGAGGGAGCCCTGGTGGCGTAGACCCTCTGAGCTGTGCTGCCCACTGACTCCTGGCAGCTGAGTTGGAGGTTGTCTGGGGGTTTTTCAGTTACCCACTAATTGATGTCCAAGAATGCAGACTGGGGGGCCCTCACGCCTCAGGCCACATTCTGCAGAACATGCATACAATGTGGCAACTGCTGCTGTTGTTGTTATGTGCCACAGAATCAGTCGCTTGTGACTCATAGCGACCCTATGTCCGACAGCTCTGAACCCTGCTCTGAGCCAACGCTGTTAAGAAAAAAAATGGAACACATCAATGTTGGCAACCTGATATAGTGAGCTGCAAAAGGGAAACCCACTTTCAGAAGCCAAAGTCACTGGGAAACACACACGCTATGTACAGCAGTGAGTGTGACGGGCCACATAAGTTGTGAATCAAAGCAAGTGCTGACCCTCTCTGTAGGACAGAGACTTCTCACTGACTGCCTTCATCCCAAAAAACCACGAGGCTGCCCAGTTTGTGTTCTCTGTGCTTAGATCTCGCTAAGAAATTAAAAAAGCACTAGAGGCAAGAGTGATATATTTCGAATAATTACTTAACTCCTAAGAGTATTTCCATTTTAGACAATGAGTTTAAGACAAGGTGAGGTTCTGGGGTGAGTTTTTTCCGAACCATACAACCTCTCACGCACTAGTTTCCTACGTATTTTATAGGTGTCTTCATTATCTGGTACCTTCTTGCTGCTGTGTGGACCATCAAGTCAGAACTAACCCATAGCTGATAGCTGACCCTCCAGGGACCAGAGGTAGTTATCACAGCGGGGGAGACTGACCATCCTTCTCCCGTGGAACAGCAGGCAGATAGGAACTGCGTGCCTTTGGGATCGCAGCGCAGGTTCTTGACCACCAGGCCACCAGGGCTCCTACATAATTCCTTATGCTCAATATATTCACGTGTTCTCACCATGTGAACATTGTATGGGGCAAAGACGCTGCACAGCAGTGTGTCATTCTGCAGCTTTTAAAGCTGTTGGGCATTAACACCCCCTCAACAGCACACAACAACCATTCCGAAAGACAGCAATCATTCTGATTTGGACGTGTACCTTCGGATTGAAAAATTAATTATTTTACATTTCTGGGTCTCTGTAGATTTGACTGCATTGACATGTTAAAAGTATAAATTCTATACTTTTTCTTACCCACACAAGTTAGGAATTACCTAGGAAAAAAAGGGTTTCTAGAGCTGAAAGGGTGTGTAGAGACCATGTAATCTAAATGTCAGAGTTAGATAAGGATACACAAATACAAAGAAAACCAAGAGGTTCAGTCACCTGCCCAAGATGATTCAGCCAGACTACTCTGTATCTCAAGGGTCACATTGGAGTCATCCAGTCTACTTGGTATCTTAACTTTAGACTTTGCTTTGACCTTGATTTCCTCGAGTAGTCTAGCATGGCAATCTTTTTTTTTGTTTGTTTGGTGTTTTGTTGTTGTTGTTGTGTACCTGTACTGGTACAGGAGGAGACTGCCCCACCTTCTCCAGCAAAGTATCTGGTGAATTTGAACCGCGTGCCTTCAGGATTGCAGTGCAGCTTCTTGCCACTAGGCCACCCGAGCTCCCTAGCATGACAATCTTAACCTAAGACGGGAGAGGAATTTACCACAATGTTGTTATGTGCCGTCGAGTACTTTCCATATATTATCTGACTTGCACACAGCTCTCTTTGTACATCTAAAGCAAGCACCAAGTCCTAGATTAAATAACATGCCTCACAAGGATAGTAAGTGGCAGACCTAAGACCTGAATCTTTTGTGGGACCAGAAAGACCAATTCTGGAAACCACCCTGTGTGTGGCTTCTCACTGTGTGTCTGTAGGAAAAGGCACTGATTGAGAAATCTGTTTACTGGTCCCTTGTTCCTCCCTACTCATGACAGGCTCTCCCACATGAAAATACAAATCCTTCTTGTTTGCTCCGACCCTGTGCTAACAGTGTAGCCCCTTCCTAGGCACTACCCCCACCTGAAAGTAATAAAATACAATTCTTTAAAATGTTATGATTTTGAATTTTTCCTATTTTTATCAGCTTGAGTCAAAGAGTTTCATCATCCTTCAACACTGGCAGATGTTGTTGTTGTTGTTATGTGCCGTCGAGTCGTTTGTGACTCATAGCGACCCTATGTACAACAGCCCTAAACCCTGCTCTATCCTGTGCCAATCTCATTGCCTCTGACACACCCATCCCGATTACCCCAGTCACTGAATCAATCCACCTCATAGAGGGTCTTCCCCTCCTGCGCTGTCCCTCCACTCTGCCCAGCATGATGTCCCTCTCTAAGGACCTGTCTCTCCTTGCAGCATGTCCAAAGTATGTCAGGCGAAGCCCCAGAATCCTTGCCTCCAAGGAGCAGCCTGGTTTAACCCTCTCTAGGATGAATCTATTTGTTTTCTTGGCAGTCCATGGTACATTCAGTACTCTTCTTTACTGGCAGATGAGTCTAGATAAATGGGATGAACATGAAAATCAGGTTTTATTGCCAATTTGCTCGGCCATCTCTGTCCCTCATGGCATAAAGGAAAGAGTCCCAGCACAACTCTTGTCTGAAGGATAATCAATCAGGATAAATGAAATTCAAATTCATTGTACGATTTACGATATTATGACTAAGTAGTGTGTATCTGTTAAAAATAATTAATAGGATACAAATTATTAAAGCTATGATTAAAGGAGAAAATGAAAAAAAAATAGACTTCTTCAAGCTCTAATTATCTTTCCTTTGCTTATTCTTCTTAAATAAATACCTTGCTTTGCTTAAGCTGGTGACAAGAAGGATCATTTTAATTAAACTTTGCAATTAAGTTTAAGAGTATTTCAACTCCCCTGCTTTCTCAAAGGATCTTTGGGAATATATCAGTTAACTCTCTGACTTTATAACTTGCCAGACAGGAGTTATTCAATGGCTTGGCATACACACAAACACTGATTTTAGGAATTTACTAAAAAAGACCTTTGCTGGGCTAGCATTACACTATTTCATTTTCTGGTTAAATGAAGATCTTAGGCAGAAATTATCATTCTCTCTACCCTTTTATTAAAGAGCTTTCTTATTAAGTTAGCAAACTTTCTCATACACCTGATGCCAAGCAAGTGAGCAGGGTTGAGTCAACTGCAAAGACTAACTAAGGTTTCCATTGTTTCTGATAACATTATCCTATATAGGTACAAAAACACAGGCCAAACATTGAGCTGAATGTAAATGGATGTCTGAACATCTAAAGTAGACTGCTTAAATGCTAGGCTGATAACCTAAAGATTGGCAGTTCAAAGCCACCAGCCATCCTCCAGGAAAGTGTGGGAGTCTGCTTCCACAAACATCACACAACCTTGAGAATCCTCTGGGGCCATTCTATCTGTCTTTTCGGGTTACTATGTGTTGGAATGGGCACGACAGCAATGGCTTTTGGCTTAGTGGTTAACTCAATATTTTGACTGAGGTTCTAATATTTTGTTGGTATTAAAAATGTGTTCATTTATTCAGCAAATTGTTTATTAAGTGTCTACCACAGCAAGGATTCTAGGGCTTCGTCTGACATACTTTGGACATGCTGTAAGGAGGGACAGGTCCTTGGAGAGGGACATCAAGCTTGGGAGGGTGGAGGGACTGCACAAGAGGAGAAGACCCTCTATGGGATGGATTGATTCGGGGATTGGGGCAATTGGGATGAGTGTGTCAGAGGCAGTGCGATTGACACAGGATAGAGCAGGGTTTAGGGCTGTTGGACATGGGTCACTATGAGTCCCAAATGACTTGACGACACATAACCACCACCACCATAGCAAGACATTTCTCCAGGGCCTTAAGACAGACCAGAAAACAAAATAAATCACTACCTGAATTAGCTTTCATCTAACTGGGAGCAGACAATGAACAGTGGACAGCATGAACTCCACAGGAGATCAAAAGTCCTGGTGGTGCAGTAGGTTAAACACTGGGTGGCCGACGGAACAGCTGGCCCTTGAAATCGATAGGGCACTACTGAGAAGGATGAGGTCGTCTCTGCCTGTTCACATCTGCAGGCTCAGGAGTCCAGTTGAAGGGCCAAAAAAGTGGGAATTGACTTGATGACAGTGTGGGGTGTTTTTGTTTGTTTGCTCTGTTTCTAATCATATGTGAGAGGAGGACCATGGGGGAAACAGAGTATAGAAAGGGGAGTCAGAGTTTATGGGAGGAATGGCTGGATTTTAAACAGGGTGGTCAGGGCAGGTTTCACTGAGACGGTAAAGAACTGATGGAGATGAGGAAGCTACGAAGCTATAGGGTAAGGAAGGGGGGAGGGGGGGTAAGGAAGGAAGGTAAGGTGGGGGTAAGGTGGGGGGCAGGGGAGGGGAGCACAGCAGGCTGAGGGAAAAGGCAACGAGTCTAAGGGGAAAACATTGCCTGGGAGAGGGCCATCAGAATGGAAGGTGGGGGGTGTGTGTGTCTGTGTATCTGTGT
>NW_006399756.1:13918741-13934795 GCF_000299155.1 Elephantulus edwardii | reverse complement strand
TCAGAGCGGTAGGTGCTATGTGTGCATCATCAACAGCTAGGATATTAGAAGCCACTGCATTTGGAGGCCTCCCTGACCTTTGCCTCAAGAGCAGAGATGACGCGTTCACTGGACACACTACAACAGCGCTGTCATAGATGAAAATAAAGGGTGCATCACAGGAAACATTTCACTTTTTAATTGCTGACTTGACTCCAAAATGCATTACCAATTCAGGCCTGTGAGGTAAGACCACGTGGTTGTGGTGAGGACAGCCAGGGTGGACTGACCAGTGAAGACTGGTGGGAAACAGCCTTGAAAATAGCCCTCACCAGCCGGGACATGGTCTCTGGAGGGGACCGTGCCAAGGAAAGGGCATTGTGCCTAGAGGAATGGAGGGTCAGCAGAGAGGACCTTCAGGAGGTGGACTGACACAATGGTGACAATCACAGACCTCAGCATTCTGAGACAGGGACAGTGGTGCAGGATGGGACAGGGGGTCACTGTACACATGGTGTCAGCTCAACCTCACCTCACCGCAAAAACAGCAGGTCGGTTTCAAGGGATCCTGACAAGTAACCAACCTACTGAAATAACACGTGTCTTTACTTTCAAGGCTGTTCTGTAACTACATTATGTTCCAATTTCCTGTCATCACGCCAAGGCTGGGTTTAAACAAAAGTGAATGACGTCTGCCTATCTAGAAAGTGGATAATTACCAGGTGCACATATAAATTTCTCAGACTCGTTTGGCTGGTCTAATTGTACTGAGGAACGAGGGTTTTTTTCCGAAAGGTACGTTTATTTGCTAAATGACTGTCAATACAAAAACACACCCGTTAGTTACCCCAGCTAAAGAATGCCAAGACCTGAATAGTCATGCATTAGGCTGCAAAGTTTAAAAGTTAATACAGCAGCTCACAGTATTTGTATTGGTGCTTTAAGTAGATAAATTAAATTGAAATGTGTCTCTTAAGCAGACACTGAACAAGCAAGGTGAGAAATAAATTGAGCTTTACATAGACCTTTACGGAATCTAACAATCTGTCAACACATAGGTCCTTTTCATTGTCAATTCAACACACAGTTTGCAGACCTTGGGGCTGCAATTATTTCATTTCCTTTCTTGGAGATGTAATTTCCACTCACTTTTGGAGAATAAAAGGCAGATAAAAGGAGGAAGGAGTTGCAGTATTTTCTGATTAAGATTATTTGTGTAAAAAAAAATAGAAAGCGGGGGGTGTGGAAATCTATACACACACACTGAAGCATTTCTCCACAATGAACTTGTCTCAGTCAAACTGCTTTTGTGTACAGATATTGGTTCGAATGTAACCAGATTGCTGATGTCAAATTAGGTGTTAAACAAATTTAATGGGGAAGGTGGGGAATGAATATAGATCATCTTTCTGTTAGGACTGTTCAAAGGGAGCTCATGAAAAGAGACATGTGACTGCAGGGTAAAATGTGCTTTTAAACACAATGAAATTAGATAAAACTGTGTATCGGTGAGGGCCATTCATCCCCGGAGAGGAAGGGGAGAAAAAAAAGTTAATAGTAGCGGCAAGAGAAAGGTAAGAGTGGAAGAAAATACCAGTTGGCAAAAATAGATCCAAATTAAATTTCAACTTGGTTTGTCCACGTTTCACCCTTTCAGCTAAGAAAGCAAGAGCTACAGAAAAGAGGGCCTTTTCTCTATTCAGAGGACAGGAAATCAGAGGTTTAATTAACCATGATTACAATATTCAGCTGAGCTGATTTATCTCACCTCTTCCTTTTCTTCAAGCGACAAATTCGCTGACGTCCTGGCAAAAGAACTAAAGCAAAGAAAGCTGTAGACTAATTTCAAAAAGAGCTTGCCATTGTTAGAAAACAAACTGATCCTCTACCAGATCTGAGTGACACGCCGTGAAGGGCAGGATTAACTCTGTGACGCTCCAAGTACCATTCTGAAGATTCAACTCCATCCAGATAACCCTCCACAGGGGTAAGTGCTTTCTCTCCCAAGACGGAGCAAGGGGAAGGCATATTGTGCCTTGAGGACCACAAAATAAAGCTTGTATAAATGTCCCCTTCCAAGTGTGCTGCTCACAGACCATTAAAGACATGAGCTTACATATCTGATCCTGAAAGAACAAGTGTGTTCCGATGAACAGTAAGTAATGCCCAGGCCAATTCTCTGTGCACAAAAACCCAAAACCAAAACAAACAGTCTAACTATCAAAACCAGGTTAGGGGGAAGAAATTCCCTTTACACAAGGTATTTTGCTTTGAATTTAAATGAGACCTCTAGGCTAGGGGCCTGGGATCTTAATCGTTTGCTCATCAATTGAAGAGGACTACAGGAGACTATTTCAATTGCCTAACCAAATCAATCTCTCACTAGCAAGAGGACAGAAGCAAGCCAAAGAAACACGTAAGTAAGTCAATCACAGATTTCTTCTACACACTACTTAATAAAGAGGCATCGTTACTTACAGAAACGTAACCTTGGGACGTGTGCATCCTTCCAATTTACGGGGCCCTTCACCTGGCACAGGTGTTGGGGGGAACCGGCTGTTGAATTCTGCCTCCAGAGTTTTCTTGTTCAAGGCTGTTTTTGTTACACTGGATACAGAACCCAACACTGGCATGGATTTGGACTCTGAGGTGGCTAATATCCCGGTTGGACCTTAAAACCAAACACATACCTCAAGTTTAATAATTCTGTGAAATGCTTATTAGGAAGGGATTGAAAAACAGATTAGCAGAGAAGTCCCTCCAGGTGTGAAAAGGCCAAGATTGTTAAAACTTCAGGAGCATGCTGAAAAATGTCTCTGCTGGGCATTTGTTCGGCTTGGGTGGTACTGGTGGCTTCTGAGGCCACTGGGACCACGCTGAGGAATTGTGGGTAGACCTTTAAGGGACCACAAAACCTGGGCGGAGGTCCTCTCACCTGCCGGAGTCCTTGGTTCAATGGGAACTGTGGGAACTCTTTTCAGCTGATAGAGAGTGACTGTCTGGCAGCATACTTGAAACATGGAGCCTCTCAAGAGTTAATTCTTCCCCAAACTCAGCTCCTCATTTTAAAACAGAAAACAGAGAGAGGTCAAAAGGCTCTCTCAAAAAGCTCAGGAAGCCTTCTTGAGCAATAAACAGCTTTTATGGACATTTTCATTTTAATGTGAATGAGAAGTAAGTGGATTTATTCCCTCTCAAAATGCAGATACAGGATTATAAAAATGAAGTGGCAAAGTATTTGGCTATTTACCTTGTAGATTTTTTCTCCTCTTAGGGACGGGATTAGGACACTAGAATAGAGCCTGTCACTAAAATTACTGGCATATCATTACAGAAAATCTAGACACTGAAGCTAAGTACTCCCAGGACTTCTATTCTCGCCCCATCATCACTTAGAAACAGTCTACCCTGGGCAGTTTTCCTCAAAGCTGGATCTGAGTCTTTCTTGAAACTTCAGCAGGAAACCTTTTTAAAACAAGAGATTTCTGAAACAAGTCACAAACGGGCAGATGAGCTGAGAACATCTGAAAAGGAAGCTGGAAGGTAATCCTGAAAGCTGTCAGTAGTTGGGGGTTGTTTTACCCATAAGGAGCATCACGTTATCTCCTCTAATGCAAAGTGCTAATAGGACTGTCCAAAATGTGAATCC
This sequence comes from Elephantulus edwardii, assembly GCF_000299155.1. Lineage (NCBI taxonomy): Eukaryota > Metazoa > Chordata > Mammalia > Macroscelidea > Macroscelididae > Elephantulus > Elephantulus edwardii. The sequence goes on along the minus strand of NW_006399756.1, from coordinate 13,931,167 downwards.
TTGATGGTGAATATGAAACAACAGAACTTTATGGGTGAATGTGCTGATATCCTTGTAACAGTCCAACAACAGGTCAACTCCACAGTGATTCTGATTTGACGACCCCTCCAAAGAGGGGCTGCAGAATCACCCCGCTGCCTGATGGGCTGCCGGATGCCCTTGTGGGAAGACCCAGCCCTCAGAAGGAGCGTATGCCGCTGACATTATTCATTTCCTCTCTACTATCCAGGCAGACAAATGTATGATATCAATGAATTATAGTCTGACTTAAAAAAGCGAAGGTAGCATAGTAGAGTGGACTTAGGGGAAGGGATTGGATAACAATGAAATAATTATTATTTTTTCTTAAAAGATTATTTTGTTGTTCAATTTGTAAAAACATTGGTCACCATCTGACACACAGTGGCAACAAATGCACTTATTACATGCATCAACAGTCAGTGAATCATAATACACGGACAACGTGAATTTCAAGCAGCACTAGAGTAGTTCATGGTGCATTTAACCACAGTTCCAGTGCTTCTTCTTATTTAATTTTTATTTTATTTCATTACTTTTTTTTGTGTGTACCGTCAAATTAGATCTGACTGATACAGGAGGCGATTGTTCCTCCTTCTCCAGCAGAGCATCTGGTGGATTAGAACCATGTACCTCTAGTTCCAGTGCTTCTAATACAGAAATAGCCGATAGGAGAAACAAAAAATTCCAGTTTCTTTTTTTTTTATAAAGTTCCAGTTTCAACTTGAAAAACTTACAAGTAACATGAAATAATGACTGTATGAACAGTTCTCTTTTAATGTTTTGTTGTTTGTTTTTTTTTTACTTTGCAAAAAAGAAAAGCTAATGGGGGGAGGGGTGGGCAGGAAGAAAACGGCAACAATGAAGGAATGGAAATCCAAAGGCTCTGTAAACTTTCATTAAAATAAATTTAAAATTTAGAAAAAAAAAGTCTGACTTTCCTTCTCAACTCTGTTAAGCCCCTGGCTGCATAAAGATAGGAGAATAAGGAGAAAAGGGCAGAAAAATCAAGAAAGACCCTTCTTGAAGATATAAATCTGAAGACAAGCTGAAGATTTGCTTCCAATCAGCTCTATCCTGCCCTGGGGCATTGCTGACTGCTGCACCAGACAGCCTGACCTGCTCGTCTGTGTAAGGAGACAATCCCTTATGGGATACTCAAGCCCTCTGGCTTGCTCAGAAACTGAAGTCACTGAGTTTAGTGGGAAGAAAGAATTAAGAAAAAGAATGTGTAATGTCTAAGGCAATTATTATTATTATTATTATTATTATTCTTGGATCCTGTCTGAGCTACCCATTGATTTCCAAGAGACAGACACCTGCTCCTCTTGGAAATGTCAGTCTGGTTGACTAGAAGGCTCAGTTGGCCAGAAGGCAATGAAACAGGGTTAAGTCCTGAAGAATTCTAAAGAATGTGTTCTTAGATCCTTGGAGGACAAATCACTATCCTGGTATCTGAGTTCTGCAAACCTCAGGCTCCTCCCTTTCCCATCTTTCCTTTCTACATTTGTGACCTCACAGGTAAAGCTTTCCCATAATCCCTGTGTGCACAAGACATGTCTCAGAGACACAAATATACCTGGCGTACAAACCCACCAAACTCCTCTTCTCTGTAATTGGTTTTCCACAGTGCAACTGTGCTGCCACTGCTTCTTGTTTCTCACAGAATCCTCTCTACTGCCCTTTGTCATTCTACCACCTTTGTACAAAGATTCTCATGGTTCAACTTTTTTTTTAAGTTTGATGCTAAGAAATGTATCACCTAAAATAACTGTATTCTTTTAGGTAGGTAATACTTATTTTTGCCTTGGCTACTAACAAGTTCAAAAGAAAATTTATGCTCTATTACGAATCACTGTCTTAGTATGTGGCCCCCTCCCCTGTTCGGGAATTGTTATTTCTCATCTCATATTTCATTGGTTCTTTGATTTTCATCTCGCTCAACACGTGTATACTCTTAGAAGATAATAACTAAAATGAAAGGCTCTCACTATGTCTATAAATGTATCCTGACTTTTGACCACTCTTTGAAATGTTGAAATTTCCACAAGACAAGCTTTTCCCATTAAAACCGTAAAACTTAGTGCATCTTTCTGAACAAGTTCATGAGTAAGAATGCTTCTGGAGGAGGGAAAAAGAGTCAGCGGGAAAATACAAATGCAGGGGATAATGCGCAAAAATGGCATCCATAAAGTCCCAGACAGCAGTGGTGCCTGCGTGGGTGGGCATGTGCTTGAGTAAAATGAGATGAAAGGGTAATTCAAGTGCAGAGTCAATTACAAAGAGAACGGTTCATTATGGAGGGTGAGTAAAAGCTTCCACAACAATCTTTTAAAAAAAAAAATCTCTGGCATTTTATGTTGTTGTTGTAAACTGTTGAGTCTGAACCGACCCATAACTGATCCTCCAGCGGGTTTTCAGATGCAGTAAATCACACAAGGAGAAGATTGCCCATCTTTTTCCCATGGAGCAGCTGAAGGATTCAAACCACGGACCTCCATGTTGGTAGCACAATTCCTTACCGGTAAGCTACCAGATACGGCACTCCTTAACTGTCCTGAGAGCCAGCTACTTTTCTAAAGGGCAAAGAATCCTTGTAGGATTTTAACAAGATAACTTCTAGACCAAACTAAATACAAAAATCTCCAAATTATGTGAAGAAAACAGAGGCTGCACCTTTTAAAGATAAAAGTTTGGCTGATTTAAAGATGGTGACTGAACTGTTTAAGGCATTCCTTTACTTGATATTGAGACCATGAGTCTCAGAGGCCCAGATCCTTAATAGTAGTTCACATGACTCAACATTTTGCAGATTTCAACTCTTTGGCGAACAGAGTTAACTCAATAATGAAGAGAAGAGTTTATGTAAAGTGGGTCTAAAAGGTGCCTCCCTGAAGTTACGGCTACTAATTTTAATTTTTCAACAGTTTGTTCAAAAAATCAGCCTCCTGCCTGGCCAGAAACAGTGATTTCTGCCATTTTCCATGACAAAGTTGATAAAAATAAAACTGAAGTCCTACAAAGTTAGGTCCAGAGGAGATTCTAGTAGTTTAAAATCTGTCTAAGGAGGTCAGGGGGTACAGAGTGCTTACACACTCTGCTGAGAAAGATGGGCAGTCTTCTCCCGAAAATATTTATAGCCTCAGGAACTCCACCTAAGATCACGAGGAGTAGGAATTCGCTTGACAACAGTGGGTTGATACATGTATACTGTGACATAAATGTAATCCGGGAGCCCAAGACTTGCTCAGATGGGACATTACTGTTTGTGGCTGGGCTGGAACGTCCCCTTCACTTGGTTCATGGGCATAGACAAGAAGCTAGAGGGATTTGAAGAGTCAGGTCAACTTCCCTACATCTGTAACTGATGTGTAAGTACTCCTAGCACCACTACTCACTCATGACCCTTCACTGTGTATTTGCTTTGTGCCAGGCACAGCACCGAAGACTTTTTACACATTGGCTCATTTAATCCATACGATAATCCTATGAGGCAGATGTATTTTATTATCTTCAATGCATAGATAAAGAAACTGAGTCACAGAGAGGTTGAGTCATTGGCTGAAGGGAAGCAGCTGATAGATGGCAGAGCCAGGACCCGCATGGGGTACCAGAGCCTGTACTCTATGCTGATATTTTGCCAAAGCCATGACGGATGTCTGGACACAGGGGCATCTTGTCAGAACCTAGACAGATCAGATCTAGGAAAGTCTAATCACCTACAAGTAAATAAATCAGCAGACATAAACAAAACCAAACAAGAACAATTAACAGTTCTTTGAAGCTGGTCCTAAGGACCTTGGTCCACCCATACTTCTCATTCACATTAAAAAAAAAAGTACTTTAGTAATAAAAAAAAAAAGTGTGTGCTTTAAAAAGGGACTTAAAAACTTAAGAGGATTCAGAGAAGAAGAGGAGGAGGAAGGTGGTGGGAGAATTCAAACCGGCTTACTACTGCTATCTGCTTCTGCCGTCACTTTTCTGCGACGCAAAATCCTTTCTAACTCAGTTTCACTGTTCTCAGTGGCAAGGGATTTTAAGCTTCTTGTACTAGTGGATTTGTTAAGTGTCCCCTAAAGCAAAAACAAAACAAAACAACAAAAAGGTTAATAATCTTAACACAATACAGGAAATAATATTAAAAAAATAATTAAACCAACAAAATACCACCAGATTTTGAAAGGAATTAAGGAATAAAACAAATATGATGCATGTAGTAATGTGCGAATCTTTGATGACACTTAAGTGTTCAATTATTTACACAGAAGCTACTGATGACATAAACTCGAGCTTTCACATCCAAGAACAGCGCAAGAATACCTCTTGATGAGCTAAGACCAGAAAATTCAGGGGTGAGAAAGTACTTGTACTCGGTGATGAAGACTCTGATGTGTGGTGATTCCATGGAGAAGACGTATTTCGACTCACCTTGGAAGGACATCTTCATTCAGCTGCCATTCACTACTGAACCCGAATCCTTGGGGCACTGAAAAATGCGGGGCTCATTCTGGAGACACACCTCTGGTGACAATAGTGACCTGACTGCCAAGGATACACATATTGCTCCCAAGAAATGGTGCACTGAGCACACACGGACCTCAGCGTAAAAGAGGAAAACCTACAGTCATACACAGCAAGGAAGAGTGACACCAAACATTCCTCCTCCCTCACGTGACTAAGGAGCCCCAGTGGCACCATGGGTGTGTTTGCGGCTGCTAATGGAAAGGTCCCAAGTTCAAAGCCAGTTCTCTATAGGAGAAGGACGCAGCAGTCTGCTTCTGAAAAGATCAAAATCTCAGAAACCCAACATGGTAGTTTTTCTCTGGTGGTGGAGTGGGTCAAGTTGTGGCTGTTAAACAAAAGGTTGGTGGTTTGAACCTATCAGGTGCTCTAAGAGAAGAAGGTGACACAATTGAGTTCTCTAGAGATTTACAGCCTTGTAATCCCCAGGGGCAGTTCGGTTTGGTCCTGCAGGTCACTGTGAGGCAGAACAGACTGATGGCAGGGGACTGTTCTGTCACAGATGGCTATGAGTTCAGACTGACTCCAGTAATGGGCTTGTGGGTTGGGTTGGGTTTTATATAAGCAGAGGAGTCAGTGACTGCATCCAGGAAACTGAAGATAATGATGTATGCAAGAGATGCCCCCTGACCACTCCTGCTTAAACAGACACCTGCTTTCAAGAAGGCAGACAAAGACCCTTGCGATGGCCCATTGACCTGATGCACTGTGAAGTCTGTTACAAAGGGGGCACTCTGGTTTTCCAACTCCAAATATCAGCGGAGTATGTGTACAGAAACACCGAGGGAAGGACTTCTCCGGTCAGACATAAGGGTTAGCACACTCAATCATAAGTGGTTCATTCGCTGTTCCTAAGAAATCAAGGCCTCCTATTTCTTTAGAATGGTCCCCCTTAACAGCATCCCAGGTTTAAACATAAAGGGGAGCGAAAAAAACTCACAAAAAAACTAGGAGAACTACAGTCTTGTGGTCATAGCAAGTCAGAAGTCACTGTAATTTGGCAGTCTCCGTGCCAAGTCGGAAGGCAGCCTTTGTCCACGGCTAACGACCAGGCCAGCCTTTGTGATTTCTAATGTTACCAAGGCTTGACCTTAATCCTGCTCCCTTCCTCTTGTCACCCTCCTGATGGATTAGAATTCTACTGCCTACACATGGTAACCCGTGTTTCCTCTTTACCCCGTGGAACAAGGAGCTGCTCAGAGAATAGGCTGTAACAAATCTCAAATCCTGTAGGTAATTATGCCATTTGATTTAGAAAGGTTATTCGTTTTCTTCCCATCCCCTCCCCGGAATACTGAATGAATATAGCATGGACGGCCAGAAGAACAAAGGAATCTGTCTCGGAAAAAGTACAATCGGAATGTCCCTTAGAAGCAAATGCAGTGAGACTCCATCTCTGTATTTTGGACGTATTACTTGCGGGAGGGGGTGTGTGAGTCCCTGGGAAGAGATGTCATGCTCGGTAACGCGGACGCTCACTCGACAGAGGAAGGCCTTCTGGAGGATGGATGTTCACACAGTCGCTGCAAGGTGAGCTCAAACAGCAACGAGGACGGGGCCGGATCGAAGAGCCCTTTGCTCGGCTGGACACGGGGTCTCTGTGGGTCAGAACCACCTCTGCGGCCCCCAACAACAACAACCACTACCACTGTGAGAAATTACAGAAGAGGGGCCTGCAGTCAGGGGAGACACTGCTCCCAAGGTTAGAAGGTTACCCTGTTATTGCTGTTAGGAGTCTCACCAAAACCGAGGTCTGAAATATTTCGGCACGTCTCTTTTTTTCGCTCAAGGATATGGAGTGGGTCTCCCCTTGCCCCCAAAAAACTTTTTTCTTTTTGTTTACTAAAAACTGCAAAAAAAAAAAATATTAAAAAGAAAGCCACATCCTATTTAACACTGTAATCGCTTATTTTGTAACTTAAAAACAAAATGACTTGGTTTACTGCTCTAAAGGTAAATACAGATCTCTATCTACTCATGGAATAGGCAAAGAGTAAGGAACGACTGGAAGTGGCAAGGTAAAGAAAACAAACTAAAGCTACCTCGGTCACATCTGAAAAACACACAACAACCAGTGCCAAAACATGCATCGTTATCATTTTTTTAAAATGTACCACCCATAACATTTGTAACAGATACTTGGAAATTTCATGGCCATTAGAATAATTCACAGGAGTAGTAACTGCTTAGGAAAGTAGTAATGCTTGATTTTCCAAACAGCTGGAGTATAATGCAAAGAAATATGTGTGTGTGTGTGTGTGTGTGTGTGTGTGTGTACACACACATACACACATAAATACTCATTTACCTTTCAATGAAACCTTTTGCTGATGACTTGATCATTCTTAACATTATCTAGTTTTCAAGGGGATAACAGAATTATTTCCCAAAACTTTTGACTGTGGTGAGCTAACCTCTTAACACGCGCAAGGTTGGAAAAAATCCTTCAACCATGTTCAAATTCCTGAATCTCAAAAGTCTGCCGTCAAGCAGTCACTGGTGTGGGTGACTCAGTTCCTATTTGAGCAAACTTCCTTTTTTTAATTTTTTTATTATTGCTTTTGTGTGTGTGTACTGTCAAATCAGATCTGACCGGTATAGGAGGAGACTGTCCCTCCTTCTCCAGCAGAGCATCTGGTGGATTAGAACTGCCCACCTCTGGGATTGCAGTGCAACTCGTCAAATTACATGTTCTTAATAATAACTAATCTAATTGCCAAGTGGAAAACTTGTCAATAATTTCTGGATTCTTGAAAAGGAGCCCTGGTGGTGTAGTGTGTTATGCGTTGGGCTGCTCCCTGGAAAATCAGCCATTTGAATCTACCAGCTACTCTGAGAGAGAAAGACAAGAAATTCTGTTCTTGTGAGATTTACAGCTTTGCAGACCTGATAGAGGGTCTCTCTGAGTCAAACTCAACACAACAGCAGTAGGCTTTTGGTTTTGGCTTAAAAACAAAAGTCATTTAACAACAATAACAACTCACTGCTGTCAAGTTGGAACCAACTCATAGCTGACCCTCCGGGGTGTTTTCAGAGGCTGTAAATCACATAGGAGGAGCATGCCATCTTTCTTGCATAAAGCAGCTGGTGGATTTGAACTGTGTGCCTTTGAGTTACCCACTAGGTCACCGAGCTCCCTGAAGCCATCTAAAGGAGACTAATTTTTTATTTTTTAAAAGCTGCTTTTGGCAACAATTATGAGTGGTGGTTGGTCAACGTGCTTAAACATAAATGACCTCACGCAATTTTACATGTAGAGAAATGTTAATTGGCAAATATATATGTATACATACACACAAACACTGAGAGAACAATACAAAAATTCCTTTTGTGTCTTTGACTTAGAGTCAATTAAATCTGTAAGGAGAATTTTAGATTCATTTGCACTGACTGGTTCCTCATAAGTCATCATTTCCTCCTAAGAGAGGATTTTGCATGACCAAAGTGGTTTCCTAGACCTCGAACCCCTGTGTGGAGGTCAGTACCAAGATTTTATTTACAAAAGGGTGGCACTGTGATACCCTCAGTTAGAGCTCCGGCAAGAGGCACCCACAAAGCCCCCACCTGTTCGGCAGGCTGACAATTAAGCGAGCACAGGTGTGGAGGAATGAGATGAGTCAAGAGAGATTTGCACATTCTTTTGCAAACTGTACAACTCTAAACAGAGTGAGGTTTTGGATCGCTGCCTAAACCAGAGAGCTGTTTTCTGTTCATGAGCTAACTAACTCCCAGAATGTCGAATCTTCAAGCTGGGGATGCACTTTACAAAACTCAGGTCACATTCTACATCAGCTAACATTCCCCAGTGATCTCTCTCTGTTTGACACTAGAACAGGAAACAGTGTCACTTGGTTCAACATATAGAAAGGCCCTTTCCACCCCTCAGTGCACAGCCTGTATGCTTTCTAGCCTCTTTCTCTCACATTCCACCAGAGCGAGGCTGGTGTTGGATCCTTTACTGGAGATGAACTCTGACAATTCAAATAGTGTGAACTGTAGCAAGAAACACCAACAATGGCCCCTGTGCTTGGCAGGCTAACCTAAGGGGTTCCCTTCTGTCTTAGAAGAATTTATAAAATGCTCTTGGCTCTAGGAGACAGTCAGTTACTAGTGTTCTCTCAAGGCAAACACCTTCAGGTAATGAAAAGTGGGAGCGAAGGTCATGATCTTGAATTTTCTTTATAATTAATGCAAAGAGCAAATATTAACAGAAAAAGGCATTGGTGCCAGATAAGGCAGAACAATCTCTTGACAAGGAGGATGGGGCAGTAATTTTTAAAAAATTTGCCAATTCATTATCTCATAAACATCTATGTCACAGATTTCTCTCTCTCTGATGTAAAACAAAATTATTGTGTATGTGGGCTTTAAAAATCAAGCAGGTAACATGGTGGAGTGGACCTGGGGGAGGGTTTGTAAAATAATGAAAGAATCTTTTCTTTTACTTTTCCAAGAGGGTAATGTCTGGTGGGGGGGAGCCTTGGGAGGGGACCAATCTACAACAATGAATGAATGGAAATCCAAAGCCTCTGTAAATTTTCACTGAAATTAATAACAAATTTAAATTAAAAAAAAAGAATTAAGTTAGAGTAAGGATGGCAATGGAACCACCTTACCTCTGTAACTTGATTTGTGCCACTATTAGAACCTCTACTCAGAATATTATTGCTTTTCCATTTTTGACTCATGCACTTTTAACTTGTCAGTTAAATTTGTATCTTCTAGGCTGCCACACTTCCATGATACATCTTCAAGGATATGAACATGTACGGCTAAGCACAATTGATAACAGTGCATCTAAATTCCAAAATCAATCTCCATAATAGTCTATGTGTTTCCTACTGCCAAGGGGGCCCTTTAGAGTAGTGAGAGAAGACATTCACCCTGAAACCCACAGTGTCCCTTTTCAGCAGGAAGTAGCTAAGAGAATACGCCATCCCCTTTTCCTTATGAATCAGGGTGAAGTCTCTCTCAGGGAGGAGTGATAGGGAATGGCAAGGGACACACTGACAAAGGAGATTAATCAGAACTGGCTTTGACAAGCACTGTGGCAATTGGACAATTAAAACAGACGTGGGGGGGGAAAGAAGAACGAACTGGGGAGGAGGGTGGAGAAAACAGTGCAACAATGAATGAATGAAAACCCAAAATCTCTGTGAATGTTCATTAAAACTAATAAAATTTAATTAGAAAAAACCAAAAAAACCCTGAATTTACTGTGTATTATGGAAAAAAAAATCAAGCAGGTAATTCAGTAAACTGGCTACCCTCCAGCACTATATGATGGGAATGGGATATCCTGAGAATCAACTATTGCCATATGGCTCTTATATGGACTTCTACTTTTTTCTAACAAAGTGAAATGTGAAAAAGTTCAATCTCTGCTCCACTTTCCTTTCACGGACACTCGAGAACTTTATTCCAGATTATTCAGTGTCCCTGGGGCATCTTCACGAACATGAATTACCTTTAGAGACATAACTGTCATATGGAGGCAGAGAAGGCGCTAACGATAGGAAGTTCTTGATACAAATGCTGGATAGGAAAATCTTCTGATGAAGGAAACCATCAGACAATAACCACGGGGCTCACTCAATGGCCTTCCTACTTCATCGTGGTGGGAGACCACCGCTGTTAGCGTTACACCTCTCTTCAGTGTTAATCCCACTCACCTACAACTAAAGCAAACTAATTAAGCCATTCTGAGCCAAGTCTACTGTTTAAAGACACGCTCGATGAAAATAATTCTGTTTACTGCCATTGTGCGGATGTCTACACGCAATGCATAATTAGCGCAATTAACAGCACATGGGGTGTACGGAGATCTCCACCTCCGCCCCTGTGTTTGTTGACTTACTGTAGATAATAAGTAGCATTGGGACCATCACAGGACTGAGAACACAGATCTTAGGATCTGAACCATCTCCTAAGTGAGGTTTTCTCTGAATGCAAGAACTCGAGATGGCAGTGGCCAACAGACCACTGGGGAAAACTTGCACACTGACAAATAAGAAAGTAGGGATGGACAGTAACCATGTTCTCCAGGGATGGGAATTACCCTTAGGAAATGAACCTGGAAGTCTTAAGAGCAGGACACCTGTTTTATTCTATAATTTACTCTCACAGATTCTGTGTTTTAATTGTGTGAAAAAGTCCTATAACTTTGAGACCTAACATAATTAGTAGAAGCTCAGATTTATATTTAGGTGCTAAGAATCCCATTTTCATGCCCCAGAATAAAGTATTTTCTATCTCAGAAATCTATTTCTGGTCTGAATGAATATATACTGATCTTCACATGTTGTCAGCACACTTTGTCTTCAAGCTGGAAACCCCAGGACTGGAAGAAACGAGAAGTGATTTTGGAGACCATGTAAACCACTGTCCGCAGCTGGTCACGGTGAGGTTGTTCAGAGTGGGAAGAGCAAAGGGTTATTTGATCTAATATGAACACTTGGGATGGAGGACTTCTTAGGAAAACTGTCCCCAGACATGAGGCTTACAGTAAATTGAAGGAAAACATATCCAAAACGATGCTTTAGAGAGACATCACCAAACATTTCCTCTCATTTCCCTGTTAACAAAACAAGCAGGCGTGTTCTTACCAGTATTCCTTTTAGTTCATTCACTGCACTTTCAGAGCCTTTGGAGGATTCTGGCTACAATTTTAAAAAGAAAAAGACAATTACTCAGTAGTTCAATTGTAAAATGTTAAACAAAAACGGCCACATGGCTGAGTGTTGGCAGTCTATGCTGGTGACACAGAGGCCCGTCTAGTTCTCTAAATGAGGTCTACAGCTTAGGTTAGGGAAGACACAAGCCATGTTAGTGCTCCCAGGTGGCAGTGACACAGAAAGTTAGGAAGTAGGGTCTGAAGCAAGAGGGCTCAAGCTATTGACATCTAAATAATATTCTGTTATGTGGGGGTTATTGTCATAGATAGGGCAGATTTGGTATACCTGAGATTTCAAGCCAAATTAGTTACCACTTTTTAAAACCGAACTTTCCTCCACCTGCAGTGCTGGGCTCAGGCCTGTGACTGGGAATAAAGGCGGCAAAGCGAGCAGTAGTGAGCGGTAAGCAGGAAACCTCTCCCAGCTCCGACCGTCAGGCGAAGGCCAGCGGACACAGGGCGGCTTCAGGGATCCCACAACAGGGAGAGGGCAGAGCCAGAACCAGCCAGGACCCTTGCTTACAGGACAATGTTAGCACCCTGCTTGCTGTCTGAGCAATAAAAGGCCTCAGCAGGGGTGGCGTCCAGTCACTCCATCTTACTTGTGAGGACGGGCAGGCCTTGAGGAAGGCAGGGTTGAGGCAGGCGCCCGGCCCCAGAACAAAGTAACTGGAAATGAAATTTTGGGTAGTATTTCCTGCCTCACCTACAATCTCAATGGATCCCTCAACTAATGTAGGGGAATCTAGTCTGAGGCCTTCACAAAAAAGATCAAGAATGACCTAAGGACATCCTGGTGGTGCTGGGTTGAACACATCCCTGCTATCCGAAAGGACACTAGTTCAAACCTCCCAACTACACTACAGGAAGAAGATGTTGCCAACCGCTTCCATAAAAACTCCAGACTTGCAGAAGTTCTTCACCCTATAAAGTCCGTGTGAGAATCAACTCAATGGCGTTGGCTCCTGGTTTTCATTTTTAGGATGATCTCTGACTTCTCCACTAACATGTCTTCTGACAAAGGACAGAAGTTAAGGGAAACCCTAGGGAGCTCTGGTGGCCTAGTGGCGAGAAGTTGCGCTGCAATACCGAAGGCCCTTGGTTTGAATCCACCTGATGCTCTGTTGGAGAAGGAGAGGCAATCTCCTCCAGTACCAGTTGGATTTGATTTGACAGTATACGCACACAAAAATAATAATAAAATTTAAAAAAAA
>NW_006399756.1:13856669-13918641 GCF_000299155.1 Elephantulus edwardii | reverse complement strand
TATAAAGTATGCTGTGAGTAGTAGGATAATATCTATATGCATAATATGACTATTATTCAAATTTACATATCAACACCTAAAGCCAAAGAGGAGGAGGTTGAGGATTTTTGTCAAATTTTAGAGCTCAAAACTGACCAAACATGCAATCAAGGTGGATTTATTAGCTCTGGTGGCCTAATGTCAAAAAACTGCACTACAATTCCAAAGGCACCAGTTTGAAACCCCAGTTGCTCCACAGGAAAAGAATGAGCAATTTTCTCCTCTGCCATTAACTGGCTCTGAAAACCCATGGAGGGTTGGCTATGGGTTAATTTCGATTCAATGGCACACAACAACAACAAATAGGAAAACTAGAAGCTGTAAAAAAAAATTACATGGATTTTGAACATTTCTTCGTGTATTTGTTTGCCATCTGAATGTTTTCTAGAGTGAAGAGTCTGTTCATGTCCTGTGTCCATTTTTTCAATTGGGTTATTTACTTATACCTTGTTGTGGTTTTATAAATTCTAGATATAAGTCCTTCGTCTGACATGTTATTTAAACATTTTTTCCCAATCTGTGGGTTCACTTTTTACCCTGTTGGAAAAGTTATTGGATGTGCATTGGGATTTAATTCTTGGAAGGTCATTCATCTATTTTATCCTCTCCTGGTTGTAGATTTTCCAGGATGCTTAGAAGACTGTTTATGTTGTGGATTAGAACTTCTAGAGATCTTCCAAGCTTTTCTTTACAACTATGAGATATCCTCTCACCCCAATAAGGATAGCAAAATTTAACAGAACAGCAAACATCAAATGCTGGTTAGTTTATGGAAAAATTGGAACCCTTATTCACTGCTAATGGGAATGTAAAACTGTGCAACCACTATGGAAAGTTGTATGGCACTTTCTCAAGAATTTGTAAATAGAAATACCATTTGACCCAGTAATTTCACTACTGGGAATGTACCCTAAAGAAACCATAACTGCTACCCAAGCAGACATATGCACACTCATGTTTATTGTTGGTAATAACGAAGAACTGGAAACAACCCAAGTGTCCATCAACAAATGTATGGATAGAGCAGCTCTGATATATTCACACAATGGAAAACTGTGCAGCATTGAAAACAAGGAACTCATGAACTATTATACAAAATGGATGACCCTCGAGGACACTATGCTGAACGAAATATCTCAGTCAAAAAGGGACAAATATTGCATAAGGCGACTGTTGTAAAACAGAACTGACATCAGTTTTAAGGCAAGACAGAAAGGGAGGGGAGGAATGATGTATATTGCATTGAAACAGATGAGGGAGATAACTGTTTAAAAGGGATATATGAATGGATATTCTTGTCATTACAGAAGTCCAGAGTGAAGGCTACATAGTTGGGTGAACTTGGGGGAGGAATTGCATAACACTGAACGTGTTTTTCTTTTACTTTTCAAGGAGAAGAGCTAATTGGGGCGAGGGGACCAGGGAGAAACGTGCAACAATGAATGACTGGAAACCCTAGGTCTCTGTAAACTTTCATTAAAATTAATAAAAAGATTTTTTTTAAAAAAAATTTTTAAAGTTCTTAAAAGAAAAGAAAAGTTAAGAGAAATCTCGGAAGACCTAATAATAAAGGGACCCTCCCAAGCTTCCTATTCCTGAAATAGAAAGTTATTTCCCTCCCATTAAGAAGTGTGAGGTGAAGCATAACAATCCCAGCCCTTGCCTCTCAACAGATAAAGAACACTATGCCGTTTCAAATAAAAACAAAACAAAACAGAGAGAAGCAGGGGAGAGAGGTTTGCCGCTCATGTCCAAGTTAGACTAAGCCTCCCAATTCCATAGCACAGCCTGTGTGAGAAACATTCATGCCCTCAGCGCCAGTCACAAGCTCCAGGGCACTAATGTGAACCAAGCCAGCACCACCCGCAGCATCAAGGACTTCGGGGCAGTGGTGGGGGAGTGCAGTTCAATTAGTACGTTCAAGGCAGGCTTGACTTCTGCAGTCAGGTGACAAGCTGTGACTTCGGAACGAGGGCCGCCATGCCACTCAAGCTGCCGTGGGGACCGCACCAGCCCTTCGAAGCCTGGGCCACACACTCCTCTAACTTGTGCCATGTCAGGAAAGCGCTGAGGGTCACGGGGTAGAAGTGTGGACACGCGCATGCAAGGACCATTTGTTTTAAATGTCATGGGGCCGGGTCATTCATTGTCACAGCTCCACAGTTGAAGGATTACCAGCGAGAAACCCAGGTGTCCACTCATCCTTGTTCACTTGCTCTGCAGATTCTGAACTGACCTTAAAGAACGGGGAACTGCAGGGAGGGTCATGGGGGAGAAAGAGAAAGGACAGAGTGATGTTATGGAGACAAAGGTGGGGAGGGAACATCGACCACTTAGGATGTAAGAATTTGTCAACATTATTTCTTCTTCCTGAACAATTTTCAAATTTCTTTATGATACAGCATTTTTCTCCAGTGACAGTTCAGGTTTGCTTATTGTTTCCATAACGGCTGTGACGTGAAAGTCATAGAAAGGTACTCCCTTCAAAAGTTCCAGTTAGACACTGTATTTTAGTGTTTGTCTTTTTTTCCTTTTCTATTTGCTTCTAGCAATAATCCTGTGAGTCAGGGCTACTGCACCCATTTTGTAGAGAAAAGGCCTAGGGCAGGGTGGGGGTGATGGTGCCAGAACCCAGATGCCAGCGGTGCCCATCTCTACCCACGAGACACCAGCTCGGACAGAGCTGTGACAGACAGGCCCACTCCCTCAGCTTCCCCTCCTGTCTTGCGCACTGCCCTTCACTTAGGAGCCCTAAGGTAAAGACCACAGTTAAAGCATTCTGCTGCTCTTGCCTTTGATGATGAAAGGAAAAGCTGCTGGGTGAACTGACAATGGAGCCTGGAAACTGTGCCTTGGGAATGCTTGGCTAACACTTGGATTTGCACTGAGTGATATTCTTTGCCTCCCACATGCTTCAACTTAACCTCCTTAAAAGAATCACATTCTCCATAAAAAAAAACCAAACCTGCTCTCAGACCGAGGCTACCAGAACCACACTGCATACTTCACCAGAGCATCCTTCTCATGAAAGAAAGCTTGACTCTTGAAGCTGAGAAGGATTCCTTCCCTCTCAACACAGGCTGACGTTGTGACCATGCCTACCTTGCCTGCTTGTGACAAAGTGGCAGCTTTAAAATCCCAGAGGAACTGGCACTGAACAGGTGTGACATTAGGGTCACTCAAGGGACAGACAGTCTTGAGTGGGAGAAAGGTGGACTTAAAACAGAGAAAGAAGAGGAGGAGAACCAGATGAAGGAGGAGAACTAGTAGGTCAATGACTAATTAGAATGAGGAAAGAAGGCACTTTAAAAACACACACATATATATATATGTAAACCCACTCTCTATTATTTGGTCTATTTAAATGCACAAACCCAGCAGGAGAAAAAAAGGACTGACCTAGACTTCTGGAGGCCCAACAGTGCTTACTGCTGTCCAGTCTAAAAGGCCACTGATGAGGTACATCTACACTCAAAGGTCTCCTTGAAATGACCTGGAATTAGTAACTCTCGACAACCGTCCTGATGTAGCTTTAATTAGATTTCAGATTTTTACTCTTAAAGCAAAAACCAAAACAGCATGGAGGGAAAACAAAGAGGGGCTGGGAAGGGGCATGTGACCACTCCATACCTTCTCCTTGGGTCTGGCTGTCTGATTCACAGGTCGAAGGTGAACGCCCTTTTTAATTCTATCCATCATCTCTTCAACCGCTTGCCTCTTCAGATCGGTGACTTCTTCAGCTGTTCAAAGAACATGCACATAAATCACCTTGCACAACAGAAAAACCAACTACATCGTGGATTTGGTGACTCAGACTGCACCGTGTAATTAATCACAGTCATTCTTCAGGCACAGTTACTACTTATTTTGGAGCTGTGATGCCAACCCAAAGATGACCAGTTCCAATCCACCAGCTGTTCCATGGGAGAAATAGTAGCAATCTTTCAGTCTCTGAAAAACCACTGGAAGGTTAGCATAAGTTCTCATTAGATGGCAGTGAGTATGGTTATGTAAAATAAAAGGTATAAAAATTAAGTTCCTATTCACAGTACGGAAATCAACTATCCTAAACAATGAAAATGGATCTTGTTCTATTTGTCAACATGTATACAGGTCTTTAAAATTCAACTCTGCCACTATATAACAACAGCAAAAATTTAACCCTGCAAATCCCAAATGACCACTCAACTTTGCCTTCAAGGTACATTTATAACTTACTGTAAATCCTAATGTCAAAGCTTTAGCTACAGAAGGAACAGCCATCAAAAAGTCCACTTGGATAAAAAGATCAAAGAGAACTCTTCCTCGCAGGAAGAAATCCATAGTCAGAAGACGTGCTGCAATTGGGTAAAATCTATTTTTCAATTGCCATCTTTTGTTTAGATATCACATGGAAAGGAAACATTTAAGCAAACCTCTTACAAGTCTTTATAAATTGTCAATTCCAAAGGAAAACACACATCTACAAATGATTGCAATTAAGAAAATTTGAAAAAAAAAGATAAATGTTTAATGGTCTATTGTCTACACTGCATTATATGGCTTCAAATGCAACACTGCTGTCGAGATGTGTTTGAATTAAGTGAACGCAACTGAGTGGAACATACACCAGGTGCTCAGAATAAATACTGAAGCCTCTCTCTCCTCTGAAGATGTGCTTGATCAAAGGGCACAGAACCAATCCCAGAAGGAGGGGCAATCGCCTCCTGTACCAGTCAGATCCAATTTGACGGTACACACACACACACACACACACACACACACACACACACACACACTCACACACACACACAATAATACAATACAATAAAATAAAAATAGAACCATTTCCAAACATTTATCCTCATGGGAAGGGATCTACATCTTGTGTTTAACTGAACTGCCCTGTTGCCCTTGAATAAATTCCAACTTATGACAACCCTGTGTGTTAGAGGAGAACCCTTCGTAGGGCCTTCTTGGCTGTAATCTGTATGGAAGCATTTCCAGAGCCTTCCTTTCACAATGCTGCTGGGCAGACTCAAACTGCCAGTCTTTTGACCATCCGTGTCACCGCCATCTAATTCATCTCACTCAATATATTTAAGCTTAATTATTTCCTAAGGGCCTTCCAATCAGTATCTGGACTCCACGTTGCCTGCCATAGATACAGTGGGCACATGACAAGTAATTAACTTTTTCCAAAGTTTTGGTTTTGTTGTTGCTATGTGTCGCTGAGTCAACTCCAACTCACAGCAACCCTATATACAGCAGCTCTGAACTCTGCTCTATGCTGAGCCAATTTCATCATCTCTGACACACCTACCCCCATTACCCCAGTCACTGAATCAATCCATCTCATCGAGGATTTTTTTCTCTCTTGCACTTTCCCTCCACCCTTCCAAGCATGATGTCTCTCTCCAAGGATTGGTCCCTCCTTTCAGCATGCCCAAAGTATGTCAGCTGGAGCTTCAGAATCCTTGCTTCCAAGGAGCATCCTGGTTTCACCCTCTCCAGGACTAACCTGTTTGTTCTCTTAGCAGTCCATGGTATATTCAATACACTTCTCTAGCACTGCAACAAATCAAAGACATCAATTCTTCTTCTGTCATCCTTAGTCATTGTCCAGCTCTCTGATGCACAACAAATAACTGTGAAGACCATGGCCTGGACCAGGTGCACCTTAGTCTCTAGAATGACAGTGTTGCTTGTCAGTACTTTAGAGAAGTCCTTGACAGTAGACTTTCCCGATGCAATTTGTCTTTTGGCTTCCTGGCTGCTGATACCAAGAATGCTAATGTGGAGCCAAACAAACTGAAGCTCTTAACAGTTTCAATCTCTTTACTGTCTTATTATGATGCTGCCAATTGGCCCACTGGTGAGAATCTCTGGTTTTTATTTCTTGATGCTGAGCTTTAATCTATATTGAAGGCTCCAGTCCTTGAACAAATGCTTCAGGTCCTCCTCAGTTTCAGCAAGTAAAGCTGTGTCATCTGCATAATGCAGGTTGTTTATGAGTCTTCCTCCTCACAGAGCCCAGCCTCCTGAATGATCTGTTTGCAAGAGTCCACAATTAAGGTTGCATAGTGGAGTGTACTTGGGGCGGTGGGATTGCATAGCAAAGAAAGAATTTTTCTTTTACTTTTCAAAAAGAGGAGTGAACTGGGGCGGCGGGGGCAGGGGGAGGGCTGGGCAGGGAGAAAAGTGCAACAATGAATGAGTGGAAATCCAAAATCTCTGTAAATTTCATTAAAATTATTAAAATGAAATCTAAAAAAAAAACAGAGAGAGAGAAAGATATGGAGAAAGAACGCATCCCTGGCATATACCTTTCCTGATTTTCAACCCTGCAGTGTTTCTTTGCTCTGTTCTGATGACTGCCTCCTCATCCAAGTATAGGTTTTGCATAGGCACAATCAAGTGTTCTGGGATTCCCGTTCTTCTCAGAGTTGGCCACAGTTACTGTGATCCCCACAGTCAAATGCCTTTGCACAATCAATGAAACACAGAAAGACATTCATCTGGTACTCTCCGCTTTCAGATAAGATCCACTAGATGGCTATTAATATTTTTACTACTTGTGCAGAACTGACTAAGCTCTGAAAGACTAGCTTCCAGATAAATTACCATTACATCCTCAAGTTAATTATCAATAACTTCAGCCCGTGTTAAGGAGGCTTAACACGTTAGCTGCTTTTTCTGCTCATGACCAAACTTGACCTTGGAAGTAATTTCTTTCAATCAGGATTATCCACCTCAGGGCCATCAAGTTGGAACCGACTCACAGCTGACACTCCAGAGGGTTTTCTGAGGCTATAAATCACACCAGAGAGGACTGTCCCTCTGGTTCCCTCGTAGCCTCTGGAGGACTCAAACCATGAGAGAGAATCTGCCTGTGGCTCAGCAGTACAACTCCCTGTAAACGACACCACTAAAGCTCTGTCCTCTTCTACAAGTTCCTAGAAAACCAACTAGAAATCCAGAAAGTTCCTTCATGTTCAGCTCTGTGATGCCACAGTGATCACTGCTGCCCTCACTACACCATCACCTAGACTGCCTGGTACCATCTGACTTCAAATCCTGCTTCTTCACAAGCAACTGAAATTGAATGCATCACAATTTCTTAACATTCAAACAGTATTTTTCAGAGTCAGGAATTTTAATAAAAAAGTCTCTTTTGTCCAGCAATGGTCACCAAATGAGAAATTTTCTATTAGGAAATGAAAGACAAAAACTGGAATTATCAACCATGTGCCCACAAGCAGTACATCTGTGGGCAGCTTCTGACGGGTCACAAATCTCAACCAAGGGGGCATATAAGGAAATTACTCTGGGAAGAAACATCACACGTCCTTTCATTCATTCATTCCCTTAAATCTCACTACCTAGTCTGTACTATAAAGCGCTTCTGCTAAACTTGATTCATAATCACTCTGAGAACTAAGGTACATCAGACCTAGGTCATGGCATTTTCAGTCTCCTCGTACGCACGCAAAAGGTGGATAAGAGAAGAAAAGCAAAGAAGAATGATGCCTTTGGAATTATACGGCAGAGAAGAACACTGAATATCATGCCCAAGATTTCTGAAGAACAAACACGCCTGTCCTGGAAGAAATAAAGCTGGAATGATCCTTCACCTTTCATATTTCAGCTCTGTTGTCAGGAGGGACCAGTCCCTGGAGAAGTACATCAGGCTCGGATAAGTAGGGGGTCCATGAAATAGAGAAAGGCCACTAACAAGATGGACTGACACAGTGGCTCCAGCGAGTTCAAGCAGAAGGATGACCGTCAGGGTAACACAGCCTGGGCACCGCCACACCCTGCTGGACACTGGGCTGCTGTGAATCAGGACTGAGTCGATGGTACCTAATAACAGCATCTCTGATCGGGGCAACAGAATCCGGATCTGCCATTCCAGCACCTGGTATGGGTATGCAATTTATTTATGGGAATTTAAAAAATATCTCCCCCCAAAACATTTGCTTTTCAGAAAGGCTGCCATTTTGTGGGAGCCCGAGAAGAGCTGTGTGGGAAGAGGACACCGCCTACAGACAGATTAGCACTCTGTAAGGAATGACAGAAACCCAATTAAATGCACCATACAAAAACTAATTAAGGCAGACAGATGGAGAATTATGGTCAACACCATTCAAATCTGCTTCAGCATCTAACAGAGCAGGAATTTAAAGTAGTTTTTTATATCTGCTTGCCAGAATCACCGTGATAATGCAGAGAAGTGCCACTATCTGTATTGTGTACAGATTATAAACCAGGCTTTAATTTCTCAGCCTTTTTCAAATGTAAAAGCTTAATTGGTTTTAAGGAAAAGAAATCACTCTTATCAGATTCCCTACTCGGGCACAATTCAAGGGCAGCATTAACTGCACAAACCTCCTCTCTCCCCGACCCTGTTTTTGAACTAGCAAAAAGCAATCTATATGAACTTCCAAACTATTAAGCGGTTCTAATAAATCAGCACGCATCGCCTACTGAGAGCTCATGGTATGTTTTGTAATTCTTTTTGCAATCACGCACTTAGTAATTGTCTCACAAAAGCATGTAATCAGGGGGACAATAGAAATATGCAGGATGCTAGAGATTAAAGAAAAGGGGCACACGAAGACAACAGGTCGAATGTTATTGAAAATAAAATCAAATGTTCTCTGACTTAGTGCTTCAAGGTCAGCCTTGGATCAGAAAGCTACATGGAATTAATTGAGGCTTAAATTTTAAGACCCACTTGAAAAACAAGTTCGTGCCTAAAAATTAAGAAAAGAAAAAGACCCTTAGACAACACCGTCGCCTTTTTGCTCAGAAAAACTTTGCTATGAGCTACAAGGACCTAAACCTATTTTTTTTAAAATGCCACAGTTATTTAGTTTCTTTCACTAATATTCTTAAAATGGCACTGAAAAATACATCACATTTTTCTACCATAATGTTTGAGATCACTAAGACCACACAATGGCCATGTAAGTGTAAAGCTGACCGAAGACTAAAGAGTCAAGAAAATTTCATTCCCTACAGTAAACACATAGAGCTCTAGGAGTGTAGTGGTAAGGAATTGTGCTGCCAACTCAAAGGTGTGTGGTTCAAATCCACCAGCTGCTCTGAGGTAGACAGATAGGCAATTTTCTCTTGTGCCATTTACTGCCTCTGAAAACCTACTTGAGAATTAGCTATGAGTTGGTTCCCATTAATTATACACAACAACGTAGTAAATACAAGAACCTGTAGGAAGTGGGTTCTTTCCACCCTCTGGAGGGTGACAGGTCCCCTTCCTGTCCTCTTTGTTTTTCAATTTCGCATTCTGATTATTTCCTACCTGCTGGCTACTGCTCTACACACTTTTCAGGTTGCAAGAATCAGTAATTCTCACATTCCTATGAAATAGGTACAACTCTGTACCTCCAGTCTAGAGAGGAGGATATGGAGTTACAGAAGTCACAAAAGATCAACCAGCAATGATTTAAAAGGAGGATAAACGCTAACAAGATGTAGTAGCAGAAATGAAGAGACTCTCACGACCAGCAAGAAAGAAGTAGAAAATGCAGCATGCATCCTTTGGAGTCAGAGACTTCTGTGGCACTGAGACCAGGGCCTAAAACACAGCATCAGTAACTGCCGTGGAGAGCCAAACACCTGACATGAGACAGAGCTGAGCGGGGACCGCTGCCCCACAGAGCCAGAGCCTTCTACCAACCTCCTGGAGGACCAGTGCGGAGACGCCTTCATTGACAGGACTAAGACCGAACGGAGCAAGCTTCAGAAGCTGTCTTGAGGGAAAAATCACAGCCTGTTGCCAATCTATTTTGTAACCTGTTAACTTCCCTGATAAACCCCGTAACCGTTAAAAAAAAAAAAAAAGGAGGCTAAACAGCCAGGCTGCCTCCACATGCGAGAACTGGCCCAAGAAACGCGGTGGGGTTGAGATTAGAATTATGACTTCAACATTTGACATGATCTCTTTTGTTGAGACCTTAGAGCTATGTCAAAAGTGTCCCACAGATCTCCCCCGAGTGTGTTTTTAAGACCCATAACTGAGCACTAAGTTGCATATGCTCTGAAAAATGCACCAACCAAACATTAAGAGCCTCCAGATGTTGGCAGAGACGTGAAAACACTGTGGTAAGAAGACTGGTCCTGATGTGATAAAGTCACAGGTGACCCACGATGCTCTGCGTTTGCTCATCAAGGTTGATTCGTTCATTCAACAGTTATTTTTCAGTGTACACTATGGACAACTTGAAATAACTCCCTGGCCAGATAGCAATGCTACTCCAGTACCTATCAGTGAAGAGAGTTTGATTTGAACCCATCTGAAATTCGTGTAATAGCAAATTCTACTTCTGTGATATTATCTCTATTTAGTCTGAACGTAACAGTCCAATAAACATAGGCTATTGGAGAAATTATTACAACATTTCATGAATTGTAAATGAAATACCATTTTTGTAAAGAAAATTCTATGACTCCTAAAACCAGGGTTGAGTAGTTCAACAACACTTTTTTTTAAAAAAAAATTTAAGGGCGCTGTTGAGGTTGACAAACTAACTGATAATGGAATCTACGTCAGGGGAAAAGCATTTCATTCTTAATGTCCTCCTGATTGTTTGCAAACAAAATTGGAACAAACAACATTTAAATTACAGTGTCAGGAGAGCTGAACATAAACTGGGACTGTGACTTCCCTGAAAATCAGCCAAGGCAAGACCACTTCTGAGCCCACAACACCTTCTGCAAAGCAGAATTCGCCTCTCGGCCCCACTGCTCTTGAAAGGATGGATAACAGAACGGCTGCAGAAGGCAGGCACAGAAACTAGGTGCTATCCAACAGCTCTCGTTGCTATGGTGCCGCAAGGTTCCTAGCTAAGAAAAAACACACCAAGTTCAAGCTTCGACCACTCTATCTGAAAGCTGAGGGAGGCTACAGAAGTAACAGTGGGTAAGAAGAGCTCACAAGCCACTCACGGGAAGAAACAGAGAACTGGCACCTTGACGGGGAACAGGAACGAGACATCAGGCCCACGCAGGAGCCCAGGGAGGAGCGAGATGCTACAGCAACCCACAGCAATGAGCTCGCTTAGGTTGTTGACTTAAGAAGGAAAAGTTTTATTGAAGGAATAAAAATATTTCACACAAAAAAGGAGAGGAGAGGTATCAGGACTCTGGTACAATACGGCTGGGCGTTCTCAAGCGTGAGAAAGGGAACAGAGCCGTTTTATCGGACCAAAGGCAGACATGGAGCAAGAGAGGAACAGCCATATTTGCAAAGGGTTGTTTGTTGTGTTTTTTTTAATTTTTTTCCTTATTTATGTGTGTGTGTACCATCAAATCGGATCTGACTGGTACAGGAGGAGATTGTCCCTCCTTCCCCGGCAGAGCATCTAGGGGATTCGAACCACACGCCTCTGGGATTGCAGTGCAGCTCCTTCCACTAGGCCACCGGAGCTCCCTGCAAAGGGTTTTTTAAAAGCTACAACCTAATTCATTTTAGATTCCTAGTAAATGCTAGTCAGTAGCCTCAAGGAGATGGTGACGATTACATAAGACAAGGCATGGTTTCCACCGGCTTTTCACGGGGTGGCTCTGAGTCTGGGGTGACTTGCCAGCACCTAACAACAACAACATAGGAAGAAGAGCTGGATTCATGGGTGCCTTCCACCTGCACAAGGGACGTGGCGTTGGTCCAGGTCCTTGCCTGAGGAGAGGACAAGAGGGCAGTTCTGGAATGAATGAGAACAGTAGCAGGAGTACAGAAGTCTTAGAGGTGATGGCCAACTACGATGCTGGACGTCATAGTAAGGAGACAGGGAAGTGTAAGTAAGATGTAAGGAGACAGGAAGCTGAGCCTTCCATAATCAGACCAGAGAGCCTGGACTACCTGGATACAGTGAGGAGCATCAAAACGTCACAAGGACAGGACAGTATTAGACCTCCGATCTTAGAGTGCCATGTTCCCAATAATGTGGAAGTGGCTGGCCTGAACCCAGAGACCTGCAGGCAGGAAGACGGGGCCAAGAAGCGGCTTTTAACAGCCTGGACTTGAACCAGGCAAACCCACCATGCCCTGAACCTTCTAGGTCTTGAGTAAACACAGTGGAGTTGAATTTGGCTTCTTCAGCATTCAAGGTCCAGTCTCTGCATTCAAGTCTTAGCTCTCACTGCGGCTATGTGCCAAGCTACTCTGGGCTCTGTGAACTAAGCCTGCCTCACGGAGCCACCTCAAGTCTCAGATCAACAAGAAGGCCCTTCTCCCCACATGCCCACCCCCTCAGCCGATCCTCTCAGGAGACACCTCTCAACAAACCACACCATCCTGCCAGTTGTACTTCTCTGAATAGTTCCTGAATTTATCCAAGTCTTTTCATCCCTACTGCTGCCCTCCTCATCTAAGTTTCGACTAACCATGATGTAAGGGCAACAGTTTCCCCTCATCTACTCCTCTCATCACTGTCTGTTCCCTCCCTGCAGCCCAGGTGAGGCTTTTCAGGTTCTATCACGGCTTCCAGCGTCCACTGTTCTCCAGCCCATTCCCCACATCCCGCATCGGGCTTCCGAGGCTCTCCAGCTCTGCCTGTGTACTCGACCTCCTCTTCTGGGAGTACACATTCCAGCCCATCAGTGTTCCTTCTGTTTCTCCAACATGGCAAACTTCTTTGCCAATCTGGGCCTCTGAATGTGCTGTCCTCTATTTAAACAAATTAAACTCCAAAACCAACCCCCTCTAACTTTTTAAACTTTTAGATTAGCCCTCACTTTCAGACATCCAAGCTGCTAACTTAGAGATCAGGACTCGCCCCCACTCTGTGGTTTGAACCACCATGGACTCCACAGGACAAAAATGAGCAATCTCCTTCCTTCTGATGCAGAGCTTTGGCAATCCAACGGATCGGTTCAAATTGGACAGCAATGGATGAAGCTTGTTTTCACACATCGGTGGTACCCCTCCAACCAGCTTCCAACTTCTTATTTCTCTTCCACAGAACCCATCACAAGGTGTATTTAAACAATTATCTATTTCATTAGATTATCTTCTGTTTCCCTCACAATAAGGAAACCTCTATACCTCTTATAGAACTCTGGGAGTCTAGTGGTTTAAGAAGCTGCACTGCAATCCTGAAGGCACACAGTTCACGGCACAAAGCCCGCTTGATAAAGCCTCACATGCTACCAACTCTAAGAAGCCATTCTCAAATCCTACGACAGCACCTTGTCACTTTTTTTCCAAATAATAATTTTATTCTGAAAAAAATTTTTTAAATTTTCATTCATGCATTGTCGCATTTTTCTCCCTGCCCACCCCTCCCATAGCACCTTGTCATTTTATGAAAGCCCGATTTTCAGTCTATTTCACATGACAATAGTGTGTTCATATTTATCTTCTTTACTCGACATAAGCTACGCAAAGGCAATGATTGTATCTGGTTCATTTTTACAGGCGTTCACACTTCTCTCCAGGTAATGGGTTCACAGAGAACCCAGTCTAGGAGCGTGTAAAGTGTTGAAGAGGACACAGCACCAACTGCTGAAGGTGAACCAGGTGGAGGGGAGCTTACCTGTCTCTGGTTGGGCTGCCTTTTCTTTCTTAGCACCACTTCCGCTGGGATGCGACCGTTTCCGGATCATGGACATGAGGGACCTTTGGGAGAAAGAGAAAGACTTACTAAAGAATCACTGACTGCCCCATGATCCAAGACATAAAACACAGATTCTAGGTAATCTGTGCAGATCCAACTGTTCTCCAGATGCATCTGAATGCATGGCTAGAACAGCAGTAACCTGTACGTCATGGTTAACGGCAGTGGCATGAAGGAAGAACAGGTCTTAACTCTTCCTGTGTCAAACCAAGTAGTGCAGGGAGGCAAATGCGAACCATCACGACCCAGTGGACAGATACCAATAAGGGAAAGAGGTACAGAATACACTTCAACTCCGTATCTCAAATTCACAAACACTCCACATCTACCTACATAACAGGGAGCCTTGGTGGAATACTGCCTTCCATGTTGGGCGGCGAAGTCAAAAGGTTCGTGTTTTGACTCTGCCAGCTTCTCCCCAGAAGGGAGAGGTAGTTTCCTCCCGTAAAGGCTTGGAGTCTTGGCAACCTAAGGGAAGGCTTCTTATTAAAAACTCTGAATATTTTAGGAAGTGTTAGGAAGGTAGAAACCTGGTGGGGTATCATGATTATGAATTGATAAACTGACTCAATGTCAATGAGTTTGCGTTGAGTTTATGTTAGCGTTCATTTAAAACAATCATACAAAAAGGTAAAGAATCACTGAGTCCTTTCAACGGCACTGCACAAATCCTCGAACTGGATCGGACAAAGGACGTTCCTGGGAAAGACAAAGCAGAATGTGAGCAATGGATTGCATGCACTTGGAGGATCGGGAAAGCCTGGTTCTGGAAAAGAGGCAGGCAGGCCGGCAAAGAGGTACTTGCTCAAGAACTTAACACCTCAAGTTACTTCAATTTTCAGTTTCTTTTTTCTTCTGGCTATCCTACTAATATAATTTCTGTCTTATCTTTAAAGTCCCAAACACACTGGTCAAATCTCCATAAAGTGCAGTGAAAAGGAACCACCTCCTTTGCTATCCTGTGACCTTCCTGGGCTTTACAGCTGGGAAACTATCACTCTCTGAGCTCTAAATTTCATCTCCTTTATCTTGTTTGAGCTATTAACAGCCCCAAAGGGAATTAATTTCTTTTTACAAAAGACAGAAATTTTAATTGAGACAGACACATTTTATTCCGTAAGTATTAGGAAGGAACTAATATAAATTATATTTTTCTTTTCGGTCAGCTGCATGCCAAGAGTATCCAATGTCTACTTGTTAAAATCCTGTTACAAGATGGAATTCTAGGGAAGGGAGGAGAAAGAACTCAGCTGGTAACATAAAAAGGCTAGTGGTTCAAACCTACCTAGCAGCTCTGTGGGGGAAAAGGACCGAGTGACCTTCTCCTACAACCACTGCAGCTGAGGCAACCCTATGGGACTACTCTACAGTCATACAGGATCACTATGAATCAGAACCCACTTGATAACACGCAGCAATTCACTTATCAGAGGTCTCCACTTCTCTTCACATAACATGCAGCAAGGATCACACCTCTGGGAGAGAACTCTGAGAGTGCAGACCACTGTGCACAAAGATTATCAAGCAGGAGGTTCTTTATATCGCTCAGAACGCTTGTATATTTTTACACATGAAGTAATAACATAAGTTTATCATTGTAAAGCACCTGAGTGAATGAAAATGCTAGTTTTTCATGTTCTGAGTGACAACATCGGTTGGAGACTGATGACAGTGTCCAGAGAAAACCCATCAGTAATGTGGTGGCCTAGTGGCAAGAAGCTGTGCTGCCATTCTGAAGGCACAGAGTTCGAGGACACCAGGTGCTCCGTGGGAAAAGGATGGAATATCTCCTCCTGTGCGATTAACTGCCTCTGAAAACCTGCCAGAGGGTCAGACATGGGTCTGTTCCAACTCTGTGGTAACAACAACAATGTTAATAAAGGGGGCTCTGGTGGCCTCATGCAAGAAGCTGCGCCGCATTCCAAAGGTTCAAATCCACCAGCTGCTCTGCAGGGTAAAGATGGACATTTTCCTCCTGTGCAATTTACGGCCTCTGAAAACCCGGTGGAAGGTCAGCTGTGAGTCGTTCTGACCTGATGGCACGCAGCAGCAACAACAACAACGTTAAAAAGGAATTACCTAAGTGCTCATCAACAAATGGATAGAGAAGCTGTGGTATATTTACACAATGGAATACTACGCTGCATTGAAAAACAAGGAACTCATGCAATATTATTCAAAATGGGTGATTCTGGAGGACATTATGCTGAATGAAGTATCTCTGTCACAAAAGGACAAATACTACATAGTACCACTACTGTAGAACGGGACTGACATCAGGGTTGGGGTGAGACTGAGAAAAACTGGATAAATTGCATAGACTGCATTGAAACAGATGAGGGAGAGAACCATTTAAAAGTGATATATGATTGGGTATTATGGTTATGACAAGAGTCCTGAATAAAGGTTGCAATAGTGGAGTGTATTCAGGAGGGGGGAGGGGGGACTGTGCACCAATGAAAGAATTTTTCTTTTACTTTTCAAGAGAAGAGCGAACTGGGGGGGGGGGGGGCAGAGAGAAAAATGCAACAATTAACGAACGGAAATCCAAAATCTATGTAAACATTCATTAAAATAAAATAAAAAAAAAGGAATCACCTGTCCACGTCAGGGCTTAGACTATCAAGAGAATGATGGAGTGGACTTTACAGGACAAATGAGATACCAGGACAAGACATCTGAGGTGAGGAATAATAATAATTCAAACCTTTATTGCCTCATTTCTCAGTCATATTCAATTGAATGGGTAAAAGCTTCAACCAAGGGCCAGTCCAAGTAGGAACCGCTCCATGGACAATTTTCACTTCAAAGTTCCTCAAAAGAGTTCCTCCCTCCCCCCATGAGTCCAGGACCTGTCCTCCTTTCAGGACTTCCAGTAGAAAAGGTCTCCTTCTCTCATCCTCTTCCCCATCTCCGTTTTCCATCAAGTAAGCAGCAAGGGAGGAAAAGCAATAAAGCCACAAATCCCAGTCTTTTTTTCGCCTCTACTTTTATTTCTATCCATGACTAGCATCAACGCAAACTAAACTGCTCCCTAATATAGTTGGAAAATCTTGATTAATGGCTTCAAGATACACTGAAAGGCAGGCACGTGCAAATACAGTCTTAGAGAAGAAAGTGCACCTTACTTTCACCCCTCTACCCCCCAAAATC
This sequence comes from Elephantulus edwardii, assembly GCF_000299155.1. Taxonomy (NCBI): domain Eukaryota; kingdom Metazoa; phylum Chordata; class Mammalia; order Macroscelidea; family Macroscelididae; genus Elephantulus; species Elephantulus edwardii. The sequence goes on along the minus strand of NW_006399756.1, from coordinate 13,901,833 downwards.
TCTTTTTACTGAAAAACTATGCCCTATCCCATTTACATTCACCTTAAAATAAAGACCATTTATAATATTCAATGACATTTCCTTTAAAGAACATTACTTTCATAATACTCTTTTTGAGTTCATGCTTTAGACACCCATAGGCCTGGGCCCTGTATTCATTTTTCAGTTTAACTGTAAAGTGCTCTTTGAGAGAAAAATCTATTTAGGTTATACTTTATTTTTAATTCTAGAGGTCCTCAAGATTTCTGAAACTAAAACTTAAAGGCCAACAGCAAGACTGTAATCTCTTTTTAATGGTTCACCCTCACCAGAATCAGAAGTGACCTTTCTTATCAGTTAAAAACTTCAGACCTTGGCAGAAAAATCAAAGTGATGAATTTCCCATTTTAAATGTCAAATTCAGACTATCTCCTATGGACTTGGCGACCCAGGAGTAAAAGACTTTAAAATACTTGAAATTCTTTCAATTCAATCTTGGACCGATCACGTGTAAAAATGACTTTGCCTTAATGATTCTGTGGCTTAAAAGTAGATTATGTCATACCCTTCGCAGCAAGAAGAACTAATGAAACTCTTTGGAAAAGGCAAAGTCTATTTCCATAGTTAATATGTAAGGAAGAAGCATACTCCACACGCTATTCAGAGGGCTCAGTCAAGGCGCAAAGTATGACTAAATGGCCACATTGTGTGAAAGGATTAAACCAATCAAGAGTTAATGAAAGGGAGAAGTTGAGCAAGTTCTTAAATGCTGTTTGTCAAAAAATAAATGTTAAGAAGCTGCTAGCATCATGACACACGGCGGTAAGCTGTCACCAGGACACACATAGGTTGGCTTATGTAGCTATGGAGGGAGGAATGCAGAACAAAGAAGGTGGGAATTTCTCTCCTGCGTTGTGCCAAGGTCAGGCACTCAACACCACCAAGTCGCCTTGACCTTGGGTGGGGGGGGGGCGTCCATTCCTGTCTCCATACATGATGCCATGTCTCAGGAATTGAAACATCATTCCTTCTTTTTTAAAAAAATTTATTATTAATTTCAATGAAAATTTACAGACTTTGGATTTCCATTCATTCATTGTTGCATTTTTCTCCCCTCCGAACCCGCAAAGGTCTTCTCTTAGTGTTATTAAGGGTTTAAAGTTGAAGTTAGAGATAAAAAAAAAAAATCAGTAGTTAATTAAGTATAATATCAATACAATCCAATATCAGTACAATATTGTGCTTTGGTACCTTTGTTTTAAATAAAACGGATCAAATCATAATTTTCAAGTTAAAGCTGTAGAGAGAAAAAGGAAAGCAACCCAGAGAAGTCCTAAATCTTTCAGTCTTACAGTTAAAGGGGATTCCAAAGTCACGAATGGAAATTTTTAAAACAGGTGTATCTGATAAGGAAAGAATATTGCAAACCACCAAGACAATGAAAAGACAAAGCAAACCCATCCAGCTCCTGGGTTCACACATCTACATGCGATCTCAATGTTTACAGCAGATGAGGTGAGGTGGACCCAATACTACCAAGACCACGACACTAAGTGAGAATCAGTGACCGGAAACGGCAGTGACCAGCTGCAGGCTCCAGGCGTCATTCTGGGAGAGCAGGACCGTGTGGGGAGAAGGCTCCCACTCTGTATTTCACTCATCTCCTTGCCACACAAACCACAGGCAAAGCCAAGTGGGTCAGGACTTACAGCCAAGAGACCTGCCCAACCTGAAATCAAGTAGAGTTCTTGCTCTCCATGGAAACTCCTAAGTACCTAGGGTGTCGTCTACTGGCCTCAAGGTCCCCAAGCATGCCAAAGGCAGAGCTCAGGATTCTGTGGGGACATGGAACATGAATGCAGGTTAACAGCCAGACACCCCTCCAACAGGCTTCCCCTCCTACTTTTAACTTTATTTCTCTTCTAAGACTTGGGAAAGAAGTGGAATAGGAAAGATCAAGGCATGGGACTCAGGAAGGCGGCGCTCTCTCACTCAAAGTCCACGAAGTGCCTAAAAGACGACTTAAGCAGATGTTTTCACTGTGGTCATAAATGTGAAATGTTGGCTGAAGAGACAGTCAGGAAGCGAGGATTGGGGACAATACATCGGCCTTCTACAAGTTCGCCGAGGGAAACCTCACATGACGTCTTTCACACTTTTTTACCACCTCTCCAATGACACGATACAGGAAAGCCAGTACTAAATGAAAGAAGACTCGTGATATAAACTCCAGGTTCTCTGAAGAGGAGTAACGTGTGACGCCGGGCACTTACCGGATGGGATTGGGAGGTGGCGGAGGCAGAGGTGGTGGTGGAGGAGGTGGGGGCGGGACAGAGTTCTCAGACTGGTTGACCCGCTTCTGGAGTTCATCCACTGAACGGAGAGCAAACAGCAGAAAGCTGAAATAAGCAGCTGTCCTCCTATTTTTACACACTTCACACATCTCAAAACCAAATGTTTTATTAAGGCAAACTTAAAAATTTCCATATGAAACTCTAGGATCTTTACATCTAGTCTGTCATGACTAATACCAGAGATACCTGCCATCTGTTAAAGGAAAAAATGCAAGAAATACCATCTGCTATAGATACGACGACAGAAATAAAAAGTCATCGAGATGATGGGGGAGTGGGTGGGGGAAAAAGGATTGAGGGGGTTGGAGAAATATTTGTACCAGCACAGGGTGATACTCAAACACTAAGGAATTGTTAGTACTGGACTTTAAAAGCATACAGTCCAAGAATACATTTTGAAGAGGGCATTTAAAAATGAATTTTAATAATTGCATTTTTTCCTCCTCCACTTAAGTTCCTTCATAAACTGTAAATACCAGAGTCCTGGATTTGAACCAACTTCCCAGGATTTATTCATTCTTTTACATTAACTCAGCCTTCCAAATGTGAGGAATTCAGAGACTTTGTGAGCTTTTGAAGAACACTCTGGATATATAATTTCTTAGTGCTATTTACACCAGTTTCTAATGTAACAGACACGTATTAAGTACCAGCCATATGAAGGGAACCTGTGGCTTATTCTATGTCGGGCTGCTAACCAAAGGTGAGGGGTTTGAATCTACCTCAGTTCCAATTAAGATCTTATAGTCTCGGAAACCCAATACCAGGTCACCAAGTGTCCTAATCATTTCAATGGCTTTGAGTTTAGCAATGTCAAAGAGTATGTACACACACACACACACACACACACACACACACACACTCTTTATTGCTTAAGAAATGGCGTTTAAATGCTTATTACAGACATTAATAGGCACATGGACTGTAGTTTCTGAGGAGGCTGTCTGTTCAGGAGCTAGCTTCCCAGCCATCCATTTTCCATGACCTCCCGGCGGTCTGCCCAACTGGTTTTTATCTTCATCACTGAAATGAGCCACATCGAGTCCGCGCTTCTGTTTCCTACAGCATACCAGAGGAGGCTGGCTGGTACTTCTCTTCTACTCCTTCTCCAACACACCCGAACAAAGCAAACCAACGGCCATGGAGTCTATTACCACTCATGGTGACCCTCGGTCAGGTTCCAAGGTTGTGCATTTTATGGGAGGAGAACGTTTTCTCTCTCTCCCTCAAGGTGGCTGATAGGCTGAAACTGTCTGCCTTCTGTTTCAGCAGCCTAACACTTAATGTGCTGGGTCCCCAGGGTTCCTGGTAAGACATGCTCAAAAAATCAAACCCACTGCCATTAAATCATCAATTGTGAAGCCTAGTGACCCTCGGGTTTCCAAAGCTGTAAATCTTTATGGGAGGAAACTATCCACCTGTTCCCCACAGTGCAGGCGGTTGATCTGAACCACTGACCTTAGGGTGAGCAGCCTGACACATTAACACTACCAGGTCGGACAGCAGGTAATAAATAAATATGCTGAAAAATTGAGTCTCAAACACCTTTATTGTCTGTCCCATCTTTGTATAATAAAGATGGCTTTGCATTCAGGATGCCCTAATATTCACTGTTTTTCACTATTCAAAATAATGGACTCTGTCTTGATTTGAAATCAGTTCTTTTTACAATAAATTCGAATCCATCTTCATTGTGCAGTCAAAAGCACTGAATATCATTAAAAGGTGAAAAAATCCTACATAGCTCTTCTGCATGGGTTTCAAAATTCTAGGATAAAATGAATGACACACACCTGAAGTGAATATGGAAGCTGTTATAAAGGAAAAGGCCTGCCTCCTTAAATTATCCACTTCCAACAGAAACTCATTACTTATGCTGTGTGTTAATCCAACTCACAGATTCCTGTTAAGCTTTCTACAACTGAATGAATAAATCTGTTAAGCATTCCCTGGTGCTTTAAAAGTTTCTCCATTTAATATACATATTGTTGCCCGTTTTATTGTTAGGTGTGATATTGAAAGTATTATTTCACATGTGTAATTAGACCCCAAAGATGAAGACAGCTTAAAAAGTTTAATTCTTTTTTTTTTTTAAATGCACCCTAAAGTGAATGAACTAAAGCTTTTTCTGAGCACTGCTTTCTAAGGAATGGGAAATGTTGAAGTTTTTATATTCCCATGTTAATGGTTTCTGTCTCCTCATTCTACAGGTGATGTTAACAAAGGACCTAAGTCCTAAAAACAGTCTAAATATTTGTGAATCATTTTATTTAGTGACTCTTCTACTAAACTAGGGAGTTCCTGGTGGCTTAGTGGTAAGAAATTGCACTGTCAACCCCAAGGCACACAGTTCAAATCTACCAGTCGCTACAGCGGAGAAGAATGAGCAGTTTCCTCCCTTTTCCTTCTGAAAACCCACTGGAAGGTCAGCTGGGAATCAGTCCCGTTCCAATTGGGACAGTAAATAACAACAATACTGTACTGAAAGAAATAGAATTAAAAATAAGCCATTTAAACATAAATCTTGGTATTTTTCAATAACACCCAAACATTTCCTGGACTTACTATTTATCAGGCTTTGAATCAGATGTGAAAAATCCACATTTTATTTTTAATAATAATGACGTTGTAACTGGATCAGTGCGCTACCTGAATGTTTTAGATTTCTGGATTTCTCCTCAGAATTCTGGTACTTGAGCTCCAGTTCCTTCTTCTCTTCTTCTAGAAGTTCCAGCTGCTGTTTGAGGTTGTGGATCTCCTTGTGGAGAGTGTCATTTTCCAGTTGTTCTTCTAATTCTTTGACCTGTGAGTTCCGAACAAGCTTTTTTTAATGGGTGGTACTTTTTTCTTTGTGAGAAAGAGGAAGGAATGTTTCTCTTTCGTTCTGCACTTCACAGCAACAAGGCAATAACCCATTTTTTTAAAAAATGCCAATTCTGGGAGAAAGATGATACTTAAAAGAATTACCAGATATCTGGCTCAATGTAAGTGTTATTGATGTAATGAATTATGTTCATTAAAAAATAAAATAGTTACTATAGAACCATTTTAATTCATATAGATCATTATACACCAGTATGGGAACATATTTTATCAACTTAAAATAAGATTATAGTTGATATTTTATCAACTTAAAATAAGATAATAGAATAGTATGCTTAGCATCATTTCTGTTTTTCTCTCAAAGTAAACACATATTTATATGCATTATAGACAGAGAAAGACACATATGTGTTCATGGCATACATAGTTTGGGAATAATCAAAATACAGGATTCTTAGGCAGTCGTCTTTAAGTTTATCTGTATTTTCTAAACTTTTTTTTTACAATGAACATAGGCTATTGTTTAAATCCGAAGAGAAACACAGAGCATATCTATGTTTGAAAGACTGTTGAACATACCAGGGAATTGACAAGACAGGCAAATATTGTAAGTTACACAAATGAAAGATAATCTAGAATAATGATATCATATGCTATAGGCTGTAACAGTTTTTGAGGTTGTGAATGCTGTAATTTCTTTCATCACTTTTACACCATCTTCATTTCCTCTGCCGAGGTTCCAACAAGGTATATACACAATTAATGACTCCTATATCTTTGGGTTCACTCAGTAGATTACAGGTATGTGCAAGTTACTAAATGAGTTAGGTAAATTCAACACAAACCAAGCAAAGACCAAGTTTTTCTTTTCTCTCTTATCTTAATGCTAAATTCTTAGTGTTCTTCTGTTCCAGGGGTGAACATTGTACCCAGTCTCTTACTATCTACTCAAAGGTACTCTACACATCTACCAGCATTTCTTATTGAGAGAGAAAAAAAATCAACTCTAAATGCCCATCAACTCTGTAAACAAACATCAGAACGTCCAAAGATTAAATGCCAAGAGTGTGCCTGAGAGGAACTTTGATAGGTGATAACAAACAGCCTTCACAAGCTAGGTACTTGGTGGTAAGTGGCATAAATATTGATGTAATTTTCCTGAAGTGGTTTCTTTAATTTCAAGTCTTTGTTCCACCTCTTCACCTCTCCTCCTTCCCCACCTACCATAGCGACTACCTTTGCCGCTGGGCACACGGAGGTGGGCTGTCGGCTGGAGCAGCTCCACTCCTCCAAACTGAAATACCCACTTAGAAAGTCTTTAAACACAGACATTTGCACAAGGGTACAAAATCAGAAATTCTTCCAAGCAAACAATTACTATTATCATAGACTTTTCCTTTCTTTCCTCTTTGAATACAATCTATGCCCTCCGACAAGCTTTGTGAGACAAATACACCCTCCTGGTCTAACACCTAACAAGTATACACAGCCAGAATGCCCCTTAGAAGAAAGGATGGTGGCAAGGTCTCATATACTTTTGTCAAGAGGGCCTGGTCCCTGGAAAAGGAAACTGTGCTTGGAAAAAGGAAGGTCAGTGATAAAAAAGAACACCCCAAAAAACAGACTAACGTGCTGACAACAGCAATGGGCTTAAACACAACAAGATTGTGAATATGGAGTAGGACTGGGCAAGATTTCCTTACCTTATACAAAGGGCTGCTTGGTGTCAGAACTGACTCAATGGTTCCTAACAAAACCAAGTATACGTGGCTCCCCAAAAAACACAGTCAGCTCATAAGCGTCTAGTCCTGGCATTGCTCAACCTCTTTTTTGGCTTATATCTCCCTCCTATTCTGATTCTTTGCAAAGTTTAAGGACTTTATAAAGTCTAATAAAGCTTAGTTGACCATTAAATTAGGTTCCTTTGTTAGACTTTTTCTTAATGGCATTAGTACCTAGGGGAAAACATGGGACTATACAATTATAAATGACAGGACTGGAATATATATCTCATGACTCTAGAAGACCAGATGGCAGTACCTTTTGTTGATGCTTCATTCTCTCTTCTTCAAGGAGCTGGGTGAGTCTGGCATTTTCCTCGAGAGCCTTCAGAAGCTGCTGGTCAGGGGCTGAGCTCTGCAGCAGAAGCTGGCTCTGTCTCTTCAACTTCTTCTGTTCAATGAGCATCTGTACAAGGTGATTATAGAAAACAACGATGAGATCTCATCTTAGCCCAGTAAGAGTAACAAAATGTAACAGAACAGCAAACATCAAATGCTGGCAAAGTTGTGGAGAAACTGGAACCTTTATTCAGTGTTGGTGGGAATATAAAATGGTGCAACCACTATGGAAAGATGTATTGCACTTTCTCAAAAAGTTGCAAATAGAAACACCCTTTGACCCAGCAATTCCACTACTGGGAATTTACCCTAAAGAAACCAGAAACTGCCACCCAAGCAGATATACGCACACCCATGTTTATTGCAGCTTTGTTCACAATAGCAAAGAGCTGGAAACAACTCAAGTGCCCATCAACAAATAAATGGCTAGAGAAACGCTGGTATATTCACACAATGGGATACTATGCAGCACTGAAAAGGAACTCATGCAATATTATGCAAAATGGATGACCCTGGAGGACGTTATACTGAATGAAATATCTCAGTCACAAAAGGACAAATATTGCATAGAGCCACTGTTGTAAAACAGGGTTGAGAGAAGACAGAAAAGGAGGGGAGGAATGCTGTATACCACATTGAAAAAGATGAAGGAGAGAACTGTTTAAAATGGATATATGATTGGGTAGTCTTGTCATGACAGGAGTCCAGAATGAAAGCTGCATAGTGGAGTGAACCTGGGGGAAGGGACTGCATAAAAATAAAAAATCATTTTTCTTTTACTTTTCAAGAAGAAGAGTGAATTTGGGGAGGGGGCAGGGAGAAAAGCGCAACAATGAATGACTGGAAACCTTAAGTCTCTGTAAACTTTCATTAATTTTTTTTTTTTAAAAAAGGTAATTATAGGAAGCAGCAACTAAACCATCACACACAGAAAGGCCCGGGAAGATTTTTATGAAAGGGCACAGGCATTTGACGAACTGCATAGTCTAAGAATTTCTGTGGGACTGAGGTTTAGAGTTGGCTCTGACTCACAGTGACGCTCTGAACAAAGGTTACGAACCCTCCCCTATGCTGTCCCGTCCTCACTATGTCTTCCATCCTTGAGCCTATTGTTAGTCATTGTGTCAATCTATTTAGTTGAGGGTCTTCCTTTCTTACATCGGCACTCTCCACCTTTCCAAGCTTTTAAAAGTAGTATATGCTATAGTTTATCATTTACGTATAATCTGTAGCTCCTTTACCAAAACCTCGAACAATAAATTTAGCCTGTATGTCAAGGTTTTTGTTCTCGGGGAGCTCTTGGTGGCCTAGTGGTAAGAAGCTGTGCTGCAATGCTGAAGGCATGTGGTTCAAATCCACCAGCTGCTCTGCTGGAAAAAGTCAGGCACTCTCCTCTTTATGTGATCAGCTGCCTCTGAAATACCACTCGATGGCACACAGCAACAACACTACTTTAGCTTTTAGTATTTATGACTGCTTTAAAGTTCATTACTAACTGCTTGATTAGGCGCTATCAAGTTGAGTCCAATTCACAGCAACAGAACCCACTATGGCCCAGGCTTTTGTCTTCCTCCCAATTACCGCTGTGTTTGAGCCCACAGCTTCAGCCACTCTGTCGATCTAGCTTCATCCACGGGGTTTCTCTTTGTCACTGGTCCTCTACTTCACCAAGCATCACGTCCTTCTCTAGTGACTGGTCTCTCCTGACAGCACGCTCTAGTATGTGAGTCAAAGTCTATCCACGCGCCCTCCTAGGAGCAATGTGGTCACACTTCTAAGATGTTGTTGTTGTTGTGTACATCGAGCTGAACCAACTCACAGCTGACCCTCAGTGAGTTTCCGGAGGCGGTAAAACACACAGGAGTAGACAGTCTATCTTCTTCATAGAGCAGCTGGTGGATTCAAACCATTTGCCTTCGGGCTAATAGTACAGCTTCTTATCAATTGGCTGCCAGAGCTCCCTCTCCCAAAATAGATTTGCTTATTATTTTGGCAGTCCGCAGTAGATTCAATATTCTTCCCCAATATCATGATTGAAAGACATTCCTTTTATTCCCTTTATTCATTGTCCAACTTTCATGTGTATTATGTTGTTGTTAAGTGTCATTGATTCGTAGATGACTCACAGTGACCCTATGAACAAAAGACCTTAACACTTGTATAACTTGCACCATTTCTCCGCGTCATTTCTCCACATTCACAGTTTCCAAAGGCAAGCTATTTCGGAAATAGATGCCACTACGGCTTCCAAGTTTGTTTTAATCAGGGAGCTCCACCCAACACTGTCCACCATGGGTAACCATTATCACATTTGACACATCAGTGTCACAGTGTTAAGCATCACAGCAGCCACGAGTTACTTCTGTACAGCAAATGGACAGACAAGTGTTATACCACTTAAAAGAATGTGCTTGTTTTGTTTTGTTTTTTAAAAAAAGAATGTTTAATCAAAAACAATTCAAACCAGGCCTGAGTGCCACAGATTAAAATCACCCACCTTTGGCCTGGTAGCAGAACTTTCTATCCACTAGGCCAGCAGAGCTCTCTCTCTATGTTGTTGTTCTTAAGTGCCATTGAATCATAGATGAGTCAACATTCCACCCTAACCCTCATCAGAACCAGCAAACAAGCCTCTGTAGAGTCCAATTGGCTGCTGTAGACTACTTCTAAACTACATTCCAGCCCCGTGTATTATGAGATGATTAAAAATATCATGGCACAGGCCAGGTGCACCTTAGTCCTCAAAATGACATCCTTCCACGTTAGCACTTTGAAGAGGTCCTTTGTAGCAGATTTGCCCATTAAAATACATCTCTTAAGTTATTCACTGCTGCTTCCATGAGTGATAATTGTGGAGCAAAGTAAGACTAACTACAACTTCAATCTTTTTCTCCACTGATGTGTGTGTGTGCGCGCGCGAGTGTGCGCGCACGTGCGCACCATCAAATCGGATCTGACTGGTACAGGAGGAGATTGTCCCTCCTTCTCCAGCAGAGCATCTGGTGGATTTGAACCACAAACCTCTGGGATTGCAGTGCAGCTTCTTGCCTCTCATTGATCTTGATACTACTTACCGATTCAGTCACAAGGATCTCTGTTTATTTTCTGTTGAGGTTTAATCCATGCCGACGGCTGTAGCCTGTGATCTTCATCTGTAATGTCACAAGTCCTCTACACTTTCAGCAATCAAGGCTGTGTCACCTGCTTAATGCAGGCTGTTGAGGAGTCTTCCTCCACGCTGATGCCACGTTCTTCTTCATTTAATCTAGCTTCTCAGATTATTTGCTTGGCATACAGACTGTGGAAATTTGGTGAAGGGAGGGATTCAATCCTGATAGACATCTTTCTTGATTTTAAAGAATTCATACATCTCTTGTTCTCTTTGTACAACTGCGTCTGCTTTCCATGCTAGGGCCTGCATGAACACAATGAGGTGTTCCAGAATTCCCGTTCTTCACATGATTCCTAATCTGTTAGGATCTACATAGCTGAATGCCTTTGCATTGTCAATAAAACGCAAGTAAACATCTTTCTGGTATTCTGTACCACCAGTCAAGAGCCATCTGACACCCACAATGATACTCTTTGTTCCATGTCCTCTTCTGTATCCAGCTTGAAATTCTGGCAGTTCTCTGTTGTTGTACTGTTGTAACCACTTTACATTCATTATTCAGCTAATTATCGGAACAGCCCCATAAGAAGATCACATAATCGGCCCTATTTTACTGATAAAGCAACTGAAGCTCAGTAGAGTCTAGCAACTTTCCCAGTGATAGAGTGACAAACCCAGGATTTAAACCCAGATCTGTGTGACTCACATGTTTTAACCATCTGGCTAGTAGTTTTCATTACTTACTAGACTTAATATTGTGTTTAAACCAGCTCAGTGGTGAATGCAGTTAACAGCTTAAAGGTAAAGGGAAATACAAATATTTACTGAGTTCTTTATCAAGCTACTTACATTTTCATTTAATCTTTACAACTTTATATGCTTGAAAACATTATTTCCTATTCATCTGTTACTTCTTTAAGGCTACACAAGCTGGCCCAAGGATAATCCAAGTGTGAAATGTTTTACAAACTCTGAAATTAGGCCTTTTTATAGTACAAAAATCACATTTTCAGATGCTCACCACCATGTTGGGTGAAATTTATATTCTGTCTGCCCAACTCTCTCCATGAGAACGAGCAATAAAAAGAGATGGTGTGGGTATACCATCAAACGTGCATATGCAAGCAGGGACAGAGAGAATGTGTGTGTGTGTGTGTGTGTGTGTGTGTGTCTCAAAATGAACAAGGATGGAGGCCTCAGCACGTTGCTGTGTTCCTGTTATGTACCACTGACTCAGAATCGACCTACAGCTGACCCTCCAACGAGTTTCCAGAGGCAATTAATCAATCATCCATCTTTCTCCCAAAGAGCAGTTAGTGGACTTAAATCCCATGCCTTCAAGATTATAGCACAGCTTCTCACCATTTAAGCCACCAGAGCTTCACAATGTTATTGTTACTGTTATGTGCCATTGAGTCCTTTGTGACTCATAGTGACCCTATGTACAACAGCCCTAAACCCTGCTCTATCCCTTGCCAATCTCATTGTCTCCGACATGCCTCTCCCCATTACCCTAGTGACAGAATCAATGCGTGTCATCGAGGGTCTTCCTCTCCTGTGCTGTCCCTCCACCCTCCCAAGCATGACGGCCCTCTCTAAGGACTGGTCCCTCCTTGCAACATGTCCAAGGTATGTCAGATGAAGCTTCAGAATCTTTGCCTCCAAGGAGCAGCCTGGCTTCACCCTCTCCAGGCTGAACTTGTTTGTTCTCCTAGCAGTCCATGGTATATTCAATACTCTTCTCCAGCACCACAGCTCAAAAGTTCCTTAACTCTCCTTCTATCATCCTTAGTCACTCTCCAGCTCTCTGATGCACAGCAATTGTAAAGATCATGTTCTGTATCAGGCACACCTTAGTCTCCAGACTGACATCATTGCTCGTCAGCACTTTGGAGAGGTCTCTGCCAGCAGACTTTGCCATTGCAACACGTGTTTTAATTTCCTGGCTGCTGGTGCCAAGAGTGGTGGCTGTACAGCCAAGCAAACTGAAGTTGTCAACAATCTCAGTCTCTTAGGGACAAATAAATAGCACCGTCTCATGCTTCTATTAGGAGTTGCTGTGTTGGTTCCAACTCACAGTGGTCCAATGAAACACTTCTCGATCCTCTGGCATCCTCTCAAGTGCTGTTACGCCTCGGGCCACTGGTAGATCCATGTCAATGGGGGTCTTCCTCGTCTTTAGGGAGTCTACTGTTCCAAGCATGATCTCCAGGGACTGAGCCCTCCTAATACCATCCCTGGAGGATGTGAGACAATCTCACCCTCCTTCCTTCTGAGGAGAGCGCTGGGTATGCTTCCTCCAAGACACAAGTATTTACTCCTCTGCCTTATAACTTCCATGTGCATTCAGAATCGAAAATAAAACTATAAATCTTCCCAGAGAAAAAGATAAACAAGAAGATACTGTATTATTTGTGCATAATCCTTTCTTGTTAAAACAGCACCCAAGCATCATCTGAATTCTTTTAAAAGGAGAATCAACTATTTAATAATCTGACATTTCTGTTGGGAATAAATGTTCAACAAGGTATCTATTACACCTTGAGGGAAAAACCCACAACATTCTGGATTGCAAGAAAAATATACTAGAAATTCATTGAAAATTTAAATCGTGTCAAATAGAAATAAAACTTTGGGCATCTTTTCAGAAAGATCAGTCCTTAAAGAGATATACCATGCTGGGAAAGGCAGGGGTGGGAGAAACAGACGAAGACCCTCAATGAGACAGACTGGACAGTGACTTCCACAATGGGCCTGACCGTTCCAGAGGCCACGAGGATGGCGCAGGCCAGGGCAAAGGTTTAGAGCTTTTCTATGAATCACAAGTTGCTACAAATTGCAGTCAACCTGATGACAAATAACAACAACAACAACTGCCGTGTCAACTGAATCTGTTATCGTTAGATGCCTGCAAGTTAGAAGGAGCTCATACCAACACGGCCGTCGGTTTGTTGGCTTGTGATGGTGTGCGTGTTGGAAGCTACACCCTCAGTATTTAAAATACCACACGGTCAGCCACAGAGCTTCTAGACCAAGGAATGCAGCCCTGGTTATGGCTGAAATCAAGATACCAGAAAATAATCACACATCACTGCAAACAAATAAGCTCTCAGTTGCCTAAGTGCCACTGTTGTTGCTTCTTCTTCCTCTGTCCTTTATCTCCTGCTCGTTCTGGGCTCACTAGCATCAGTCTCCTCGCTTCAAGCAATCTCTAAAATTTGTGGCCATGCTGGACGGCAGCAGAGCAAATCTTCGTTTCTATTCTCAGTGGAATCTGGCTGCTTCCACCCATCTCTGCTGCTACTGCTGTGGCCTTCAAGTTTCTCTCCAAGCTGTTTTGTATTCTCACATCATCCTACAAACACCAGATGGAAAACGCAAACTGTCTCTCCAAGTACAGCCCTGGCATTCAGGTCGCAGTCAGGCAACCTTTTCTGTTCTGCAGTGAAGGCATCTTCACATTATCTCCACCACTCCCTCCCCGCTATTTCTTTCGTTCTATTATTTCTATCGCTGCTGCTGCTTCCAGAGGGCTCTGACACACTTCAAATCTTATTTCTTTCTTCCAAGTAATAGGAGAACAATATTTCCTCACCTTTCATTAAACTCACTGAATAAAATGAATCATAATATTTCAAATCAGAGCTGCTGGGATTAAACCTTTTACAGGGTTCATTGCTAGTACAGGTTTCCTGCTGCACAAAACCATAGTCTGATTTTCAAATGTCATTTCTCATAACCCCATGCTTTGTCTTCCTTCTGTGTCTCAGATACTTCTGCCATAAGGCTGTTTCTCATTTCCTCGGCTACTTTTCTCCAATGCAAAGCATGCACAGATGCGAAACAGGGCTACAGAAGGGAGATTTCAAGCGAATAACTCGATACCCTGAACTGTCCCAGTTCAGTCACCTGGTGTCTCATCATTTCCCAGGAGACCAGTCCCAAAGCCATGGGACACTCAATGCCAGCATGTCGACACAGGTAAGCTGGAACCTGAGAAGCATCAAGCTTATCTCGAACATGAGAGGAAAATCATTACACCGGTGAAAGACAGAGATAATGTGTGCACAGCGTGGCAACGTTCCACGGCTAGAGGAAGAACCGACTCACACAAGAAGGGCACCGCATGGTGGCTGAAGAGATGACGCTGATACCACAAGAGTGCCACCCGAGATGGCATATGGAGATGTGGCTCTGATTCTTGAGGCTAGGCGGAACTCGTTGACATTTGTATAGAAGGTGACCTTTTCACAAAATTACAAGTACTCCTAAACACAATTCCCATCCTCGATGCAGCATGCTGGATCTGATGCTATACGCTGAAGTTTGTAGAATAGTTTCTAAATACGGCACCATTTGATTCTAAAACTCAATGAATTAAGCTGATATACTCACCCATTTACAGATGGGAAAAGAAAGGCTCCCACAGGTAAGAGGCTGCTCTGAGGTAATACAACTGGTAACCAACAGGGGAAAATCTGAACCCAGATCTTCCGATACCAAGTGTGTTCCACTTGAAACTACCCTACAACCCTCACCCTAAATCAGCTAGCTGATTCTGAAAGCAAAATGAGATATTCTTAATCCAGCTTGAACAAATAGTTTTCTGTGTCATCAGCAAAGTCGGGTTTCTTTAAAGTGAACACCTGCCCATCAACAAATGAATGGATATAGAAGCTGTGGTATATTCACACAGTGGAATACTATGCAGCACTGAAAAACAAGGAACTCATAAAATATATTCTACAAAATGGGTGACCCTGGAGGACATTATGCTGAGTGAAATATTTCTGTCACAAAAGGACAAATACTGTAGAATGCCATTGTTATAAAACAAGACTGACAAGGGGGTTGGGGAGAAAGTAAGACAAGAGGGGATAAATAATGAACAACGCACTGAAACAGATGAGGAAAAGAACTGTCTAAAAGAAATATATGATTGAGTATTATCTGAATGACAACAGTATGGAATAAAAGACTGGGGGTTGGGGAGAGAGAGGAAACTGTGCAATAATGAAAGAATCTTTTTAAAGAGAAAAGTGAGTGGAGGGAGGGTAGGGGGGAAATGTGCAACAATGAATGAATGGAAATCCAAGTTTTTGTAAACTTTCATTAAAATATCAATAAAATATTTTAAAAAATAAAAGTGAACACCTAGAGCTTAGCAAGATAACCCACCTCCTGAGCAAAGGACTCTGCTTTCTTCCGAAGGTCTTTCTCCAGCTCCAGGTTTCCCTGCATCTCCTCGTACTCTTCCACTGCCAACATGGAAACTAAGAGAAGGAAAGCAAGTGGACCATAAGTTAGCCAAGTGCTGAGTGGACGGATGACGTGGACGAACAATGATGTCCAGAAGCGTCTTTAACCTCCTGCCACTGCTGGTAGGAATACCCAGTGATAAAACCTTCAGAGGCCAGTCTGGCAACATGAATCATGAACTCTAAAATCATTGCTGCCTTTTGACCCAACAATCCCATTTCTGAGAATGGACAGATGTACAGGCTGAGGCCACAAAGCACAGGCTACACACCGATTTAGTTACAAGAATGGTCGGTGGGTCCTTGTTGGAAACACTTGAGATACAGTCTTCTTACAGACACTGGATTTCTTGTATAAAGATGGTCTTACACTGGAGTATCAGTAAAATGTGCTATGTACGACGGACAGCAAGCGTCCACTCTAATGACATGGTTGTGGTTGGCTGGTGTGTGCCGTCAAGGTGGAACCAACCCACAGGTGACCCTCCAGTGGGTTTTCAGAAGCAGTAAATAGGACTTCAGTTTACATCAACTTTCTCCTGCAGAGAAGCTGGTAGATTTGAACAGTGTGCCTAATTATGTAGTAGGAATGTATTTAATGGATGGAAAGACATTCATAATATACAGGAGGAAAAAAAGCTTTTATTTGGAAAAAAAAAGGTACAAAATGAGTCCATGTCTATTTTAGTTGTCTGTTTGCTGGTTTCCTCCTCTCCCTCAATATTCCATAAAACTATAAACAGATATTTCACAGAAGAATATGAACAGGTAATTCACAGAAAAACACAAGCATGTATTTCAGAGAGAGGCCCCAATCCCAATGGTATATGTCAAAAAACTCATCCTGATTAGTAATCAAAGAAACACAGAGTAAAACATGAAGAGTCAGACACAAGTGGCAGAATATACAGTCACAACCAGCTTCTAACCAAAAGGTTGACAATGCAAACCCACCAGCCTCTCTGAGGGAGAAAGGTAAGGGAGTCTGCTGCTCTCACACCCTGAAAACCTTACAGACAATTCTAACTTACTCCTTAGAAAAAAGAACCACCCAAGAAGGGCAACATTTGCCCTACGATAACGCTGAGAAAACAAGAAAGGGGCAGGATAGGAGGATTATGGAGACAAGAAGCACCAGGAAGAAACAAGAGGGGTTCTGTTAGGAGTCAGGTATTGCAGTTAACGTTATAAAACAAAATGTGTCTGAATGACTGAGTGTAAAACTAATTTGCTCTGTAAGCTTTCAATCAAATCACAATTAAGGGGGGAAAAAGAGAAGAGACAGTCCTGTGGGGTAAGAGCCACATGGATTCACTGCAACTGCAGTCATGTCGTGGTCTATTCTGTTACAAAATGATGTCGAAAGGCCAGGAGGAGTGACGGTGTTAGAAATTAGACTCACACTGGCCTCTCCATCAGCTTCTTGAGAGGTACCTCAACCTGAGCTGAGTCATATCAACAAAATCTTTTCAAAACGTCTCCTAATGGCTGCTCTCACACGCTGTTCCCCAGCACACTTCAATCCTAACTGACTAAGGACTGGTTTGCCGGGTAATGACATAGAATTTCAGACTCTGCGCGCGGTAAATCGGCTGCCTCCTCAGATGCAAGACGAAGAGTCTTTCTCAAGCAAAGCAAAGTAAGTGGTGGTTTGCAGCGGGAATTACAGGTCCCTGAGTGCTGCATGATTTCCAACCCTATTTAAAAAAGAAAATTCAGAAAGAAAACGAAGACAACTATGACTCTCTCTGGGCAAGAAAATGGACACTCTGGCAGCTTTAGAAAAAACTCTGACCAAAATGTGAATTTCACATGACCTGGCCTTTTTGATTTGATTCTGAAACAAACAAGGTTGGCCTTCTTCATGCATTTAACTCTAGGATCTCATATTCTCAGCGAAGGGCTCTCTGAAGACAAGACCCATGGGAGGATCCTTCAAAAGACCCTCTATGTCTAGCCTGACGCACAAATCCCAAAAAGTCTCCTTCTCCTTCTGAAGTGAAGGGTGAGCTGAGAACTGTCACAATCTCATGCACCTCCTACACTTAAACACAAGTCCTTCATTTACTAGAGAAAAGACAATCTCAATTCTTAAGAGAGGTAAAGGATGAAAGCTGCCGCCTGTAACACCATGGAAAGCCCTGGAATCTAAAGATTTCCTGTCAGCTTCAGAGTTCAATCAGGAAGGGAGCTATTTGGGGCTTTGCTTCACCCCAACCCATTCTTCAGTCTTCTTCCTTAGAACTGTCTTTGCAGAACAGCCCCGAGGCATCACACTCCCTTAGGCTACACTGGCTGGTGTAAGAAACTGACCTTGAGAATGTTGTTTTGCAGCAACAAGGATAAGGTCATTTCGGCAGACACAACAGCTTTCTCTGGGCAAGCCATGGGAGAGATTTCTCCTTCATTCCAGTACCAAGGGCTTCTCCTGACCACTGAGTGTATTTTTGTGTAATGCACATAAATGGTCATGAATCCCTCACTGCAGTGGCCCCTAGGCAGCTCAAAGCTAGATTTCAGACACACAGGCACAGTGTACAAGATTTCAGAGCAAAAAAAGAAATCTGTTTATCAATCTACACACTTAATTCTTCCTTTGTCACATTTTCAAGATCCTTGAACTTATCATTTTATCCTACCATACTGCATGTATTTCTGTAAATGCCATAAGGTCTTCTGGACTGAGCTATCCTAAACTACACAGCAAACATAAAATTGCTGAGCAGATAGTCAATATGACCATGTTCATAAAGTATGGGTAGGACAGCAGCAGGATTTCTTCTGTTTTGAAGCTCCAAAATGTGTATGTCCCAAGTTCCTCAAATGAGAGCTCTTTTAAATGTCCCCAGGCTCCAAGATAAGTGACAAACAAATAAGAATGAGGAAGACTAAGTGTGTAGATGTTGGGAAAACAATGTTAGAGGAGAGATTTTTGCAAGATAAAAGGTGCTTTCGTGGTGTGGTGTGGTGTGGTGTGATGTGTAATGAGAATCCACCAGCAGCTCCACAGGATATGATGGGCCTCTCCTTCCATGAGCCTGGGAAACTCAATGGAGATCAGCACAGGCATAAGATAACACAAAACATACATAAACAAAGCAAACTGCACATGGATTTGAGGAAAAAAAGACCACGAACACATACCTCTATTGCACTTTTCTAAGACTTTTCTCTGTTCAAGAACTTCTGAATTCAAAACAGCTTTTTCTTGTTTGACTTTATTTACCTAAAGATGAAAGAATTCAATGGAAGAGAAAAAACAATACGCAGAATTGTAAAATAGGACATATGGCAATGTGTGTGCTCCAACTGCTGTACAACTTTCAACATCATGGTATCATTTAAAGCAGAAATTGCCTTTGCAATGTTTTACCCTGCCATTAAAGTTCTACCTCATGCTTCAAAGGTAGCTATTTAAGGCAAAATGTGCCACGGGTACAGAGCTTATTTTCATATTGCACTTGGCATAGGTAACAGGATAGTGTTCAAATCATCCAATACACACGGTTGCTTTGTGTAAAAATCCAGAGATGACCACATGAGTCAGCTGGGTCCACACACATTTGATCAAGACGGTGAAGACAGACCCTCAACTTGCAGCCTCGTGGAAAAAAGGACAATGCTATGTTCTCACTCTTAGAAGACAGCTCAAAAATGGAAAGTGAAAAAAAATTCTCTACATACTCCCTGGAACCCACTGGACCATTACCTTCAACAGGTAGATAGGTATAGGGATAGACTTTCCACTGGGCCACGAATCCACTGGAGAAGCAAAATACTTCCTTCTTCACCATCAGCAATCAAGTGTATGGCTTAAAACAGTGGCTACATTCTCACAGAATGTCTCACATATGAAAAAATGGAGACAGCAGGGATCACGCAAGTGTTTTTGAGTGTCTTATTTATTAGTCTAGAGGCGGGAACATAAATGTTTATGATTTTATTCTCTGTACTCGCCTGTCTATCTGAAGCAGGGGAGTGAAGGGACAGTTAAAACTGGCACGTGGTTGGCACATCAGGAATTCAATACTTTCCAATGTAAAGACTTTAACTCCACTGGTCTCCAACCAGCTTAAAACACCAAAGCAAAGGTCTTGCCTTCAGGCCCAAGATACATACTTCTTCAATCACTTCTACCAGTTTGCTCTTGAGATTTTCCAGTTCAATGGCCAATGTCTTCTTTTCTTCCTGAACAGATACAATTTGATCTTGAAGTTCTGCATGTTTTAGAGGAAAAAGTGGGGGGAAAGTACAATCCAAATCACTTTAGAAGAAGTAATCAATCTGGTAAAAAAGAAAATTAAAATGGAAGTCTGTTTCGTTGTCAGTTGTTAACAGTATTGCTATGAGTCATAGCGGACTCAATAGCATCTAATAACAACAACATACAGAGCTGATGGTCAAGGTTATTCGAGACTAAATAGGAAATGAAGATGCCAAGTCCACCAAGATCTGTCTCAACAGGGCTACCCAGCCATGACCCACAGTTAGCAGCATTTTCTATCAGTGATCTCACTATATTAAATGTACCACATCTTATTTTCTTTATATTCAATCAAACTCATATTCTAGAAAACTACCTGGCATTTTGGAAGTAGATTTCTTTTTTTTTTTTTTTTCTTTAAGCCTTAGGCTTTAAACCTTCGTGCTAATTTCTCATTATTTCATAATGACTACAGGATCTTGTCACAATACAATATAAACAAATAATTGGGCAGTCAATAATTTGGGGATTTTAACTTGAAGAGGATAAAAAAATAAAACTAAAAAAAAAAAATAAAACTCCTGACTTGCTGCCAATTTATAGCCCTTAAACATTATTTGAGCTGACTCAAAATATAACCTATTTGAAAGAAGAGTTAATGCTAGTAATTTTCTCTCCAGAATTGTGGGTGCTTTGTTTCTTAATTTATTTAATAATTTTTTTATTGGGAGTTAATGAAAAACTTGTTACTAGAATGAAAATATTAGCAACTGTAGCTATAAAAGCTTATGGTATTAAAGTTACTTCTACCATTCAAATGTAAAAAAAAAAAAAAGAAAAAGAAAAAAACACGGATTAGTGCAAAGTACTTCAGTTCAGACCCAGCCAGACCTACTGCTCTGCCACTTGGTTTTTAACTGATTTTAATTTTTTTTTTTACCTTTTTCCAGGAGCAGTAAGAAACCTGCTATGTAGTTATTTATAAATCAAATCCAATTTTTAACATGAACCCAGCTTGAAGTTCTCGGAGACTTATTTCTAAATTACTTTCGCCAATGGCTCTCTAACCCTGAGGACAGACAAGAGGCCACGCTATTTGAGATTTCACAGATGGGCGAATTCTGAGCAAAAGAAAAATCCTTCCAAATGCTCTTTTCCACCCAGCAATTCTATTTTGTGTTAATTAAGAGAATGGAAGGAGCCTCAGTGGCACAGTGTTAAACACTCAGCTGCTAGCTAAAAGCTTGGGGGTTCAAATCCATCAGCTGTTCCTGAAGAGAAGGTTGTGGCTGACAGCTTCTGTGAAGGTCTCAGCCTTGGAAACCCGATGGGAAGTTCTACCCTGTCCTACAAGGGCTGCTGTAAGTTGGGCTCTACTTTTTGGTAATAGGTTTAAGGGGATAGAGGATAATGATGGTGTCTGTACATCCTTTCTTTTTATTTCCAGTGGAAACTTTACTCACCAAAGAGGCTAGCTTTTGACATGTGCACAAAGTTAAAAGGCTCCAGAAGTCAGTGAGCTAAAAATTGCTTTTGTTCATCTTACACATCACAAACACAAGGTGTATCTCGCAGTGGCTCCAAGAAAGAAAGATGGGTGATCTCCTTGCACGTGATTTACATTCTCGGAAACCCAGTGGAGGGTCAGCTCTGAGTGGGCTCCCACTGGACAGCAACGAGCAGGTGACAGTCATGAAGGAAACAAATGAGCGTTAAGTAGTGGCACCTGTGATCTTGCCTGACAACAATGCTTGCTCACCAACACAACTGTTTCATACTTCTTGTTGGTTGTTGTGTACCATCAAGTCACAACTGACCCACAGCTGACCCTCCAGCGGGTTTCAGAGGCAGTTAATTACACAGAGGAGATTGCCCATCCTTCTCCTGTGGAGCAGCTGGTGGATTTGAACCTTGTGCCTTCTGGACTGCAGTGCAGATTCTTACCACTATATGCCTATAGCTTCTTGACTAAATTAGATGGCATATTCTTCGAGGTCACAAACTAAGCAAATTGAGACAGAATTGTCCCCAAACTTCCAACAGTGAACTAGAAAAGCAAGAGACGTTCACAAAATATGGTTGTGAAAAACAGATTTTTTTTCATTTGATAAAAAAAAAATAAAAAATCTTTTTTACATAGTCTCTTCTTAGGAAGTTTATAGTCTAAACAGCTATTTTTAGTTTACAGTCTAACCTTAACAAAAAAGTCAGTGAATTAAAGGTCACTGGCTATGTCTTACCATCATGGTTTGCCCAAGCTACATCCTGGGCCAAAGAAGAGTGTTTGGGGAGCAGGGTAAGCTATGGGTATATTTTTAAGTTTCCACATGATTCCACTGTATAGCCAGGTTTGAGAAACACAGTCCTAATGGGAGTGAAAAACCCACCCAATGACTAAGCTGATTCCTACCTTTGATTTGCTTCTGACACTGTATCGAGACACAAGTGTCACCGGCACCCTCCGTGTCTGGACCTGAATCGTCATCGTCGATGTTTATCTCTTCTGTTATCACATCTGGTCCCAGCTTGGCCATGTAGAGCATGCTGATTCTCTTCAATGTTTTATTTTCTTTATTTAGCTAAAATGAAATATAAAGGCAGTGATTTTACCAGCAGTCAAATGAGCATCTTGGATTCCTAAACAACAGACAAATTAAACATGTTTTTGTCTTACCTCCCCATCAACAGTCACAGCAGGAAACAACAATTAGCAAATTCATTAAACAAGGTTCTGTTTACACTTTTTAATATTAAACTTATTGCTTTAAGTAAGACCTGATGCCTGGAGCACAGCCAGCAGCATGGAGAAATGCTTGTTAAAAACTGGTGAGAAATACAGGAGAAATTAAGAGAAAGCATACCAAGTGTAGAGGAAATCAAATTTCAATTCATTCATAATCATTAACAGTCTTAATGAAGACATTTTACTTCAAGCAAATGGCTTGTCTGGTGTGCTGTGAACACTTTGTCAATGTCTGTTTACATGGCATCCTCTATTCTGGACACAGGAACTCCACATAAGTCTTATGCAAATATCCAATATATCCCATCCTATTGGCCACAAAATCAAATCATTAATAACGTGGGTAAGTGCATCAGAAACAGACTGGGACAGGATAGAGATAGGCTGTTGTACATAAGGTCGCTATGAATCGCAGGCAACTCAAGAGCACATAACAACAACACTGGCCACAGAGAATAGGTCCAGGGATGAGGCACATGAAATAAAATTGACCAATCAGATCTCTTCCCTAGGAATGCAGAGGCTCAAACAGTGAGATGAGTTTCTATTTCTGATTGAAAAAAATCTGACAGTGACTACACTCCAGCACTAGACTGAGGACCAGAGGGAGGGAGTCAATCAAAGTGAAGACCCCTGTTGAAGCGCAGAGAGAGGCACGGAAAGCAACAGAGGAATGGCTGACCCTGGTTCCAGCCCTGTCCTGGACTGCTATCACTCTCTAACAATCTTCTGCTTTTTTTTTATGTTTTAATTTTTAATGTTTGGTTAAACAAAATAACATCTTTTGTAAACAAACCCAGCACAAGACCAACAACAAAAAGGAGGAATAAAAAGCAAGAAAAACAAAAAGCCTAGGGTTGCCCCTTCTTGGGCATCGGGGTCAGGTCTGCGCCCTTCCTCACAGGAAGTGGGGCTTCTTGCCCTTGGGCGTCAGCATGGGTCCCTGTCCTAAGCACCAGAATTGGATATGAACAGAGAAACCAGACTAAACAAAACAAAAAAAAAAACACCCTCTAGGCGAGCTCTGGTGGCCTAGTGGCAAGAAGCTGCACTGCAATCTCAGAGGTAAGCAGTTCAAATTCATCAGATGCTCTGCTGGAGAAGGAGGGCCACTCTCCTATGCCAGTTAAATCCGATTTGACGGAACACACACACACACACAAAATAATAAAAAATAATAAAAAAACCACCAACAACAACAATCCCTCTAGTCCAACTATCCTGCTACCTGCACAGAGTTCTATCTAATACATGGTAAAAGGAAAGTCAAGGTGTGTTTCTATTATTTCTAAAAAAACAAAACAAAAAGCTACAGCTGCTATTATTTTGGGGTTTTTTATGTAACAGTAATTTTGCTTATTTTACTATTTTTAAAAATTTTATATGAATAAAGGTTTACAAATCACATTGTACAGCTATTGCTGTTGGATCAATTCTGACTCATAGAGACTCTACGGGACAGAGTCAAACTGTTACACAGGCTTTGCTGGCTGTAATCTCTACAGGAAAAAGACGGTCACCATTCTCACATGAAGCAGGGGCAGGGTTTGAACTGCAAACCTTTCCATTAGCTGCGGAGGCTTAACCTCTGTGTCACAAAGGCTTCTTATCCTAATGATAGTTTCAACTTATAAGAGGAAAGAAAGAAAGAAATCCTAACTCAATAATTTATCGTCCCTTGGGTAGAAATGAGTAGGTCTTTAGTTTGAGAAACTCAATTATCACCTTCTTGTGTAGCTGATGATCCCACGTGTGCACAAATGTGTGTATAAATGTTTACAGGAAACACACACAAAGACAAAAGTGCTCTGTGGACACAGAAGGAAAATACGGTTTTGCTAACATTTCCAAAGACTCCGAATGAGATGGATTATACAGTAACTGGGGCAATGGGGGTTTTGTGCCAGAGTAAGACTGGCTCAGGACAGGGCAGGGTTTGGAGCTGCTGCGTACAGGGGGTCACTATGGGTCGCAGGCAACTTGACGGCACATTAACAACATTTCTGAAAAATTAGAAGTCTTCTCTAATTTGAATACATGAAGCTATTTACCAGGGGGATTTCCATAGTAGAAAATAAAATTCCTTTATGAAGGGCCGCAGGCCATCAAGATAAACTCTGAATTAATAATTGACTAAGTACAAATAAAAACATACCTCATTAGGAACTAAATCACCCTTTGCGCCTGTAAATAAATCTCACATCAAGATAAGCTGCTTGGTCTGTACTGCTCTGCCACTGGTCTTCCCCTTAGTGCTCAGGGCTACCGCCTGTTGGCGTTTCCCACAGGGAAAGCCCAGCCCACTCACCAGGGGCCATCTGATTTTCACGTCAATAATAAGAAAATGAAATACACTGGAATCAGCGGGAGCCAGACCTCTACAGGCCCACCTGGATTTTCTGGGTGGCACAAGCTTTCCATCTTTGCAGGGTGCAATGGCACCACATTTCTCATTTTAGTGGGAAAAGCATTTTCCTTCTCTGACAGGTGTCCACCTTACACAGGCCCCAGTTTTTACTGTCTCCCCTGGGTTGGCACTTAAGAAGTTCCCTGGACCTCTCTAGGGAATTGGGAAGAACTTTCTGGAAGTGGCTGGGATCCCTAGATGGACTTTTCCTGGCTTCCTATGGTGCCGTTTCAGGGAATCCGACGTTTATCTCTGTCTCCAACCCCAAAGTTCCAGTATCTAGTTCCTCGAATTCCACGAGGAGAGTAAAGGACAACAGAGAAGGTCCATGGTTCTTCTGAACCCTCTTCCTTAAACTGGAGAAGCCCAGTGGAGTGTCGTAGGTTCTGTCAGAAACCACGAGTGTCACTGCACAACACAAGAGGCACAAAGTCCTTGCTTGTCAACTCTCAAACTGTGGCATCTTCTGGGAACGTTATAGGGGAAATAACAAACCAAAAACAAAGTAGAAAAAGCTCAAGGCAATTTCTAATTTTGTCTCTTAATATGGAAACGAGTAATTCTCAGCTCTGCACCTCAGAATCTCAACGGTGCTCTTTAACATTTCCCAGGGCTCAGCCCCATCACAGATTCAAGTCTGTCCGGAGTGCTACCCCAGGTGGCCTGGTCAGAGCTTCCTCGGGTGCTTCTGCTGTACATCAAGACTAAGGGTCACAGGTGACCCTCCCAATTCTGCAGAGTCACACCTGCCTTAACACGTGTGACTTTCGTAATGGGGAGAGAGAGAAAAGGTTTTAGTGTCTTAGTTATCTCATCAGCAAACCAGACTAAAAGAAGAAAAAAACTGCCTCAATTCATAGGGAAATATGAGAACCAAATGAGATGCCACATGCAAAGTACTTAATACAGTGACTGGCATACAGTAAGAATTCAGGAAGATTAGCTTATTAAGAAACTGCGCTGCTGCAAAGGTACACAGTTCAAATCCACCAACTGTTCCACGGAAGAAAGATGGGCAATCTCTTGTGCCTCTGACTTACTGCCTCTAGAAATTCACTGGAGGGTCAATTCTGACTTGACGATACACAACAACTGGCAGCTTAGTGGTGTAAGGAGTTATAAAGCCAAACCAAAGGCAAGAGGTTCAAATCCATCAGCTGCTCTGCAGGAGAAAGATGGGTAATATCCTCCTATATAATTTGCAATCTCCAAAAACCCACTGAAGGGTCAGCTATAAGTTGGTTTCAACCAGAAAATAGTTATTAATAATAATTTTTAACAGTAGTTAACTATTAATAATTATTCATAGTTGAAAACAATAGTTTTCAACAAAACAAGTTATTAGTAATAACGAAGAGTTATTTTTGTGTTTTATCAATTTCTTTTCAGAGATGATTTATCAGCTAGTTTGCTTCAATGGAAGTATTTATCCATATGCATTCTTATTGACTCCAAAATATGTTAAGGGGAAAAGTTAAACTATTAATTTTACCAACTGAAGCTGAACTTCTTTCACAGGGAACCATCATAATAATACTCGATAACCAAACGAACCTATTTCTCACTTATTAAAATGCGGTTCCAAAGAGCTGATCACGTCACAAAAAACAGGCATTTTCTGAAAATGGAGGATGACTACATCAGACCACATAGTGAGGGTGAAAACATCACTTCATACCTGCCAGATGACATCATTCCAGGACTTCCAACCCACTGAGAATCATGGCCTAGTCAAGATGACCATCACAAGCCTTGACCATCCCAGCTGGGGTCACTCTCGCCTCCAGAGTCAGTTGCTAACAAACAAAACACCTGGAGAGTAGTTTTTTCCACTACTGCCGTAAGTAAAAAAGTCACAGAACCAAACAATTTAGAAGTGAGAAATAGTTGCAGTTAACAGTTCTGTCCTCAAAGAGTTTAATATCTTTATCAAACCAGGTACCCAAATCCACCAGCTTCTAGCTGGTCAACCCCAGCTCATGCATGTCAGAGTAAAACTGTGGTCCACAGAATTTTCAACAGCTGATTTCTTTTTTTATATATACTTGTTTACATACAAAAGTCATACACATTATTTAATTTCTATACATTGTGTTTCACGAATTCCTCCATTCACACTATGTTTCATTGTATCATCCCCATACACTGTGTTTTTGGTGGGGTTGTTTTTTTTTTTAATTTTCCTTTTTATTATTATTAATTTTAATGAAAATTTATAAAGACTTTGGATTTCCATTCATTCGTTGTTGCACTTTTCTCCCTGCCCACCCCTCTCCCCCCACCCAGTACACTCTTCTCTTTGAAAAGTAAAAGAAAAATTCTTTCATTGTTTTAAAATCCCTCCCCCCAGGTCCACCCCACTGTGCAGCCTTCGTTCTGGACTCCTGTTATGACAATAATACCTAATCACAAAAAAAAAAAAAATACCTAATCACATATCCCTCATCTGTGCTTTATAAAATTAATTACTATTGTTCCCTGCTTACCATTATGCCACCTTTTCAGGTCCCCACTGAATTTTTCCTAATTCCTTTTATCCTCTTGCTTTGCCTACAAAACACTGTGACCTTGAGATTATTTTCCCCCCTCCTCATCCTCAGCCCTCTCCTTCCTTCCCCGTTGGAACTTTTGTACTCATTTTACTAGTGACCCTTCTATTTTTATTTTTTGTATTTTTTAATTGAGACTTTTAATGAAAGTTTATAGAAAACTTGGCTTTCCATTCATTCATTATTGCACATTTTCCTCTCTGTCCAGTTCCTTTGGAATTAAGATTGTCACAACCTTCTGCCAATAGGCCTCTGGGTAAACACAAACTTTCAAACTAGTGCATTAAGAGTCTGCTCTACTCAAAGATCTCTGCTTACATTACAACTACTCTCATTAACAAAGTTAGTAACCTGAGAGGAAAAATCAGCCAGAAATTCTCTTATGTCTTCTCTAAACATCATTTCCATATTTTAAAAGGGGGGAAAAGGGCAGTGTATACATATATATAAGGTCTAATTTACTTACTAATTTAGTATTTTTGAGAACTCTGAATCCACAAATTTTGGCTAAGCACTTTCACTGCCGTTATTTTTCACTGCATTAAAGGTCAGTGCAGGCTATTTGTAATCTGGAATTTTTTTTAATTAGTTACAAGGCAAATTTTTTTTTAATCACCCCTCAGAAAGCAAACCTTCCACTATATTCCAATACAAAGGAGAGTTGGTATGGTGGGTGTATTTTAATGAATAATTAAAGATAAAAAATAAGCAAGTTAAATAGCTCTGAACCATATGACTTAAATACATTTATTAGTTTAACTTATACATTTAGTGAGGCAACAAATCCCTATGTGTTTTGCTTTGTTTTTTTCAACTGTAAGGTCAAAATGAATCACAAGAATTAAACACTCCATTTGTCATTAAGGGGATGGCACATATTCAGAAAGAAAAGAATTTATAAAAACTAAATGGGACTTACTATGAAAATGACTATGTCCACACATACAACCTAAATTAAGACCCACTATTATAATTTGGACATGTTGCAAGGAGGTACCAGTTCTTGGAGAAGGACGTCATGCTTGGGAGGGTGGAGGGACAGCACAGGAGAGGAAGACCCTCAGTGAGAAAGACTGATTCCGTCAGTGGGGTAATGTAGATAGGCGTGCCAGAGACAGTAAGATTAGCACAGGATAGAGCAGGGTTTAGGGCTGTTGTACATAGGGTCGCTATGAGTTGCAAGCGACTCGACGGCACATAACAACAACAACAACATTATAATTTACTAATCATACTTCATGATGTTGGGAAAAGGGGAGGGTTGGGGAAGGAGACTAAGACCCTCAACCAGGTGGATTGACAAGGTGACTGCTGCAATGGGTCTCGTGTGTCAGGAAATGTGAGGATGGCACAAGACAGGACTAGGTTCAGATCTTTTGTTCATAGGATTACTGTGAGTCATAATCAACTTGACGGCACCAAACAACAATGACTTATAATGAGACATCCAAATTTCCCATTCATAGTTGGAGTATCTCTCACATCCAATGAGCACGTTTACATTCTTTGATTGAGAATGTTTGTTTACTTTGCGTTTCAAGGCCTACAAGGCCATGTTGTCGTTGTTAGGTGTCATTGAGTCAAATACAACCCACAGCGACCCTACAAACAGATCTGAACCCTGCTCTATCCTGTGCTAATCTTACTGTCTCTGGCACGCCTATCTACATTACCCCACTGACGGAATCAGTCTATCTCACTGAGGGTCTTCCTCTCCTGTGCTGTCCCTCACACTTTCTGACACAACAGAGACCATTGCAGCAGTCACTGTATCAACCCACCTGGCTGACGGTCTTGCTCTTCTTCACCAACCCTGCACCTTCCCAAGGATCATATCCCTCTCCAAGAAACAGCCTCTCCTAGCAACATGCCCTGTGAGCTGTGGTGCTGGAGAAGAGTATTGAATGTACCCTGGACTGCCAAGAAAACAAACAGATTCATCCTGGAGAGGGTTAAACCCGGCTGCTCCTTGGAGGCAAGGATTCTGAGGCTTCGTCTGACATACTTTGGACATGTTGTAAGGAAGGAGAGGTCCTTGGAGAGGGACATCATGCTTGGGAGAGTGGAAGGACAGCACAGAAGGGAAGACCCTCAATGAGGTGGATTGATTCAGTGACTGGGGTAATCGGGATGGGTGTGTCAGAGGCAGTGAGATTGGCACAGGATAGAGCAGGGTTTAGGGATGTTGTACATAGGGTCGCTATGACAACAATAACAACAGCAACATACCCACAGTATGGCAGGCGAAGCCTCATCATCCTTGCCTCCAAATAGCACTATGGCTGCACCCTCTCTAAGACATATTTGTTTGTTCTTTTGACCATCCATGGGATGTTCAGTGCTCTTCTCCAACACCACAGCTCAAAGGAATCAATTCTTCTGTCATTCTTATTCACTGCCCAGCTCTCAGTTACATAGCAAGTGATCGGAAAGACTAAGGCCTCAATAAGACACACCCTAGTCCCCAAACTGACATCATTACTCCTCAATAATTTGGAAAGGTCCCTAACTGCAGACTTTGCCAGTGTAATATGTCTCCTAATTTCCTGACTTCTGGAACCAAGAGTGTTAATTGTGGATCCAAGTAAGATGAAGTTGACAGTTTCAATCTTTTCTCCATCCATCATGATGCTTCCTATCGGTCCAGTGGTAATCTTTGTTTTCCTGACATTGAGATGCAATCTCTATTGAAGGCTGTATTCTTTTTATTTTCTGCAACAAGTGCTTCAAGTCCTCCTCACTTTCAGGAAACAAGGTTGTGTCATCTGTATAGTGCAGGCTACTGATGAGTCTCCCTCAGATTCCTCTTCAAAGAGTCAATCTTCTCGAACAATTTGCTCAGCATACAGACTGAATAGGTATGGAGAGAGAATGCAACCCTGACACACTCTCTTCTTAATTTTAAACCATGTTGTGTTCCCTTGTTCTGTTTGCACAACAGCCTCCTGGCCTAGGTCTAGGTTCTACAAGTCAATGTTAAACCCTTAAAAAGAAATTCTACATCCATTTTCAAATTAATATTTTAAGAAACAGGTGACAAACTGTGTAATTTAGAGGATCCCATAGCAAAGATTTAAATGTAGAAATGGCCTTAGTTCTGTGGTTTGTAACCACAGATGAACGTAAAAGCCACCATTCCTTCAACATCCACATACCCGGGCCACACCCTAGAAAGAGTGGGTCTAGAGTATTCTTTAGAAGTCAACCTGAGTCAGCCCTGGCATTCAGAACACAGCAATTATAGCCCAGAACGCTCTTGCCCCGAATTACTTAATTAAAAAGGAGGTTAAGGAGAATAAAAATGGTTCTTAAAAAGGGGTCAGATATGGCCCAATGACTGAAAGGCATCATGAAAAGAGGATAGCTGAAGCCACTCCCCAGGTTGGTCTACCTCCGTCCACTCTGTGACTGAAGATGTCCAGAGAGGAAAAGGAAACTTCCCGAACATACTTCATAAAAGCTGCCTCCCAAACCACTGCAATTTCCACAAAGTCAGCCAGCCCGAGAGGCAGGCAGGGTTCCCACTCTGGTGCTTCCTCTGTAAAACTTGTTAACAAGAAAAAACACAGCCCGAGTCCCTCCCCAGCCACTGGGAGACCCTAACAGCTATTGTGCTCCAGATGCGTTCTTCCTACTTGTTCCCAAAGAGGAAATGAAGGGAACAAGAGAGAATGCACACAATACCATCAACAGGTAAGCTCCGAGAGGTCCTTCAGAGTGAAAACAAAGCGAGAGTCCCTTGGACCACTGTTCTTAACGGAATGGCTTAGAGGACCTTGCAGGAGTGGCATCCACTTCCTAAACAACATGCCTCTGGAAACTCTATGAATTTTGATAAATGACGATAATTATAGAAAGGCTTCAAGCCTTTTGTTCACAGGGCCGCTATCAGTCGTGCTCAACAACACAACAACAACTGTTCAGAGAAGAACCAGAAGAGAAAGTTCCATGCACTTATTTCTTCATTAAGTTCTGGCTGGGTATCTGATGGACTCTATAATGTCCTATTGTTAGGCAAACAATTAAACAGAGACCTCCACTGAAAAGGCAGCTAATGTACACAAGCTGAACAGATCTGTTTATTTATTTATCTGGGAGTAGAATTTCTCCTGGAAGAAGGGGAAATGCGAGAAGGAACACCACTGACCAGCATTGCTAATGAAATTTGGTTGCAAATGGCTCTAAATCTATTTTCTGATAAAGTGGTTCAGATGTCTTTTACCCAACCCAAAATGCATAAGCAGAGATTTTATTTTAAAAAAAGAAAAGAAAAAAAACCACCCAACCCAACCTTCTTTAATAATAATGTACTTCTGATGAGCTGGAATATAGAAAATTACACACTTGGTAAACTCATCAGCTAGAGGCAATCAGGGAGACACTGGAGGTCAGCTTTAGCATGCCCTTGTTCTGCTTTTGCAAATAATCACCTGAAATGTAAGGCTGAATGCTGCCGCTTTTTAAAAATCTGATTCAAACACGAAACACTTATTACTGTCTGATGTCACACCAGGTTGATTTGAGACTTGCTCTGCATTTAAACCAACTGCAGAGACACTCGGCAAGTCCACCTTCGGACTCCCCTGAGACTGTTTGCCCAGACCCCAAAAAGGACAAATGCTGAAACCCCCATCTACCTATGTTCTTTTTATATAATCAAAATAATCTTTGCACTCAGGCAGGCATTTACCTAATCCTATTCCAGGATTCTGTGACTTTACACCACTTCCCTCATCGGGAGCATCAACGATTGGGTAAGAGAATCAGAAAACCAACAAAGGAGAGAAGGGAGGCTTTAGAGAAGTAAGAGGAAGTGGAAAAGCTCAGGTAGAACCTGCATTTCAACTGTCTCACCTTTGTGGCCAGAGCTTCAGCACTCTCCCGGCAAGTCTTCTCGATTTCAAGATGGTTCTGCATAAAATTAACTTCCTCTATAACCATGTGAGAGACTGGGAATAAAAGAGGGGGGAGAAAAAGCTCAGCAACCAGAGATTAGTCAGCTATTCCAGAAGCCCACGCATCACGTCCCATGATTAAGAATACTCCAATTCTTTAGCTCACCAGAACTTTAATTGTCACAGAAAAAGAGCATTTTCCCCAAAGCTGCCCTATTTGCAATTTTAGCTAATGTTTCAGTGGAAAAAGAAAAAAAAAAAGAATATGACGACGACAAGGAAGAACCTTTACTGCTATTGCACACAAGTGCTCTTGGAAAATTTTTAAAGCGTTTTAAGGAGACACGATGGCATGGTGGTTAGGCCACGTGGGTGGTGACGGAAAGGTCAGATGTTTGAACACACCAGTCACTTTGTGGGACAAGGACGTGACAGTCTGCTTCTGTAAAGATTACAGTTGTGGGATCTTTCAACAGAGTTCTGCTCTGTCCTACAACTTTGCTAGGAGCCAGGATAAATGCAATGGCAATTAGGGAGTTTATGTTGGTTTTTACTGACTGTGTAGCCCCCACAGAAGTCGAGTCTCCTCCAGCTCACAATCACCTTCCAGTGGGCTTGCGAGGCTGTAAGTCTTTTGGGAAAGAGACTGCCCAGATTTCTCCCTCCAAGCAACTGAGAGATTCAAACCAATGACCTTTTGGTTTGCAATATACCACAGGAGGCAATGGGCCACTAAGAGCCCCTTCTTATCTATGTAGGAATATACACATCCATAGACATATCTGCTCACTTAAACAAAAGAATGCTTCAAAAAGAAAGAAAAGTGGCAAACCTGATTTCCTAATCTTAGCAGGATATAACACCTGGCTCTAATGGGGACAATTCTCTAATTAGAAATAAAAGAAAAACAAGGTTTATAGTGGTCTTACAGCCTGCTTGGCCACGTTCCACCCTACCTAAGAACTGCAGCAGGACTCGCTACTGATGCCAGAGTGAGTTCAAGTATTTTTTTAAAAAACCTAAGGCAAGAAAGTATAACAGCAAGATTTCTGTGTTGATGAAAGCATATGAAGAGTTATCAGGAGAGCCAGAAGAAACACAAATCTTACTGGAGATCTTACTAATGCTTGAAAAACAACACATTTCAGAGTCTCAGTATTGAGTTTATAACAATTGAGATTTAAAGGTACAAAGTTAAATGAGAATTTGGATGGTGTTCTGAAGTTCAAGTAAGAAAAATGCCAATTCTTCCCACCCACATCTCCAGCAAAAAGAGAATGCTCGGAATTGCCAAAGTCACTGCAGACATGTATACTTACTGACATTGGTTTGGCTTGAAAAAAAAAACATTTAAAGGAGACCCAAACGCGAAAACCAGCAAAGTTAGGCAAAAAGCACTGGCCTCACATAACACAAAGAGAGATTACTTTTGCTTCATTTAAGTTTAATTAACCTGCAATTATGATTAAACTCAGGGGGGAAAAATTTCTCTCCAAATTAAATACAAAAATATATTACTTCCTAAGTCTGTCCAAAGTTCTTATTATGTTAATATTCAAATTCATAAAGCAGCACTAAATGGCCAGAAACATCTCTAACCTTGACATTTTTTCAGGGGTAATAATAATCCGCAGCAAATGCAGGCCAACCAAAAACCACTTAACTAATTAGTAGTTGCAGTCACCGAGAAAAACATGAATCAACACTGTTATTACAAGTGGCACATTTGAGTGGCATCTAATTATGACTTGATGAGCACGATACTTGCATTATCAACATTACTACTGCATCCCATCAGGGCCTAAAAGCTGCTGATGGCATTGACTAGGAGAACCTCCCACTCAATGGTACAGCAGCACCCAACAATCGCTTGGCAGGGGCCCCCCTCACTAAATGACACGTTAAGCGTAATTACTGGTAGACATTGTAAATAAACAGGATTGGAAGTGAAAATTGTACCAAGTGCATAAGACACAATCTGACACATTGGAAGTGGCAGCCTTAATTGAGAGTTTCTTTGACTGCTCAAGATCATTTCAACTGCATTTCTCAGAGGACAGTGATTATAACTGTGGAGACAGACGGCATAATGGTATCAGCACTGCTGACAGAAGAGTGAATTAAATTGTATCTGCTGTTGTGTGAAAGCCTTGATGAGAGGTACAGATGCCTCAGTGGTCTTATCATTATAACACAATGGTCATGTTGTCATCAACCTTTCTGGCTCCAATTGAAAAGAAATGATTGTGTGTTGAAGCTGCACCCCCCCATCCCCACTACCCCCCTTCTTCCCTTCTATCTCTTGTTCTGAATAGAACCAATTTTCAGAAAGCTATGAAATCACGCAATAGGCCCGAAAATGCAGCTGCTTGGCATACAAACGGGTCCCCATTAAACTGGAATCACACACAATATGTGTTTATGCCAGAAGAACAAATAGAAGCTGAACACAGGCCAAGTTTATTCACAAGCACAAAGCCCGTGTAGCTCTTCATCAATATAATTGCCTTTTATATTGTAGTTTAAATAATAGGCCCTATTATTTCCTTAAAATCCTAATATTCCCGGCATTTTATCACTATGTTTACAAGGTGGGTTCTTCAAAAACGTGAAGGGAAGAGAAAAGAAACCTATACAATTTTTACAACATCAGATATTACTTTTGAATTTTTTAGCCTTAACTACTTGACATCTTCTGCCACAATCTGGTATTTCCACTATCATAACAAAAACATAAACACTCTGCATTTTTCATAGGAATTTGACTTTTTATTCAATAACATTCTTGCTCATGGAAGAGTAAGGAAAAATCATTCTGCAGTAGTAAGGTTTAGGCCCAGCAATAAGGGGGGAGGGAAAAAACAAAACAGCCGACGTTTGTTTTCCAAACATTTTGTAAACAGCTGCCAAGTAATTCAACTTGATAAACTTAGCAAGGTAGTATTACCCATGTTTCTCCAATACCAATATGGTACGCTCCACTGGGCAAGAACTTTATTTCTTCCTCAGATGGAAGGATAATGAAAATTAAAAATTGTGTTTTCCTGGCTAGTGTAAGAAATGATCCCAATGCTATCTGGTAGGGATAACTGGTAGGACAGAAAGCAACCTATCAATGTCCCAGGTTTAGAAGGTGAGGAGGACATTTTTCTCTTTAAAAGGCATGACTCCATTTCTTAAACCAAAAGTCAAGTTACAGAACTCACAACAGAAACAATTTTTTAATTTATAAATTTCTTTGTAGTGAGGAGGTTGGTTAGCATAGCGTATTAAGTGTTGTAATTGTATTAAGTGCTAACTCAAAGGTTAATAGTTCAAATTCATCATGTACTTCAAGGAAGGAGGACAGGCAGTTTCCACCACTTGAAAATTTTCATGCTGAGAAACCCAATGGTTGTGATTAATTAAAATCAACCACAGTGGGCTATTTGCTTGATTTATGATTTCCCTATGGACTTGAACTTGAGTATGTTTCAAGCTGGCCATAATTCATTCCCACTAGTCTTATATATTTAAATGACCACCACCAACACCAAAAAGCAAACTTGTTGCCATTGAGGCCGTTCCAACTCATGGAGAGCCATATTTTATAGAGCAGAAGGTGCTGAAAGGGTTTTCTCTGGTATAATCCTTATGGAAGCAAATCATCAGGCCTTTCTTCCACAGTACAGCTGCGTTCAAAATGCCAATCTGTAAGTTAGTGGGCAACTCTAACCTGCTTACACTATCCAGGACCCATTTGGATAGATAATAAGAGGTTTTAAAAAGAAAACAATACGACAGTGCTTGATTGAAAAAAAAAAATAAACACACACACACACACACTGAAATACGTACAGATAAAACTGTAAGATGGCTGGAATTTGTTTCAAAGTGACTAGGGGTGGAAGCAATCAGTGAGCAGCAGGTGAGACAGGGGTGGGGCGTAGGCACAAACATGAAAAAATAGGCCATGAAGTAATGATGGTTGAAACTGGGTGACAGATGTGGAAGAGCCCATTATACTACACTCTCACTTTTGTGTAAGTTAGAAATGTTCTTAATTAATTAATAATTGAATTCAACTTTCAACTTTTTAAAAGTTTTTCTTTCAATTATTTTTCTTTCAGAGAAGTGTATCCTAAACACATCAACTATTGCTTCCTTCAGTTTAGCTTAATTAGCTAAGTTTTTGCACTCCCTTTCTATACCCTCAAAACACCTTTAACAATTATCACCTTAGTAAACATCTTGCAAGATAACGGTTTTTAACTTATTTCTCTTTTCTACTAACCATGAGCATAAGAGCAACATTTTCGCTTCTTAGGCAGTTCTCGAGTTCCAAATGTCTGACTTACAGACAACTCCTACTTATCCATTAATGTTATATAAATTTGCCCTCACTTTGAAATTATGAACCAATCCTTACTGAAAGAAAATTTTTCATCATAATCACCTTCACTTGCTACAAGTAAAATCAATAAAACACTACAAGCTCTCTGCACTCCCCAACCAACCAAATAAACCACAAACACACTGTCATCAAGTTGACTCCAATTTACAGTAACTGTTCATTAGGATTTACAAGCCTGTAAATATTTGCTAGAGGAGACTGTCACATTGTTCCCCTCAAGGCAGCCTGTGGGTTTAAATACTGGCCTTTTAATTAGTAGTTGAACACTTCAACTATGATGCCACTAGGGCTCATTTTCTTGCCCTAAACCCAAAACCCACTTTAGCTGAGTAGATTACGACTCATAGTTACCCTACAAGGCCCAAGAGGCTCTGGGTTTCTAAGCCTGTAAATCTTATGAGATTGTTTGTTCCAGGGTTTCGGCACCAAAAAAAAATCTTCCAAAACCCAACATACACAAAATGTTTATGGGAGCAGTTGCTTTATTCTTTTTCAGTAGAGAAGTAGATGGGTTTGAACCAGTGACCTCTCAGTTAACCACTCAAATGGGCTCATTTCTTACATTAAAATAAGGTAAAATAAGAACCTTATGCATCTATGCCAACTTAGCTACAAATACTTTAAAAAATAGGAAGAGATTCTGTTCATACCACTGGCACTCTATTTCATTCTCTTCATTTGCACAAGAGAATCTCTTTTCCCAGGTATAAAATACATTCTCATTCCTATGCTTGTTTGCACAAATGAGAAAGTATGCCAGATGTAAGTTTATCTGTAAACACCCTTTTATAAAAATATTGTCTGTAGTATACTGCACTATTTTTGAAGTGACCACCATCAGCATTCACTGAACATGACTATGTGCCTAGCCTTATACTAACACCTTTACATAAACCTTACAACTCTATGAGGTAGGTTTTCTACATAAGAAAACTGGTCCAGGGAAATAAAATAATCTATCCCAAAACTAAGTGGTTCTAAGTGGGGCTGCCAAAACAAACTCATTTCCAGGTAACTGTAACTTTCTGTGGTCCTTTGCAATCTATCACAGTTAAGGTGATATCACCAATGGTATTACTTCCTTAGCAAAAATTCCTCTCAATTTGGCCAACTCCCAGGAATATCCAACTGTAGGATATTTAGTCACTGCAATTTTAGAATATATTCAGAGTGACTGTAGGGAATATACTCCAAGTTTATCGTCAATATCAGATTGGTTAGAAAGGTTTTCTCATGGAAAGAAAACAGCTCTGGTGGCCTAGTGGTCAGAAATTGTGCTGCAATTCCAAAGGAATGTGGTTCAAATCCACCAGCTGCTCTTTGGGAGAAGTATGGGCATTCTCCTCTTGTATGATTTACTGCCTCTGAAAACCCACTGATGGGTTATCTATAGGTCAGTTCTGACTTGATGGCACACAACAACAGGACTATAAAGAATATAGTCTAAGTTCATTGTCAATATGAGATCACTTAAAAGGTTTTCTCACAGTAATAAAACAACTTTGAGAGAGCCAATATTCACACAAGAAAATCAGTGAACCCTAAAAAAAAAAAAAGAGCAGAGTATCTAAGGTTTTAACCTGAAAGACACAAACTATTTTATTTAACTTGGCCTTCGAAGGTCTCTGTCTTTCTAGAGAACAAGGCTTTACTATGTGGTAGGGTAACTTGCATAAAAAACTAACAGAAAGGCACAGGAAGAGCTTGA
Source organism: Elephantulus edwardii (assembly GCF_000299155.1). NCBI lineage: Eukaryota > Metazoa > Chordata > Mammalia > Macroscelidea > Macroscelididae > Elephantulus > Elephantulus edwardii. The sequence goes on along the minus strand of NW_006399756.1, from coordinate 13,863,288 downwards.
AGAAAATTTAAAAATATCACAGACCCAGCCACCACAATCCTGAAACCAGGAGAACTAGGTGGTGGCCAGTTACCACTGCTAACCGCTCCAAAAATGAATTTCAACCCTGAGGTTCTGGATAAAAGTTGAACAAAACTCAAACTCAGACAAAAGGTCATATTTACTGGACTGAGTGTTGGTGGTAAAAACCCTCAAGACTAATGCCCTTACATACCCATCAAGGCTGGGAACTTGAGTCAATGCCTGTGGTTCAACTTTAAGCAGACCAACAAGAGAGTTCAACAAAGTGCCAATAACACCAAGAAAGCATGTACTCCTTTGTGGACAATCTACCACGCCAAATCAACAGGGGAGCACGTGCCCAGGGATCAAGCTCAGAAGGCAGGAAGGGTAAGAAAAGAGGAGGAACAGAAATGGTAAATGGCTGGAAGTGAGTAGAGGGCTGCTGCAGGGTGGTGACTGAAGTCACCATCCCAGAGCAAATCGTGTATGACTGGTTACATGAGAAACTAATCTACTAATTTGTTCTGTAAAGTTTCATTCAGATCACAATAAAAGTTACAAAAGCAAGAATGCCATGGAACCATGAGTAACATGAGCTTGGAGAAGCTGCAGAGCAAGAAAGGAAGGTCCAAGAGTTTAACAAAGTTTCTTCTGGAGCCTCCTTCAGCCTTTTCCTACATGTTAACAAGGAGATACATCATAGGGGTTGAAAACAACCAATCAACAGCCACCAAAATGACAGGGGGTAGATGTTACCTCAGCACAAAAAGACTTTCCTCCAGACCTAGCCAAGTGTGGAGATGGGCATCCTGTTAAAGGTGGATCATGTAAACTCACTATTAATAAAGCCTGAAAGCAGCCCTGATGGCAGAAGGCGGTATGTGTTTGACTGCTAATGGAAAAGTCAGAAGTTCAAACCTACCAGTGACTCTGCCTGAGACAGATGAGGTAGACCCCCTCGCCCCCACTAAAGATTTAAAGCCTCAATAAAGGGTCGTCCTGAACCGGAGCCAACTTGTTGGCAGTGGGTTTGGTTCTGGTATCTTACAGCTGTAGGGGCATCAGGCACTGGGTAGCTGGGATGGTGCAAACAGCACTACTGAGAACTCACTCTATCCAGGCGCCGTGGGCAGCACCTGGAAGAGCTCATGCAACCCTTCAAGAGCCCATGAGGCAGGGCCACGCATCCCAGTGTTAGTCACCCAGAAACCGGCTCAGGGTCACCAGGGTTCACTGCAAGGTGCTTTTCTCTAGAGAACCTTCCTCATTCCCTTCAAATCTCTATCCCGAGGCTATGAACCACTTACCTCAAACACTGTTTAAACAAGGAACTCACATCTTCTCATTTCTTAGTTTCTCTTCTTTCGAGACTGAGCAAAGGGTGAGTGAGCTCTGCTGGTGGCTTAATGGTAAGAAACTGCACTGTCAACCCAAAGGTACATGGTTCTAATCCACTAGCTGCTTCATGGGAGAAAAATGGGGAACCTCCTTCCATGTGCTTTACTGCCTCTGAACCTGCTGGTGGGTCAGATAGGAGTTGGTTCTGACCCCACGGCAATAGGTGAGTTGCTGACTCATAAGGAAAAGAAAAATGTAAAGGTGTTAAACAATAAGAGGTATCTAGAAGATGAGGCAAAGAAGGGGGGGAGGAGAAATGGTAGATGAAAGGGCTGGTTGGTCATAGTGTAAGAGACTGGTGAAACCCCAAGGCTGTGGCCCTTAGACACCCCTCAAATGACTCCACCTCAAGAATCAACTTCTAACCAAACAATAAGCCAGTAATGTGGATAATAATATCTGAAAGGAATGCACTCTTCAGTCTAATCAATCATGTAACAAAAGGCAGCATTTGCCCAAAAGCAAAGAAAAGGAGGCAGAAAGGGCAGAAGAGAAGGAGGGATGGGAACCGAGAGGAGGTGGGCAGAGTGTTGTTACATCACAGAGGAGGGATGGAAAATGGGAGGAGGTGGGCAGAGAGCCATGACATCGAGGAGACTGCAACTAATGCCACGAAACACAGTGTACCCAGACTGCAGAACAGAAAATGAATCTGTCCTGTGAACTCTCACTTGAGCTACAATAAAACAAATAAATACATAATGGACTGCTAGGAGAACAAACAGGTTTGTCCTGGAGAGAGTGAAACTGGGCTGCTCCTTGGAGGCAAGGATTCTGAAGCTTCCTCTGACGTACTATGGGCATGTTGCAAAGAGGGATTGGCCCTTGGAGAGAGACATCATGTTTGGGAGAGTGGAGGGACAGGGCAGGAGAGGAAGACCCTCGATTTGATGGATCGATTCTGTGATTGGAGTGGTGGGAACGAGTGTGTTTGAGATGGTGAGGTTGACACAGGAGAGAACGGCATTTAGGACTCTTGTACACAGGGGTCGCTATAAGTTGCAAGCGACTCGACGGCACGTAACAACAACATCATCAATAAAGGTAGACTGGCTTGGAGAGAAGCTGCTTCTACCTCTGTGGAATGCCCACCTGGTCCAAAAATCTTTTAACAACATATCCAAGCATAAAAACCCGCACTCCTCCAGGTGCTCACAGGACCCCAACGTGCCATCAAGAATTCAAGCCCGTTAACTGGTAGCCGTTCCATCGGTAGAACTTTCAGCTTTGAGTCAGTGTTGGCACAAGTCTAAGGAGGTTCCTTTAGTCTGATGTTGTTGCTGTATACCAGCGAGGAAAAACCTACTTATTTCTGACCCTCTAGTGGGTTTTCAGAGGTAGTTAAATGCACAAGGGGAGGTTGTCCATCTCCCTACTACAGATCAGTGGTAAGGGGTTGTGCAGCCAACCCAAAGTCAGAGCTATTATCAGGGAGGGAGAAAATCCTACACAACTGCAACTCACAAAATCACAAATAAGCAATATGTCTATCACAGCATATTGGAACCAGATGTATTCCCATAATGTTTTCTTTATACAGATGCTAAAAAAGAAACAGACCTACTGAAACATAACTAGAATGCTGGATGGATTTTTTTTTAATGATTGTTTTTCCTTCACCAGGGATACAAAGTTTTGTCATGTGGTTACTAAGTTGACAGTTTCTCTATAATTAAATCACCTGACTGTCACACATCTCCTGCTGTGCAGTCAGTTCAGTGCGGTGACCTCATAGGACAGAACAGAACTGCCCACAGGGTTTCAGGCTTCAGCACTGGAAGCAGAGGGTCACCTCTTCTTTCTCCCACCAGGTGGCTATGGGTGTCAAACGACTGACCTTTCAGTTAGCAAGCAAGCATTTAACCCCTGCACTGCCAGAGCTCCTTCTGACTGCTGCAGTTATCTGCAGAAAGATGGAGAAAGACCCCACTTCCAAGACTGAGGGAATGCTCCCAACCAAGGCCCAGCCCTTTTTTCATCTATATCGTTTCCGTCTGATTTTTCTCAGGGTAGTCAGCTACCGGCTATCTTAGGGAATAAAGTAAGAGCAGAGGAATTTTCTGTTATTAAACATTAATGGCAAAAATTCAGAAAAGACTTTGAGAAGTCAGCCACAGCTTCAGTGGGAACATGATTTTCCTGTGTGAGAAAGCAATGTCATACACTTAAACCCTTAAACAGGTCTAATTCTTTGAATTCATCATTCTACTGCTATGAATCAGCCTAAAGGACTCATCAGACACTATAAAGATTATTAGATATAAAAATACTTGCCATGACATTATTTGTAATAGCTAAAACCCAGAAACCATCAGTCTATTGGAGAAGGAATATTTAAAGAAAGGTTGGCACTATAACAAAATACTATGGGTCAAGATCACAGCCAAGGTTCCTCTTTACTCATTTGCAAAGATGATCACAACTGTTAGTGGAAAAAACAAAGTAGGTTATAAATGGAACACATTTTTAATAGAGACAATAATATATTGATATATTTAAGAGATACATGTATTACTTTGGGGGAAAGGGAGACCAGCAAGGATAGAGTATGAAATATTCAGTTTTCTCAACAAGCAAAGATAAAAAGTGATTTCTGTTCTAGTACAACTTTTATGCATTGTTAAAAAACATTGTAACAAGTAAAAACTATCTTTTATATTCATGTACACATAAAACAACAACAATCTATTTCTTTAAACATATCAATAATGCCAGGGCATTGCATGGGTCAACAAACAACAATTCCTGCTTTCTTGATAGGCTTCACAGCCCATTAGCAACTCAACATAGCACTTATAACTACCCACATCATCCCAGTACACAATTAGGCATGTTAGAACAATTCATCAAAATGCTTACATACTTTTCTGAAACTCCTCCAGTTTTTTAACGGCTTCATCTCGTTCTTGCCTAATTTTGTCGCACTGAAACAAAGGGAAGGGAGAAAACGGAGAAAGGTTATATTTGTATGATAAGTCTTATGTTTGGAAAAGCACACATTTGTAAACATGTCTTTTTTTCTGAGAACAAAACATTAAAGCAAATTTTCTAAGACACAAAGTATTGGCATGATCATATGAAACAGTGTGAATCAAAGAATGTGTGAAAAACAACGTATATGAATGAAACACAATGTACACAAATTTTGTATGCAAATCAGTATAAAATTAAAATAAATTTAGGAAAACACAACCCAGTCACATGGTGATCACAGTTCAACTGGCAAGGTATTGATAGTGTTGCATCTGGTGAATTTTCTCGATCCTTTAACTAATCAGCGTCCTCCGGTGCAGGTCCTCCTTAGTCATGGAGTTTAACAGCCAGGAGTTACAACGTACTCATTCTTGAGAAGAATGTTGGGGCTCCTTTTTTATTAAGTCCTGCTGCGTTGAGCACCTCGCTCACACAGAGGTCCGGGTCACAGCAGCTTCAGCAGGACACAACACTCTGCCCCTTGTGACCAACGGAAAGGCCACAGAGTTGGGACAAACTGGCCACCTGTCCTCCTGCTGTCATCCAAGGATGACCAACCCTGCTTCCTTAGCATTCTGAACAGAGACAGGAAGCCAATTCAAAAGAGAAAAGACAAAATAACTCACAATAAGCTTGAGTCATTTACATAAACCTATTTTGAATTTTAAAAGGTAGAAGCCCCTGAAAAATCAAAATTAAAAAATGTAAAACTACCCATAAAAGCATGAGGACATCTTGGGACAGCTGATATAAACACAAATATCTCATTTCAACAGGCTCTGATGGGAACTAGTTTTAATATAACCTCAAAATCCAATAAACTCTTTGCCACTGAACTGATTCAAATTTATGGATTTGAACCAACGGAGCACTTGAGTTTTGGTTAATGGTGTAACACACAATAGATTATGCCACTAGAGTTCCTTATTTAAAACCAAAATCCAACTCCAACTCACAGCAACTCTACTTTTCAGAACGACACCTAGGCTTTCAAGGTTGGAGATCATAGTCAAACCACTGGGAAACCAGATCTTACTGAGGAGAACGGACTGACGGTGACTATGAACTGACTCACAGTTGACCCTTTAGCAGGTTCTCAGAGGCCCTAAATCATGCGGAAGGAGACCATCCATCATTCTCCTGAGAAGCAGCTGGTGGGTTTGAACTGTCTGTCTTTAGACTGGTAGTGCAACTCCTTACCCACTAGCCCACCAGAGCGCCCTTGAGGAATCACAGAAAACGAAAAAAATCCTATCTCCACTCGTATGGGCAAACCCAATGTGGTCTAAGAGGGCATGAACCAAGCCACAGCACTAGATGAGCAAAGCTGGTCACTCAGTCCTCATTCTGACCACCTACAACACAGGTAAGGCTGGACCAAGAGTCACTTCCTAAGGGGGGAGGCATATACTTGGGTTATAGTTTCCTTGTGAAAATGCACCCAATGGAAAAACAATATTCCTGTCTAACAGTTTCCAGTTCCAATTCAGCTGACAGAATGCATGTGGTGTTTTTGTTGTTCTGGGTTTTTTTTTTAAAAAAAAAAATTAATTTTATTATTTTGTGTGTACTGTCAAATCAGATCTGACTGGTACAGGAGGAGATTGTCCCTCCTTCTCCAGCAGAGCATCTGGTGGATTCAAACTGTACTTTAGGGATAGCAATGTACCTTCTTACAGTGTTTTGTTTTTGATTCTCAACACAAGTGTGCAGGACAGTCAAATAAACAAGTTTCACCGGCCCTTGTTTTTGATTCTCAACACAGGTGTGCAGGACAGTCAAATAAACAAGTTTCACCGGCCCTTCCTCTGAGTCACAATGACCGAATCAGACAGTACGGCTCTTGATTCTGTGCAAGTGCTGGTCAGTTGCTTCAGGATCTTCACCGTGCGTTCGCGGACTCACCCTCTGCTTGATGCTCCAGGTGCCTGCCCGCCCACCCACCACTCCACCTCAGATAATGCACAGTCCAGTCGAAGGTTCAGAAAGGGGGCCACATGGCTTCTTCCTGACCAGACAAATCTCTGAGTCGTGACTGCTGAATGCTCTGACGTTTGACTTGCACACCACTTCCCTTTCGTGTTTCGTCATCTGCTATTTCCAAGGGCTGAGATGGCCTGAGGCACTCTCTCCTCTAAGAGTTGTCTCTTCCTAAGTTTTCTCTGATGTCACAAGGGCTGTATCTCTCCATCTGCCTCAGCAGACACCCACCTGGCGGCATTCCACTCTTTTCTTTTTAAAAAAA
>NW_006399756.1:13847308-13856569 GCF_000299155.1 Elephantulus edwardii | reverse complement strand
TTTATTTTATTAATTTCAATGAACATTTACAGAGATTTTAGATTTCCATTCATTCATTGTTGCACTTTTCTCCCTGCCCAGCCCTCCCCCACCCAGTTCGCATCTCCTTGAAAAGTAAAAGAAAAATTCTTTCTTTGGTATACAATCCCCCCACCACCCCGAGTACACTCCAGTATACAACCTTCATTCTGGACTCTTGTGATAACCATAGGGTATTATTATTCATTTTAATGAAAGTTCACAGAGACTTTGGATTTCCATTCTTTCATTGTTGCACTTTTCTCCCTGCCCAACTTCCTCCTCCACCACTCTCTTTTCAAACTGTCAGAGTCTCCACAGTGACTTTGCCTGACAACCTTAGAGAAGATGCCTGCTAAACGAAGTGCCACTTGGTTGGATCTGAAAAAGGCCACCAGCTGACCCTGCAAACTGACCACGGATGCTGTGACCTCTTGCTGTCTTCAGATGGGCAGCTCGTGGCCCTTTCCACCAGCCCACTGCCTGGGAGAGAGCTTTGCCCTCCGTTCAGAAGGCCCGGCGGACGGGCTCTGGCTTGTCCCAACACGTAGTACCAGCTCCCCACGTTCAGGCTCGTGCTGGACTCAGCAGCCACAGCGACAGATCCCCAAGCTGCTGTCCAAACCCAGCTGCGTTCTATCTACCAGGGGTCTTCGCAGAGCTTCGCTTTCTATTTTCTGCACCCGCATTGTGATAGAACTGGCACTCACAGAATTGACCATCTGCTATGGAGAGTGACAGGGGAACGGGCTGGGGGATGGGACCAACGCACACTGCAAATGGACCTTATCCCATAAAAAATCGAAGTCCGTGGCTATGGAGCTGACACACAGTGACCTAGGGAGGACACAGCAGAACTGCCCCGCCGATTTCCAAGGCCGTAATCTTGATGGAAGCTGACTGTGACTGTCTCCTCTTCCTCTAAAAATAGTGACTGGCAAACAGGGCTTATTTACTCCAACCCAGAGCTGAACAAAATATGAAAGATGTGCACAGAGTTATAAGCGAGATTCCAAACACTCATGTAACCGTATTACTTTAGATGAACCCAGAAAACCACCTCGTGACCCCTCTCTCATGCTGCCAAGAGCAGGAGTTGTTAGCAAGGCTTCTGGGCCTTTTTAAAGACTGTCCCATCTTTTTGCCCACACAGCCCCTCACACATCCTCCCCGCCCCTCCTCTGCCCACGCAGCTGGGCCATTTTAGAAACTGCTTCTTTTCATATGAGAATTGCTGGTGAGGGCCTGGCAATAGCAACAGATGTGCCCTGGTTTGTATCACTTACTTCTGGTGCCCAGTGATTTTCTGCAGCTCAAGGCTGGGGAAAAGAGCTTGATTGGCCAGCTACTCTCAAGTCTCTACTTGCTGACCATTCATGCAGTGGTGAACTGAAGCTGGCCATGCTGACTTTTGAAAACCATTCCCAGTAAAACCATTCCTAGTAAAAGCTCTGCCTATTTTCAGGTCTCTTCCTTCAGACACATGCAGGAAGATTCCTGGCTTTTCAAAATAACCCAGACATTTCCACACAATGGTCGATGGATTTGCAGAGGGACAATTTTCCATGGGGAACTGTTACCTCTTCAATTCCACTGGGAATTGTTATGGCCCTAAAAATCAGGCAATTCAGCCCTTTCTCCTCACACATCACTCAACTTCAGTGAATTCTAAAAGGTCTGCTTAGCCAGGCTCAGCACAGTACAGATGGCTAATGGCAACACCATTCTGCAGTGTGATGACACGTATATTTATGCAAAAACAAAGACCCTAACTTCCAAATGGCATTTAACTTCCACTAACGTGGACATTCCCATCTATTTCCCTAGCACACAAGCACTGGTGGACCAGGGAGGTGGCATCAACAGGGAGGCCAGTGTGCAGCCCATGAAACACACGAGCTGCCAACACATGACACCATGAGGGAAGGTCCCTGATGGGCACATCCCTCGCAGCTGGCGGAAGCAGACTTCTAAGCAAGTGTCCACTGTCATCGCTGGTCTGCCTTTGCCACAGAATGTCTCTCCGCCTCTCCTCTCAGCACTGAACTAATTTAACACACTGTGTTAGGCGGATGAGGTAATGCCAAGAGGAACACAAGAGACAGTGTGCTCACCAAGTTCTGAACTACTAACACTAATTAATATTAATTAATAAGAATATATTAGTAATAATTACTAATTAATAGTAATAAACTATTATACCTGTAAGAGCAGGTATAAAAGGGCACCTGTTATGATGAGAAAAACACTGCACCATCGTCCTATCTACAACCCAGTCTAAGGAGAGGTCCCAACCTCACATCACTCTGTCATTTCTCCAACCACTTCCCATCCCTAGCAAGTCCAGTGACAACATTTTGAAAATTTACACACACTTCAAATCAGAGTTGTGCAGAGTTACCTGTTTTAGGATCCCTGAGATATAATAATTATAATCACTATTTCTCTTTTTTCTATCTGCATAAGTGTGGCATGGACTCAACATGGTAAGAACCTGGGTGTCTACACACTTCTCCTTAAAGAACGCAATAAATGAGGCCGTTCCCACTGGGCTAGAATCCCTTTCACGCTCTTTCCCTCTAGGTCGTCTTCTTTCTTCCAATTCAAAGTTCTTTCCCTCCAATTCTCGCAGTCACCAAGGAGGGAGCCGCCGCCCGCCTCCCCCACCCCAATCCGCCTTGCAGCATTCTCCAGATTCTAGGTATTGTGTGTGAGATGGAAACATGTGTCATCAGAACAGAGATCCTTGCTCTTTGTTTCTGGATAGATTGCTGTTAATAAGAGACTCATTTTCACTTTCAAACTGCTAAGTAATTACTTTTTCTCTGGCACAACCACTTGCCACTCTCGGTCTCAAAGAAATGGCATGTATGTGGATGTATTATGCATGAACAGTCAGCATAATGGATGCATATCTTGCTCCCTAAAGTGGTTTCTTTATTAACTGAAAAATAAAATAAAACCCCTTGGGGCCTTCACCTCTGAAAACTACCACACGAGGAAGAAACTGTAAAGATAAACAAGCCCAGATGCAACCGGGATCATACATATCTCGCTTCTTGAAGCCAAAGTCTTGAAGCAAAAGTGTGTGCCTCATTCCCCTTTTCATTCCTCTTTCTTGGCAACGCGACAGGGCTGCCTGATGGGCTGTTGCCGCTACTCACTCCAATGCCTTCTAATCAGCCACTCACACACTGATTCGTCTAAAACTTGATCTCAGAACAGAATATTAAACATAAAGTCTTACTACTTAAAGGAACTCTTCTATTGCAGTTTCATCTTTTTCCTCCTAATGCATCTCTCTCTCTCTCTCTCTCTCACACACACACACACACACACACACACACTCACACTCTGAGAAAAGTGAAATCTACTGCATTCAACATTCAGTGAGCCTTTCTCCTATACAGGGAAATAAACACCAAACAATTAGGACAAAGGTCCTGGGTGCATCAAGAGATAATGTCCTCTCTATGTAGACAGATTTCAAAATCCATAGTTCTCTAATTTTCCACCTCACAAACACATTGATTAGAAAGGCTTGTTGGCTCCAGTGCAATAGCCTTCCATTTTTTAAAAGAAAACACTGCTGCTGTCATTTAAGGACCAGAAAAATAAGTAACAGGAACTCTTTCCATAATATCTGCTTCCCTTTATGTCAGTTAAAAACAAAACAAGTAACTCAAGCTTTTACCTAATCCAACCTACACCACTTACTGGTACCCTAGTCTATATTTTGATAATAAATTTGGGGCAGATGCTCTTATTAAAAAGAAACAAGTAAATAATTCTGCTGATGGGAGTTAGAGAACACTCTTTTTTTAAACAAGCTTGTCTTAGAAGTACTCAGAATGCTCCTTAGAAACGAAGATGGGCAGACTCCGTCTCACATACTTGGGGCATGTTTTGCGGAAGGTGCAGGAGTGTCATCAGAGAAGGACATGATGCCTGGAAAAGTAGATGACCAGTGAAAGAGAGGAGGGCCCTCGAAGAGGCCGAGCGACAGTGACTGCACCAATGGACATCAGCGCAGCAGGCAGTGAGGACGGAGCGAGACTGGCCACGCTTTCCTTCTGCTGCACGTGAGTTACCACAGCTCGGAGCTGACACGTCCAAACTGGACCACAAGCACTAGTGCCCTAGTGTAGAGAAGCTGCACTGTTAATCCGACAGTGGTTCGAATCCACCAGCTGTTCTGTGGGAGAAAGATGGGCGATCTCCTCTTCTGCACTTTACAGCCTCTGAAAACCAGCTGGAGGGTCAACTATGAGGCCGTTTTCAATGTGACTGTAGGCAGGCACAACATGGAAAAGAGTGGGGTCTGGGCACACATTCACAGTGCATCACCATTGTGAGCTAACAGACCCTTCACCTGAGTGCGTGGCCTCGAGTCCTCTCTGACACACAGTGACCTCTCCGCATGTCCCCGAGACTGGACATCTTTATGAGGGAACTATCTCTTCTGTCTCCCAGTGACTGGTGGGTTCAAAATAGCAACCTTTCAGTCTGTAGCATGACATGTAATGTACATGTCAGGAACTGCACCTATTTGTTTTTCTTCTTCTGGTACTCGGCAGGCAGGAGTGGTTGAGATACATCATTTCAGCCCTTGGCAGTTAACCACAAGGTGTGAACTCATCATTTATCAGCGGGAGCAAGGTGCGGCAGCCTGCTCTGTAAAGATTTACAGTCATAGAAACGCCAGGGGGCGGTTCTGCTCTGTTCTACATGGTCCCGAAGACTTGGGATCGAACAGAGAGCAGTGGCTTTTACTCAGAAAGTATAAAAAAAAAACGTTCCCTTCAAAATAGCTTTTCTTATAAACATTAAAAAAAAATCCGCCTTCCAAGTCACTGATTTAAGAAACTGAAAAGAAGGTCAACAGTCTATTTTTGCTAAAAACTGCAAAGGAAAAGATTGATTTAAAACTGTTCTATTCTCCAATCCATCTCTCCCACCCATGGAGCCCTAGAATACATTATCTATATAAATAAATTACACACACATATGTATAAATTAAAGAAATGCAAACTAACTGCCTTCAAGTTGGTCGAGACTCAAAGACAACCGCCAGAGGGCTGTTGGGCTTCCAAGGCTATGAACTCAAATGGAAGGAGACAGTACATCTTTCACCCAAGGAGCCACTGGGAGATTCGAACCTCAGGAGGTGCGTGACCTTTGAGTTAGCGATGCAACTTCCTATGGACTATAGTATCAGAGGAGGTAAAAACATGTGAGGAACCCAAGGGGTAAAATAGTTAAGCCCTTGACTGCTAACAACAATGTCGGTGGTCTGAACCAACCAACCAGACACTCCACAAGGTAAAAGACGCAATGGGCTTCTTCCATAAAGATTACGGCTATAAAAAAATTTTTTAAAAATAAAAAATAAAAAAAGATTACAGATGAGGGAATTTATGGGGCTGTCTGGCTGTGTCCTACAGGGTCCGGATGAGCTGGAAATTGACCTGATGGCATACATCGCAGAGATACATACATATAAACTATTATATATATATACATACATACATACACACACACACACATAGAAACAACATATCTATATATTTTTCTAATTTTACATTTTCTTTTCATTCCTAAATACAAACTGATGAATAGCAAATATAAATGATCCAGAAAGGAATGCCTGTTATCTGTTGCCATCAAGTTTACAGTAACCCTGCAAAACAGAGAACTGTCCCATGAGGTTTCCAAGGCTAGAAAACCCTCATGGATGCACATTCCATACCTTTCTCCCTTGGCCCAGGTGCTGGCTTTGAACCAGCAACTTTTCAGTTATAGGCCAAGAGCTTAACCAGTACGCCTCCAGGGTTTTGTAAAAAAGTACAGAGGCTGATAACTCGCTTTGAGTAAAAATATGATGAAATAACAAAATGGAAATGGGAAGAAAACGAGGATCTTTGTGGGCAACAAAAGAAGGTCAAAGGGTGCAGGAGACTATTTACTTGCTTCTAGAAATGGGCGTGTGGTCAAAAGGCCCGTATCTCAATCTATCCTTTGCATGCATAACCTCAGGGAAGTCATATAAGCCGGTGGCTCTGGTCCTTATCTGTGAGATGGGCTGACAAAGGACTGTTTGGAGCATTAGGCGAAAGTGTCAGGTGACCGCACCTGGCCATCCAAGCCCACAGGAGCATCTCCTCTCATTAACACAAGTTTGTAAGTAACCACCAAGCACTATTACCCACCATCCCCACCCATGGGTGTAGACGGAGAAAATTCCAAACAGAGCCTCCAGGAGCAATCCATAGCTGGTTAAGGTTCACGGCCAGGCAACCACGAGCTAGACTTCTGGTGGACATGCAGAAGGAATAATTCCCTTGAAGTATCCCCACCCCCCCACCCCTGCCCCCATGCTCCTCTATTTGTAGTTAAACAAGGCAGCTCTGGTGGCCTAGAACTAAGAGCTGGCTGCACTGCAATCCCAAAGGTATGTGGTTTGAATGCACCAGGTGCTCCACGGGAGAAGGACAGGCAGTCTCCTCCTATCTGACTTACTGCCTCTGAAAACCCACTGAAGGGTCACCTTTGGATCGGTTCTGACTCAAAAGCCAACAACAACAACAATTTGTATAAATGTCTCCCCCCCCAAAAAAAGAAAGAAAGAAAGAAAATGTCTTCTGAACAATTAATTGCAGGAAAGGAGGGTTATGTCCGAGATTCTGTCCCTTATGACTAAAGTATATTCTCTTGAGGCCATGAGCCAGGGTGGCCAAGCGCATGCACTGATAAAGACTGGACAGAGCTCACCCAGGCAGGCATGAAAAAGCTTGGCCAGTGAAAACCTGGTCCCCCATTTATCAAACCTGGGTCAGAAGTGGCTTTTACTCACTCCATGCTACATAACAGGTTCTTAGTTTATGCTTCCCTACTTTATAACACTGGACCACTTTGGAGGGGGGATCTACAGAAATAAGCTGGCTAGTCTTTTAACAAAAGATAAACAAAGTGCAGCAGGCTTAGAAAAACCACTCTACTTTGCTTCACACAGCATTCCACACTGCTTTCATTGCTTTTCTTCCCATTTCCATCAATAGTTATTTTCAAAGAACTGGAAGCAAATTAAAAAACCACCCATACTGGCATGGAGTTGATTTTTGAGTCACTGTGGCTCTCTAGACATGGCAGGACTGCACTTGGAGTTTCAAAGGCTGCCCTTTACAGAAGTAGGCACACCATCGTCCTGATGAGCAGCTAGTGGGCTCAAGCTACCAAGCTTCTGGTTGACAGGAACGGACTCTACCCAGTGTGCCACCAAGGCGCATCCACTTCCGAAACAACACGCCTCCGGAAACTCTATGAACTTTGATAAATGTCAACAGCTGCAGAGGGGCTGCAGGCCTTTTGGTTCGTAGGGTTGCCACGAGTCGTGCTCGAATCGAAGGCCATCAACAACAACATCTTAAAAAGAAGTGAACTGGGGTAAGGGGAAGGCAGGGCAAGGGGGTAAAATGTGCAACAACGAATGAATGAAAATCTAACTTCTCTGTAAACGTTTGTTAAAATCACAAAACAAAATTTTATTGGAAAAAAAAAAGAATTCTAAGAGAAGCAGGTAAATTAGGCATCTAACTGCTACAAAAGTACCAATTCAAACTCTATGTAGAGAAACACAGAAACCATCAATGGGCTGAGGTGATTTATAATCTTTCTTTTACCAAATGCATTTTACCTAGAATTCTATTTTCAGAATGGATGCTTCACTCAAAGTCATTACAGAAGGCAGCTCTCTCAGCTAAATGATGACCATCACTACCAGTAATGAATGTTCAGAGAACTTCTACTAGCTGTAGGGCACTGACAGCTCTCCAAGCCCTGGTGGCAGAGTGCACAATGTGTCAATCGGCTAAGCGAAAGGTCAGGGGATCAAATCCGCCACTTGCTCTTCAGAAAAAGGTGGGTAGCTTCCTCTTGAAAAGATGTCTACTCGGGGTTGGGGGGAGATTGAGAAAAATTGGGATAAATTATGTATACTGCATTGAAACAGATGAGGGAGAGAACTGTTTAAAAGGGATATGTGATTAGTATTGTCATGACAGGAGTCCAGAACGAAGTCTGTGTAGTAGAGTGGACCTGTGGGGGAGAGACTGTATAACAATGAAAGACTTTTTCTTGTACTTTTCAAAGAGAAGAGTGAACTGGGGGGTGGGGTGGCCAGGGGGAAAACTGCAACAATGAATGACTGGAAATCCAAAGTCTTTGTAAATTTTCATAAAAATGAGTAATAATAATAATAATAATAACAACTCCCCCCAAAAAAAAGATGTCTATAGAGCCTCAAACACCCGACAAACGGTCACCGAGTCAGAGCGGACGGGATGACAGTGGGCTCAGTTGCTGGTGCTCAGTGTACAAGTTAGCAAGGATTAAAGAAGGAGGAGAAGAGGGAAAACCACTCTTCGTGTGTCACACCTCTTCTGTAAGGAAGCTCCAGGAGCGTTGTCTGTAGTTAGTAACCCAAACACTGCACATCCCCAGCAGTTCAAATCCACCAGCGGGCCCAAGGGAGAAAAGTGTGCAGCGGGTTTGATTTTGTTGTTGCTAAATTTGCAGAGGGTTTAAAAGAATATACCTGCAACATACAAACCCATGCAAACACCATAAATGAAACACTCTCTAACTACAAATCAATTACTATGCAGTTGAAAAACAAAACTCCCAAAGTTTCTGAAAATACCAACCAGGCTCTCCAGATTCACTGGGTATTTTTTTATTTAAACTTTCATCATATTATACATACAGACAGAGGAAGTAAACATAAGAAAAAGATTATAGAAATGTTTGGGCATAAATACTAATGATGAATAACAAAGATTTCTCCCAAAAATACTGAAGCTATACGTGCCAGGCCTTCAACGCTATCACCAGAGCCCCAAACCTGGCTGTTAGGGGAACCCCTGGAACCTCAATTGTACAGCCTGGTGTCTCCGTGCATCTAGCTGTAATGTGAATGGCTCAGGGCTGTGCCCCCAAGCTACCCCCCTGTTCTGTATCACCTGGAGCTGACCGATGTTCCGTGGAGACACACATGCAAGACGGGAAAATGCTGCCTTTATATTTCATTACACGTGGTGACAAAACAACACACTATGCCCAGGAGGCTATTACACACATACAACATAAGGAGGACACATTAGATATGAGGGAACATGTAAGATATGAGAGAACATGTAAGATATGAGGGGGATATGTCAGATATGAGGGGAACATGTCAGATATGAG
>NW_006399756.1:13828919-13846557 GCF_000299155.1 Elephantulus edwardii | reverse complement strand
ACATGTCAGATATGAGGGGAACATGTCAGATATGAGGGGGACATGTCAGATATGAGGGGGACATGTCAGATATGAGGGGAACATGTCAGAGATGAGGGGAATATGTCAGAGATGAGGGGGACATGTCAGAGATGAGGGGAACATGTCAGAGATGAGGGGAACATGTCAGATATGGGGGAACATGTAAGATATGGGGGAACATGTCAGATATGAGGGGAACATATAAGATATGGGGGAGCATGTCAGATAAGGGGGAACATGTCAGATATGAGGGGAACATATAAGATATGAGGGGAACATGTCAAATATGGGGGGGAGCGTGTCAGATATAAGGGGGACATGTCAGATATGAGGGGAACATGTCAGATATGGGGGATAAGATATGAGGGGTAACATATAGGGGAAAGTACAAACCTTTTCCTTTGTTTTCTGGTTCTCCGCTCTAAGGTCTTCATACTCGCCTATTGCTATAAAGGGAAAAAAGGGAAAGTAACATTATAACATCATCAAAAGTTTCCTGTAGGAAAACCCGGGTCCCCAGCTAACCTCTCCTGTCTGTTTGCTAGATCAGGATGGGGTGAACATAGACCACAGGGGAAGGGCTTCTGCTTTCGGGAAGTGTGAGTCCTGTAAGCTGGACACCACATCTTCCTAGGTCATCAGGAAGGTTAGGACTGACTCGATCAGGGTGTGAGGCAGAGGCGAGGACGGTCAAATGTCATCTCACACACTTTGAGTGTACTGTGAATGAGTTTGAGTCCGAGTCCTGTGAGTCTACCTCCAGTACCCAGAAGTTTCATTAGCACCCCTTAATTATTGAAAGGGAGCTCTGACGGCACAGTGGCAAGAAGCTTTGCTGCAATCCCAAATGCACATGGTTCGAGGCTACCAGCTGCTCTGCAGGAGAAGAATAGGCAATCCCCTTCCTCCTCCTCCTCCTATGTGATTAAATACCTCTGTATGAAAACTGGCCGGAGGGTCAGATACCGGTAGTTACAGCTTTACAGTAGAGAACAACAACAACGACGATGATTAAAATAAGAATTAGTGGATCCACTTCTTAGAACCACAACTCAAAGGAATGCTTTATAATGAGAGAACTCAATTCAATGCGTCTGAAAACAATTACATTTTCAAAAGAAAAGGCATGACGGACAACAAGCAAGCGTTCCTCACACCAGTTCTCCAGCAGCCCTCATGCCGCCACCCCAACCACTGAGTGAATGAAATGGTCTTTGGATCTCAAAACAAAATAAAAACCAATAAAATTTCCTCTTCCCCTTTTCAGCAAAAAGAAACAAGAACTAAGAGCTGCTAAAAATAGGCCTTTACACCCTCTGAACAGTCCATGGTTCCAAATCTTACTACAGTATCTGACGTTGTTGCAGAAAATAAATATATAAATACAATAGTCTGCTGAAAGGCTAACAATAAACAGAGTGATTGAACACTCTTTTCTTGGTGACCTACTTTACAGATGTAAAGAACAAAAAATAAAGACTTATAAAACCAGGGTGTCATAATGACTTTAGGAAAATCATTTTCCCCCCCTATTTAAAATATCAGGTAACAGCTCTGAAGGCTTTAATAAAATACCAATACTATTATTCTTCCACAGGCAGGCCTGGGGGCCTAGTGCTTAGGCAGTTGCACTGTTCAACCCCAAAGGCACAGAGTTCGAATCTAACAGCCTCTCTGAGGGAAGAAGATGAGCAATCTCCTGTGAGATTTACAGCCTCTGAAATCTCCCACTAGAATCAGGTAGCTACGGCTTGGATCAGTTAGTTCTGACTAGGTAATAAAAGAATGGCAGAGAGATTCTTCCACTATGTTGCCAACTGGATCCAGATGAAATGTCATAGATTCTCAACTACTCGGTCTTTCAGAACAGCATTAATCAAAGTGGTGAGAAGCTGCGCTGCAATCCCGAAGGCACAGAGTTCAAGTCCACCAGCTGCTCTGCAGGAGGAGGATGGGAAATCTACTCACATGCAATTTAGCTGCCTCTGAAAACCCAGCAGAGGGTCAGCTATGGGTAGGTTCTGACTCTACAGAACATAATAACAACAACAACAATCTACTGTAACTTAATGCAGCCACAGAAACTACAGAGAAATGAGAGCAAAGAAGAATGAGAGCTGGAGAGGCTGCCAGCGGAGGGGCCGGACATAAAAGGAAGAAAGGACGTGGAAGGTTTACGTCTATTTCTATTTCTTCAAAATTCAAAATAACAAGCTCATTGCCCTAAACAACACTAGATTTTTAAAAGGTAGATCATTGTGAATACACAATTCCATTCTCAACACACTTGACAAAAACGGATATAATCTATTAGTTTAGTTACTTTTTTTACAGTGTTAAGGGTCATGGAGAAAAACTTACTACTTCAGAACTGGCTCACACTGTAAAAAAACCAAAACAAATGTATAACCTAAAAAACAAAACTGAGCTCGTACCACTCAAAAGACTGACAGTAAAGCCCCTTCAAATGCTAAATGAACCAAAGCATAAGGGAAGACGAATGTGACCCATTCTCTATCACGTGAAGACAGGCAATCTTGGTAAGACTTTGGCCCTCTGTTTACAAGTGTAGCACGATTAGGTACATGCTGCTGTTGTTCTTAGGTGCCAACCAGGACGCTAAGTGACCCTGTGAACAATATATTACCAACTTGTTCAGTCCTGCACCACTGCATGATGTCCACCTTGATCAAATCCACTGCAACAATCACTGTCAATCTATCTTGTGGATTCTTCCACTCTTTCTCTGACATTATACCTTCCCCAGCATGATGTCTTTTTTCAAGGACTGGTCCCTCACGACAACATGATCAAAGCACGTGAGATCAATTTTCACCTTCCTTGTTTCAAAGGAGCACCCTGGTTGCACTTTTTCCAAGAAAGATTTGTTTGTTCTTTTGGCAGTCCGTGGCATATTCAATATACGCTGCCAACGCTACAATTTAAAGGCACTGATTCTTCATCAGTGTTCCTTATTCCGATGCATAGGAAGTAAATGAAAATACTACGGCTTGGGTCAGCTACATCTTTATATATCCTTGCTCTTTAGAACTTTAAAAGAGGTCCTCCACAATATATTTCCTTAATGTTGTTGCAATGTGCTGTCAAGCCAACCGTGACTCTGAGAGACCCTATACACAGTAACTCTGAACCCTGCTCTATGCTGGGCCAATTTCATCATCTCTGATACACCTACCCTCATGACTCCCGTTACTGTGTCAATCCATCTCATTCAGAGTCTTCCTCTCTGGCACTGTCCCTCCACCCTTCCAAGCATGCTGTCTTTCTTCAAGGACTGATCCCTCCTGGCAACATGCCCAAAGTATGTGAGACAGAGAGTCAAAATCCTTGCCTCCAAGGAACAATTTCAACATAATTTGATTACATACGCACACACACACACACACACACACATATATATAAATTTCTTGAGTGCTGCTACCATGGACGTTGACTGTGGATTCGAATAAACTTAAATCATTTATGACTCCAATCTTTTCTCTCTGTATCATGATTCCACCTACTGTCCAGTGGTGAGGACTGTGGATTTCTTGACGTTGAGACGTAATCCATATTGAAGGTTGTTGTCTTTGATCTTCTTCAGTACGTGCTTCAAGACTTCACGTTCCTCAAGCAAGGTTGCGTCAAATGCATAACACAGTTTGTGGATGAGTCTCCTTCCAATCCTGATGGCATCTTCTTCTTCACACAGTCCAGATTCTTGAATGATTTGCTCAGTATACAGACTGAACAGGGATGGAGAAAGGATACAGCCCTGATGTACACCCTTCCTGATTTTAAACCACGAAGCAATCCCTTGTTCTTTCTGGACAACTGCTTCTTGGTCTATGCCTTGTCGCTGTGTGCTGCCGAGCGGGAACCAAGCCACAGCTGACCCTCCAGTGGATTTTCAGAGGCTGTAAACTGCACAAGGACAAACTGCCCATCTTTCTCCCATGGAGCAACTGGTGGATTTGAATTGGATGCCTTTGGGTGGGCAGCGCAACTCCTTACCACCAAGGCCCCAGCATTCTGGCATATGTGTAGGGTCTGGGAAACCCCTAACACTTTAATGTGCTTATGTGAAACATGTATTACTTTGGACATGTTGCAAGGAAGGACCAGTTCTTGGAGAAGGACATCATGCTTGGGAGGGTGGAGGGACAGCGCAGGAGAGGAAGACTCTCTATGAGGTGGATTGATTCAGTGACTAGAGTAATTGGGATGGAAATGTCAGAGACAGTGAGATTGGCACAGGTTAGGGCAGAGTTCAGGGCTGTTGTACATACAGGGTCGCTATGAGTCACAGGCGTCTCGATGGCACATAACAACAACAACAGCACAGGAAGGGTGGAGGGTCAGCAAAGGAGAGGAAGCCCCTCAACCAGTTGGTCTGACGTGGTGTCTGTGCAGTGAGCAATGTGTCAGGAAGTGAGAAGCAGGACAGAATTGGGTTCAGATCTTTTGTTCACAGGGTCGCTAGGAGTCCTACTCAACTCGACCACATCTAACAACACATCACAGTAATTAAAAAGTGTGGCCTAATCAAATAAAAATGAAATCTTCCCTTCCTACCTCCACTCCCTAAGAAAGCCAGTACTTAAAATCTAAAGATCTCGGATTTTTTAAAGACAAGTTCAGCCTCAACCCTGCCCCAGCACTTTGGCTGAGGGTTTTGGGCAAATTTGTTAAGTCTCTCAGTTTTCTCACTTGGAAGATGGGAACAATACTTATGTCTCTATTAGACTATTGTTATTAATAGTAAATGGGTTATTGTATATAGAAGTAGTTAGGAGTTCTGGTGGCCTTGTAGTAGAAAGCTGTGCTGAATTCTCAAAGGCACACGGTTTGAATCCACCAGCTGCTCCAAGGCAGAAGGATGTGCCATCTCCTCCCGTGGGATTCACTGGCTCTGAAAACCCACTGGAGGGTAAGCTGTGGGTCGGGTCCAACATGCACAGCATTAGAAATCACCTACACATAAGGGGTTCGGTAGCACAGGGTGTTATGTACTGAGCTGCTAACCTAAAGGTCAGTGATTAGTATCCAGCAGCCAGTTCAAGCCTTGGACACCCAACAGACGACCACTAGGAGTCACAACTGGCTCCATGAGATGGTGGGGGTGGGTTTAGGCTTAAACATAAGCCTTTTTTCTTTAATCCCTCTGGGTTTACTGCTATCTGCCTTTCACCGAGCTGAGTACCAAGTACAGAGTTGGTGCATGGGTTGAATAAATGATTGACTCTAGTGATCCTTTGAGGTACAGCAATTAAGTCAAATGTTAACATCACTCGGCTAATTACGACAACTCTGCACTGTTGTTGCCACAAGGTCTCTTGGAGCAGATCTTGACTCACAGTCATCCCACATGACAGAGCAGAAAGGCCCACGAGTGTTCATCCAGGATGTCACCCTTCCGGAAGCAGGTCTCCAGGTCTTCCTTCCATGGAGGCCTGGACAAGTTCAACCCACCAATCTTTCAGTTAATAAGCGTGTGAGCGCTGCACCACCAGGAGGTCAACTCTCACAGGCAGTAATGGTGAAGGTGGAATTAGTCTATCGAATGCAAAGTCATCCGTGCGTGTAAAAAAAAATATGTATATATCACTGAGCACCTATTTGTGTGCAATCTGTAAAAGCCCTAGACTCGGTTGATTACACTATCCCTGTTATTCTGTCCAGATGCCCAGATAGATGCCTGACACACAGCAGGCACTGGATAAACATGTGTTAAATTGAGGAAGAACGGAAGTATGTCCTCACGTGAACAAGTCATCAAGACAACAAACCACATTTCCCACATTAAGAGTCTCCTACATCACGTTACATCAGCATAGTTCATAAAAACAAAGCTTTAAACAGGCATCAAACATAAGCAGCAACACAGTGCCTCGCAAGAGCTTCTAATGGAGCTTCCCAGCCATTGAGTCTGCAACCTGAGCCGCGTGGAGCTTTGCGACACCTCGCACTAATGGAGAATGAGGACCTCAGTCATAAAAGACTGTGTTCCATTAGGACACTACTCTCCTCACTACACATCCCAATGGGTCCTGCTCTTAAAGCCAGGAGTAAAAATAAAAAGAGAGAGAGTCATTTATACCTCACTTGTTAATTAAAGCATTAGAGGAGTCAGGGAAAGTGCTGCTGATAAAAAACAAAGGTGAGAGAATTCACGTCTACAAAGAAATGATGGTAAACCTGAAATTGTCACTCATCATTTGTTAGAAAACACTGCCTGGTACTATGAACTAATTGTGTTTTAGAAGTACTCTCAACAAGCTAGAGTCAGGATTTTCAACTAGCCAATGGGACAGAAATTTAGGAAACTGAGGAACTCTAAAAATGTCTGTATCATTATAACAAAATCTTAACCTGATGTGCGCCATAGATAATTTGAAAATCACACAACTAAGAAAAAAAAACCAACAAAACCCAACACAACAAAATCTAACATTCATGGTTTAGAAATGTGCTTTCACATTTAAAATGTTTAGCCAGCATGAGATAATCAGAGAAAAATAAAAGTTTTGTTTCTACTTCATTTTAAAGCAAAGAATGGTGGTCTACCAGCTTTATAGGATAAAGTCTATATAACACAACTGAGTTTAAAATTCATCATTCCAGTTTAGAGAATTTTCCCTGCAGCTGCACTTACATTACAGATAGCTGTGAACAAGCACTATTATTTTTAGTGCACTTGAATTGTAAAAAGAGTTCAGAATTTACAGCACAGTTACAGCGCTCAATGTACCGCACATCCAGTCTTCTCATTTGCATTTTACACCAGGATGATCAACTCAACAACTCAATTCACTGTTGTTGATTTTGAACTGTCTCGTCACTGCCTTGGAATCTATTCAGCCTGTATGCTAACAAATCATTTGAGAAGCTGGACTCTATGAAGAAAAAGGCAGCATCAAGATCAGAGGTATATTACATCAACAGTGTGTGTTCGGCAGATCATACAACCTTGTTTGCTGCAAGCAAGGCCTTTAAACACCTGCCACAGAAAATCAAACACAACATTCTTCAATATGGATTATGTCTCAACATCAAGAAGACAAAAATTCCCACCCCCAGACTGACAGACAACATTATGATAGATGGAGAAAAGACTCAAATTGTTAACAATTTCTTTTGCTTGGATTCACAAGCAAAATCCTTGGCACCAGCAGTCAAGAAATCAAATACTGCAGTGGGAAAGTCGGCTATAAAGGAACTGTCCAAAGTACTGAGGAGCAGTGATGTCAGTCTGAGGATTAATGTGCACGTGACTCAAGCCACGCCCCTTCCAATCACTTGCTTTGTGTCTGAATGCTGATCAGTGAAGAAGGATGACAGAATACTTGGTGCCTGTGAGTTGTAGGGTTGGAGAAGAGCACTGAACACCCCAGGAGGCCAAAAGAGCAAACAGATGTCTCTCAGAGGAAGTGCAATCAGAATGCTCTTCAGAGACAAGGACAGAGAAACTTCATTTCACATACTTAGGGCATGTTAAGAGGGGCTGATCCTTGGAAAGGGAATTGATGCTTGGAAAGTTGGAGGGTCAGCCAAAGGGAGGAAGACCCCCAACAAGAAGGACTGACACAGTGACTGCAACAATGGACTCAAGTAAGTCAGAGATGACGAGGACGGCGCAGGACAGGACAGGGTCCAGGTCTGCTGTTCATACGGTTGCTCTGAGATGAGCTGAACGCGACTCAATGGCACCTGACAACATCACCGACCTTCAGCAGTTTCCTGAAGCTGACAATCACGTGGTGGGAGACCACCCATCTTCCACCTGAGGCGCAGCTGGTGTGTGTGAACTAGAGAGGAACTGCCTGTGGGTCAGGAGAACAACTCCTTACAGCCTGGGCCACCAGGGCTCCCCACGAGTATATGCATTTGTCACAATCAGTAAATCAATACTGACAAACGAATATTCCTAATTAAAGGCCAAGACTTCCCTCACGTTTCCTTCATTTTTACCAAATGTCCTTTGTCTGGTCTAGGATCCCATCCAAGACGCCCCGTTACATTCAGCAGCCATGACTTCTTAGACATCTCCTGATGGTGACTGTTTCTCAGTCCTCTTATTTTTTTTTACTGGCCTTGACAGTTTTAAGAGCTACCAAGTACATGTCTGAACAAGGAGTCCTGGTGGTGCAGTGGTTAAGCACTGTCTGCCAACTGAAAAGTGATTGGTTTGAACTTACCAGCTGTTCCTCAGGGAAACAATATGACAGCCTGGTTCCATCATGATTTACAGGTTGGAAACCTCACGGGGCAGTTCTACTCTGCTCTAAAGGGTCATGATAAGTCAGAATTGATTGACAGGCAGTAAGTCATTTGGTAGAATATCTTCGTATTGGAATGTATCTGATTTTCTTCATTATTAGATTGACGCTGTAGGATTTGGGCAGGAAGACTCTTGAGGAAAAGTGTCACTGTCACCCCATTCTATTAGAGTTATACATTATCAACATGACCGATCAATGTTAACATGTTAAAATGGATTCTTGATCATGTAGTGGAGGGAGTGTTTGCTAGTTTTCTTACTCTCTCCCTAAACTCTCCAAAATCTACTCTTTGGAAGAATCCCTACACACAGTCCACGTTTAAGGACTAAGTTATTAGAACTCTTCTGTAGGAAACATCTTCCCCTTCACTTATCTATTTAATCATTTCCTTGTACGACCATGGACTCAGGAATAATGATTTCCTACTTTGGATTATGAGCCAACAGTACTTTCACTGGTGCGACAATGGACCCCACTCTGGGCACTGTCTCTCGTGTCCTTCTCGCCGAGCCCCGTCCCTGTGGCTTCGTTCATTTGTTTTCTTGGGCACCTCCGTGCCTCCTGGCCCAGTAAGGTGTTTCAGGCTCACCTTCTAGATCTGCTGCCCCAGCCGGAGAGCTGCCCATTCTCCAAGGACTCCTGGTCCCTTTCACCGGAGAATCGTATCCAGAAACCAAAATGTGGGCACCAGTAGTTCTCACCGCTCCTGACAAGCCTACACTCTACCAACTGACCGAGGGAGAGAACGTGTGTGCATACCAACCAGGAACTGATGATGCTTCCATCTCTCCACGTCTCTGCATATCAGCATCCGTGTCTACACTAAGCAAAATATGAGTTCATAGCAATGTTTCCGACTTAACCATTTCCAGCGGCATTCTTTTAGTAACAAACAGGCTTAGAAATGCCCATCGATTAAGAAAGCATTAAATATATTGTTGTAGGTCTGTACAATGGAACATATTATCCAATCAATTTCAATGATTTAGCACTGTATATGCTGGTACTAAAAATGCTATTATTTCTATTAATTGAAAATATACACACACACATACACACACATGCATACACACACACATGCATACATACAATGACAACATGTCTGGCAGAAGCAGCTACCAAAGGGTACAGCGAGACATGTGCCTGGAGACAGAGGGTGGACACCTGCACTGCCAACAGGGTGACTTCTTAAAAGGGTAAAAAAGAACCCCCATAAAATCTTGGATTTTATGGTTTTCAGTCCTTTAAATGGGAACAGATACACAAGTTATCTCTGGTATTCAAAATCCAATGAGATTGAAGAAATGATTAAGGGAAACAAATGTCTATACAGAATCCTATGGTGAGATAATGAAAGTTAAGAAACATTAGGTTGTAAAGCAGAGGTAGTTGTACTTACCACTTTATATGTTGTTGTTGTTATGTGCCGTCATCTGTGACTCATAGCGTCCCTGTGTACAACAGCCCTAAACCCTGCTCTATCGCTTGCCAATCTTATTGTCTCTCATACACCTACCCCCATTCCTCCAGTAACTGAATCAATCCATCTCATGGAGGGTCTTCCTCTTTTGCACTGTCCCTCCACGCACCCAAGCATGACGTCCTTCTCCAAGGATTGATCCTGCCTTGCAACATGTCCAGAGTATCTCAGACAAAGCTTCAGAATCCTTGCCTCCAAGGAGCAGCCTAGTTTCACCTTCCCTGGGACGAACCTGTTCTCCTAGCAGTCCATGTTATATTCAATACTCTTCTCCAACACCACAGCTCAAAGGCATCAATTCTCCTTCTATCATCTCTAGTCATTGTCTAGCTTTCTGATAACTAGTAAGTAAGTGAAAAGCTCATGGCCTGTATCAGGTGTACTTTAATCTCCAGAATGACATTGTTGCTCTTCAATACTTTGAAGGGGTATCTGATGTACACTTTTTAAAACCTCAGATTGGTTTGCATACAGAAGTTGTATACACTGTGTTCCACACAGTCCTTCATTCACACTGTATTTCACACGATCGGTCCCATACTTTCATTCATAATCACAAGACTATGGAAACAGCCCAAATGTCAATCAACAAATAAATGAATTGAGAAATTGTGGTACTTACACATGATGGAATACTATGCAGCATTCAGGAACAACAATTTTTAAAAAGACTACATAACCTAGGAAAAGTATGGAGAGCATTATGCGAATTAACTCAGTCTCACGTTGGCTTTCACTTAGTATGATAACATGCTTGTCGTTTTGTTTGAAAGTAAGAGTGAAGATTTACACATTAATCAGAAGTGTTAGGGAAAGGGTGGAAGTCTGGCCAGAAGACACGATTCCTCGCCCCCACGGGTGGTGTCCCTCTCCTGGAGGACGGCCCCGTGGGTGCCTCTTCACCTGGTTCACCAGCTCGACAAGGAAACCACATTTGTAACAAGAACCCTGATGATTCAGATGCAGTTGGCCCTGGACCACATTTTGAAAAATATTGGTGTCAAGTCAGGTCTGTACTTGAAACCTACAGCAACCGTTTCTTTCCCAACGGCTCTCAACTGACTGGCTTGTTATGGATCCCAGATTGACAACACTGCAGCTTTCTAGAATGAGGGCTGGGCTGCAGTCTCTTTTGTCAAAGTTTTAGGAAAAAAGAAATAAACACTAGCATTTTAGTTACTTTCTAGCCTAGAAACAAAAGGAATACTAGAAGCTTCTTTCAAATACTATAATATTAATTTCAAATACAAGTAACTCTACTTTAAGAATGACTAAGTATGAAGGACTGGAGAACATTATGCTAAGTGAACTAACTCAGTCCTATAAGGACAAATGCTGTACAGGACCATTATTGTAGAAATAGATAACTGGTAAAACATGCTTGAGGATTTAAGGGGAGAGCGTGGGAGCAGGGGGTGAGGACGGGCAGGGTGGGGTGATCATAGATCATAGAGTCACACAATCTGATGGGTGGAGGTAGGGGTGCGTTAAGGAAATGGGAACGATCCGTGTGAGAAACAATGTATAGGAACTTTGTACGTAAACCAATATAAAATTTTCAAAGAGTAAAAATAAAAAGAGAGAAAAAAAGAATGACTAAACATCCCTATGTCCCTTAAGTACCATTTCAATAATCTTGGGGAAATGATACTAAGTCTAAAGATGAAAGAAGGTTGGTTGGCTTGCTTTAAAATCAATTCCCCTACCACAAGGAACTCCTTTTAAATAGTGTTAATGCAAGATTAACCCATAACTTTCTGAGCTTGTTTTTAGTTTTACGAAAGAGCATCCTTATTTTTAAGTGAAAATGACTCTTCTAAAGCTTTACCATCATCTCCCCTGAGATCAGAAGTAGTAGATGGTGCCCAGTTACCAGGACCATTCACAGATAGATCCCGACAGAATGGGAGATAAATGTGGAACAGAAGCACAAATTTAAAAAAAAATAATAATAATAATAATCCCTAATCAAAGAAGAAACAAAATCCAGACCTAAGACTGGAGGATTCTTAGAGACCACCGCCCTGGTGAGGGAGCTCTGGTGGCCCAGAGGGTAGGGAGCTATGCTGTTAATTCTCCGGTGATTCAAAGCTATCACAGGGTCCGAGCAAGAAGGATGGGAAAGCTCCTCCGGTGAAATCTAGTCTCCAAAACCCGCTGGAAGGCCACCTGTAGTTTGGCTCCAACTCAACACCAGAGAGCTTTTTAGTTTATTGCCCTGGGATACTTTTTAGATACTTTAAAACTAACCCTTGAGGTCACCATGTAGCTAGGTAACAAACTAGCTTTAAAACACACACACACACACACACACCAAATTTTAAAAATTAGGAAGAAGTTTCATCAAGTTCCAACCATATTTCTATGCTGACTGGTTTAGTGGACATTTGTTTGTGGATTGGCCAGCCTGCTTCCTCTCAGGGAGCAACTGAATACCCCATTCTGTTTAAACAACCAGACCAATCCATCCATCTTTCTGGAAGCTGCTAGCTGAAGTGCCCTGCCCTCTCCTAGCCAAAGGAAGCAAGCACATGACCAACACATCAGTCCAATCAGACACCCTTCCAGGGACTGACAGGCCTGTCACCAGCTCTAGACTCGGAACAAGTCCCCAGCAGGGACACGATCTCATTTATCTCACAAACTCTGCTGTCTAGCACGGTGCCTGGCTATGAATATTCAATGCATGTGGGATGAATGAATTAGCCAGAAAATCATGTACCTTCAACAATTGCTTAAAGTCTATCATTTTCCAGCAAAATCCTGGAAAGGGAGCAAATTGTATGATGTTTTATAAAGGAACCGTCCACTTTAGCAGCTAGGAACTGTGCATCAGAAATAGGATCCAAAGTTGCCATTTCTCCATGCATTAAGGATGTCAATCAGTGCAATAAAATAAAGCCCCCCAAAAAGACAAAAGGGACATTACCTCATTACCTCAACATCTGCTTGAACATAAGCAATCACACACTGGCTAGTATTTTTTTTTAAGGGACATAATATAACTTTCTAGAAAGACATAATATAGCTAATTATACCATTCACTGGAAGGGAACATACAATGTTTTGAAGTAATTCAGAAGTGGGTGTGATTTACAAGGCACAGAGTCTAAGGAATGGTAAGTATAAATTAGAGATTGTTCATATTATGACAGACTCCGTCATTACACTTCACAACTTTTGTCACAAGCAACCTTATTCACCATCCTACTGAAGGCTTCACATTGGGGAGGGGCTGCTGTCAGCGCTGCCATTCACAAGCCATGCGAACCTTCTTTGTGTCTGAACACTCTCCTGGAGAATGGGTTCAAATCGGAGACTTAAAACTCGCTGAGGAGGGAATTATATAATGACGCCTAAATACTCACCAAGAATGTGGAAAAGATTTCAAACCTCACTAATAAACAGGGCAAGACAGTGTTGCTTTTTTTGTTAAAGACTCCTATTTTTCTCAGCAGATTGGCAAAAATTATGAAACCTGACACCACACGCACTGGCCTGGAATCCATTCCAAGTAACAGAGACCCCGGGGTAGAGAAGAACTCCCGCAAAGCGTTTTCAAGGCTCTAACTCTTTACAGAAGCAGTTTACCTCATTTCTCTCTCAGGGAGTGGCTGGTGGGTTTGAACCATCAACCTTATGGTTAGCAGACGCATTTTTTAACCACCATGCCACAGATGGTGAGTGCGTGCACTCCTTCTGAGAGGCATTTCTGTAATGTCTAGAGGAAACATAGGTAGCACTGGTTGCCTAGTGGTAAGATGCTGTGCTAATAACCCAATACCTGTGATTTAAATCCTACAGGAAGGCAATCTCCTCCAGTGCAATTTGTTGTTGTTGTTGTTGTGCTGTCGAGTGGTAGGTAACTCACAGCGACCCTATGAACGAAAGTCCTGGACACCTCCTGTATAATTTTCGTCCTTTCTCCCGGTTCATAGGGTTTCCAAGAGGCAAGCTATTTCAGAAGTGGATGCCACTCCTGCTTCCAAGCTTGTTTTAATTGGGGAACTCCACCAAACACTGTCCACCGTAGGTAACCATTATCACATTTGACTCATCAGTGTCATGGTGTTCGGATTCACAGCAACCACGAGTTACCTCTGTACAGGAAGTGGACATATCAGGGTTACACAAACTAGAATAATGTTTCACCAAAGACAATTAAAGGCAGGCCTGAGGGCTGCGGAGTAGAGTCACCCACCTTTGGCTCGGAAGCATGACTTTCTGTCCGCTAGGCCAACTGCTCTCTCTAGGCTGTTGCTGTTGCTGCTGCTGTTGTTGTTGTTGTTGTTGTTAAGTGCCGTCGAGTCGTAGGCAACTCATAGCGACCCTATGAACAAAAGACCTGGACACCTGTATAACTTTGGTTGTTTCTCCAGGTTCATAGGGTTTCCAGAGGCAAACTATTATGGAAGTGGAATTTACTGCCTCCATAAAACTGCCGGAGGGTCAGCTATGGATTGATTCCAATTTGGCAGCACATAACAACAACAACAACAGCAAAAACATATCTAAACATGCCATCTAATCCAATAATTCTACTTCTAAGAATACACTGTAGTGGAGCTGGGGGGGAATCCTTGTGTAAAGTGCTGTGTAACTATGGATTTATTTGTATAGTAAGTTGACGAATGATCGTCTCTCCACTAGACAGAAACTTAATGGGACCCCCGATGGTGTGGCTCACATTCTCTACCTGCAGGGTGGCTCACGATCTTCACCCAGACACCTGGGCTTCAGAAATGATACCCACCGGAAGCCACACCTACTGCCATCCAGTCCTTCTGCCCTGTGCCGGTCCTGCAGGCCAGTCCAGCCCTGCTGCACGGCACGGCTTCCCAGGCTCAGCCGACCGCTTCATCACTCATGGAGCAGCTGGCAGACCTGATCCACCAACCTTCTAGTTGGCAGCCTAATACGCAATCCTCTGTGCCATCAGGGCCTCGACATATTCGGCAGGTAACTTGGTAAGGATTGGTCAAAGGAAGGTCGTTCACCTAATATTAAAAAGGTTGGGGAGTATTTACAATAATGGTTCTTATTCAGAAAGCAATTAAATCATTGCCATGAGGTTGACACCAACTCTTGGCTGACCCTCCAGCAGGTTCCCGAGGCTCATCCTTCTCCCTGAGAGCTACTAGGGGATTTGAACCACCAGACGCAAAGCCTTTGGGTTAGTAGAGCCACTCCCTGTAGACCAGGCCACCAGGGCTCCCCTCAGATAAAATAAGAGCATTGGAATTACCACATTAGCAAGTAGTGAAAAGTAGTAAGAAAAACGAGACGACCATGACATCGGTTTACCAAACTGCCCAAGAGTGTGTTCAAGCACCTCGTCTGTGATTCCATCTCACCTCCCTAGTTTTCCATTTGGTTCCATGGATCAAAGAGCAATTAAATACTCAACGTGCGTTTTACAGTCTAAGATCTAATGACAAATAATCGCCCTGGGTATAATCTCTCTCTGCGGATCCTCCAGCAGGTTTTCAGAGGCTATAAATCACACGGGAGGAGACAGTCCGTCTTTCTCCCTTGGAGCAGCTGATGGATTCAAACCACTTGACTTTGGGTTCCGAGTCCAGCTCTTTACCCACTAGGCCACTAGAGCACTAAGAAGTACAAAATTCACACTGAAAAATATTCCAACAGCTTGGAACCAGACTTCGTATCCTAAAATAATGCGTATCCTCCACCGGAAAACAGTTTCAAGGTGTGTTCTCCAGGCTTTGGGATGATCTTAAATGAGGAAATCAATCTTTTAAAAGCAGCAGTGTCACAGATTTCCCCCCCCCAGTACAATGCAAAACAATTAAAAAAATAAAGCCAGAAACCAGAATTCCCCCCTCTTTTGCAAGCCTCCATCCAACATAGGGCTGAGAGCCTGTCCCAAAAAGCCAAACTGCTTATGGATGGTGGGCACTGTTAAT
This sequence comes from Elephantulus edwardii, assembly GCF_000299155.1. Classification (NCBI taxonomy): domain Eukaryota; kingdom Metazoa; phylum Chordata; class Mammalia; order Macroscelidea; family Macroscelididae; genus Elephantulus; species Elephantulus edwardii. Next base: position 13,830,847 of record NW_006399756.1, on the reverse strand, counting down.
CTATCCTTGTGGTTACACACGGAATAAAAGGAGTTGTTGTTAACTGTCCTGTGACTCATAGTAACCCTTTACACAATAGCTCTGAACCCCACTCTATCCTGAGCCACTCTCACTGCCACACCTATCTCCACAAGACCAGTTACTGTGTCAATCCATCTCATCTGGGGTCTTCCTCTCCTGCCTTGTCCTCTACCATTTAGTATTTGAAAATTAACCATTAGTCAAAAGATCTAGTACCTACTCTGAGGTTACCAGTAATGACAGAGCTGGAAAGTAAATCAAGAGTCTGCGAAAATAAACATAAAGAATGAGAAGGATTGTATGAAACACAATGCGAATGAAGGATATTGTGAACCACATTCTCTCTCTCTCTCACACACACACACACACACACACACACACACACACACACAGAGTCTGTGAAACTTAGAAAGAACACACACATAGAAACCAGCCTCTCCCTAAACTTAAGAAAATCCCAATTTTGTTCCCTCTCCACACTGGCTATGGACCTTGGGATAATGGTGAATGGGAAGTGGAGACCATGGGAGAGGCAATGCATCTGAAACTTTTCCAGTACTTTCTCCAAGTGGCAAAGGAATGTGCTGTGCCCATTCCATAACTGTGGAAACAGAGACTGTGTAACACTGGGTAACTGGCTCCATGGGCTCACAGTCAGTAAGCAGTAACTTGAGCTTTCGTGACCCCCATCTCAGCAGTGGACAGCCTTCAGTTTCAAGGAAGAGGTGACAGGTTCCAGGACCATGGGGAGTAATCTAATGTTAGGACTAGTCTTTAGTTGAGTAATGGCCTGACTACCCAAAAGACCCACAGACGGGAAGTGTCTTCAAGTTGACAGAGCCGGTGAAGAAGTGAGAAATGGAACTAGACGCCAAGGCCCCTTCCCCAGAGTGACTCCGAGAAGTCATTCTGAAAGGCACTGGTTCCTACACAGCCTTACTTCCCAAATCGGGATGGATGCCTCCTGGGCCCACTTTCTCAAGGCACCCTGGGTCAAGAGATTCAAACTAGGTGTCAGGTTCACACTTTGTCACCGATCTGGATCTGGCTTTGTTCTGAAAAGGTAGCTGATGGGCGAGATTCACTACAACACCTTGTGACTGTGGGGTGATCCCCAGCCTGCGCGGGCAGAAAGGTGTGGGCGCGGCCTGGCCACACTGCGGCCCACCGCCAATCGCGCAAAGGCAGGGCACCCCAAAACCGCAGTGTTGGCTCACCGACTAATGAATGGCCAGGCTCGGACCGTGATAAGGCACAGTAGGGCCTGAAAATCCCAGCAGAGTAGGAAAGAGAAACTAGGCAAATCCGCTTGTGAGGGGCTGGGAAGGCGGAGAGCAGCGCGGCAGGCCTCGCGGCGCCTGCAGACGAACGGGGTGGGGCGGCGGCGGGGACGCGGGGCCTGCGGGGCTGCGGAGCTCCGGGCACCCCGTCCCCCGGCTCCCGCGTCCCAGACGCTCCGCTACCACCGGCCTCGTCCGCGCTGCACCGGCGACCTCTCCCCGGCCCCTGGAGCAGCGACAGCGCTCCCGTACCGCCCTCCCGCACTCCGCCCGCGCCCGCGCCCGCGCCCGCGCGCCAACCCGGGCACCGGGCATGGAGACGCTTCTCCCCGGCTGCCGGGCCACCGAGGTGACCATCACGGCCACCACGCCCCCGCCCGCTCCCACCTGGCGGGCCCCCCGCCCCACTGCGCACGCCCACCGGGCCCCGCGCGCGCCCACCTTGCTCCTTGAGGCTGGTGATGAGCTGCAGCTGCTTCTCCTCGTCCGAGCTGTTCATGTCGGCGCGCGGGGCCCGGCCGCAGAGCGGGAGCCGAGCGGGGCGCGGGGAGGGAGCTAGAGGCCGGCGGCGTGCGGCTCCGCCACCCGGAAGTCGGAGCCGATCCCGCTCCTCCTCCTCCTCCTCCT
>NW_006399756.1:13799890-13828819 GCF_000299155.1 Elephantulus edwardii | reverse complement strand
ACAGACGGACGCGCGGACGTGAGGCGTGCGAATTCCAGACAGGGCGCGAGACCTGGGGTTCCCCAGGCCTGAAGCTCCTGGGAGGAGGCCGGCCTGCGGGGCAAGAGGGTGAGCGTGGGGACGCGCATGGTCACTGCCACGGCTGTTCCACTTTCTCCGCCTCCCCGTCTGGAACACATGGGCGCCCTTTCAGCACCAAAGCGCAGGACTTTCATAGTGTGTGTGGGAACTCCACGTGGAGAGCTGCCCGAGGGCCGCTCCCCATGAAGCTCTCAGTGGGGAGAGGCCGCGCGCGAGGGGGCAGGTGTCTGCAGGGGCAAGCTCAAGGGCGAGACTTTTGCCGCTGGAAGAGGTAGTGCCCGTCCATCTAGCAAATGTGGTGGTGAGAGCCTGGTTAGTGCAGTGAGCAGGAGTGAGTGGAGAGGGCGCTCGGGTAGATCCTGAGGGCCTCGCTGGCACCTCCTCCCACACGCCCGCACTGGCACTGAGAGGTGGCCTGACCATCGCTCCTGCGGCCTGTAGATCACCCAACTCTTCCTCCCTTTAGGGAAGCTTCCACCGCGGTCAGGAGCCCCAGGTCACACAGCAACCAGGCGTCAGAGCCTGGCGCATGTGTGTCCCTTCACTGTCCCCTGCACCATTTGTAGGTGAAGAGAGTATGCAGGCTGCCTGGCTGCTAGCGGGGCTCTTCCCACCTCTACTTCGTGGCTGATCTTTGACCAGGTAGCCTGACCATATTGAACTTCATCTGCAGAATGGAATAAAAGAATAAAGCTTGTTCTCCAGGAAAGATGCAAAAGTACAAGAAGACGGGCAAAACACCAAAGCCACAATTCGACTAATCATAGGTCTGTTTTGGTTTGGTTTAACATTCACAGATCTGTGAGGAAGGGGTTGAAGATGCTTATAAGCTAAAATAGACTCAGCTCTTTTACATCAGAACGATCATTGAGTCTCCAAAAGGACTTTATGCTCATTTTAGGTTTTCTTACTCTGCTAGAAAGATGAACAATCTGTCCCTGTGCCATTTATGTTGTTATGTGCCGTCAAGTCGCTTGCAACTCATAGCGACTCTGTACAACAGCCCTAAACCATGTTTTATCCTGTGCCAATCTTATTGTCTCCGACACACCTACCCCATTACCCCAGTCACTGAATCAATCCATTTCATCGAGGGTCTTCGCCTCCTGTGCTGTCCCGCCACCCTCCCAAGCATGACGTCCCTCTCCAAGGACTGATCCTGCCTTGCAACATGTCCAAAGTATGTCAGACGAAGCTTCAGAATCTTTGCCTCCAAGGAACAGTCTGGCTTCACCTTTCCAGTATGAACTTGTTTGTTCTCCTAGCAGTCCATGGTACATTCAATACTTTTCTTCAGCACCACAGCTCAAAGGCATCAACTCTCCTTCTATCATCCCTAGTCATTGTCCAGCTCTCTGAAGCATAGCAAGTAATGGCAAAGACCATGGCCTGTATCAGTTGCACCTTAGTCTCCAGAATGACATTGTTCCTCCTCAGTACCTTGGAGAGGTCTCTGACAGCAGACTTTCCCCATGCAATTCATATTTTAATTTGCTAGCTGCTGGTATCAAGAGTGTTGATTGTAGAGCCAAGCAAACTGAAGCTGTCAACAATCTCAATCTCTTCACCATCTATCATGATGCTGCCAATTGGCCCAGAGGTGAGAATCTTTGTTTTCTTGACGTTGAGCTTCAATCCATATTTAAGGCTGCAATCCTTGACCTTCTGTAGCAAGCACTTCAGGTCCTCCTCAGTTTCAGTGAGTAATGTTGTGTTATCTGAATAACGCAGATTGTTGATGAGTCTACCTCCAATCCTGATGCCTCACTTCTCCTCATAGAGCCCAGCCTCCCAGATAATCTGTTCTGCATATAGATTGAAACGATATGGAGATAGCCTTTATAGCCTTTGAAAACCAACTGGAGAATCGATACTTGCTGTGTGTACGTTCAAGTCGGAACTGACCCATAGCTGATCCTCCAGCGGGTTTTCAGAGGCAGTAACCCCACAAGAGGAGATTGTCCATCTTCCTCCCATGAAGCAGCTGGCAAATTCCAATTCCAACCTCATGCCTTTGGCATTGCAGCACAGATTCTTACCACTAGGCCACCAGAGCTCCCTACATTGCTGTAAATACGCCTTCCTAACTCAAAACAAACTTGGAGAATTGTTAGGCACTTGTCCTTTTCTAAAAAGTTAATAGATCATCTCGCCATGAGCTATTTATTAATGATAAAATGCGCTAAAACGACAAGATGGTAAGGGAGCTCTGGTGGCCTAGTGGCAAGAAGCTGCACGCAACCCCAGAGGCGCACGGTTCGAAACCACCAGATGCTCTGCTGGAGAAGGAGGGACAATCTCCTTCTATACCAGTCAGATCCAATTTAACGGTACATGCACACAAAATAATAATAATAAAACAAAAACAAAAGAAAACAAAAAACCGAAACATCAGATACTGTTGTTGTGTACTACTGACTCATGGCTGACCCTCAAATGAATGCTCAGAGGCAGTGGAAGGGCAAGATGGTATTTTTAAGTAGCATTAATTAAAATTTTGAAAACTCGTGCTCGCTTCGGCAGCACATATACTAAAATTGGAACGATACAGAGAAGATTAGCATGGCCCCTGCGCAAGGATGACATATTTTTTTAAGGATCTTGCAATATTATTCAAAATGGGTGACCCTGGAGGACATTATGCTGAGTGAGGTATCTCAGTCACAAAGGGACAAATGCTATATGGTGCCACTGTTGCAGAATGAGGCTGGCATTGGGGTGGGGTAAGACTGAGAAAAACTGGATGAAATATGTTTACGGCATTGAAGTCTATGGGGGAGAGAATAGTCTAAAAGTATTATATTTTAGGGCATTATTTTTGTCGTAGGAGTACGCAATGAGGGTTGCAGAGTGGATTATATTTGGGGGTAGGGGGTGGGGTTTGGGGAGGTGCGAGGGGATTGTGTACCAATGAGGGAGGTTTTTCTTTTGCTTTTCAAGGAGAGGAGCAAATGGGGGGGGGGAGGGTTTGTGCGGGGAGAAGGGTGCAACAATGAATGAATGGAATTCCAAAATCTCTGTAGATGTTCATGGAAATGAAAAATAAACAAACTAAATTTAAAAAAATTTGAAAACCCAAAAATAATCTTAGCTTGAGACTTCATTGTTCATCCTTCTTCCTGGTTTTTCAGAAGGTGGCTTAGCAGATGAACTACCAGGAAACCCTCCAGGAGACAACCGCTGGCCTTTGCCTGGGCATTGCACCTCATCCCCAGAGTCAAGTCAGGAGACCCAGTAAGATGAGCCTTCAGGCTCCGCTGCCAATGAATGTGAGCGAGAAATGTTGCTGTAGGATTTTATGTGAAGAGAAATAACTTCTTCCCAGAAAAATCAAGAGATAGGTGCCAAACCGTGGGCACGCGGCATTCACAGAACAGCTCAGAAACCTGTTCAACCTGACCAGTCGCCCTTACTCCTGGGCAATCCTGGGAAACTCCTCCAGAACCTCAATAACCAGATGTATTTTCTCTTCTTCGGCTGAAAGTAAGCAGAGTGCTCATTGCGGATCTGGAGTAGTTCACAAAGTTCCAGGTTTTAAATGGATGACTTCATTGCTGTGTCCAATTATATAATAATTATATAACACTTCTGGAGTTTAAGAACAAGGTCATTATCAAATCTATAATCAAACTGAATGCTTTGTTCCCATATCGAATCTGCAGTCCCTTGAAATTCATCCAGTTTACCCTTCTTGAAATTAAAATAGCCTCCTGAAATACAATATGGTATTATCTGGAGGGCCTGGAATGAATTATCAGGATAGCTATTAGAGTCACTTATTAGGACTCAGCTCTCCTGTTACACTATGGATTATTTATATGATATGAATATTGATGGAAAGGATAGAATTTATATAATTAGTTTTTGTTCTTTTAAATAATACACAAGGGATTTATGTTACAGGCATCACATTGAATTTATTATTAAACACCAAATAACATATGTTTTAAAACCTTTAAAAATACATGTGTGTGCATATATGAAAATACGTATTTATAAAGAGATTTAAAAATACCTAATTGAAAAGATACATACTAAATTCTGAATAATGTTTGCCTTTAGAAATGAAAGTAAGAGGAACAATGAACAGTTTTAAAGCTTGGCAGGTTGATGGTAAAATAGGAGAAAACAATGATCAAAATATTTAATACGTGTTTGCATTTTCAGGAAATTAAAGTAGAATTCCCTTATTTCTGTAAATTTAAAAAATTTTTACTTTAGTGAATGTTCACAGACAGATTAGTTTCCACTAATTCATTCGCGTACATTTTCCCTCCTGGCCTCCCTCCCCAATTCTCTTTGCAATGTTTGTTATTTCTATAATTTTAAAACTAATGTAAATAAGTAGCATTGGAATAAAATGAGTGGGAAACGGTCATTCTCTGAAGTCCACTTATTTTATATCAGGGAATCTACTGTTTTAAAAATGACTTCACTTGCAGAGTTATTTATTATAATTTTAATTATTATATAAATGCTGATTATCTGATTAGATCAACACTTCTAGCATACTGGTCAAGAAAACAGAAAGACACACCAGAAATATTGTTGTTGTTGATTGCCATCGGGTCGAGCACAACTCATAGCAACCCTATGAACAAAAGACCTGAAAGCCTTTCTATAACTATCGTTGTTTCTCAAAGTTCATAGAATAGGCAAGAAAAATCTATGACCTCATACATATTAAAAGAACAATATAAGAACAATGCAAACAACTCTTAAGTCTCATTACTTTTATAAGTTAGACTAATTCCTTGACAGATACCAGTTGTCAAAATCCACTCACAAATAAGTGGTAGTTGTTAAGAGCTCTGGAATCAACAATGACTCACGGCGACCCTAGAAACAACAGACCTGTGAGCTCCGTGCCATCCTGCACCATCTGTATCACCCTCAACACATTTGAGCCCATTGCCACGAATACTGCATCTAGCCATCTTTTGAGGATCTTACTTTCCTTTGCTGACCCTCCATTTCCCCAAGCATGATGTCCCTCCCCAAGGAATTGCCTGTCCTGAGCATTTGGTTCAAATCCATCAGCTGCTACATGTTGAGAAGGAAGGGCAGTCTCCTCTCATGTGATTCACTATCTCTGAAGACCTGCTGGAGGTCAGCGATGGGTCAGTTCTGACTCAACAGCACACAGCAACGACATACCCAAAGTATGTGAGAGGGAACATTGCCATCCGTGTCTCCAAGTACACTCTGGTTGCACTTTCTCCAAGCCATCTCTCTTTGTTCTTTTGGCAATCCATGGGATATTCAGCACTCTTCTCCAACAACACTATTCAAAGGCATTGTTCCTTCTCCTGTCATCTTTATTCACTGTTCAGCTCTCAGATGCATAGCAGGTGATTGGAAAAACTGTGGTTTGAATCAGGCACACCTTAGTGTTTAAACTAACATCATTGCTCTTCAGGACTTTGGGTATACCCCTGACAGAAGACTTTCCCAAAGCTATATACCTCTTGACCTTCTGACTGCTGGTACCAAAGGTGTTGATTGTGGTAAGAAAGATTAAATCATTGACAATTTTCTCCTTCTAACAATCTTTTCTCCTTCTAACATAATGTTGCTTATCTTTTATCTAGTGGGGATTTTTGTTTTCTGAGGCTTTGTCTGACATACTTTGGACATGTTGCAAGGAGGGAACAGTCCTGGGAGAGGAATGTCATGCTTGGGAGGGTGGAGGGGAAGACCCTCTATGAGGTGAATTGATTCAGTGACTGGGGTAATCGGGGTGGGTATGTTGGAGATGGTGAGATTGGCACAGGACAGAACAGGGTTTAGGGCTGTTGTACATAGGGTTGCTGTAAGTCGCAAGTGCCTTGATGGCACATAACAACAACATGTTGAGATGTAACTCCTGTTGAAGTCGGCAGACCTTGCTCCTCTATAACAAGCACCTCAGTTCCTCCTCACTTTTAGGAAGCAGGGTTGTATCACCTACATTAATATGGATTCTTGATGAGTAGTCCTCCGATCTTGATGACACACTCTTCATTGCAGCTTCTTGAATGATTTGCTCAGTATACAGACTGAATAGGTATGGAGAAAGGATACAGCCCTGATGCACACCTTTTCTGATTTTAGACCACACAGTATTGCCTTGCTCTGTTAGGATAACAGCTTCTGGTCTAGATATAGATTTCATATAAGCATAATTAACTGAATTCCCACTCTTCTCAATGTTAGCCATAGTTTGTTATGATTCACATAGTTAAATGCCTCTGTATCGTCAAAGAAACACTCTTCCTGTATTCTGGTATTCTCTCTTAGCCAAGGTCTATATGACATCAGCAATGATAATCCTGCTGCCAGAGCCTCTTCTTCTACACCAGCTTGAACTTCTGGTAGTTCTCTATCAATGTACTTTCTAGCCATTTTTGGATGATCTTCAGCAGTATTTTGTTTGTATGTGATATTAATGATAATGTTTGGTAATTTCCACATTCTGTTATATGACCTTTCTTTGGAATGGGAACAAATGTGGATCTTTTCTAATTAGAAGAAATTGAAACTGTAGTTGTGAAAACCTTTCAAAATAGAAAACTCTAGGCCCAAATACAGGAGGAGCTCTGATAGCCAAGTGGCAAGAAGCTGCACCGTAATTCCAAAGACACGTGGTTTGAATCCATGAGCTGCTCCTCTGGAGAAGGATGGGCAGTCTCCTTCTGTGCAATTAAATGCCTCTAAAAACTCACCAGAGGGTCAATTATGGATCGGTTCCAATTCGATGGTACACAACAAAAGGCTACACATGATGCTCTAGTGGCCTAGTGATAAGAAGCTGCACTGCAATACCAAAGGCACACAGTTTGAATCTACCTGCTCCTCTGAGGAAGAAGCATGAGCAGTCTCTGAACCTGTGATTTACTGCCTCTGATAACCTGCTGAGGTGTCAGCCATGGGAGTCACCTCTGACACTGCAATACACAACAACAAGCCAAATAGTTTTATTAGAGAAATTTCCTGAAAATTTAAGCATGAAATAATACGAAGGCTGTACAATCTTTTCTAGAAAATAGAAAAGGAAGGGGCACTAAAAGCCTATGAGAGCAACCTCACCCCAAACCCATAACCGAGGACACCAAGACTACATGCCAACATCCCTGATATACAGACATTAGGATCCTCAAGAAAATCCAAACGTGTACATCAGTGAGAACTAACAAGGATGTTGCCTGTTGTTATGTGCTGTCAAGTCACTTGCGACGCACAGCGATGCTGCATACAACGGCTCTGAACCCTACTCTATGCTGACCCAACCTCATTCATTGTCTCTGACATACTTACCCCCATTACCCCAGTCACTGAGTCAATCCATCTCATCTGGGGTCTATCAAAGGGTTTCATCCAAAAATACAAGACTAATTCTTGATTAAAATCAATCATTCTATTTCACCAGACTAACAAATCAAATATCAAAACCACTATTATTATTTATTTCAAGGCTGAAAAGAAATTTGACAAAATGCAACCTAACAGAGAACATTTACAAGAAGCCTACAGCTAATAGTTAATGGCAAGAGGTTGCATTCTTTATCCTCTAATAACAACGTATGGGTGTCTTTTGTATCACTCTTGTGAACAAAATACTAGCAGTCTTACCCAAGGCAACGGGCATGAATAAAGAAAGAATCATAGATTAGAACCAGCAGCCAGGAAATCAAAAGATGAATTGCATTGGGAAAGTTTGCTATCCAGGACCTCTCCAGAGTACTGGAGAGCAACGATGTCAGTCTGGAGACTAAGATGCGCCTGATCCAGGCCATAGTTTTCACAGTTATAATTTTTGCTATGCATCAGAAAGGAGGACAATGACTAGGGATGGTAGAAGATAATTGATGCCTTTGAGCTGTGGTGCTGGAGAAGAGTATTAAATATACCATGGACTGCCAGGTGAACAAACAGGTTTGTCCTAAAGAGGGTAAAACCAGGCTGCTCATTGGAGGCAAGGATTCTGAGGCTTTGTCCATGGAGAGGGGGCATCATGCTTGGGAGGGTGGAAGCACATCTGAAGAGAGGAAGACCCTCAATGAGATGGATTGGTGACTGGGATAATGAGGGTGGCGTGTCAGAGACAATAAGGTTGGCTCAGGATACAGCAGGGTTCAGGACTATTGTACATCGGGTTGCTATGAGTTACAAGTAACTCGATGGCAAATAACAACACAACAACAACAACAATGAGTTTGTAAATAATTCTACAAAGACATGTACACAATTAATTGGTGATTCCTCATTTGCTTCTGTCAAGTTGAAGCAGACAACTAATGCTCTGGTGGGTTTTCAAGGCTGTAGACAACACTGTCCATCTTTCTCCTCAGAGGAGCGGTGGACTCGAACCACTTGCCTTAGGGTTGACAGACCCACTAGGCCATCAGAGCTCCTCACTGGTGATACATTCAGAGCTCCTCATTGGTGATACATAAACAAAAACTGAGAAGTAAAAGTAAGGAACCTAATAAAAACAGTATCATAGTTTTGCATGTTAAATTATAAAGAAACACATCAATGCTGCAATTAATCTGGCATTTTTACTACTAAATGATCCAAAGTTGCCTGTGACAAAGGACTGTAACTGGTTGAGTTATTGTGAGATGGTGGAAATAAGGGTCCCTAAAACCCACTGGATGTGGCTGGCCGTGGTTTAGTGCCGTTGGGTGGTGGCTGGTACAGAACATCACAGTTGTGTATAATCTTAAATCCTAGGACATGCTTTTTCTTGGCTTTGTGATGCAAGTTTTTCAGGAAAAGAATTTACAGGATGTGCCTATGTTAACAAAATGAAAACTGTGATTCCATATAGAGCCTTCTTCAATCCACTTCTCATATCACAGTTGGAAATTCTTCTGCCACTTTCTCAGCTACACTTGGCTCGCTCAGCTCAATTCTGGCTTCACAGAGAGTTGAAGGGCTTGGAAATTAAAGTGATGTTTAAAATTGCTGAACCAGACGTGAACCATCCCAAAAGGGATCAATTCTGCAGAATTTGGCAACTTCTGCTTAAGGATTTCATGTACAGCCTTTTCTCTTTGAGCATGGGGGAAAAAAGAGGTTCTCAATTTTTTGTTACCGTTTGCTCTGCCCTCATAGGTTCTTTCCATTTCTTTAGACCTTGCACTCAATGACTTCACAGTACTTGAAGCTAATCCAGCCACAGATGTTTCTTTTCTTTCCTCTCAGATGATCTGCTGTGTGTATTCCTTTATGCCTGCTTACAGACATCACATGCTCTCATTTCTTTAAAGACACTTTACTATTTCAAGCAGCTTCTCCTCGATATTTAGAACTTTCCTTTAGCATTGGTTATCTGGGACGTCTAATAAGTAAGTTTATATTTGTAGAAAAGTTCAAAAATGCAAAAGGATAGCAAAAGACAACGTTTTTGGTTGGAACTAATAACACTTTGCCTAGCAAGTTAATTCTTCAACCCATGCACCACCTTTGCGATGAACTGAACCTGCTTAGATGGACATGTGTGTGATTAGTACGTTTGCCTAGATGATCAATCCAATTGAGTACCATTGTCTCTCTCTTTCTCTCTCTTCACTTAATGTTTTTCAGGAATGAAATAACACAGGAGGGAAGAGGGTGGAACTCACATCATACTCAAAGAGTTCTTGACAATCCTGGTTAGTAACGTCCTTGTTTGAGAAAAGGAAACACCAGGTGTGTGTACTCCACCCACAGTAAGGGTGAGGCGGAAGTATCTAAAATAAGCCTGAGGCATCTTGTAGTGTCAGAAAAAGGAAAAGACAAAGGATGTAAAGAAGGTTTAAGGAGTCAACCTTAAAGCACCTTGAATAGTCACACCTGGAACATTCCAAACAAGGAAACAAAGAACAAGAGTATCAGATTACCATCCCAAAACCCAATAAATGAGTCCATAAAAATAAATGACTACATAAATTAATTGATAGAAGAAAAGAACAAAATTTCCTTTTAGAATTCCATCTACACCCTCTCCTCGTTTATCAACATAGTTAGGATCCAAAGATGGTGAGGTCAGTATGTGCAAGTCAGCATTTTATAAATGTGGAAAATGATCACATCCGATCGTAAAACAGAAAATCATTACAGCAGTGCATAACATCCAAACCACTGAGAATCACAGCCCCGCCAAGGTGACATTTAACTTTAACTTTTATTGCTAGTCAGACAGTAATTTTGGAGGATTTTTGTTTGTTTTTCGTATGGCCTTAAATGATAAATGTAAGAAAATGAGATAGTCTGAGTGCAGGGGAAGTGTAACATACATGGGTCTTTCCCCTCCAGGAGATTAAATTTAGCTCCTCTTTGCCAGAATGTAAGATAGGGTGTGTGGGTGGCATAGTCCGTAGCCAGCTGTGCTGCTAACCCATGGGCTGATATTAGAAAATGGTTCAATATCCAGAATACGTAAAGAACTCCTCCAATGCAAACACAGTAAGGCAAACAGTCCAACTCAAAAAGGGTCAAACACTTGCATAGACATTTCCTCAAAGAAACTACAAGTAGCCAATGACACATTCCTCCTCGTACAGCCCAGCGTCTCGGATAATCTATTCTGCATACAGATTGAAAAGGTATGGAGACAGAATACATCCCTGGCAGACACCCTTCCCAATTTTGAAACATGCAGTGTCTCCTTCCTCTGTTCTAACAAGTGCCTCTTGGTTCAAGTACAGGTTTTGCATAAGCGCACTCAAATGTATTCCCATTCGTTTTCCCAGGGTCAGCCACAGTTTGTTGTGATCCATACAGTCAAAAGCCTTTGCGTAGCCAATGAAACACAAATCAACATTCCTCTGGTACTCTCCGCTTTCCGCCAAGATCCATCTAATATTAGCTATAATATCTCTAGTACCATGGCCTCCTATAAATCCAGCCTGCACATCTGGCAGTTCTCAGTTGACCAGTTACTCCAGTCGTTTTTTTCTAATTTTCAGCAGAATCTTGCTTCCATGGGATACTAATGATATTGTTCAATAATTTCTACACTCTGCTGGGTCACCTTTCTTTGGAATGGGGAAAAAATATCGATCTCTTCTAGTCAGTTGGCCAGGTGGCTGTCCTCCAGATTTTCTGGCACGATTTAGTGAGCATATCCAGGGCAGTGTCCGTTTGTTGAAATATGTCAGTTGGTAGGCCATCAACTCCTGGAGCCTTGTTTTTTGCCAATTTCTTCAGAGCAGCTTGAAATTCCTCCTTCATCACCACAGGCAAATCAAAACAGTTAGGTACCACTTTCCAACCACCAGCATGATTTAAAAAAAAAAAGGGGGGGAGAAAATAAAAGGTAAAGATGTGAGAAATCAGAACATTCATCTACTACTGATAGGAATGGAAAACAGTCAAACATATACTTAACATAAGAAAGTTAAACACAGAATTATCCCCAGGCCTAGCAATATACTAACAAACACACTCCACTGAAAATAGGGACCTGAAGTGATGCCTGCACACTAATATTCACTGTAGCATTATTCAGAGCAGTCAGAAAAGTGGAAGCAGCTGAAGTGCCCATCAGAAGATGAATACATAAATAAAAATATGAGATATTCAGACCAGAGGAGTTCAACAATTCAGTGAAAAATTAAGTATGCTTGAAAGAGTTGAGAAGTGAATCTTGCAAACACTATGCTACGTTAAATCACACACACACACCCCAAATCCTATAAGGGAGCTCTGGTGGCCTAGTGGTAAGAAGAAGGCGTGCCGTTCGAACCCACCCAATGCTCCGCTGGAGATGAAGGGGCAATCTCCTTCTGTGCCAGTCAGATCTGATTCAACAGTACACAACAACAACAACAAAAGAAAAACAAAACAACCACTGTGTAAGTCCACTTATAAAAGACATGTATAGTAGGCAAATAAATAGACTGTGCTGCAGTCCCCAAGGCACGTGGTTCGAGGCCACCAGCTGCTCTGCGGGAGAAGGATGGGCAATCTCCTCCTGTGCGATTAACTGCCTCTGAAAACCCACCAGAGGGTCAGCAATGGGTCGGTTCCAACTCTACGGTGCACAACAACAACAACAAGGTAGATGAGAGGTTACCAAGGATTGGAGCAGAAGATGGGGGGCAGGGGGGAGAAAGTGAAACTATTGTGCCAGTGTTAATTTTTTTCGTGTTGACAAATGGTCTGTAATGACAGGGAGCGGTGGTAGCCTAGTCCATTGGGAGTTGTGCTGTTAACCCACAAACCATGCTATCTCTACTGTATAGAGTGCACCGGTGGCTTCACAAAAGAAAGATGGGCATTCTCCTCCCGAGTCATATACAACCTGGGAAACTTGCTGGAGGGTCAGCTATGAGTCAGTTCTGATTCAATAGCAATGAGGAATAACAGTAATACTATAATTATCTAAACTAGAGGGCTGGGTCAAATGTATGTAGGAATTCTCAGTACACTCAGTATTAATTTTGCAACTTTTTGAAGCTCTAAAATAATTATAAAAGATATTTTAAATTCACCATATTAATCCTTTGTCATTGTTGGATGCTATTGAGTTGAGCATGACTCATTGCGATCCTAGGAACAACAGCTCTGAACCGTGTCCCATCCTGTGCCATCCTCACAATCTCTGACACACTTGACCCGCTGCTGCAGTGACTGAGTCGCTCCACCTGGTTGAGGATCTTCCTCTCCAGTCCAGGTTCAGGTCAGCACTACAAATGCAATAAGCCTCTGATTTCCTCAATTGTCCAGCAAACTTTATCTTAGAGCAATTACAAGTCAATTTTTTTTTCAATCATCCAGCAAACAAAACCTTTAACTATGGTTCCATCCTGAGAGTTCCTCTGGTTACACCTTGCCACAATCTATTCAGAGTAGTGCCACAATCTGCTCACAGCAGTGCCACACAGTCTTCACCCTCTATCACTGTTCTCCATCTCTCACAGTGTAGAAATTGCTCCCTTACATCGGTTCCACAGCTGTTGATGATTTTCCAGACCATGTGTCCATAGTTAAGGTAACTGGAGACCATATTAGCCACCCTAACAGTGGCTAACACAATGGCTAGAAAAAGCCAATTTTGAAGGGTCCTGACACCCACTCACCACACTACTTGCATTGAACATAATATTGGACATCTTAGGTAGTGCAATAAGGAAGGAAAGTAGATAAAATACATATAGACTGGACATGAAGAAGTCAAATTGATTTTATTTACAGAGAACATAATTGAATGCATATCAAAAGCTAAGAAAATGTCAAAACCTGAGTTTGTCGAAAGCACAGGACACAGATCAATACGAAAAGCCAAGCAGGAACTTTCTGGTGTGTGGTCTGAACTGTCAAGCACTTGAGATTCATCATTCTCACAAGAAGAGAAAATAAAAAACAAAGTGAAAATCAACAGCTCTTCTTCGATCCATGAGAGAAATGAGATCACAGGGCAAACTGCCCACTATCTCAAAATTAGAGTGATAGGTGGTTACAGAGAACAAGGTTAAGAAGAGCAGAAGCCCAGGGCTGGAGTCAACACGGATACTTTCACATTGTAATTGATGCTCAGTGTGGGAACTTCAGAGTGGGGAACTTGTCTAGAAAGAAGCCTTATTTTTAGAACGTTTATCTCCCAGGAGTCCCACCTGGGAGATAAAAATTATAAAAGATCATAAAAGAAAGAAAAAAAAAATCCTGTCTCACGTTTCTGGGAGGTGGAGGTGGACAGTAACCCTTTCAAAATATCCCTGCAGCATTGTTCTTAACAAGGCAAACTATTTCACCAGAGCCTAACTGCTCTGCCAAGGACTCAGGTGTTGTACCGCATGAATACGGCACAGCTACTGAAAAGATTGGAACCCACCAACTAACTGCTTCCTGGGAGAAAGAGAGGCATTCTCCTCCATGAAAACATAAGTTAACAGAAACCCAGTAGAGAGTTGCATGAAGAGGAACTGATTCAATCTACTCCCAAGATCCTCTTGAAATTGCTTAAGGGAAAGGATATCAGTTAAAAGAATGAGGTGTGCCTGAACCATGCCAGGGTATTTTCAGTTGTTGCATATACATAAGAAGTTGGAGAGTGAATAAGGAAGACAGAAGAATTGACGTCTTTGGATTGAGGTGGTGGTGAAGAGTATCAGATATTCCATGAACAAAAGAACTAACAAACCTGTGTTAGCAAGAGTGATCCCTAGAGGCAAGGATGGTAAAACTTTGTCTCATATATTTTAGGTGTATTATCAAAAAGAGCCAGTTTCAGAAGACAGACCTCATTCTTGGTACAGGAGAGGGTCAACTAAAAAGATGAAGAACTTTCACAAGATCAACTGACACCGTGACTGCAACAATGGGCTCCGGCACTGACGGGGTCAGGAGGGTGGTGTGGGATCAGGCAGGGATGTGTTCTGTTGTACATATGGTCACTATGGGGGGGGAGGGAACAGACTGCCTGACACCCCACAAAAAGAGGACTTCTTCCTGCTCCTCGCTAAGTACTGGAAACCTCACAGTAACATTTTTAGCCATCTCCATAATTGCATTAGATAACCATTTGATTTGCTCATCTGATTCATCTCTCTAGGGATTAAGTTAATTGCCTCCTTTTTTTCTGAGTGAAGAAAATCCAATATGACTTGCCCTAACAGGGCTCTCGTGGGATGTGCTTCCCTATTATGTTCATGATCAATAGCACCTGGCCAAATCTTCCTTTCCTACTAATTAATGCTGCTTTACTGATTATACACATTTAACCTGTACGAAGTCCAAGACTTGCTCAGGAAGAAAAGGTACTTGGAAGAAGTCGTTTTAAAATTAAGAACATCATGATAGTATTATTACTCTTCTATATATTTCTTTTCTTACAGTTCAGATATGGAAATGGGGAAAGAAGCGCACTTCTCAAATGATCATCTGTTTAAAATGAGCCTTGAGACTAAGTAAAATAGTCTATAAACTTTTTTGTATCTGAATAAGACCCTTTCCCCCAGATTTCTTTCTCAAAAGCACAAAGAAGGCATGAGGCTGAACAGTCAGGTCTAAGCTTCTGCTGAGTATTTTCTCTATCAGTTTGAAGCAATTTCAGTGGAGGATTCAAAGTACTCAAATAACAGGGCTGGAACCATTGTGATTTCCATTATTTTTCTGACCTTCACAGAGAACAAACATCAAATGCAAAGGAAGACCTCTGATAACCTTCTGTAAAAGTGGGCACAAAGCATTTAGGTAGAAGTGAAACAGTGGTCAAAATGCTTTCATCATTAATACCTGACAACAAGAAACACATATTTTTTGCTTTGTTAAGATTTTTAATCAAAGTCCCAGTTTTTGTAAAAAAATTATATTGGTTTGCTTACAAATTTTGTATACATTGTGTTTCACACTATTCTTCATTCACATTGGGTTTCATACAATCATTCTCATTCATTTTGTTTTATAAAATTAATCACCATTGGACTATGACCGCCATTGCACTCTGTCTTTTCAAGTCTCCCCTGGATCTTTCCCATTTCCTTTACCCCCCCCATCCACCAAATTATGCAACTCTGTGATTTCAACCCTCCCCATCCTCACCCCTCTGATCCCACCCCTTCGCCCCTTGAATCTCTGTACTTGTCATACTAGGTATCCTATTTTTACAATAATGGTCTTATGCAGTATTTGTCCTTATGAGACTGAGTTAGTTCACTCAGCTTAATGCTCTCCAGTCTCTCCCAAATTATGTAGTTGTCGATTGCTGTTGAGTTGAGCATAATTCATAGTGACCCTCTGAACAAAAGGCCTGAAGCCTTTCTATAACTATTGCATTTATCAAAGTTCATCGAGTTTCCAGAGGCGTGTTGTTTAAGAAGTAGATGCTACTCCTGCTTCTAAAGTTATGTAGTTATGTAGTACTTTTTTTAAAATTGTTGCTCCTGAGTGCTGAATAGAATTCGATTATACTAAAGTACCACAATTTCTCAGTCCATTCAATTGTGGTTGGACATTTGGGCTCTTTCCACATTCCTGTGATGGTGAATAACACTGTTATGAACATTGGTGTGTAAATCTCCATATCCTTGGGATATAATCCTAGCAGTACAACAGTTGGGTCAGACAGAGCCTCTATGTTCAGATTTTTGAGGAAATGCCAAACTGTTTTCCAGAGTGGTTGTACCGTTTTACAATCCTACCAATAGACTAGGAGAGTTCCCACCTCTCTACATCATCTCCAACATTTCTTGCTTGCTGCCCTGCTAAACTTTGTCCCTGCTGCTGGGGTGAGATGGTATCTCATCGTGGTTTTGATTTGCATCTCTCTTATTGAAACAAGACATTGTGAGAGAGGACTGTCTCACCTTTCTCCCTCAGGGCACCAGTCGAATTGGAACAAACATGTAATGACATTAGAGCTCTGAGTTATACATACAAGACCAAGCAGTTCATTATTGAGGAAATAGGAACACCATAAATGAAAGCCAACTTGAAGTCTCCTTACAATATATAAGTGTACGTTCTGAGACAAAACCCAGCAGCGCTTCATGATCAAAACCAAGAATAAAGAGGCATCTTCTCTACCTCAGAACATACTCTTCAAAACAATATATTAAGTCCTAAGTATTGGTACCCACACCCACATGGATTGACACAGTGACTGCAGCAATGGGCTCAAGGGTGTCAGAGATTCTCTCACAATGTTTTGTTTCAGTAAGAGAGATGCAAGTCAAAACCGCAGTGAGACACCATTTCACCCCAGTAGCAGCGACAAAGTTTAGCAGGGCAACAAGCAAGAAATGTGAGATTGTGAGGACGGCACAGGACAGGACAGGGTTCAGCTCTACTGTTCCTAAGTTTGCTATGAGATGTATTTGACTCGTCAGCACCTGACAACCACAACATATACTGAGATATTAAGATAAATAATGTCTATACAATCAGAGGAAGGGTTTAGATCATCTGTAAGCAATTCATTTTTAATTTACGATTACCAAAGTCTACATGTCATTTTCGAGATTCTAGAAAATCTGTTTTTGATAGAATGTTTATTTGAACTAACTAGTCCAACTAACTTTCTAAATGGAAAGAACATATAAGAAATTGAAATTTATATAACTTTCAAGTTGAGCATCACGTTAACAATTTTCATTAATCAATGATAATATGAAGTGGCATCAGCGGAGTAAGGTTATGACCCCTGAGTCAGTAAGCAAATATTTCTCAACAAATAAGAGTCCCAAACCTTCACTTCCCTGGAAAAGAATGCCAAGCGTTTAAAGAATAGTTTGCATTAATCTTTCACAAAATCTTCCAAAACATTAAAAAAAAAACACCACTTTCCAATTCCTTCTACGAGACCAAATTATTGCATCACAAGAAAAGAAAATCATCTATCAATATTACAAATGACTGTAGATGCAAAAATTCTGAACAATATACTAGCAAACCAAATCTAGAAGCAAAAGAAAAGGATTATATACCATGGCCAAGTAGAGTTTATCTCAGAAATGAAAATTTAGTTCAACATATGGGAAATTAATTGATGTGATATACCATATTAATAGAGAAAGGACAAAAAATTATCATCTGAAATTAATTCAGAAAAAGCACTTGACAAAATCCAACAGCCTTTCATTATTTTAACTAAGAATAAAGAGGCATCTTCTCAACCTAATAAATTCTTCCTTAAAACAATATGTTTAAGACCTAAATGGTACTTGTGGATGTGACAGTATTTGGAAATAAAACTGTAACTAGTTAACATGAGGTCATACTGAAATACAATTGGCTCCTAATTCAACAGGACTGGCATTCTTATGAAAACAAGATGGAACAGCAACTAATACTATGCTTTTTCAAAAAGTGTCCTGGTGGCTCAGTTATTAAGCATTCAGCTGCTAACCAAAGGTCAGCTGTTGAAACCCCACAAATGTCTCCATAAGGTTACAAATGTAGCAGTCTGTTTCTATAAGTATAACCTTGGAAAATCTATGTTCTATGCTCTTGCCATAGGTGGATTGATTCAGTGACTGGGGTAATCGGGATGGGTGTGTCAGAGGCAATGAGATTGGCACAGGACAGAGCAGGGTTTAGGGCTGTTGTACATAGGGTCGCTATGAGTCGCAAACGACTCGACGGCACATAACAACAACAACAGCAACAACAACAACAACATGCTCTTGCCAACAATCAGCCAGAAAATAAGCCATTGGCTCTGGCTTTGGCTCATATGCCAAACGGTAAAAGATGGAAAGCTTTCCTATAATCAGAAACAAAAAGCAATGTCTGTTCTCCCCAAAGCTCGTCAGTGTTTTATTGCAGTTTCTAGGTAGGCCAAGATAAAGAAATAAAATACACCCACAGTGGAAAAGAAGTAAAGCTCTGTATTCAAAGATGATATGATTTACTAGATTGAAAATCATAAGAGTGTTATTTAAAAAAGTAACCAGAAAACCCCTGAATCTACTAGAGATGAACAAGTTCAGCAAGGCAGACAAGATAAATTAGTTGTTTCCTTGGGTTGCTGTACCAGAGTGATATAAAACAACAAAAATGGATTCTTCTTTTCTGGAAGCAGAAGTTCAAAATCAAGTATTAAGAACCTACTTCTGAGGGGCTCTGGTGGCCTAGTGGCAAGAAGCTGCACTGCACTCCCAGAGGCTTGTGGTTCAAATCCACCAGATGCTCTGCTGGAGAAGGAGGGGCAATCTCCTCCTGTACCAGTCAGATCTGATTTGATGGAACACACACAAAAAAATAAACAAAGGGGGGGGGCGGGAAAGGGGGGGAGAGTCTACTTCTCTCTATGTGAAAGTTCTAAGAAGAGAAATGTTTCTTTGCCTCTTTTAGCTTTTGGTAGTCCCGGACAATCCTCTATGTGTATCTGTTTCTTCTCTTTCATGAAGACAACAATTATATTTAATTGTGCCTGGAGAAAGATTTGAGTTGTCAACTATTTCAGCTCACTTATCTCCATAGTCAACATTCATGGTAAGAACAGTCAAGAAATCAAAAGACATGTTGCATTGGGAAAGTGTGCTGTCAAGGACTATGTTGCATTGGGAAAATCTGCTGTTAGGGATCTCTCCAAAGTGCTAAAGAGCAACAATGTCTGTTTAAAGACTAAGGTGCGTCTGATCCAAGCCATGGTATTTTCAATGACTTCCTACGCATCTGAAAATTGGACAATAAATAAAGATGACATTAGAAGGATTGATGGCCGTTGAATTGTTGTGTTGTGGAGTAGTGCTGACAGCCAAAAGTACAAAAAGTCTGTCTTGGAGGAAGTGTAACTGGGATGTTCTTAAAGTCAAGGATGGTGACACTTCATCTGAGTTGTTATCAACTCGATGGCACCTAACAACAGTACGACTATCCTGGTATGACCTTATGCTAACTAATTACATATGCTGTTTCCAAATGCAGTCATATCTATAGGTACCCAGTTTTAGGACTTACGCACAAATCAATCGATAAGAAGAACAAAAACAAAAGCAATTTTACTTCTATAAACTATCAACAAACAATCTGAAAAGGAAATTTGAAAAAAAACACTTCCATTTACAATAGCATAAAAAAGAATCCTTATGAATAAGAAAATAAAAAAGTAACATAAAACATAATGTGTGAGAATGATTATATGAAACATAATATGAAGAACAGTGTGAAACACACACAACATATATGAACTTTGTGAGCAAACTAATATAAAATAAAATTAAAAAAAATAAATAAAAGCAAGATTTGTCCAAAGTCAACTACATTGAGATAGTTAAAATAACTTAAATAAAGGGAAAGATATCCATGCTCATGGATAAAAACTCAATATTATTAAGATTGCAATGTCCCTGAAGTGAATCTATAGACTCTGTTATCCTACCAAAATCATAGATGCTTTTTTCTTTTTGCAGAAACTGGCAAGCATGTGCTAAATTTTATATTAAACTATACGTACACCTGAATATCCAAAACTACATTGAGAAGGAAGAATACATTTCAAAATTATATTTATCAAATTCATGTAGTTTTACCATAAAGATGAACATGCATATCAATGAAACAGAACTGAGCATCAAGAAAGAAATCTTTACATTTATGGTCAAGAGATTTTTCCCCCCCCAGGGAAAAAAGTCTTCTCAACAAATACTTCCAGGACAAGTGGATATCTACATGTTGAAAACCATGCTTTTTTACCCTTATTTTCTGCCTGAAGCAAAAATGAAATAAAAATGCACCAAAGAGATAAACCTATATAATTTTTAGTGGAATATATTGTTTTGTTTGCCATAATGTTGAGATTGACCCATAGCTGACCCTCTAGAGGCAGTAATCGCACAGCAGAAGATTGCCCATCCTGTTGGTGGATTTGAACTGTGCGCCTTCAGGATTGCAGTGCAGATTCTCACCACTAAGTCACCAGAGCTCCCTGGGCAATTGTTAAGTCATCATATATGGGGGTTAGGCAATAGTTTCTCAGCAATGATACCAAAAGTACAAGTGAAAAAAATGAATTGGACTTCCTCAGAATTAAACTCTTAAGTGTTTCAAAGGAGTCGAGGACAAAGAGGCAATAAGCCTCATGTTCTGTACCCTCCTCGTCCTGACTCTCCTTCCTCTCTTGCTCCAGGCAGATGGAGATGAATTTTTGTGAGTTGGAAGGAGATCTGGTAGAACAGTGAATTAATCATTGAGATGCTAACCAAATGCCTAGTGGTTTCAACTCACTAGCACGTCTGAGGGAGGACAAAGCATGTTTCTGCTAAGATGTACAGTCATGACAACTGTGGGACAATTCTCTGCTACCCTTTGGGGTCAATTTAGGTTAGAATCCACTCAGTATCAGTGGTTGTGTCTTGGGCTGCCCTTGACAAGATTTCAAACTCCCCTGGCACTATCCAATGACCTCGGTAGTACTAAACACCATGCTGGACCAATTAAATGGGCTGTCGCTTAAAACCATGCCCTTAAACTTATAAACTAAGGTAGCAAGCCCCCAAAAAACAGTTCATGAACCACTCCCTCTATTTCCCAGGAGCCCAGAAAAAGTATATGGTTCTCTGTTATTATTAGTAAATGTTCTGATTAAATATCTTGTAAAAGAATCTTACTTGAAAAGGAAAAACTTCAGAATTTCAAATTCTCAAGAACTCCAAACTTTCTTGAGTCCTAGAGGCAGAATAAAGTCCTAAAATTTTTGCCTTGGGATAATCTTTGAGCCTTAACACAAAAATATCACCTAAAGTCTTTTTTAAAACCAAACCATAGTTTAACTTAACTAGTTAAGAATGACTGTGTTAAGCGCTGTGCTCTGTTATGAACTGCCTGCATGGGACTAAACTGACAATAGCAACTTGAGAAATGGGATTGGAACCTTAGAGGGCAGTGAGTTTGTGTACATAAAGGAGGCGCAACTCAGAAAAGAAGGTCAGAATAACTGAAAACTTGTAGAATGTGACCAATGCAAGTGAATTTTGCCAGTAGAAAAGGTTGGACTGGAATATGTTTTGCAACGTATCTTCTCAACAGCAAGACAAGATAATTTAAGTGTGAAGAGAAAACCCACAAAATGGGAGGAAAATATTTACAAAGCATCTGATAAGGATCTAGTGTTTAGAATTATATAAAACTCTTAATACTCAACAACAAAAAGAAACGTAAACAGAGAAATAGGCAGGGAATTTGAAGACTCATTTCTTCAGAGAAGATAAACAAATGGCAGATGAGCCCATTGAAAGATGCTCAACATCGTTAGAGACATGCAAATCACTGACATAATGAGACACAACTTCATACCCACCAGAATGGCTATAATGAAAAACACAAACAACGAGAATATAAACTCAAAGCTTTATACATAGCTGCTGTGAATGTGAAATGGAAACCAGTTTAGTAGGTCCTCAAAAAAAGTTGAGAACAGAGTTATATGACTAGAAATTCCACTTCTAAATATAGACCTAAGTAAAAAAAAATATTACCCATATGCACATGGATTTCCATTGAAGCGTTAATCATAAAAACGAAAAAGGAGAAATAGTAAAATGTTCATCAACTGGTGATTGGATAACAAAATACTATATACCCATATAGTGGGGTACTGTTTAGTCACAGAAAGAAATTAAGTACGTACTTCAACCTTGAAAATATTATGCCATATAAAACAAACAAACAAACAAACTAGGCCCAAGACCCTGCCTCCAACTATATAAAATGTCTGCAGTCGTTTTACATGCCATTGAGACAATTCGGACTCATAGTGATCCCCACACACAGCTGATCTAAACCTTAGAAGGAGATAATCAGTTCTGCTTCCTAACTAGTCTATTTTAGTCTAGTAAGTTCCTCTGAAGTTTGTCTCCATGAGTGATGTTGCCAGTATTTAAAATACCATTGACGGCAAGCTCTGGTGGCCTAGTGGCAAGAAGCTGCACTGTAATCCCAGAGGTGTGTGGTTCAAATCCACCAGGTGCTCTGCTGGAGAAGGAGGAACAATCTCCTCCTGTACCTGTCAGATCTGATTTGATGGTACACACATACACATACATAAACACACACACACACACACACACACACAAATAATAAAATAAAAAATACCACTGGCATAACTTCCAACAACACAGGAAATCACAACACAACAAAATGACAAATAAATTGTTATTGTTGTTGTTGTTGAATATACCACCAAGTCGGAACTGACCCTCCAGTGGGTTTTCAGAAGTAGTTAATCAGATGGGAGGAGACTGCTCAACTTCTCCCACGGAGCAGCTGGTGGATTCAAACCTCATGCCTTTGGGATTGCAGCACAGCTTCTCACCACTAGGGCTCTCTATCTCTCTGACAAATTAGTAGTGGAGGGGATATACAGGAAAAGACTACTCCAGACACTGAAAACCACATATAAATACACGGAGGCAAAAATACAGTATGAAAACAATTGTGTAGTGTCAATCAACTCTCTGAAACTGAACTGAGATCGCATCCATGAACAAGATGTCATCAAAAGCAGGTGAACAAAGTCCTGAAGACCAGGGTTCTGTGAGTGGATGCACATTCTGCAATTTAAGAGGCATAATCTGGTGAGAGAGAGAGAGAGAGAAAGGAACTGCACAATCACCACATTTACAAACAACCATTAATAATAAACACCATAAACAAGGACATGGCAGTAACTCTCTGAGTATATAATTAACATTATGGATAAGATTAAGTGGGCCTGTATACTGAGGTAATGTAAATATCCCTATCAACTCAATCAGATCCAAATAATGGCTACGGCATAATTTATCTGGGTAAACACAAGCTCTCATTGTTTTCCTAAGCTGACACCTAACTAATCAAGACCCATTCATAACGAGAACATAACTGTGATTAAATTAAAAAAAAAAACCCAGATAGGAAAGATTCGTTTTACAACTTTTCCAGTTAATTAGACACATAGGCACAGTCTTGCTACCTACCCCCTTCTCTGAGGCTGACTTTATCAATCTGGAAAATGAAGACAGACCACTGATTGGAGGGCAAACCTGAAAAGGATTAAACACTTAGCATGGCATTCTAAAATGCTGTAATTACAGCGCAATTAACCATGCTGCATATTAAATGTGCAACTCAGAAATCTGTGCAGACTCCTCAATTAAAACTAGTTATTCTTCAAAGAATTTTGCCGCCCACATTGAATTTCTCTAGTGCTTCTTTGTTATAATTCAGGTGTGACAGTCACTAATAGATCTAAAAGGACAGTTAATAAAAAACTAGACATTCTTTACGGTAAACCTAACAAATGCATGCCAGGTAATACCCAATCATTAGCATTAATGATCATTCTTCAGACAGGTACGCCTATTGTGCAATTGGACTTCATTCTCTTTAAAATATGTTTAATGGTCAGCTATGAAGATGCAGAGACAGAGGCAAGTAAGGTCTAAGTGAGAGAGAGCCTAGAAATCTCTATCTGTTCTTGATCTTTCCCCCTGGGAAAATCAAGGCCAAAGGGAATGGCACATGTTTGGCATTCTTCAAACTGAAAGCACTGCAGAAAAAAATTCAAACCTCAAGTTGCAAATGATTCTATTGGCAAAAATAAGACAGACCAAAAAAAAAACCCGAAGAGAAGATGAAAGGAATAAATACATACAAAATCACTGAACCAAAACAGAATTGCCCAATGTTCAGCCATTTTAGGAGGCAGCATTTTATCATAAACCAATTATATTGAAGGAAGAAATGGAAGTTGCATAGAAGATATTGGTAAAAAACAAGGCTCTAGGAATTAACAGAACACCCATTGAGGTGCTTCAACAAACAGATGCAGCCCTGGACTTGTCACACAGCTACGCCAAGCAATTTGAAAGACACTACCTGGCCAACCAAAGAGATGTGTATTTGTGCCCATCCCAGAGCAAGCTGATCTCACAGAATGTGGAAATTATCAAACAACATCATTAATATCGTATATTAGTAAGCTACTGTGGAACTGCTAGAAATATAAACTGGATTCAAAAGAGGACATTGCAAAAGTTCGATGGATCTTGACTGAAAGCAGAGAATATGAGAAGAAATGTTTGCCTGCATTTTATTGACCATACCAAAACATTTGACTGTGTGGATTAAAAATTATGAATAACATTGGGAAGAATAAGAATCCAGAACACTTAGCTGAATTCATGCAGTAGCAGTACATAGACCAAGAAGCAGTTGTTCAAACAGGGTAAGGAGACACTGCATGGTTTACAATCAGGAAGCATATGCATCAAGGTTGTATCCACTTTGTGTGCTGAGCAGATAATCTGAGAAGCTGGATTACCTGAAGAATGCAGCATTAGGAAAAGATCAAACCAGTAATCACAAAGCTCTCAGCAAACAAGAAAATATCTTTTCACTGGTGAAGTCTCCAATTACTTAAGGAAAATTAGCACCAATTCTTCTTAAATACTAAACACACACACACAGAGGGAAATACATCCTCATTCTGTTGTTGTTGTTGTTATGTGCCATCGAGTCGCTTGCGACTCATAGGGACCCAATGTACAACAGCCCTGTCCTGTGCCAAACGCACTGTCTCTGACACTTCCATCCCGATTAACCCAGTCACTGAATCAATCCACCTCATAGAGGGCCTTCCCCTCCTGTGCCGTCCCTCCACCCTCCCAAGCATGATGTCCCTCTCCAAGGACAGGTCTCTCCTCACAACATGTCCAAAGTATGTTAGACGGAGCCTCATTCTATTAGTTCAGCATATTACCTGACAGAATTCACAAGAAAATAAATCTATTGACCAATTGCCCTTGTGAATAGACATGCAAAAAGGCTCATCAAAACACCAGCAACTGAATCCAGCAGGATTACATATCACCGTAGCTATGTGAGATTAACCCCCAGAATGAAAAGGTAGTTCAACATAGAAAAATCAAAGCAACATATCACATTAATTGAATAAAGGAAAAACAACACGTGATCATCTTAATTGGTGCAGAAAAATTTTTGTCAAAATTCCACACGCTTCCATGATAATCAACAGATTTAGATAAAAACTTCTCATCATGCAGAGGTCATCTATGACAGACATTTCTTCCCAAAGAGAGTAAGCAAGCATATAAAAAAGAAGTTTGGTGGCCTAGTGGCAAGGAGCTGCAACTACAATCCCAGAGGCACACAGTTCGAATCCACCAGATGCTCTGCCGGGGAAGGAGGGACAATCTCCTCCTGTACCAGTCAGATTTGATTTGATGGTACACTCACACAAAAATAATAAAATGAAAAATTAAAAAAAAAGAAGTTCAACTTTGTTAGTCATTAGGAAAATACAATGATGCAATATTTCTACACATGGGTCAAAATGGCAAGTCCCCAGTACTTTCCAGGATGAAGAGAAACAGGATGACTTCTATATGGCTGGTGTAAACATAATATGGTTCTGTTACTTTGGAAAACAGTTTGACAGTTTCTTATAAAACTAATCACACAACTATCACATGTCTCAGCAATGACAGTCGTGGCCACTTGTCTTAGAGAAATGAAAAGTTATGTTCATTTAAGAAAAATTCTAGTCTGCAAACAGCAAATGCTGGTGAGGTTGTGGAGAAACTGGAACCTTTATTAGCTGTTGGTGAAAGTGTAAAATGGTGCAAACATTATGGTGCAAACAGTACGACACTTTCTCAAAAAGTTGGAAACAGAAATTATGTTAGACCCAGCAATTCCACTACTGGGAATATACCCTAAAGAAACCATAACTGCCATCCAAGCAGATGTAATATGCACACCCATGTTTATTGCGGCTTTGTTCACAATAGCAAAGAGTAGGAAACAACCCAAGTGCCCATCAACAAACGAATGGAAAGAGAAGCTCTGGTATATTCACACAATAGAATAAATACTATGAAGCATTGAAAAACAAGGAACTCATGTAATATTATGCAAAATGGATGACCCTGGAGGACATTATGCTGAGTGAAATATCTCAATCACAAAAGGACAAATATTGCATCGGGCCACTGTTGTAAAACGGGACTCACATCAGGGTTGAGGGGAGACTGAGAGAGAGTGGGAGGCATTGTATCACAATGAAAGAATTTTTATTTTCCTTTTCAAAGAGAAGAATGAACTGGGGAGGAGGGGTGGGCAGGGAGAAAAGTGCACAATGAATGAATAGGGAAACAATTAAATGGAAAGAATATGCTGTGAAAAAATGAAAAACTAAAAAAAATTGTAGTCTGAACCATCCTACTTTGTAATGGTAAAAAACATGAAGGAACTCAGACCTCCTCAATAAAGGAATAGTTAACCACATAGTGGTATGTCCATGTTGTGGAATACTACTTAGCAATGCAAAGGAGGGAGCTTCTGATACCTACAATAACTTGGACAAATCTCTGTGGAATTACATGGAGTGGGGGAACAAAATCCCAAAACACTTGAGATTCCAAATTACAGAAATAGAGAACTTATTGTGGTCACCAGGAATCAGCAGAGAAAGAGGCTATAAAAGTGTAACAGAGGGATCCGTTATAGGATTTTCTATATCGCAACCATATCAATGTTAATAACCTGATGTAATACCAGAGCACTGTCAAATTATCCTGTTGAAGGAACTTGAATTTCTCGCCACTTTTTTTTACATATACCCTCAGCATATGAAATAATAACTATTGTTGTTGTTGTTGTTTGATGCAGTCGAGTCGTAGACGACTCATAGCGACCCTATGAACGAACAGCCTGAGCACTGTTCGTACATAGAGTTTCTGGAGGCAAGCCATTTCGGAAGTGAATGCCGCTCCTGCTTCCAGATAATAACTATTACAGAACAAAAATTTAAATTAAAAATATACAGTTTTTATTTTAAAATAGTATAATATGCAATGAGTTTCTTATTGCTATTTTAAATAAATTTTAGTCTTCAGTTTTAAATTCTCACATTTATTCCAGTAACCCACCAAATGAATAGTCCACTGGGACTTTCAATGATTTTTAGGAATGGGGACCATGAAACCAAAAAGTTTGAGAACTGTCTCTGGCAGATAGATCCAGGACTGTTTTCCATTCATGGAGAGGTGTGAAATGCTGCATTTAACGTGGAACCCAGGTGACATCAAAGAGTTAATAAATAAATAGAGTATAATTGATAGACAATGTCTTTCTAAGCTTGTTTATCTATACAGCAGCTATCTACCATAAATCAATCAATGCCATGTGAATAAAAGCATGCCTACTCTTGCAATTTACAATGCTAAAAATTATTTACAACATTGTAAAGACTTTTAAAAAATTGTAGTCTGAACCATCTTACTTTGTAATGGTAAAAAACACGAAGGAACTCAGACCTCCTCTGAAAACTTGCTAGAGGTTGGTTCTGACTCCAGGGCACAACAAGAAAAAATGTTGTTGTTATGTGC
Organism: Elephantulus edwardii; assembly: GCF_000299155.1. Classification (NCBI taxonomy): domain Eukaryota; kingdom Metazoa; phylum Chordata; class Mammalia; order Macroscelidea; family Macroscelididae; genus Elephantulus; species Elephantulus edwardii. Next base: position 13,800,938 of record NW_006399756.1, on the reverse strand, counting down.
TGTCGAGTTTTGATGAATGTTATTAAGCAGTCATCAAAAAGAATGCTTCAAGAGCCTTCTTGATGTACAGTGCTGTCAGTGATAGGATAACATCCATGTGCATATGAGGAAGACCTGCTAATATAAGATTATTCTTAATCAAACACACCTGTTGATAACTAAAGCAAAAGATGAAGAAATTGAGGATTTCTACCAACGCTTACAGGCTGAAATTGATCAAACCTGCAATTAAGATGCACTGATAATAGCTGATGACTGGAATGCAAAAGCAAGAAACAGATAAGAATTGGTAGTTAAAATATGACTGTGACATGTAAGTACAAACTGTCTGTCATATTTGCTAAAAAACAATACTAAGCCAATTCCATTCATTCTTCATTCACAGTCACTCACTGCCAGCGAGTCACTTCCGACTCACAGTGACCCTCCACCACGTTTCTGAAGCTGTAACTGCAGTAGACGACACTGCTATCTTCCTACCTTGGAACCACTGGTGCAACCAGTGCAGGTGAGCGGCCTCTGTGTTAGCATTTCAATCCCATGCAGACTACGACACTGTTCGTTTTTAGAAAATGACAAATAAGACCCTTTCATGGTATTACCTCATTTGATCTCTAAAACCACTTTAGAAAGTAAATTAAGCAGATCTGAGAAAAAGATGCCCTTCAGCTTCGAGCAGCAGAGGTCAATTTATTCCTCATCCTGCCTGCGATGACCCACATGTGACCAGACTGGGGCAAGCAGGGCTGGTGTGTGCCAGTGGGAGGTAAAGGACACTGACACACACAGACCTTAAAGAATGAAAGACCATGGGGGGGGGGGGGGGGCAGGAAGAAGAACGAACTGGGGAGGAGGGTAGAGAAAACAGTGCAACAATGAATGAATGAAAACCCAAAATCTTTGTAAATGTTCACTAAAACGAATAAAATGTAATAATAATTTTAAAAAAAGAAAAGAAATGCCAATAGAAATCAACATCAGCAATAGCCAAGTTGAAAATAGAACTAAGACTTTTATTACATTATCAGCATGCATATTAATAGTTAGT
>NW_006399756.1:13786069-13799574 GCF_000299155.1 Elephantulus edwardii | reverse complement strand
TGAGAATCTAAGACAAAATACCAGCAACTGCCTGATGCCTACAGCCTATTCCTCCCCTCAAATCCCAGGGAAAAACTCTTGTGGGCCTGAGATGGTTGCCACTGGTGGTGAGTTTGATAGGGGCTCTGACACCCCTAGACCATGGCCCCACTGCTGAACCTTCCGAGGCAAGTCCTGGAAAAACACTGGAAGGCTTTGTGGCCCTAGGGCCAAAGGTACTGTTAGTCCAGTCTGCTTATAATGGCAACAAAGGCAGGCCTGGGGCTGTCCAAAGACCAGTCTTTCACCATCTTCCCCCACAGAAACTCTTCTCAAGTTCCTCTCTCCCAAAGTCCTTCATGGGAATCAGAGGCTTATATTTAACTGTTTTGTTTTCCCCTCAAATCCAATCAGGACAGCAAGAATCTCATTACTATGGGCTTAACTGCTTCGTCTCACTTAGAGGAACCAGTTAAAAACCCTAAAACCTACTTCTAGCCTATTTTCACTGAGTGCGACAAATGCACCCTTGATTGGTTGTCTATTTAAAACCAAAACAGAAAATCTGATGGAATCTAAAAAGGACTTATCAGAAATGAGTGAGCTTAGCAAACGTACCTGACACAAGATCAATATGCAAAAATCAATTGCACGGTTGGGTGCACAGAAACATAGACACCAGAGGTAAACAGTGTTAAATGTATAATCCTGCATTATCAGTAACAATAAGCATTATTATACAAGTGGGTATATAAGCAGACAGGCCAGACAACAAATAAAGAGTCACTATGAGTTGACTTGATGGCACATAACAATAACAGCATTCATGATCACAATATGAAAGTATAAATTATATTTCTAATATTAGCAAGAAATATTTTTTTTAAATTGTTGTTGTTAGGTGCTGTTAAGTCAAGTAGGATTCATAGAGAACCTATAACAACAGATCTGAACTCTATTCTATCCTATGCCATTCTCGTCATCTCTGATATACCTGAGCCCATTGCTGCAGACACTATGTTAATCCATCTGGTTAAAGGGCTTCTTCTCTTTCACTGACCCCCCTGCCTTGCCAAGAATGATGTCCCTCTCCAAGGAATAGCCTCTCCAAGCAACAAACCCAAAGTGTGTGAGATGAGGCGTGGTCATCTTTGCCTCCAGGTTGCACTCTGGCTGCACTTTCTTCAAGACTTACCTTTCTGTTCTTTTGGCAGTCCGTTTTGTCCTTCAGGCAGTTCAACACTCTGCTCCAACATGACAGCTCAAAGATATCAATCCTTTTGATGTCCCTACTCACTGTCCAGCTCTCAGATGCACAGAAAGTAACTGAAAAGACCATGTCCTGAATTGGGCGCACCTTAGTCCTCAAAGTAACATCATTGCTCCTCAATAATTTGGAGAGGTCTCTGACTATAGACTTTCCCAGTGCAATACATCTTCTGGTCACCTGACTGCTTGTACCAAGGATGCTGATAGTGGATCCAAGTAAGATGAAGTCACTGACAGTTTCAGGCCTTCCTCTACCTATCACGATATTGCCTAACAGTCCAGTGGTGAGGATTTTTGTTTTCTTGACATTGAAATGTAATCCATATTGCATTTTGTAGTCTTTGATCTACTGTAGCAAGCAATTCAAGTCCTTGCTTTCAGCAAGCAAGGTTGTGTCAAGGTTGTAAAGAAGAACTAAAAAAAAATGATTTCCTATAATATCAGAAAGTACTTAATACTTATGGGCAGGGAATCACAAAGCGAAGGTCATAGAAATTAAGTGAAACCTAAATAAATCACTCACCACCCAGCCATCCAGCAGTTTGTCATACGGTGGCGACTTATAATGCAATAACTCTGCCTCTGGTACTGTGACGACCAACTGTGTCAGTCACGGGTGGCAGGTTTTAATGGAACTTCTGGACTAAAAAGAAAGTTCTGACATTTTTTAAAATCCATTTTTTAAAGTTAGCCAATGAAAACCATCTTCACCAAAACAGAATAATGTCTAATATATGTGGTAAGATGATTTTGAAGAGCTGGGAAATTCACCTTTCTGTTATGCATCAGGAGTCAGAACTGACTGAATAGCAACAAATGTATAAAGCAACTAAATGCAATTGAGAAATGAAGGCTCCGTATTGTCAAGGCGTCCATTCCTCCTAAATTGACCTGTAGATTAAATACAACTCCAATCAATATTCCAGTACCTGGTTTTGTAGAAATTAACAAGTTGATTTCAAAATTCATATGGCTATGTGAAAGATCTAGACTGGCTAAGAGAAGAACACAGAGGGCTAACACTACCTGTATTCAAGACGTATAAAATTACTGAAATCAGAACAGCGTGAGGTTGACGTAAAGACAAAGATCAATGGAACCGAGCAGAGTTCAGAAATAAACCCACATGTGCGTGGTGAACTGGTTCTCAGTGAAGGTGAGGTGGTGGCGATGGGTGCGCTTCTCACCAAATGGTGCTGGAACAACCAGCTAACAACCAAACGTCCACTCTATCAGGCTTCCAAGGTCATAAATCTTTACGGCAGGAGATTGTCTATTTTCCATAAAGTAGCTACTGGATTCAAACTTCTGAACTCTCGGTTAGAAGCCCGATACTTTACATGTTATGCTACCAGGGCTTTTTATAGTAGTTAGCACTGGGTGGGGATGCCATCTATCTGTAGAGGAAACAGTGACATGGGATATAATTCCTCTGGAAGAACACATAGCAGTAGAAGAAAATGAAAAAAAGAGGTACATGGAGGAACCTCAGTATTTAAGGAAAAAGTACAGGAATAAAAATTATTGGGGAAAAAAACATAAAGACTATTGGAAATAATAGGAAAAACTGAAAGGTGATGACTCAGAGACAAAAAGGGAAGAGTCATAAGAAGGTGAGAACAATGGAGACACTTAAATGATAAAGAACACTCAAGCACATAGACCAATGGAATAGTTGGGAGAACCCAGAAGTAAATAAGTATCTACTTAAGGTCCACTGATTTTTGACAAGAGATGAATGAAGTCCATTAAACAAGGGGAAAGGCAATCTCTTTAATAACACGTAATGGAAAAACTGGCAATCTATTTGAGGAAAATTGAAACAAGATCCATACCTGGCACCATATTAAAAAACTAACTTGAGGTGAATCAAGGATCTCAGAGTAAAACCTAAAGCTGTAAATATCATCAGAGAAAAAGAAGGAACAAATTTAGGAGCCTTAAGGATATCAGTTTGGTTAGCTGTATCTGATCTCATTTACAATCAGCTTGGGTGGGAAGTCTCTTGGGTAGGCAAACAAGATCTGGTGGGTGGATCTTTGTATTTAAAAGTCAATCTGGCCTCACATACTTTGGACATGTTTCTAGGAAGTGCTATTCCTTGGAGAGGGACATGACGTTGGGAAGGGTGGAGGGTGAGCGAAAGATAAGAAGATCCTGAACCAGGTGGATTGACACACTGACTGCTGCAATGGGCTCTTGTGTATCAGGAAGTATGAGGTTGACGTAGGACAGAACCGGGTTCAGATCTTTCGTTCATAGGGTCGCTATGAAAGCACCTAACAACAACCAATAACAACAAGGATATCAGTTTAGAGACTAAAGTGTGTTTGATCCAAGACGTGGTATTTTCAATTGCTTCATATGCATCTGAAATGTGAACGATAAACATGAAATAGTGAAGCTAAATAAGATGGCAAATGACAAATGTTGGTAGTGTGTCGAGAAATTGGAGCGCCACACTGCTGGTTGTTGTTGTTATGTACCGTCGACTCAACACTAACGTGTAGCTGACAGTCCACCAAGTTTTCAGAGGCAGTACAGAGTATGGGAGGAGAATGTCCATCTTTCTCCCTTGGAACAGTTGGTGGATTCGAACCATGTGCCTTTGAATTGGCAGCGCAGCTCCTTACCACTAAGCCAGCAGAGCTCCCTACCACATCGCTACAACACATCTGATCCAGGTATTACAATAGTAGGTACCCTGTTGTTGGGAATGTAGTTTGGCACTTGCTTAAATAAAAGAATGTGGAGAATGGAGAAAAGAAATTTGTTTTTTAAGATAAAGAAGACAAGCCAAATTAAAGGGCAGAAAAGACGACCTCAGTCTCTTGTTAATCATGAGCTTGTGGAGGTCACTGAGATTGCCCATTTGTAAAATGGGTTGGTTAATAATTAGTTCAACCCTTTGAGATTCCAACAAGAGAGTATCAGGGAAAGTTCTCAGTAAAACCGACAAGGATTATATATTAGTTACTATTAAGTATGTGAATGATTATTATGAAGTTTATAAAAACAAAGCAAGCTTTTCATTATGAATGTTTCCACTCTATAACCAAAAAAAAAAAACAACCCCAAACTATCTTTTCACAAACTTAGAGTAAAAGAGCGAAATGAGAGGAAATTAGCTGGAAGAGTGTTACCAGAAGGCACAGATGCCATTTTTTTTCTCTTGGGCCTAGATGAGGTTAGTAGTTTATTCAGCCAAGCAAATGAGTCAGTAACTATTTTTCATTAACAGTAAACAGGAAAAATTTAAAGCCTAGCACTATGTAGCCAACAGATAGTACACATTACAAAGGCACATGTAATAATAAAGGCAGTGGAGTTCTATAAAGATTAAGTAATGAAAATGGTATTCAGAAACCCATTAGCAAGGAAATATGATGCGAGAAAAAGTAGTACCTTCAATGTAAGCAAAGACCTTTGCTTTTAAAATCCTTAATGAAGATGAGTAAAAAATATATATATACATAGTACTAAAAGCTGTGGGAAAGTCTTGAAAATCACACTGTTAGAAAAAAAATTAAAAATAAGCAGGCCACTGCCTTTGTGCCCATAATGGACTCTGAAGTCAATACTAAGCATGTTAGCTGAACAGCCACAAACCACCACTAAGTGGCTATGTGAGGGGTTTGTGTGTCTCATCTGTCATGTGTAGTTATATTTCTCTCTCTTAAAATCATGGCTTGTGGCTAAAACAAATCCATTTCCAAATGTGGGGTTCTGCTTTGCTTCAAGTTCCTACTGTTTCATGTAGCTCTCTCCTGTTCCATCCCCTTTCCCCCACCCCTTCTGCAACAATCTAACTTCCTAAAACCCAACTAACTCCACTCACTTAATTTTCAGCATGAGTTTGGGGTTCCTTGGTCTTTCCTCCCAGGAGGTATTTGCATTTTTATAAGATACCTCTAACAACGACTAGGAGGATAGAAAGAGAATTGATGCCTTTGAGCTGTGGTGCTGGAGAAGAATATTGCATGTACCCTGGACTGCCAAGAAAACAAACAGATTCATCCTAGAGAGGGTTAAACCAGGCTACTCCTTGGAGGCAAGAATTCTGGGACTTCGTCTGACATACTTTGGACATGTTGTAAGGAGAGACAGGTCCTTGGAGAGGGACATCATGCTTGGTGGGGTGGAGGGACAGCACAGGAGGGGAAGATCCTTTAAGAGGTGGATTGATTCAGTGACTGGGGTAATTGGGATGGGTGTGTAATGAGATTGGCACAAGATAGAGCAGGGTTTAGGGCTGTTGAACATAGGGTCGCTATGAGTCGCAAACGACTCGACAGCACATAACTAACAACAACAACAACAACCTCTAACACCAACAGCCCACATTGAGTCGGTGTGGACTCAGTGACCTTCCTTCGAGTTTCAAAGGCTGTAAATGTTTATTAGGAGGGACTGCTCATCTTTCTTCCAGCTAGTGGTTTTGAACATCTGAATTTTCAGTGAACTGCCCAGAAAGATATGCACTATGCCACCAGAGCTCCCTGCTGTCTCTCATGGAAGCTCAAAAGCCGTCATCTTCTGGTGGGCTGACAGGAGCCAGGTCCTCTTTTGGGGAAGCAGCAGATGCTCAGATCATTAAATTCCCATCTGTCTGGGTGCACTACCCTGAGTGCATGGGTAGAGTCAAGAGAAAGGCCAGCTTTTGAAGAAAAGCTTCCTTCTGGGTTGACAGGTCACTTCCAGAGTTACAGGAATTGAGTGTCATACCTTCTCTCTTTAAAAAAAAAAATAATATAATTGTGATTTTAATGAATGTTTTCAGAAAAGTTAGATTTTCATTCATTCATTCTTGCACATTTTATCCCCTCCTTCCCTTCCCCCTCCCCAGTTCACTTTTTTTAATATTCATTCACTTTTGCACAATTATCAACTTACCCTCCCCCAAGTCCTCTTCGTAATTGGGTACTTTTTATTCTGTGCTGTTGTAGTACATATAATGCCTAATCATATATTCCTTTTCTTTTTTCACTTCTGTTTTTCAATATTATTTTCTTTTTTCTTCTTCCCACCCCCCCATTGTTGTGTACTGTCAATTTGGATTGATTGGCACAAGAGGAAATTGTCCTTCTCTAGCAGAGCATTTGATGAATTTGAATCATGCACCTTCGAGATTGCAGTGCAGCTTCTTGCCACTAGGCCACCAGAGCTCCCTCTCATATATCCCTTTTAAATAGTTCTTTCCTTCATCTGTTCCAATGCAATGGTCATTATCTATCCACTTTTATCCTGTTCTCCCAACCCCCCATGTCAGACCTGCTTTATAACAGTGGTGTTATGTAGTATTTGTCCTTTTGTGGCTGAGATATTTCACTCAGCGTGATATCCTTCAGGATCCCTCATGTTGTTTTATGAGTTCACTGTTTTTCAGTGTTGCATAATATTCCACTATATGAATATACTGTCTTTTGTCTATTTATTCATTTGTTGATGGGCACTTGGGTTGCTTCCATCTCTTTGCTATGGTAAATAATGCAGCAATACACATGGGTGTGCATATATCTGTTTGGATGGCAGTTCCGATTTCTTTGGGGTATATTCCCAGTTAGTGGAATTGCTGGGTCGAATACTATTTCTATTCCAAACTTTTTGAGAAAGTGCCAAACTGTCCTCCACAACCTTGCCAGCATTTATTGTTTGATGCTCTGTTGAACTTTGCTCTTTTTATTGGGGTGAGATGATAGTTGTTTTTATTTGCATCTCTCTGCTAGCTAGGGATTTTGAACATTTCTTCATGCGTTTGTTTGCCATCTGAACATCTTCTTTGGTGAAGTATCTATTCAGATCTTGTGCCCATTTTGTGACTGGGTTGTTTAATTTTTCCTCACTGAGGTGCTCGAGTATTCTATAAATTTTAGATATGAGTCCCTCATTCGGTACATCATTCCCAGATATTTTTTCCCCAGTCTATGGCTTCCTTTTTACCCTGCTGGAGAAGTTTTTGGATGTGCATAGGGATATGATTCTTGGAAGGTCCCCTTCATCTATTTTGTTCTCCCTTGCTAGTTGGTTCATACCTTCTCTTTAGGTAGCACTGCTGGTTTAGTGGGAAGGAACTGCACTGTCAATCCAAAGGTACAAGGTTTGAATCTACCAGCTGCTCCATGGGAGAAAGACAGGCAATCTCCTCTTGTGTAATTTACAGCCTCTGAAAACGAACTGGAGGGCCAGCTATGAGTTGGTTCTGACTCGATGGTACGCCCCAACAGCTCTCAGATCTTTACTTTTCTGAGAGCAGACTTCAATGGCAATGAGGTAGAGGGACAAGGAGGGTGGCCAACCCAGCAGAGAGGAGCTGTCCTCACCAGCACACAGACAAGGAGACCTGGCACACCTTCTCAAGTGCTGGTGTAACAGAAATCCCATGAGGACTTGGGACTTCTCCTCCCTTCGCCTGTCCCCCCCTAGCAAATGGGTTTAGTGAAAGTATAACTAAATTATCATTTTGCTTTATTTTAAAAAATGCACGTTACTTATATTTCCCCACTTTAACAACAAAACAGCAATTATAGGAATAAAAATGCAATTTAATGAAATGGCATTTTTACAAGGCAAAATGGATGTTGGAATTATCTTTTAAAAAATAATTTGCTGTGTTCTCTTACTGTCAATCATCATGAAGTTTGTGCAGGTTTGACACTTTGAGTTGACAAAACACTTTATTATTTAATCAGATTTGAAAGTCTGCGAACAGAACCTCCTGTGCAGCACAATGGCAAACGAGAGGGAGGCAGGAGATATTCTCGTTCACGATCCCTAAATGTAAGAGAGAATGAAATGCACTACAAGCCAGGATTCCAAACCCTCTTCTGCTGTTAGCTCACTCAGTTACTCAATAGCCCAGGACATGGCCAGTACTGTGTCCTTCACACAGGGGAGGAAACTGGGGCAAAGTGAAATTAAGACACTGGTCCAAGACCTCAGAGTTAATAAGCCACAGGGATGCAACTGGCACTTGTTGGTTTGACTCTAAAGTCCATGACTCTCCCATATTTAAATGAATTTATTTAAAGCACAAGAATCTTGGTCCCCGGCCAGAGGGGCTGTGGGGCTTCAAATAATATTTTATGGGCAGCCATTGGTATTGATAATGATAAGGGAACTTTATGTTACCAAAAGTATTAGCTGGTCCTGAGGCCTTGAATGTTGTCATATATGCCACTGTTGTATACGGCACGGCACATGTAAGAACTTGGGCTAATATTAATGGAAGAGAGCATTTTTCTACTGCATCAATCCCTCAATTCTTTGTGGGTTTTCTTGTGAAAGATGGTTGTCTGCGAGTCAAAAGATGCAGGCTCTTTCTGAAACCTGGCCTGTCATATGAGTAGGATTGTCTTCGCTATCTAGCACTTTTATAACAAGTACCCCAGAAACGAATTCTTTAACCAACAGAAATTTATTCTCTTCCAGTTTAACACTCTAACTCATTGCTGTCAAGTCAGAACCATTTCAGAGCTGACCCTCCAGTGGGTTTCCAAGGATGTTCGTGAAGGGAGTTGCATCTTAGCCTGATTCTCGTTGTAGTGATTGATCTATTATATCAGATCCCATCATGAAGTATCATTGAACAACTGTTAAACCTCAAACGGTCTCCTAGGTAATAACCTTTACGGGAAAGGAGTCCTGGGTTTATAGGGTGGAGTGCAGCAGCTCAAACCTGTAAGTCACTCTGAGGGAGAACGCTGGGAAGAAGCCTCTTTCTGTAAAGACTCACATCCTTGGACCAAATGGAAACAACCTGATGGCAGCAATTTCTGTTTTGGTTGTTGTTGTTTATTTGTTCAATCGTTACAGGTCTTTCCTCTCCAGGATCCTTCGAGTGAGTTCAAACTGTGAACCTTTTGGTTATCAGCCAAATGATTAAGCGTTGCACCAGAGGGGTTGCTGGTAAAAGGAAAGCCCGAGAACTGGTGCTTTGGAACCATTAGTTTGCTACACATACTGCTTACCCTTTTGGTTAACTCGAACTAATTACACATCTACATATTTTGATTAGAAAGACGATATTCTCGAGGCATACCCAGCAACTGGCAGAAGACCCTCCCCGGCAGACCCTCAGAGACTTGGTACAGACCCAGCTTCGCACGTGGGTCAAGCACTTGTCCAGTCCCACAATGAAAGCCTGCTACGGACACACCCTTTGGAAACTTCATTCGACTTTAATAACAAATCCCTGGGTATGAGCATCGCCAATACTTCTCACCCCTCCGGGTCCAATCCTTAGAATCTAGCAGGGTCTTTTCTAATTCTCTTTACTCATAAGTTTAAAGCAGAGGGTCCTCTAATTTTGAAGCTAAAATCCTTGGCCTGTGTTTCATGAAGTCTTTCCGGTTGTATATAAAGTTGAAATTGTGTATCCATGTTCCTGGAAAGAGGATCCCATAACTCCGATCAGATTCTCAAGAATCTGCAACTCCCCCAAAGTCACAGATTACTCTGCTTCTCACACAGCTTAAGATGTTGTCACACATCTTAATTCCTCTTTCAGATATTTCTGCTATGTACAAGTATTCTTCTTGTTTTTAGGAACTAGAATGATTTCAATTACAGGAAAATTCATGCCATTTTTTTACTGAGGATAATGAGGAAAAAATAGGGATCAGCGACTGCCATGCTGGGTGCTGTGAGCTTAACGCCAACTCCTAGTGGTCCTGTACCACCACCAAGCAAAAAACCCAGCTTCACCTGCACCAACCTCAAAGTCTGTGTGTAAACCAGTTGTTTTCAGGCTCAAGTGGGTCAATTCACCTCCCTAAGGGTCTTTTCTCTTTTACAGATGTTGTTTTTCCACCACGAAGTCTTCCTCCAAGACCCCTCCTGGAAACAGGAAGAGAGACAAGGAACAGAAAATGCTTCCATGGCCAGGATGGGAGGAGTTGTTACAAGACACCTTGGAAGAGATGAAAGCAGCTCAGGGAACATCAACCTGCTTTTGTACTGCCCTCCCGTGTCCGCAGAGAGCAGGGCAGACAGCGCGAGCTTGAGCGGGGAGTCCTCCCAGCCAACCCTCAGGGTCCACACCTTAGTAATGAAGAAACACCATGGCACTCTCAACTCAATCAGGGAGCTCGCTTCCCAGCCCAAACAGGAAATTTAAGGTTGAAAAATTAAGACATGGTGAATAAAAAAAGGCCCTTTTGCATGGTTATTTTAAAGGCAAAGGTACACTTGATGCAAGCCAGAGTCGTTTCACTTGCTTTTACATGCATGTGAAAGTTGGACAATGAATAAGGAAGAGGGGAGAAGTACTGATGCTTTGAATAGTGGTGTTGGCAAATAATGAATATATCATGAATTGTCAAAACCACAAATAGCTATTTTAGAAAAAGGGCTGCCTAGATGCCCCTTGGAGGCCAGGATGATAAGCCTTGGACTTCTATTCTTTGGGCATATTGTCAGGGAGGGCCAGTACATGAGAAGGACACTGTGCTTGCAAAGGTGGAGGTAGGTGAAAAAAAGTGGGTTTATGAGACGGACGGACAGATTGACTGCAACAGTGGGTTTGAAGCACAACCGAGGCTGTGGGGACATTGCAGGATCAGGCACAGATTCATTCTGTGGTCCACAGGGTCATGATGAGTCAGGGCCCACTCAGAGGCGTCCACCACCACCACCAACAACAACAACGAAGTGAAACGGCACCGACGGAACTGACTTTCGCGTATCTGACGCCAGTAACTGTTAAGACATGGTGAATAAAAAAAGGCCCTTTTGCACGGTTATTTTAAAGGCAAAGGTGCACCTGATGCAAGCCAGAGTTGTTTCACTTGCTTTTACATGCATGTGAAAGTTGGACAATGAATAAGGAAGAGGGGAGAAGTACTGATGTACTTTCAGTAACTGTCAGTAACAGAAATGGAATTGTTACTGTCCCGGCTAATCTTCTCCCTTGAGACCATGAAGCATTCACTGGGGAAAGCTCTTCAGTAAATCACAGCTCCTTCCTTTCTTTGTTCCACGATGTACCAAACAGGTATCGGGTGCCTTCTTCACATCAGGCATTCTGCTAGACACTGAGGATACAACACTGACCACTGTGACCAGACAGTCCTGTCCTGGGCCCTAATGAAATTTTCAATCTCGCTGGGGACACTGGCTAGAAAAAAAGAGACAATTCGCACAATGTGATGGGAATGCAGCTTTGTTGAGAGGTTAGTTCTTGCTGTTAGGTGCTGGCTAATCTATAATGACTCAGAAGGATATGAAGCTAAAAACAACCAACCAACATAAGCTTATTGTTGTCAAGAGGTAACCAACTCACGCCTGACCCTCTAGTGGGCTTTCAGAGGCTGTAAATCGCTTGGAGGGAGATTGCCTATCTTTCTCCTTGGGAGTTGCTGATGGATTCAGGAGAGAAGCCACCTTGATGTTAGCAGCACAAATCCCCACGAACTATAGTGGTAGAGATTCCAAGACATGAAAAGAACTTAGAAATTGACTGGGAAAGAAAAGGCTGAGTCACAGGAGGAAGTAGAAGTGTATTTGGAAACTGATTAGTATAGCACTACTAAGGAATTTTGGTGGCTTAGTGGTAAGGAGTTGTGCTGACAATCCAAGAGCAGGCAGTTCGAATCCCCAGCTACTCCACAGAAGAAAGGTGGCGAATCTCCCCCTGTATGGTTAAATGCCCTGAAACCCACTGGAGGGTCAGTTGTGAGTCAGTCTCAACTTGAAAGTACACAACATGTAAATAGAGATACCATTTGACCCAGGATTCCGCTACTAGGAATATACCCCAAAGAGACCATAACTGACATCCAAGAAGATTTATGCACACCTATGTTTATTGCGACTTTGTTCACAATAGCAAAGAGTTGGAAACAACCTAAGTGCCCATCAACAAATGAATGGATAGAGAAGCTGTGGTATATTCACAAAATGGAATACTATGCTGCATTGAAAAACAAGGAACTCATGCAATATTATTCAAAATGGGTGACCCTGGAGGACATTATGCTGAATGAAGTATCTTGGTCACAAAAGGACAAATACTGCATGGTGCCACTGTTGTAAAACAGGACTGACATTGGGGTTGGGGGGAGACTGAGAAAGATGGGTTCAATAATGTATACTGCATTGAAACAGATGAGGGAGAAAACTGTTTAAAAGGGATATGTGATTAGGTATTTTTGTCATGACAGGAGTCCAGAGTGAAGGCTGCATAGTGGAGTGGACCTGGGGGAGGGATTATAAAACAAGGAAAGACTTTTTCTTTTACTTTTCCAAGAGGGTAGTGTACTAGGGGAGAGGGTTGGGAGGGGAGAAAAGTACAACAATGAATGAATGAAAATCCAAAGTCTCTGTAAATTTTCATTGAAATTAGTAATAATTTGTTTTTTAAAAAAAGAAAGTACACAACAAGGATACTATAGAGCCGTGGTGACCTGGTGATTAAGGGTGGGACTACAGACCAATAGCTAAGTGATTTGAACTTACAAGCTACACTTTGGGAGAAGATTTTTTTTACGGAAATCTGCTTCTGTAGACTAGCAAAACAACAACAAAAATATCCTATTGCCATTACATTTATTCCAATTCCTGGAAAATCCTATAGGACAAAACAGAACTTCTCCCTGTAAGGTGTCCAAGGTTGTAAAGCTTCAGGAAGACAGACTGTCACATCATTCCCCCACAGGGTAGCGTGTGAGTTCAAACCACTGATCTTTTGGTTTCCATATGAGTGCTCTAACCACCAGGCCCCTAGAGGTCCTTATCCCTAAAGGTTCTAGTCTTCGGAATCCTCAGGGGCATCCTATGCTGCCATACAGGTGGCTGTGAGCCAGAACTGTCTTATCAGCAACAGATCTGGCTTTCTCTGGTTTTATAATATCGCTAGAACAAATCACGGGAATGGGGAGGGACTAGACTGAAGGCACGTGAGGCCACACCATTCAGCCTGTGTGGGTCACATTAAGGAATGCACACATGCTCCTGAGAGCAATGGAAGACAATGAAGGATTTCAAGCAAAGCGCTTTGCAGTTTAGAAAGATAACTTTGGGGGCTGCATGAAAACAGATTGGACGGGTCAAGAAAGGAAGGAAAGAAGCAAGTCACAGGGGGAAGTGATAACTTTCAAATTTAGAAAAGTGGCATCAACTGTTGTAGAATGAGGCTGACATCAGGGTGGGGGTAAGACTGAGAAAAACTGGATAAATTATGTTTACTGTATTGAAGCCGATGAGGGAGAGAATAGTTTAAAAGTAATATATTTTAGGGCATTATGATTATCATAAGAGTC
>NW_006399756.1:13758213-13785884 GCF_000299155.1 Elephantulus edwardii | reverse complement strand
GTGGGGGTGGGATGGACGGGGAGAAAAGTGCAACAATGAATGAATAGAAGTCCAAAATCTCTGTAGATGTTCATTGAAATTAATAAAAAATAAATAAATAAGAAAGGGGAAAAAATGTCATCAGGGATGAAAAAAAATGAGCAAATTGAAGAGACAGAGCCTTTGTTGTCACTAGAGTGTCAATCAAAGGCCCAGGCTTTGGGCTGTATTTCCTCAACCTTACCTCTCTTTCCTAGAAGTTAATTCTCTTTCTCTTGTGTTGAAGAAATTCAGTTAGAGTTCTTCCTCATTCTCATTCTCAATCATTTCACTTAGATTGGAGTTCTGATGGCATAGTCCACAGACAGTGGCATCATTAATCCAAAGACCAGTCCTCTGTGGTAATCCAAATCCCCAAATCACTTTACACAAGGAAGATGAACAACTCCTCCTGTGTGATTTATAGTCTGAAACTCACTGGAGGGGACTACAAGTTGGTTCCAAATTAGTCCATTACAAAGATCCCCACACTTTCTCTATCATTCGCTTGCCTCTAACCAATTCCTAGCCCTACCACCTAAAAATTCTGACACAATTTAAAATATACTGCAACAGAACCTCACAGTGATGCAGAGAGAATGTGCTGGAAGACCCAGCTGCGTACCATCCTTTCAGGCCAGGTGACATATTGCTGTGTTGACTCACGTACACTGTGTAGGGAGTGTGAAGGTGTCACCATTTGAAGCAGCCAAAGTTATTCCACTTTTCTGACTCCACATTAGATCCTCAAAAAAAATCAATGCTAATCTCACTCATAAAATCTAAGGGGGGGAAAGCCTTCTGTTTTTGCAAAGAAGACAAAGGAGAAAACACCTCTTACGTACTTGTCCAAGGCCACAGAGAAGCCTCCTAGGGAGCCCAGCTGTACAAAAATGAAAGGGATTCACAGGTTGCTGGAGAACGGAAATGAATTCCACAGCCTTCATAATTTTTAAAGATGTCTCAAATTCTCTTGAGATTGTCTTATTTTTTTTTTAGATTGTCTTATTTTAGTGTGCTAACATTATTGCTTTATTTTAGTGGAAGGAAAGTGATAAGGGTTTCTTTGGAGAAGAGTATTGAGAATACCATGGACTGCTAGGAAAACAAACAGATTCGTCCTGGAAAGGGTTAAACCGGGTGGCTCCTTGGAGGCAAGGATTCTGAGGCTCCATCTAACATACTTTGGACATGTTGTGAGGAGAGACCGGTCCTTGGAGAGGGACATCATGCTTGGGAGGGTGGAGGGACGGCGCAGGAGGGGAAGGCCCTCGATGAGGTGGATTGATTCAGTGACTGGGATAATCGGGACGGGAGTGTCGGAGACAGTGCGATTGGCACAGGACAGAGCAGAGTTTAGGGCTGTTGTACATAGGGTCGCTATGAGTCACAAGCGACTCGATGGCACATAACAACAACAACTCACATCTCAGTACCTCTCATTTTCATTTTTTCATATTAGATTGTCCATATTATAGCTCCCCCAGTACAAAAACCTTTAAGGAAGGATTATACATAAATAAATCAGTATAAAATAAAAAAGGGATTATGCATTTATAAAAAAAAAGAAACGCCTAACTTTGAGAAATTACTGTGTACTGTCTAGTTATAACCGAACCATAGTTGACCCTCCAGTGGGTTTTCAGAGACAGTAAATCAGTAAATCACATGGGAGGAGATTGTCCATTCTTCTCCCACAGAGCAGCTGGCGGGTGCAAACCCAAGCCTTTCGGATCGCAGCACAGTTTCTTACTGCTAGGCTATCAGAGTTAGATTTTCCTTAAGTGATATAAGGGAAGAAGGCAGTAAAAAGAGAAGAGAATTCATGCTTACTATTATAACCAGTGAATGAAATTACTGTTTGCTTTAATCCTCCAGAAAAACCTACAAGTAAGTAGGTGTCTATATCCATTTTACAGACAAGGGAAAATTAATATTCTAACATCATAGACCTAGTAACTGAGAAGCAATGATTTGAACTTAGATTTACCTGCTTCCAAAGTCCATGTTCCTAACCTTTATTCTATACTTTGAATCTCAGTTAAAGCAGCGAGTCTCTGAATAAATATTAGCCAGTGGGATAGAGAGACACAGGCCACAGGGCCCTCAGTAAGCAGGTTGTGGGTCTTCCATCGGCTTATATATACGCTACTAACTTTTTCAGGTCAAGAACATAATACTATTTCTAAAGAGAAGGTGCCAAGAAAAATAGTCCTGAAATTTTCACTGCTAGGAATATAAATATATTTCAAAAAAATCAGAGCTGAGACACTAATGTAGATGTGTATAACTATGCTCATAACAGTGCTGTTTACAATAGCAAGAACATGGAAATAGCTCAAATGCCTATCAACAAATGAATGGATTAAAAAATTGTGGTATATCCATACAATGTGGCACTAAGGTACATACAATTTTATAAAACACCATATAATATGGGAGTCTAGAGAGCATTATACTGAGTGAAAAAACTCAGTCACATAAGGATAAATACTGCACAAGAGAACTATTGTGAAAATAGAAAGATAATTAAGCAAGATATGCATAAATATTTAAAAGGGGCAGGAGTCGGCATTTGGGCAGAAAAAGGGAAAGAGGGAAATCACTGAATAGCAGAGGTTGGTGGGCGGAGACAGGTAAAGAAATGGGAAAGTTTCAATGGGGGTTTTGGAAAGACAGAGTGATAATAGGCATAGATAAATGTTAACAAATTATAATATGAATGATTGTATAAAACACTGTGTACATGAATGAAACATAGTGCATATGATAAGTGAGTTTATAAAACACAAAGTCTATGTACAAAACACAAAGCATGTAAATGACTGTGCATAAACCAATAAAAATGTAAGAAAAGAAATTCCTCTAAGAGACCATGAACAGTGGAAAGACATTGCTCCAACCCAACAAGGCACATAACTGATGTGGATGCCCATGGGAAAAGCCTGTATCCCGACAGGATAAAATGCAACAATGTGGCTCATCAGATGACTCCAACCAGGGGGCCAACATCACTAACTAGATTTAGTCCTAGACTCAGCAGATCAAACTTACTGCCAGAGGCCAATGGACTCAAAGGATGAGCAAAGTGATCTACAAAGTTGGCAGCTCCTGTTAGTTGTTGACCTACGTTTCTACAAGCAAGCAGGAACACCTGTTACTGGGATGTAGATGACACTGAATCTCCACCACCATCTTCTGACTACAATGGGTGCCTAACAGTCTTGGACATTTACTCTTGTCATAGAATTGTCTGGCAGGCTCTAGTCATACTGTAAGAGTCCTTGAAACCAACCTCAGAATGTTTTGAAGGGACAAGGGAACCGTGTTATTATTCTTGATATCTGCTGTGCAATGCATAATAAATTGCCTGATTTGGATCCATTGATTTTCATCTTTTTTTTTAACTATAGAGCTTGGAAAATTAACTGGCTTATTTGCGTTTTTTATGAAATCGAGGTTATTCTTTCACTCAAAAGTTAATAATTGTTTCTCTCTCTCTCTCTCTCTCACACACACACACACCCTCTGCCTCTTAGATCAAAATTATTCCATTTTCAAGCGTAGAAAGATAAAAAGGAAAGGAGCCAAAAAGAGTAAAAAATATGTACATAAATATGTTACTATTCCTTTAACAAATACAAGCTTAGTCATATTACATACTTCTCCTTGTATGAATTTTGGGACATGATGTCTTTCAAGTAATTGACTCATTTTGTCTAAGTTATCAAATATGTGGACATAGAGTTGTACATAATATCCTTAATTATCCTTTTAATGTCCATGGGATCAGTAGTGATGGTCTCTAATTTCAGATATTAGTAATCTTTGTTTTCTCTCTTTTTCCTTCGTTAGCTTGTCTAGAGGTTTATCAATTTTATTGACTTTAAAAAAAAATCCAATCTACAGCTTTTAGTTTTGAGGACTTTCTTTGTTGTTCCTCTGTTTTCAAATCTATTGATTTCTAATTTTTATTACTTTTTTCCTTCTCCTTACTTTGGATTTAATATGCTTTTCTTTTGCAAATGTCCAAGGATGGAATATTATTGGATTTAGATCTTTCTCTTTTATATTTATTTATTCTATAAATTTCTTTTCAGAGGAGCTCTGGTGGCCTAGTGGTAAGGAGCTGCAACTACAATCCCAGAGGCGCACAGTTTGAATCCACCAGATGCTCTGCCGGAGAAGGAGGGACAATCTCCTCCTGTACCAGTCAGATCTGATTTGACGGTACACTCACACAAAAATAACAAAATTTAAAAAAAAAATTTAAAA
Organism: Elephantulus edwardii; assembly: GCF_000299155.1. Taxonomy (NCBI): domain Eukaryota; kingdom Metazoa; phylum Chordata; class Mammalia; order Macroscelidea; family Macroscelididae; genus Elephantulus; species Elephantulus edwardii. The sequence goes on along the minus strand of NW_006399756.1, from coordinate 13,781,591 downwards.
AATTTCTTTTCAAGCATTGCTTCCACGACATCTCAAAAATTTTGATAATTTTCTATTCTATTTTCATTGATGCCTTTTGGTTTTTTGAAGTTGGGTTGATTGCTTTAAGATTCACATTATAAACTAAGGTATTGTTTGTCTATTGTAGAACATCTCATAGGGTTTCCAAGACTATATTTTTGTTAGTCAATTTTTTAATTGTTTTTAATAATAATAATATGTTTATGTTGTGTTCCATTCATGTACATTAGATTTTATACAATCTTTCTTGCGAATTTGTTTCCATTTTATTCAGCTTCAATTTGAATTTGCACATGAGTAATTATCAGTCTATTTCACAATCAGGCCCTGGGCTTCTTTTAACTGCTGATATCCAGCTTCTCCATCAATTCTTTCCATAAATAATCAGTTTGATTCCTGTACTTTGCCTGCATCCATTGCCTGGACTAGCAAAGATCCCATCTCTAGGCAGACCAATTAGCTTAGCATCCTCTGAATTGGTCAGAAACTCTGCCCCAGGCTGGGTGCCCTACCCCAGGGCACACTTTACCCATGATCTAGACCAGAAGACTTGACCCGGTTCACATCTTGGGATCTTGGTCACTACTCAGATGAACAGAAACTCTAGCAGGACTAAGAACTTCAACTTTTCACAATTTCTACTGTGCTGGGAGATATTTCACCCTAGTTTGGACAGTTTTCTAGTTCCCATAGCCCCAGAGGCAGTTGTGCAAACAGGACAAGCAATACTACATGGTTTAATAATAGGATGTGTGTGTGTCAGTTTTATATCCTCTCTCTATACCTATTCAATCTGTATGCTGAGCAAATAACGCGAAAAGCTGATCTCTATGAAGAATAAGGCATCAAGGGATCCGGGGAAGACTCACAACAACTTGTTGCAGTATGCAGATGAAAGTGTGTGTTGAAAGTGAGGAGGACTTGAAGCACTTGCTGCAGACCATCAAGGACTTCAGCTTTCAATGGATAACACCTCAACATCAAAGCAAAAATTCTCACTAGACCAATAGGCAATATAGTGATAGAGGGAAAAGAGACTGAAATTGTCAATGACTTCGTCTTACTTGGATTCACAATCAACACTCTTAATACCAGCAGTCAGGAGATCAGGAGATGTGCTGCACTGAGAAAGTCTGTAGTCAGGGACTTCTCCAAATTACAGAAGAGAAATTATGTCAGTTTGAGATGCACCTGAATCAGGCCATGGTCTTTCAATCACTTGCTATGCATCTGAGAGCTGGACAATAAATGAGGACGACAGAAGAATTGATGCCTTTGAGTTGTGGCATTGGAGAGAAGTGCTGAATGTTTTATGGACTGCCCTATGAACAAAGAAACAAGTCTTGAAGAAAGTGCAGCCAGAGTATTCCCTTGCAGGCAAGGATGACAAAGCATCACATCACATTCTGGGCATGTTGTTAGGAGAAGCTATTTCTTGGGAGAGGGACATCATGCTTTGGAAGAGTGGGGAAAGACTGGGAAGGAGAAGAAAATCCTCAACCCTATGGATTGCCCAGTGCATGCTGGAATAGACTCACGGATGCCAGAGATAATGAGGATGGCACAGAATAGGACAAGGTTCAGATCTTTTGTTCATAGGATTGCTGTGAATTGTACTTAACTCAGCAGCATCTAACAACACAGCATGCAAGTTTGTTTGGTATTTGTTTGTTTGTTTATAGTTTGGTCTTATGGGTAGAGCACTTGTCTGTCAGTGTGCTGTACCGGGGTGATTTATGTGTTGCTACCTGTCTTTATAGTTTGCGTATACTTGCTTGTTTACAGATTGTTCTTATCAGCACCGCACTTGTCTGTCAGCTTGCTGTACTGGCAGGGTTTGCGTGTTGCATGTTGCTGGTGATTCTGGAACCTATATCACAAGTGTTTCAAATATAAGCAGAATCACTCATAGTGGACAGGTTTCAACAGAGCTTTCAGACTAAGATAGACAAGAAACAGAACTAGTCACTACTTCTGAAATAACAAATCTTGGAAAACCTTATGAATACCAGAACAACACTGTTATGTTAGTCTCTCTCTTCAGTTTACAGAGCACTAGTTTGTCCTATTACCTGAATTTTCTGATAGATCTACAGTTTCTTACTTTACATTTTTTCACCTTTTTCTTACTGTGAGGAATCTTAAGTTCAAGCACTAAATGTCAGAGTGAAATATATAAATTAATTTTTACTCTTTTTGAGAATAATAATAATAATAATAATAATAATAATAATAATGCAGTTTTTCCAGGTGCCAGGTTAGCTCTGATTAAAAATTCAGTAGAAGTTTAAAATATTTTCAGAATTTAAAATCAACAAAGATATTGAAAATTTTCTAAAATAGAAATATATTGGGCCCTAAAGTAGGTTTCTAAGGCTGTCAACTGTTAAGAGAAGCAATGCATTTTGCTTTGTTTTGTTTTCTATTCAAGGCTATCATAATACTGAGTTTGAAAACATAAAAAATAAACACCTCACCGTAAGATAAAAGTAAATAACCCAATTGAAAAATAGGCACAGGATATGAATAGACACTTCATCAAAGATGACATTCAGATTGTAAACAACCACATGAAGAAATGTTTAAAATCCCTAGCTCTAAGAGAGATGCAAATCAAAACAACTATGAGATATCATCTCACCCCAGTAAGAATAGTAAAATTCAATGAAACAGCAAACATCAAATGCTGGCGAGGTTGTGGAGAAACTGGAACCCTTATTTACTGCTGGTGGGAGTGTAAAATGGTGCAACCACTATGGAAGGCTGTATGGCGTTTTCTAAAAAAAGTTGCAGACAGAAATACCATTTGATCCAGCAATTCCACTACTGGGAATTTACCCTAAAGGAACCATAACTGCCACCCAAGCAGATATATGTTGTTGTTGTTGTTATGTGCTGTCGAGTCATTTGCGACTCATAGTGACCCTATGTACAAGAGCCCTAAACCCTGCTCTATCCTGTGCCAGTCTCATTGCCTCTGACACACCCATCCCGATTACCCCAGTCACTGAATCAATCCACCTCATAGAGGGTCTTCCCCTTCTGTGCTGTCCCTCCACTCTGCCCAGCATGATGTCCCTCTCTAAAGACCTGTCTCTCCTTACAACATGCACACCCATATTTATTGTGGCTTTGTTTGCAATAGCAAAGAGCTGGAAACAACCCAAGTGCCCATCAACAAATGAATGAATAGAGAAGCTCTGGTATAGTCACACAATGGAATACTATGCAGCATTGAAAAAACAAGGAACTCATGCAATATTATGCAAAATGGATGACCCTGGAGGACATTATGCTGAATGAAATATCTCAGTCACAAAAGGACAAATATCAAATAGAGCCAGTGTTGTAAAATGGGACTTACATCAGGGTTGAGGGAAGACAGAAAAGGAGGGGAGGAATGATGTATATTGCATTGAAACAGATGAGGGAGAGAACTGTTTAAAAGGGCCATATGAATGGGTATTCTTGTCATGACAGAAGTCCGAAGTGAAGGCTGCATAGTAGAGTGGACTTGGGGGGAGAGATTGCATAACAATGAAAGTTTTTCTTTTTAAGGAGAAGAGTGAATTGGGGGGGGGGAGAAAAGTGCAATAATGAATGACTAGAAAGAAACCCTAAGTCTCTGTAAACTTTCATTAAAATTAATTTTTTTAAAAAAAGTTTAAAAAAATCCAACAAACACCCCCCCCCAAAAAAAAGTAAACACCTGACAGGTTGCAAAATAGAAAAAATTACAGGTCAATCTTCCTCCTGAACACAGACTAAAAAATCTAAAGATAATATTGACAAGTTGCCTATGGTTTCTTTTACAGAACAAGAAGACATCACAATTCAAGGGACGCGATTACTGGGATCCCACATGGTTTAACATTTTTAAACTCAACGTTACTGCTTAACAGAATTAATGAGAAAAACTATATGGTTATCTCACAACACGTAGAAGCAAATGCTGGGGTTTTTTTTCCTTCCTTTTTTTGATTAATTTTAAAGAACATTTACAGAGATTTTGGATTTCCATCCATTCATTGTTGCGCTTTTCTCCCTGCCCAGCCCTCCCCCCACAAATGCTGTTTTTAAATTTCAAATAAATGAGATCACATAGCCTGTACATTGACGCTCCAATTTTGCTCAACATTCTGAGAGATTCATTCATGTTTTTTGTATGTAGCTTTGATTCGTTTGTCTTCTCTTCTGTATAATATTCTGTCACGTCAACAAACCATGTGTTTTTACCTTATTCCATAGCTGATGGACATTGTATGATTTTCTGCCTCTCACTAGCCTAAATCAAGCTGCTGTAAACATTCTTGTCTGAGTCTTTTGCATCCTATTACAAGCCCTGGATGATAGGATAGATACTGCAGTGTTTAGTGGCTCCTGTCAAGTCCTTTCTAAAAGGGTAGTGCCAATTTACACATCACAAGCAATATGTGAGTTCTATTAGCTTCCTGGCCTGTCAACACTTGGCATTGTGCCCATTTGAGTGTTTTATCCATTCTGATGGGTTTGCAATGGTACCTCACTGTGATTTTAATTTGCAATTTTATTATGTCAAAAGATGTTGAACACCCTTTTATGTGCTTGTTGGTCATTTGGATATTCTCTTTCAGAAAATGCTTGTTTTGCCTGCTTTTAAAATTAGGCTGTCTTTTTATATTGATTCATAATTTTAATAAGGTCCATTTTATCTTTTCTCTGGTCCTTTTTAATATTTTTAGCTGGTCTTTCCTATATCTTATTAGGAAATCTTTGTTCTGAGGTTATTATGTTCTTTTCCTAGGTTCATTCTACAAATGTATTGTTTTTCTTTTCACATTTAGAAATGCAAAGGCCCTAAAAATGATTGTTGTTTATATTAGGGCATAAGAATCAAGATAAAATTTCTTCTCTCACAGACACTCAACTGATCTAACATCATTTATTGGGGAAAAAAATCCCTTACTGTCATTATATGACATTGCTGACTTTACTGGAAATCAAGTGGCCATACATGTACTATCCAGTGTCTTGATTCTGTTTCATGCACCAATACCACACTTTCTTTAAAAATTATCACTTTTTAATAAATTTTATTCCTCAAACTTAATTCTTTGTCTTGGCTACCCAAGGTTGTTTGCATTTTTATGTAGATGTTAAAGACAGCTTGACAATTTCAACAAATCACTTGTAGAAACTGGACTGAGCCCACATCACTCTATGTTAATTTAGGGAGTATTGATCTCCTGACAATAATAAATATGGTAGCCTAGTGGCAAGGAGCCTACTGCAATGCCGAAAGCACACGGTTTGAGGTCACCAGCTGAAGGATGGGCAGTCTCCTCCTGTGCAATTAACTGCCTCTGAAAATCTGCCAGAGGTTCTGCTATGGGTCGGTTCTGACTCTACAATACAACAACAACTATCCATGCCTAGTGGTTAGAAGAGAAGTTACACTGCAATCCCAAAGGGACACGGTTCAGATCCATCAGTTGCTCTGCAGCACAAGGATGGACAGTCTCCTTCCATGCAATTTGCTGCCTCTGAAAGCCCGCTGGAGAGTCACTATGAGTCGATTCTGACACGATGGCACACACCAACAACAATCAGCCAACATTATGCTGTTGTCATCGTTAGTATGTGCCATTCAGTTAGAACTAACTCATAGCTGACCCTTAACGTTTTCAGAGGCTATAAATCACATGGGAGGAATTTGTTCATTTTCTGTGGAGCAGAGAGTGGATTTGAACTGCATGCCTTTGAGTTAGCAGTGCCATTTGGTTCTAACTCTTAGTGACCTTATGTAGCATTGCCTGGTGCCCTCATCAGAGTCCCTGGTAGGTCTGCAGGCACCGTGTCAACCCATGTTGTTGTTAATCCTTTCTCGGACCCTCTGCTTTACTAAGCGTGGTGTCCTTCTCAATGGGCCTTCTTGAAAACACGTCCAAAGTACATAAGGCAAAATCTTGCCATTCCCATTTCTAGGAATTTGGGCTGCTCTTCTTTGACAGTAGAGTTTTGTTGTTCTTCTGCTGTTCTATGGTACTGGAACAACTTGCTTTATGGCATCTGACTTTCTTGTGCTTTGCAGGTATTATGTATTTTACAAATTGAAAGTCTGTGTGGTAGTCCTTCCTTGAGCAAGTCTATGGGTACCAGTTTTCTAAGGGCCTGTGCTTTCTTCAAGTTGCTGTCAAATTTCGGTAATGCTCACAGTATTTCACATTTCCAGAATGCTGTTGTCTGTTTTACAGACTACTGTTATTGTTGTGTACCACTGAGTTAGAACCAGCCTAAAGCTGAGCCTCCAGCATGTTTTCAGAGGCAGTAAATCACAGGGGAGGAGATTGTCCCTCATTCTCTCACGGAGCAGCTGGTGCATTCAAACCATGTACTTTCTCCCCGACAGCACAATTCCTTACCACGTAGCCATCAGAGCTCCCTTCATAGACTATGGCAGAAACCTAACTTCTACCGAAAACTTTGTGATTTGCATTATTGTGATACTTGCTTTATTGTAGTAGTCTAAGACAGAACAGGCAGCATCTCAAAGTATCCTTATTCTATACACAGTAATCTCCACTAACACCACAGTTCAAAGACAACAGTTCTTTCTTATTCAGTGTCCAGATTTTGCACGTGTAACCCTATATTGTTGTTGTTGTGTACTATCAAGTCAGAATTGACTCAACGCTGACCTTCCACTGGGTGGGTGGGTGGGGTTTTTTAAATATTACTCTGATTTATTTACAAAGTTTGACTACATTGTTTTCCATGAAAGATCTTTCTCTTTCCTTCACTCCACTCATCCATCGAACTGTGCAAGCCTATAGAGGCAACAGAACACACGGAAAGAGACTGCCCACCTTTTTCCTGCAGAGCAGCTCAGCTGGTGTGTTTGAACCACATGCTGTGAGGTTGACAGCACTGCTCCTTACCACTAAGCCACGAGAGCTCCCTAGTATTATACAGCTTCTATTTATTTGCTGTTGCTGTTGTTAGGTGCCATCAAGTTGAGTACAGCTTCCAGGGACCCTATAAACAATAGATAGGAAGCCCGTCTTATCCTGTGCCGTCCTTATCATCTCTGACACATTGGAGCTCATTGCTGCAGTCACTGTGTCAGTCCTTTTCATTGAGAGTCTTCCTCTCTTTTTGCTGACCTTCCACCTTGCCAACCATGGTGTCTCTTTCCAAGGAATAGCCCCTTCTAGCAACATGTCCAGAATATGTGCGACAAAGCTTTACCACCCTTGTCTCCAAGGATCAAGACACAGAATACTCAGTGGGTCTTCTTTAGCTTCTTTCATTACAGTTTGTAGTTTTCTTTTAGAAAACATCTTACATTATATTTACTCCTAAATATTTACTGATTTTTATGTGATCTTAATGGTATTATTTTTTAATTTCATTCTGTATTTGTTCTGAGTTTGTAGAAATCCTATTGATTTTTTATATGTATTCAGTGAACTTGCTCACTAATTCCAATAGTTTTTTCCATCAATTCTTTTAAATTTTTTATAATCACAATTGTATTTTCAATAAATATGCATTTTATTACTTTCTAATATTAATACATTGTACTTACTAAACAAAAGGAAAAATGCATTGCATCCATGGATTGGAAAACTTGATATTGTTAAGATGACCCAAACTGATTATACATTAAATATAATTATAATTAATATTTCAACAGTCTTTTATATTGCTAAATTCTAAAGTAGATGTGGAAGATAAAGGACCTGAAATATTTTTAAATTGAAAATAGAAAACCAAAGTTGGAAGACTTAGCTACCTGATTTCACAATTTATTCTAAAGCTACAAAATCAAAGTCGTGTGTTATGGTGAGAGGGGAAAGACACATAGATAAATGAAGCAGGGGAGAGGGTACAGAAACAGATCCATGCATACATGGTCAATTGATTTTTTACAAAGAAGCTCAAGGCAATTCAGCAGGGAAAGAGTAATCTCTTCAACAATTAGTCTTGGAAAAGTTGGACAATCATTCAAGGGAGTCTGTCTACAGACTATAAATCGACATCCTGCCAGAATTCTTTTCTTTTTCCACCACCTGCCTTGCCACTTTGAGATACACGATTGCTAGGACTTCCAACTTGTCACCTAAGTAGCTTTTAGACCTGCCAGCTCCCATAATTATGAGAGTCAATTATTTGATACAACTGTGTGTTTTTTTCACAAAAAATTATGATAACAGAAATGAACCCCTGCTGCACAAAAATACACAAACTCTACATATCTTTAACACCTACAAGTTTTTTGTTTTATCAGTGTAGGCACACTCATTCACAACTGGTGTTAAATCATCTCTCCCACTTCAGATGACCCTCTGTCCACCAATCTACAAAGCTCACAGGCTGCAAGCCTCTAGACACTCACTTCCACAAACTTCATATCTTCTTCAAATGAAGTGCCATATTTGCTGTAGTATTTATATACTTATTAATTATTCACACCAAAACCTTACCTACTGCTGTTGACAGATAGCAACACTCTAAGGGTCTTTAAGAAAGCAGACTTCCTCAGCAACACAAATGGCCATTGATAATACAAAAGGTATACAATGGCATCTATTCAAATAATAGATTTTTATGGCAGTTAAAAATTACTAAATAAACATGGAACAGGTAAATCTCATAAGAGTATATAAAGTACGGTACTATTTCATAAAGTTCAAAACTATACAATGCATTGTATAAGCAAGTGTGCACGTGTGTTACAACTTTAAAAAATGAAACAAGAATGATAAAACAGAATAATGATTGTTGTTGTTATGTGTCATTGAGTCACCTGTGACTTACAGGGACCCTAGGTACAACAGAACAATGATTACCTTTTTTAAAAGAGACAGTAAAAATGAGATAAGGAAAAAGAAAATACATAGGCAGCTATAAAAAACTAGTCATTTCTATCTCTTGACCTAAATGATAGGCTCATAAGTATTCAATTATACTATTGTTGGTTATACTATTGGTCTAATCTTATTTATTTGAGGTCTCAGTACAAAACTTTATTTTCTTTAGTAAAGGAAAAATAAGCATGGTTTGATGCATTCAAATGAAATAGCACTTGCTTTTGTTTAACAATTATAAAGATAGTTTAAAAGAATGAAAGAAAAATCCCTTGCACCGGGTAAACAGCCATTTATTCACAGTGGATTAGAGTTTAGAAATGTTCCACCATAAAATATTGCCCCAAATTTCACATAACAAGCTACTTTTTTTGAATTAAGCTTTCTAACCTCTTTATTTTCTGACAAGAAAGTCTTCGGTGGGCCAGAGGTTAGAAATAAGCACAAAACCATCAATGTGTCCATCAGAAAAAGAAACTGAAATTACAGCTTGAAGGGGAGAAGGGGCTGAGTCATTCCCAGGAGATGATGAACCACAAGCTTTCAGAGATGCAATTTCCTCCACTTAATTTGTCAATTTCACGGCCATCCATTAAAAAGTCAAAGTGTCTGCATTCAGCATGTCCCCCAATACAGGTGTGCAGATGGCAGCACCTGTAATATGAAGGTTATTTACTTTGCAAGAATTTTATCCTTGGCATTGCTGTTTGTGCCTCTAGAAGGGGTCTTTGATCAAATTCGCTCAGGTGCTAACTTGCCTTAGGTCTGTCACTGGAATACGGACACCCAAGGTCTCCTTTTAGACAAATTTCTCAGACCACACACGCATCAGGAGCCTTCTCTGGGGACTTGCAATGAAGCATGCCAAACAGCCCAGATACACTGTGAGCTCTTCACATTCAAGTACCTTGACCTGCTCCTCTCTGTCCCCCTACAGCTTGGCATAATGTGTTTTGGTTTTTAAAAAATGTTCTTTATGATTTGAGTGCACGTTTATACGGCAGAATGGGCTCCCTTCCTGCCATTCGTTCACACTTTGTTTTATGACACGAGTTACAACACCCACCAAGGACATGGCGTTTGCTCCAGTTCCCCCCTGTGATGCTCATCTACTTCGCCCTTCGATGCTGCCCTTCCTGCCTTCTGGGAGAAGTGCCCTGTGTGAGGATGGCATGGTGCAGGACAAGGTGGTGCTTCGGCCTACTGCACACAGGGCTGTGAAACCGGACCAACACAGAGGCACCTAAAACCAACACAGACCCACGTCCCTTGTGAGCCCAGGGGTGGGGAGGGAGGGGGCAGGCCATTCAAAGACTGGGGTTCTGGCTCCAGCCCCCTCTAGCAAGTCGTTCAATCTCTCTGGGCCTCAGTTTTACCACTTAGTTAAGAGAATGCCTATGGTTAATCTTCATTTTGTTGTTAGGTGCCGTCGAGTGGTAGATGACTCATAGCGACCCTATGAACGAAAGGCCTGAGCACTGTTCATAGAGTTTCCAGAGGCAAGCCATTTCAGAAGTGGATGCCACTCCTGCTTCCAGGCTTGTTTTAATAGGGGAGCTCCCTCCACCAAACACTGTCCACCATGGGTAACCATCATCACATCTGGCACATCAGTGGCACAGTGTTCAGCATCACAGCAACCAATCTTCATTTTAGTATCCTTTATAAGTCATCTTCCACTTCTAAGTTTTAAGGCAGTCAGTGAGTTGAATCCTATCTATTCCCATTAACTAATCAGATAGTAAACTTAGAAAAGTATGTAGCAGGTATTGCATGAGGCATGTGATGGTTGACATTATGAGTGAGAATGAAAAATAGGAATGTTTCCTGTGCCCACAGAGCTTCTCGTTGCTGCTGCATTTCATCGAGCCAGAACTGACTCAGAGCTAACACTCCAGTTAGTTTTCAAAGACAATAAATGACACAGGCGATGATCCATCTTTCTCCTGCAGAGCTGCTAGTGCATTCGAACCACGTGACTTTGGGGTTGGCAGAGCAACTCCTTAGCACTAAGCTACCAGAGAGGAGCGCCGGTGGCCTAATGGTGAAGAGCTGCACTATGTGGTTCAGATCCACCAGCTGCTGCATAGCAGAAGGACGGCATTCCCTTCCTGTGCAGTTAACTGCCTCTGAAAACCTGCTGAAGGGTCAGCTATGGGTTGGGTCCAACTCAGCAGTAAACAACAAGCCACCAGAGCTCCTTCCTCAAAGAGCTTGGGGTTCTAAATGCCATATAATATACGCGACAAGACTTTGAGGCTTAATAATGAAGGCTTGATTAATCAAGGCAGTGCAGTGCTGGTTTAAAGGTAGATGTATATAGGTTAACAGAAAAGAGTCCAGAAATAGACTTACCCACTACCATATACATTCAAATCCTGTATTTTGCTGTTGTTATTAGATGCCATCAAGTCACCTATGACTCAATTATGAACAACGGACCTGAAACCTGTCCTATTCTGTACCTGTCTCACCATCTCCAACACACCTGAGCCTATTGCTACAGTCAATCCATCTTGTTGAGGATCTTACTCTCTTATGACGTCCCTTCTAGCTTTCTATTCATTCCCTCCATCTCTCCAAGGACCAGCTCTTCCTAACAACATGTTGAAAGTACGTAAGAAGTTTCACCATCTGGTTTCACTTTCTCCAAGATATATTTTGTTTAGGGACCTCTCCAAAGTACTGAAGAGCAATGGTGTCACTCTGGAGACTAAGGTGTGCCTGATACAGGACATGGTCTTTGCAATCAGTTGTCATGCGTCAGAGAGTTGGACAATGACTAGGGAGAATAGAAGGAAAATTGACACCTTTGAGCTGTGATGCTGGAGAAGAGTATTGAATGTACCATGGACAGCTAAGAAGACAAACAGGTTCATCCTAGAGAGGGTTAAACTGGGCTGCTCCTTGGAGGCAAGGATTCTGAGGCTTCATCTGACATATTTTGGACATGATGTAAGAAGGGACCAGTTCTTGGAGAGGGACATCATGCTTTGGAGGGTGGAAGGACAGTTCAGGAGAGAAAGGCGCTCTATGAGGTGGATTGATTCAGTGACTTGGGTAACCGGGGTAGGTGTGTCAGAGACAGTGAGATTGGCACGGGACAGAGCAGGGTTTAGGACTGTGGTACATAGGGTCGCTATGAGTTGCAAGCGACTCCATGGCACATAACAACAACTTCCTGGTTTGTGCAGTTTTCAGTACTCTCCTCCAACATCACAACTCAAAGTCATTGATTATTCTTCTGTTGTCCTTTGTCATCCTCCAACTTCTAGACGTACCGTAAGCAATTAAGACTATGGCTTGGATCAGGTACAACTTAGTCTTTAAGCTGACACCTCTACTGGGCATTAGAGGAAGCAACACATAATCAAGAACCCATAGTAGTAAAGAAAGAAAGTGAGGCTGCACTGAAGACATCAGCAAACAATTAGGTCCCAGGAATTGATGGACTACCGATTGATACACTCAATAAATAGATGCAGCCTTTGGACATATTCACCAAATTGTGCTAAGAAATCTGGAAGACAGCTAGAGCTACCTGATCAAACGAAGTGAGGGCTTTAGGGCTGTGTCCAGTGCAGGAAGGACATGCAGCTGAGGAGACACAGTGACCAGACAACTGAGGGCTGAGGAAAGAACAGCTGTGTGCAGACAGATTAGGTGGTAGAATCCATGATTCTGGATCTCGAGAGACGCTTGGACTTACTGAGGTTAACGTTTCACACTGTGATTGCCTTCAGAGAATTCCATAAGGAGGAGACAGAGATGGGTATGAGTTCATAGTAAAACTTTTTACCTCAAAGATTAAACTATTTCACTAAGCCCTAACTCCTTCACGCATCTTCATCTACTGTTGCTGTTGCTATTAGGTGTTGTCAAGTCAACTCTAACTCATGGCAACCTTCTGAACAATAGATCTGAGCTTGCCTTATGTCTCAGCCTCACACTGCTGCCATCACCATGTCTGTCCATCTCGTTGAGGGTACTCCTCTTCCAAGCTCTGCCCTTCCTGACAAATTACCCAAAGGACAGGAGACCAAGTCTCCATCTTTGTCTCTCAGGGACATCTTGGTTGTATTTTCTTCAACACAGACTTGTTTATCCTTTGGATGGTGCATAGCTTAGTCATTATTTCTTCTCCACCACCACAATTCAAAGCCATTCATTCTTCTTCAACCTTCATCATTCATTACCCAGCTTGCTGATGCATCCCAAGCCCCTGAACATACCTGGCTTACCTCAGGCATACTTTATGCTTATATCCTTGCTGTTTCACACTTTGGAGACATCCTTGACATCAGATTTATCCAGTACAATAGATATTTTTTTAAAAAATAATAATAATGATGATGATGTTGCGTTTAATTGGATCTGACTGGTACAGGAGAAGACTGTCCTTCCTTCTCCAGCAGAGCATCTGGAGGATTTGAATCGCACACCTCTAGGATTGCAGTGCAACTTCTTGTCACTAGGCCACCAGAGCTCCCACAATACATCTTTTGACATCTTGACTACAATGGGTGTTGATTGTGGATCCAAGTGAAAAGAAATCATTGACAACTTTCACCTTTTCGCCATCTATCATGATGTGTTGCCTACTGGTCCAGTGGTGAGGTAGGGTTTTTCTTTCCTTGATGAGAGAAAATAAGAATATGGAGTCAGGATTGGAGGAAGATTCATCAGCAGACTGTGTTAGGTGGATGACATGAGATCAGTGCTTAATTGTGTCTTTCAGTGGAATTTGTAAGTAAGTTAGAATAGATGCCGTCAGTTCTTAATTTAGGCCTATTTTGGTGCAAGAAGAAGTTAAGAGCCTTTTCAACTATTTAAAAGCTGCACATGCAGCAAGTGAAGGCAATTATGATGAAGAATTTGTTAGAAGTAGAGGTTGGTTTGATCGTTTCAGTGTGAGGGCAGATTCACCTTCCATTCAAGGAAAAGCAAAAGTAGTCCATGGATCAGATGTTGGCAACCTGGCATTTTAAGTGAGCAGCTAAGTCAGGACATGAGAGTCCCTGGTTGAGAAATTTCACCGTCAACATTCCAGTCATAGAGCAGCCCTTGTCTGGACAACAGCTCTGTCCCACCTCCACTGCGCTGAGCATCTCCGTTCACAAGAAAAGAACGAAGAAATATCCAATATCCAAAGCAGCAGACCTTACCACGTCTACCACAGCTTGGTTTGGTGTTGCAGATGCTGTTGCCTGGTGCCCCATGTCTGATAATTTCTGCTGTTTGCATCCACAAGTCACAGGTTTTCCTTTGAATTGATGGATCACGCGCACTGTTGGAAACTACAGGCCTCACCTTGTAAAAATCGTCTATTTTTTCAATACACTCTGTCAGTTCCTCCTAGGGCTTCACTCTCCTTGAGGGGACAAAACAATCTTTAAAATAATTTCCTAGATCAAAACAGCTTTGGCATTCCCACGGGGCAGCCGTATCACTTTGTCCTTCTTGGCTATTCCTGTATGCTTCTTCAGAACATGAGAGCTGCTTATCCAATTTGAACTGTTCTGCTGACATCCCAAAGCATTTGCTCTCATCACGGCTTGACACGCTCCCCAGAAGGTGAGCAAGCTTGAATACCATTTCTCTGGTGTGAACTCAGAAAGGGGCGTAAATATGTATACATAACCCTTAAACAAATTGTGATTTTAATGATGGGCAGGGGGGGAGGGGGGAATGTTACGAATTCTGATCAAGATTATTCAAAAGGTATTAAAGATAAAAGCTGTCAAAATTAATTAAGCACGTATTCATTAAGCCCAAGGTAGCTTTGGCGTCTTTATCCCACAAATACAATTAACACTTAATCTGAATCTCGATAAGTTACATAATCATGTGCCTGGCGATAAAGGGAGGATACAACCTTGGCCTTCTCCGTCTTACATGGGAAAACATTAATGACGCTGACATCGGAGACAATTAGACAGTGTCAGGCAATTGTTTCTAGCCAGCTTTCTCTCACATCTGTGGTGTCTACAAGAAACAAGGCTCATTGTTTCTGCAGGCCTCCTCGGGCCTTAGCTTTTTGTGAAAACCGTCAATCTCTTGGCGAATATCAAAGCCGTGAGGAAATTAGAACAGACCAGCTCTACTGCCCCACACTAAAGCTTAGCAGGGTGCATCCACTATGCTACTAATTAGGCAGTGACCAACAAAATAACCTGTCAGTGTCCGCTAGCCATTTCCCACACACCTGCATTTCATACCCTAATAAGCATACAGCCAGCCAGAAAAAAGGGTGACTGCTGAAGTGTGAAAAATGAACAAAATACAACAATGTTTCCATCCCCACCTATACTTCTGGCAATTACCACTTAACATTAGGAGGACTCAACACGGCTGCAAACTCACAATACAGTATCTGAAACGGCAAACCCCAGGGAAAAGCCACACAGTGAGACTGTATTAAGGTTTGCGTGGAAAATAGAGCCCTATGAAGAATCCAGAGCTATGCCTAAAACCCAGGCATCTGAAAATGACCATAATTTAGATGAGGGGCCAGGAGAATGACTTTTTAGAAACATTTCCCATTCAAGTCAACGGAAGAGAAATGCATACTATTCTCGTCACTGACTCCTCCCGCCAGACAAAAATATATACCACAGGACAGGAAATAGAAGGAGCAAGCTGTCCCATTTCCCCTTATTTTTTCCCTCTGTGGGGTTCAGTGCATTGGTGAACACTGTCATTCTTTTGACCTACTATCCATTAATTAACTTTTTTTTTCTTCAGGTTTTTCTGCTTTCCCGCAAAGATGCCCAATATCATCTCTGCGATGGGATTTTTGAGGCAGTGTTTTCTTTTTCTAGTGCTTTCATTCACAGGAAAAGCTATATGCCTTGAAGTTGAGGAAACCAGGAATGTACAATATTCCACGGCCCCCAACACTCCTACTTTACCCTGAGGCTCTAAAATGTCTTTTAAAATGCTTTCATCCAAGTGTCTAAACAGGTTTTAACAACAAAAACATTCTTAAAAAAAAAGAAAATTCCAACCTGGTCTCTACTTAAAGCTCATCCCAACTACTTGGGTCATGAATTGTTCTTTTTACTCAATTATTTTTCTTTTCTCTCTTTTTTTTTAAATTAATTTTAATGAACATTTACAGAGATTTTGGATTTCCATTCATTCATTGTTGCACTTTTCTCCCCGCCCAATTCTTTCTTAATGTCAATAAATTCCTGAACACAGAGGAATACATCCACTCAAATTTTTTAAAAACAAATTATTATGAAAATGAAGGAGCTTGACAATTTGGTTACTAGGCTTTAAATGAAGGCCAGAAAGAACTCAAATCCATCTCAGGTGGAAAGGCTGAGCACTTTACACAATGCCTCTCTTCACTTTATTTTGCCCTAAACAGAGATCTTTGCGGTACAGGTACGCATGGGATAGATTTCTTCTGAAAAGTCTAGCTTTTAAGACCATATATCCTCTGGAGCAACTCCTTTTTTTTGTGCCTGGGATCCAGCTGAACTTAAAAAACAGAAATAACAAAAAAAAAGCATAGAATAAGAAGAATGTAAGGGCAAAATTGTTAGATGAAGAAAAATCACGCTTCTTCTCAATATGCGCCAAGAAAACGGTCTATATTGTGAGACCATCCTTGAAGGAATCACACACAATATAGACCAATTGGTATTTGTTAGATACTTCTGAACACCTCTTTTCATCAGACTTGCTCCAAAAACAGCATTTTCAATTATAAATAAAAACTTTCTCCACCTCTTCCTACTTGAACTCAAGTACAGAAGGTCCCTATTTAAAATGCAGCTCCGCAGCCGCCACCAGGCTGCCTGTTCAGCTGCCAGTGGCTTTTGTGTACAAAGATGTTAATTGGTCCTAATCCCCCCCTAGAAGCTGTTTTGGTAGCCTGACCTGGCACCCTGAAGAAGGACACCTTGGTGTGACAAACTAAAGAGTCCATTGAGGAAAGAATGAAAAGAGGCCAAGCATTCCAACACATTTTCATTTCAAGAATTAAAAAAAAAGGGGGGGGATGGGGAGGGGGCATCATCTTGGAGATCCAAGAGCAACCTTACAAAGCTTTAATAACAGTGAAGTAAGTCCTACAAACACCCAAGTCACACACACACACACACACACACACACACACAGAGAGAGAGAGAGCGAGCGCCTCAACAGGAATGTAGATTCTTAGACACTCTACCTAATAAACTGGCTGTTGGAAATCCAACAACTCAGTTTGACTCTCTGGCACATTTATTTTCTCCATCTTAACTTACCAAATGGTCATACTTATGAGGATTAGATTTCAGCTCTGTTCAGCACCCACAATCCTGGCGAGGGCGGATGGTCTTAATTGGCTAGAGCCTCCAGCCTCTATCTCAATGACCACATTTAACTTTGTATTACAGCTCACAGCTTCTCAAAGATAAGCTGGGGAGAAAGAAGCGGGTGATTCATAGGCCAAACTTTGCGTTCACCCTGCTCCGTATCAGATAAACAACTTTTTCTTAACACACTGTCACATACTGCGTACCGTGTGCCAAGGTAGGAACTATGCATTTTCACTCTGGGTGGCAAATTATGCAAATGAAATGCAGGCTCTACCACTTCAGGGTTTTGCATGTTTTATAGAGTTCACAAATCAACTTCATGGGTCAGAGAAGTTTGCCTTCCTGTGATGACAGCAGAAAGCTATGAAGGTTGTGGGGTATGAAGATGCCACAAATGTCACATCTGTCAACATAACCCAGTGTGCATTTTAAACTTTGACACTGTTGTGGAAGCTTTGAGTGCCGTGCTGCGTTGTATTGTGTTGATGGGAAGGTTTCTCCTTCTTTTTGCTTTGAATACAACAGATCCAGAGAAGAGCTGGAGACCTGCGGGTATCTGTAATGAGAACATTTACCATCGTGTAAAGTGAAGTGAAAAGTCCTCAAAAGTGAGTGGAGAGGCAGAGAAAGAAAATAACAAGTTTCTCTGGCAGTGAGTGGTCATTCTGGGGGCAGATGTAGGCATTTTGGATATGCTCTTGAAGAGATGTCTGAAATTTGAGATGACATCCACCCATTGCCATCAAGTCAACAATACAACTGTCGCTTAGACTTTCCAAAGCTGTAATCTTTACAAAGGCAGATGGCCACATCTTTCTCCCATGGAGAGGCTTTCAGGTTTGAACCATCAACCATTTGGTTAGGAGCTGCATTCTTTTACCCTTGTGCTACTCAGAGCTTCTTTCAGAGATGATAGTGTCTATGGAAGAAGAGATTCCAGTCACTGAGATGAGAAACCCTGGTGACATACTGCATAATGTATGAGGCCACTAACTGAAAGTTGGGCAGTTCAAAGCACGCAGCTGCCCTGTGGGAGGCAGATGGCTAGTCTCCCCCTAGAAAGGTTTCTGGCCTCAAAAACCTGATGGGCAGTCACTGTGAATTGGAAATAACTGGATGGCAACAGATTTTGGGAGCTTTAAAGCAAGATGGAGTCTGTCTGATACAACATACACTAAAGATAGTCCTCAAAGTATATACCAACCCCATTTTGGTTATAAACATCTTTTTCCAAAGACCACTTCAACTCCTCCTACCCCATCTACTTTTTTTCCATTTTCAGTTTTTAATGAAGTTGTGCATAATAATATTTTACTCCTACATCTTCTCAATTGTTTCTTCCTTGTATTTGCCCTTTTCTTTTCCCACTTGGCGAGATTTGGCTTTACGCTCAAGGATCTTTTTTCTGTCTTTATCCAGTTTTAGTGATACCCACCTTGCTGGGGTGAATGTCCACATGGACCGTTGTGCCGTTAGCTTTTTCTCGCAGCGTCTGTTCTGTGTAGGTGACATATTTCTTCCTGTAAACCTGGACGACTTGGACAATGTGTTGACCTTGATGGTGCCCTCGTACAACCTGAACTTCATCATCCTTTCGGATGGGCATGGACCGCATGTTGTATTTCTGCCTCCACTCCTTGAACAGAGGAGAAGACATAATCTTCCTTCGAACATGAGAGGATGCACTGAAATGCTTTTTATGGCTTTTGCTCGGGTCAGAAGTCACAAAAGGACTGAGGTTCATTTTGGTCGCTGCCGCTGCGGCGATGGCCACAGGAGGCGAAAGAGCCCCGTTTACTTCTTAAAGATTTGCTGTTGCTGGGAATACACATAGCAAAAAAAAAATACACTAGAGGGGACCAGAGGGCTGAGGATGGATATGGGGGGAGGGGGGGGGGGGGAGTTAATCATAGGATGGCACTGTTCGATGGGTGGAGGGTGGGGTAAGGAAATGGGAAAGATCCACTGTGAAAAACAATGTATACAAGCTTTGTAAATAAACCAGTATAAAATAAAATAAAAAAAATACACCAATTCCACTCTTTCTAAATTCAATGACATTGACTTTCTTCTACTAGTCTTGTGGGTAGGAAGTTACACTGCCACTCCAAAGGCGGGTGGTTCAAACCCACCAGCTTCTCTGAAGGAGACAGATGGACAATCTCCTCTTGTTCAGCTGACAGCCTCGGAAAACACACTGGAGGGTCAGCTGTAAGTTCTTTCCGATTTGGCATCAATGAGTAAGCGTGAGATGTCTCATGAAACCAAGACCCTAACCCTGCAAACCAAGGAATCAAATCTCATGAGGTGTAGGTAAGAGCGCTCCATTGTCCAGTCCACCACCTAAGATAACCACTGGCTGTGCCAAACTCCACCTTCTGAGCATCCACCATGATCGTGGCATAGACCTTACAAGGAACTCTCCCAGAGAATTATGTACTTTGTCAGCAAATAAAAGAGAAAGTAAGAAAAGTGATTGTGTACTTTAAAACTCTGAGTCTCCTGCATTCACTGGCTCTCCCCATAAGCTCCTTCCTGCTGATGCAGACGCGTCAGTTATTGCTCCATCACAGAAGTCAACCTCTTAGAGACAGACAAGCTCTGGAAAAGACATGCACAAAGGCTGTCTTCTTTCTTGCTCTATCCTTCAGGGTATGCAAGAGCCTTAATGGCTCCCAGTAATGAAAACTCTAAATAATCCAAAGACTAATGTCCCCTTCACTGTAAAATCTCCTTTAAAAAGCATTTCAGGGAGGCCGACACAACTCAAAGGCATCAATTCTTCTGTCATTCTTATTCATTATTCAGTTCTCAGATGCATAGCAAGTGACTAAAAAGACCATGGCCTTAATCAGGCACATCTTGGTCTTCAAGCTGACATCACTGCTCCTCAATATTTTGGAAAGGTCCCTGACAGGAGACTTTCTCAATGCAATACATTTTTTTATTTCTTTTTTTTGTTTGTTTTACAATTAATTTTAGTTTTATTTGGTGTTAACATATACAAAATGAATTGGTGTTCATTTAATCTCTCATACACATTTTGATTCACCAGATTCATTTCAATGCATGCAATGTCACCAAACTCTTCCCATTTCCTCCCTATGACTCTGGTTTCCATTAATCTTTCAGAGATTTATCTTTGGATAAATGCTGCTCATATGATCTTTTAAAAACATTTTTTTTTATTTCTTACCAAAGGTGCTTGATTACGGATCCACGCAAGAGGAAATCATTGACATTGTCTATCTTTTCTCCATCAATCTTGATGTTGCCTACCAGCACAGTGGTGAGGATTTTTGTTTTCTTGATACTGCAATGTGATCTATACTGAAATCCAAAGTCTTTGCTATTCTGCAGCAAGTATTTCAAGTTCTTCTCATTTTTTAGCAAGTTTGTGTTGTCTGCATAATGCAGGTTATTGATGAGTCTTCTTCCAATCTTTTTATTTTTTAGTCTTCCTCCAATCTTGATGCCACATTCTTCTTTATATATTCCAGCTTCACAAATTACTTGACCTTTCTTAGTTATTTTTAACCTTTCTTAATTTTAACCGTGCAGTGTTCCCTTGCTCTGTTCTCACAATAGCTTCTTGGTCTGGGTATAGGTTTTGCATGAGCACAATTAAGTGTTCTGGAATGCCCATTCTTCTCAATATTAGTCATGGTTTGTTATGATCTATGCAGCCTTTGCATAGCCAATAAAACACAAATAGACCTTCTTCTGGTATTCTCTACTTTCAGCCAAGATCCATCAGACATCAGCAATGATACTCTGGTGCCACAACTTTTTCTAAATCCACCCTGAACGTCTGACACTTCTTCTTGTACCTAAGTCTTCTCCCAGCTTTGATATTTGTTGTTGTTTCTAGGTATCACTGAGTCCAGTAAGACTGACAGCAATCACATGAACAACAGAAAGGAACCCTGGCTTATTCTGTGCCAACCTCCTCATCTCTGACATACTTGAGCCCATTGCTGTATTTACTGTGCCAGATTACTGGATGATCTTCAGCAATATTTTGCTTGCATGTGCTATTAGGATATTATTTGATAATTTCCACATTCCGTTGGATCACTTTCTTGCGAATGGGAACAAATATGGATCTCTTTCATCTGAAATGGACATCAAGGATGGGTCACTGCATGAACAACATTTTCCCACTCTTGAACAAGCAGAACTTTATTCTTTCACAAGTTAGGTGCCCAGGAGTCTGAGTTCCGGTTACCAGGCTAGGAGAAGGCTTATCTTTGTGTCTCCTGGTTCTAGGAATCGTTCAATGCAGAAACCTACGTCCAAAGGATGTTACTCATTTCTAGCTCTTGATGATACTGAAGTCCCCCTTACATAGATGACTTGGACCATGGGTAGGAAGATATAGAAGACAAGAGGTCAGAGAAAATGTCTCTGTCACAGCCTTGAGAAATTAGCCAAGTTCAAGAAATATGGGTTCAGTTGTCCAAGAGTTTAAGAGAACCACTGAAGAATGAATAATGAGAACCTTGGCTCGAGAAACCAAAATTATTATTATTATCCCTAAGATGGAAAAACCAGGCCAACAAAATGTCTCAATTCTTAATACTAATAAATGAGTAAAGAATTTCTAAGTAGAAGAGAGTCCTTCTTTATGGTCCCAAGAAGATAAAACCAGGGTGAGTCGGTCAAAGAGCAGGACAGGATCCAAATGATAAAAGAAAACCAGAGGAAGGCATATGTTTGTCATCATAAGGTAGCACTTGAAGCCAGAGCTGTCCAAAGAGAGACCCTTCTGCTCCTGGTGGGTGGGTTCAGAGAGACCCTCCTTCTCCTGCTGGGTGGATTCAGGGAACTTACTCATATTCCAGACACCGCGCTAGGAGCTAGTTGTGTCTCTGGATGTTAAAGGGCCTCTTGGAAGGAATTCAAGTGACTGATATAGAATGTAGCTAAATTAAGTGACTACAGAGTCCCTTCCAACATGAGAGCAACGGTGGTCATAAATTCGGAAAACATTCTTGTGTTCAAATATACCCTTCCTCTACTTGCAATTACAAAAAAGAAACAAAAAGCTGTTTTTAAGTAGTGGAAGTAAAATCATCAGAAACTCTAACCTTTCTTCCCCCTCGATGTGAAAAGGGAGGAGGAGGAGGAGGAGGAGGAGGAGGAGGAAGTGGGCGAGTGAGTTTTGGAGAAGCCCTAGTCAATCTGTCCAGTGGCCTCACCCCCTCGACCCCGTATGCTTCAGGGTAGAATTGTACCACACAGTGTTGGTGGCTATCACCATTCAGAATCAGATGGCCAGGACTCTCTTCCGATGTGTCTCTGGGTGAATGTAAACCCTTCGGTTCGTGGCCAAGTGCTTAGCTGTTAGCCCTACCCAGGGACTCCTAATTCAGGGCCAGGAGGCTGCCCTTCTGTCTGCATCCAAGGAACTGTCTGTCTTGTCTGCTGTAATTAGAGGATCTGGTGCCACTGCAGACACCCAAGGGACTCACCTTTCTGTAGGGACAGCAGGGTGGCTGTCCTTCCTGGTTCCTGTAAACTCAGAGGCCAAGATCTCAGACATGTTTTATTATTAAGTCTTGGGCCGAGAGACCAGGATGAATTCTTTTTTAGACTCTGCGTTGAGGCCCTGCCACTCAGACCCTCCACCTGAAATGAATCCGTCTGGTGCCCACAGACCGCTTCCTTCTGACTTCAAACACCTGAGGAAATGGGCTGTGGTGAAAAGTCCTGTTTTGTAACAGTGCCCAGAACAACACGATTCTTGAGATCTGAAAAATAGCAGGAGCTCGCCCTCTGCTTCCTGGCCCAGTGCTTTCTTGCTTTCTCATTCCCCCCACCCCCAACACACGGATCTGGTTACGTTTGTTTTGCCTCTCAGATATTTTGGCCATTTTCCTTTTTGAATGGAAGAATTCAGTCTCATTCTGAAGAGTCCAACAGGAAAGACAGGTGAAAAAGTAACTGAAAAAAACCTGACAGTGCCGGGACCATAATTACCCCAGGCACAGCAGCTCTATTCTCTTGGTGAAGAAAAAGGGAATTACACATCTAACTTCCATTAACATTAATGAGACTTACCTACATAAATCCCTCAAGTATCAATGGGAAGAATAAACTCAACACAGCCCGTGGCCAGCAACTTACTCTCTCTGTCATTTCTATTATTTGATGAAAAGACAAAAGAGAAGGGTTTTATATATTATATAACTAG
>NW_006399756.1:13748773-13758113 GCF_000299155.1 Elephantulus edwardii | reverse complement strand
ATTCTATTAATTCTATTCTATTCTATTCTATTCTATTGATTCTATATTATATAATTCTTTCCCTCATCTGCTCCAATGCAGTGTTCATTATCTATCTACTCTCTATCCTCCTCCCAACTTCCCATGTCAGTCTTATTTTATAACAGCAGTGCTATGCAGTATTTGTCCTTTTGTGAGAGATACTTCACTCAGTATAATGTCCTTCAGGCTCCCTTGTGGTGTGTTACATTTTCTGAGTTCACTGTTTTTCAGTGCTGTGTAATATTCCATTGTGTGAACGTATCCTAGTTTTTCTATCCATTCATTTGTTGATGGGCACTTGGGTTGTTTTCATATCATTGCTATTGTGACTAACACAGCAATAAACATGGATGTTCATGCATCTCTTTGAGCCGTGGCTTTGGTTTCTTTAAAGAATATTCCCAGTAGTGGAACTGCTGGGTCAAATGGTATTTCTAGTTCCAACTATAAATGAGAAAGCACCAGACCGCCTTCCATAGAGGCTGTACCCTTTTCAAGCCCCATTAGCAGTGAATACACATTTCAAGCTTTCCACAACCTTGCCAGCATTTGTTTGTTGCACTGTTGCCTTTGCTAGTGTTACTGAGGAAAGATGATATCTCATAACTGTTTTTATTTTAATCTCTCTGATAGCTAGGGATTTTGAACATTTATTCATTTATTTGTTTACCGTCTGAAATCTTTGGTGAAAGATGTTTCCTTTCATTTTTTTTCCTTGTTGTGTGCTGTTGAATCGGATCCAACTGGCACAGAAGAAGATTGCCCCTCCTTCTCCAGCGGAGCATCTGGTGGTTTCGAAACATGCACCTTTGGGCTTGCCACACAGCTTCTTGCCACTAGGCCACCAAAGCTCCCTAGAAAGATGATTTCTTAATAACAAATTCCCAGTTATCAGAAGAAGGGTTCCCAGACAACTACTGACTAAGCTCAAACTCGCTGTCACGGAGTCATCTCCAATTCTTAGTGACCCTCTCTGCGATTTCCTCGGCTGTAAATTGTAATGAGGGGAGACGGCCTGTCTTTCTACGGCTGAGCTGCTGATGGATTTGAACTTCAGGCGATGTCATGCTTTTGGGTTAATAGCGCAGCTCGCTATGGGCTCAGTCACAGACACTGTTGTTGCTACGTGCCCTCAAGTCAGAGCCGACTCAGAGCTGACCCTGCGGTGGATTCCAGAGGCTGTAAATCCCCCAGGAGGAGATTTCCCATCTATTCCCTGTGGATTAGCTGGGGGGCTTGAACTAAGTGCCTTTGGGATGGTAGCGCAGCTCCTTAACCGTTAAGCCGCCAGAGCTCTTCCCCCACAACACAAAGGGGAACATTGTAAATTGAAGCCTTTTCCTTCTGCCACCAACAGAGGTCAGCCACGCTGTGATGGGAAAGGACCATATGAGACAGGGATGTATTGGGACCTGGGACCTTCGGACGCATGAGCATTTGCAAAGCATGACCACACCCATCATTTCAATAGGGTTGTTACGTCAGAGTTGCTGTTGTTGTTGTTATGTGCCGTCGAGCCAGCTGTGACTCATGGCGACCCTGTGTACAACAGCCCTAAACCCTGTTCTATCCTGTGCTAATAGCACTGCCTCCAACACACCCACCCCCGTTACTGTAGTCACTGAATCAATCCACCTCATAGGGGCTCTTCCCCTCCTGCACTGTCCCTCCACCCTCCCAAGCACTGGTCCCTCCTTGCAACATGTCCAAAGTATGTCAGACGAAGCCCCAGAATGCTTGCCTCCAAGGAGCAGCCTGGTTTAACCCTTTCTAGGTAAAATCTGTTTATTTTCCTAGCAGTCCATGGTATATTCAATATTCTTCTCCAACACCACAGCTCAAAGACATCAATTCTTCCACTATCATCCCTTGCAACGATGTCAGTCTGGAGACTAAGGTGCGCCTGATACATGCCATGGTCTTTGCAATCACTTGCTATGCATCAAAGAGCTGGACGATGACTACTTCAGAGTAACAATGCAGGAAGTAGATATTATTATTATTCTAGTTTCACAACAGAGGACACAAAGGTTCAGATAGGCCTAGTGATTTGGCTAAAGCCCCACAGTTAATAAAAACTTGAGCGGACAGAGCTCAATTCCCCGGCCTCCTTGCCTAAGCCAAAATCCATTGCCTTTTGATCCAAGTTAGGGAAGAGACCAAATTAAAATTTGCCTTTCTGAATCCCTCTTCCTTAGCATATTAGTGAGAATGAATCATTATGGGTAACTAGACGAAGAACTCTAATTGCAGGTCTCTGAGAATTCAAAGTTTAATTACATAGTTACATGCGTGATTTATCAACCAGTTTTGATCGTTGACAATTCTCTTTAAAGAATTCCTTTCCTCTAAAAATTAAAATAATGTATTTTTTAATCTTCCCTGGAATGCTTTGTTTTCATTCAAATAAAGAGCTGGCTGTTTTCTTATAAGTGTCATGATTTTGAGGCAATTGGGCTAATGTCAGACAGGCATTAATTCCTGGCAGGTTTATCACGATCGGGTCTGTAAACTGTCGAGCCTTTATCTGGAAACAATGATCATTTTCTGGACAAAGCCACGTAGCAAAAAACTTGTCTGCAGGGGGAGGGCTCATTCTTTGAGAAACCCTAAACCTTCCATTCTTAATTCTCTCTGGGCAGGAATCTTCCCCCAATGCCACCCATCTTGAATGATACGGGGGCAAGTTGCCTTTTGCTGAGGGGAGGGGATCGCTGAAGGGGCACTGAGTCAAAGGGGCAGGGATGCCAGAGTCCCCAACTGTGGCCAGTGACTGAGTTTGCTGTCCGAGCGAGCGAGCAAAGGCAAGATGTTGACTCCGGAGCTGTGGTGCCAGCTGCCTCTGAGCTCAGCGGCAGGACCATGTTCCTGCCTCCCTTTCCCAGGCCCCAGGAGGGTCTGCTTGACTGCCAAAGTTCTTTCTCAGTTTCCCACCTTACAAGGTAGCTGGATGCACTGTTGCTCAAGAGGCTAACTTCCCTCTGTTGGAATAACACAGCTTCTAAGTGGCAGAACAGTCCAAGCAGTTCAAGCCCAAGTAGAATCTCATTTTCTCAACAAATACTGGGCCAAGGCTTGCTTTCTTTCTTCTTCTTCTTTCTTTTTTTTTAGGAAACAGCATCTTTATTTTAACAACTTTGCTACTGCCCAAGTACTTACACTTGTAATCAATTGCTACGTTATGTATGCTTTTGTTGTTAAGTGCTGTGGAGTCGCAGGTTACTCATAGCGACCTGTGTAGGAAAGTCCTCAACACTTGTGTGTCTTTCATCCTTTCTCCAGGTTCATAGGGTTTCCGGAGGCAAGCTGTTACGGAAGTGGATGCCACTCCTGCTTCCAAGCTTGTTTTAATTAGGGAGCTCCACCCAAACCATCCACCGTGGGTAACCATTATCACATTCGACACATCAGTGTCACAGTGTTCAGCCTCACAGCAACCACAAGTTACCACTGTATGGCAAGTGAACACACCAGGGCTATACGACCTAGGGGAATGTTTGAACAAAAACCATGAAACACAGGCCTGAGAGCTGCGGATAGGTGATGTATAGAGGGTAAAAATCATTAGATAATCTTTTAACTCAATCATGAAAGATACATTCAAAGGTCCCAAAGTGACTTTCAATCCTTCCCAAAAGGCAATCAAGGAAGGTTTTTCATCACTCCTTAATCTAAGCCCTTTGGAGTTGACGTTATCACCAACTAAGAAATGCAACCAATGAGCTTCTTGAAAGGGGACCAACGCTTTCTAATGGCAAGGCACCAGGCCAGGAGGTGGGTGGAATGAGAGTGCCCTGAGCCGGGGGCTGGGGGGTAGGGGGCAGTGCCTGTTCTTGCAGGCCCAGAAGAAGAAAGTGGGGACACCTGCACAGCCTTGCCGAAGATGGAAACAGAAGGGGGTGTGGATGCCCATGACACTTCCGCATGTAAAGCTGCTCCTGTATCCAGACACTTCTGCTCTCCCACCCTCCCCTTCCCACCAGCACCCCATGTGAGAACGCTTGATTCACCACAGTCTGGGCAGGGCTTCCTCCACGTGGGGAGAAAACTATACCGTAGCCAGAAGCAGCCCCTTGGCTGGTTGGGTTTACTTTTCCACACTCCAGAGCATTCACTTCCTAATGGTACCCTATAAAGTGGCAATTACAAATAGTTCTACTGTAGCACCTGGTCCTTGGAGAGTGAACACTCTCCCTCCAGAGGGGACTACCTGACCCAGTGCCGAATGGTCTACAAGGGGATCAGGTCCAGGGCACTGGAATCCTCTGAGCTGTGTGAGGCTTCTGCTGCCCTCTTCTGAGGCATCAAGAGGCGAGGTGCAGCAGTCTGAGAGGCAGGGGGACTGGGTTGCTGTGCTGGGTCTACTACCCGTGTCACTGTGTAACCAGTCTTTCCCCCTTTCTGTGCCTCAGTTTGCCCACCTTTGCAATGAAGTTAGTGGACTGTAACTGGAAAAGAGCTGTCCAATTTTGACAGTCAAGGAGAAAGCCTCTTCCTTTTTAAAAGGGATGCTGCATTCCTTTGAGAATCTGCTAATGGATCACCTCCCAACGAAACCACACCTACAATTTCAGAAAGTTCATGCAACTCCTAAAACTCAAACTAAGATTCTTGGCCCAGTATTAGCTCTTAAGTCAGGTCTGTGGTTGAACCCCAGGGTGGGGCTCTCCCTTTATCTTTCCTATTACGTATTTATCAATAAGTCTCCTACCTATGATGCTCGTCCAGAAAATGGGACCAATAGCTCCTGCAGAAATACTTTGAGAATGAGAAATAATTATAAGGCAGCGTCTGGTTCATAGGAAGTTCTCAATGAATGTTAGTTTAATGAATTTTTTTAAAGGATAGTGACATTTCTCATAAGTGCTCGGGAAATGTTAATTTTATTTTTTCATCATAGTATCCAGAAGTTATTTGTACATTTCAGGTACTCTATAAATGTTTTAAAACAAAAGAGTGTAACATCAGAATTGGAGGAAGCATTATGCAGATGATACAACCTTGCACAAAGTGAAGAAGACTTGAAACACTGCAGAAGATCAAAATCAATATATGCTTTAAAATGGATTATATCTCAAAGTCAAGGAAACAAAAATCTCCACCAATGAACCAACAGGCAACATCATGAGAGATGGAGAGAAGATGAAAGTTGTCAGCAGTTTCATTTTACGTGGATCCACAACCAATATCCTTGGTACCAGCAGTCAAGAAATCAAACATCATATTGCACTGGAAAAATCTTCTGTCAAGGACTTCTCCAAGGTGAGCAAAGATATCCATTTAAAGAATAAGATGTTCCTGGTTCAAACAATGATATTTTAAAATGTTTCCTATCTATGAATTTGAAAGGCAATGAATAAAGGTGATAGTAAAAGAGTTGATGTCTTTAGATTGTGGTTTTGGTGAAGAGTACTGAATATCTCAAGGGCTGTCAAAAGAACAAA
The DNA here is from genome assembly GCF_000299155.1 of Elephantulus edwardii. NCBI lineage: Eukaryota > Metazoa > Chordata > Mammalia > Macroscelidea > Macroscelididae > Elephantulus > Elephantulus edwardii. The sequence continues at coordinate 13,752,648 of NW_006399756.1, read as the reverse complement.
TAAGTATGTCTTAGAGAAAGTGCTACCAGGGTGTTCCTTAAGGCAAGAATGGTGACATTTCATCTTATATACTTTGGGAATACTTTAGGAGGGGTCAGTCCTTAGAGAAAAACGTCATGCTGGGTTGACACCATGGCTGTTACAATGGACTTGAGCACTGTCAAAGATTGTGAAGATGGAGCAAGACAGGGCGAAGTTGTTCAGAGGGTCATCCTGTAGTGAACTTGATGGCACATAGCAACAACACTGTGCTACAGTCCTGAAGGCTCACGGTTCAAATCCACAAGCTGCTCCACGGGAGCACGATGACCAGACTCCTCCTGTGCAAGTAACTGCCTCTGAAGTCCTGCCAGAGAGTCAGCTCTGGGTCAGTTCCAACTCGATGGTTCTCAATAACAACATGCCTTTATACCAAACTGCACTATCACTAGCATCCAAACATCTCTGCTTCAAGTTCCCTCTTCTACATCTAATCCCACCCAGTAAAGTCACATTAATCTATACATTGACACTTAAATAGTACTACACTCCAAAGCTTGCAGATTTTTATTCAGCTAACATGTTTTTTAAAATTATAAATTTTTTTAAAATTCTTACTATATGTTTATTTTCTATATAATTTATTATAAAATTGCTAAGAATTATCTATCACCTCACTTTATGATCTTTCCCTCCTTAAAACTGACTGCAAATATCTTATAATCTATTCCAACCTACTTTTATTATTATTATTATTATTTTAATAGAAATTGAAAGAAATTTTGGATTTCCAAGCTAACATGTTTTTAAACATTAAAAGGGCATTTCAAGAGAAATAATAATGGCACTTTGCTTTACTGAGCTCTTACTATATGTAAGTCACTAAATAAAGGAACATTTCATACCTACTCCTTACTGACCAATATGGATAGGCTCCAAAAACAAGATTGTTATGCAAAAGGAAGCATTATGTGAAGATGGAAGATAACCAAATCATATCATAATGATGGATAGTGACTATATCATTACAGGACTTCCAAATGACATCATGTTATAATTGCCAAATGACATCATTACAAAACTGCCAAATGACCTCATTCTATAACTACCAGACCACTGAGAATCATTGCCTGGCCAAGCTGCCTCTTCACCATAACAGCCAGAATTACTCTCATCTTATAGCTCAGCATTTGTTACTGCCAGACTGAACGTTGTCAATATGCAAAATAGTCAGAAAATATACTTTTTTACTAGTTTAGGGGGAGAGAGGGGCCGTTTCCTCCTGTGTGATCAATTGCCTCTGAAAACCCATTGGAAGCTCTACTATGAGTCCGTTCTGAATCAACAGTACCTAATAAAAAAAGCAACGACAAACTTTTTAATGAGAAATATGGGATAGTGAAAGCTGAGCGAGTTGGTTCACTTAATTGAATTCTCTCAGCATCCCTGCAGGCAACGTAATGAGGGTCAGCTAAAGTCAGTTCCAACTCAACGGCAAATAACAAGAAGAGCATATGTGCTACTTTTCTGGAGTCTACCTCTGACATATTCCGACAATGTATTTCATCCAAATAAATATGGATGGAGTATCCTTAATGTGCCAGATGCTACGTTAAACATAATTTCTTTATATTCACCAATTCTTTTATATCTTAACACAGTACAAGCTACTTACTAGTAGATGAGGATTATTACAAAAGGAATTTTTTTTTAAACTACAAAAAAAAGATTCTACTTTCTAAAAAAACAAACAACTCCACCAAAAATAATAAACCATGTTCAATATGCTGAAGCTGTCATAACTTAATGTTTAACTTTTTAATTTTACATCTTTTTAATTTTTTTTAATTTTACATCTTTAATAAATGTTACTAGGACACATGATAATAAATGGAATTAATCCCCCTCCTCAGCCTGCATGAGTCTTGCAAGCACAGCAAGCATCTATGAAGTATCCATGTGAAACAGTCTTATTTCTAATTCAAAGGAAATACTGGGGACAAAGAGAAGCAAGTTAAACAACAATGTGGAGAAACAGTCAGACAAAGCCACAATACATGTCATTCTATAAGGCAACTGGCCTAGACGTCTCAACAATCTGTATCATCATGAGGAGGGGAAAAAACCCTAGAGGATTGTATAAATTAAAAGAGATACACATGATAAAACATAGTCAAATGTTATCTGTGAGCTCTAATTTGACCAGAGATTTGAGGAAAGGAAGAAGGACTGTGAAACATTGTTGGGATACTCGGGAAAAACTTATAAAACTTTGTTTTCTTAGGCATAATCATGGTATTATGGTTCTGTAGGGAAATGTCCTTAAGAGAAACATTCTAAAAGACTCAGCAATGTATTCTCAAATAGTTGGAAAGAATGAAGTAGTCATAGAGGCAAAGTAAGAGTTGTTTGTTGTTATGTGCCGTCGAGTCGTTTCCGACTCATAGCGACCCTATGCACAACAGCTCTAAACCCTGCTCTATCCTAGTAAAGCATATTTTTTAAAAGGCAAATTTTCATGAGATGACTGGTGGGGGAACAAAAATATGAGCCTTCCTCATAATCTAACCTAGCAATTCCAATCAGACAGTTAACACGTTAGAATATTCATCAGGATCAGACCTATGAGAATGCTCACTGTTCACAAGAAGAATGAGACTTCTCAACAATTTTGTAGATTGTTAATTTTAAAAGTAATTAAAACATATTTACTTGTTACACTACTTACACTTTTTTTTTAAGTTAAAAAACAGCTCAGGCTCTACTTGGAGAAGTCAGAAAGGTGACTGTGTCTGGCGGCTCTCACTCAAGAAGAGAGAAGCTAATCTGGCTGGACAGTGAATAAGGAGGACAGAAGAAGAACTGATGCCTTTGAGTTGTAGTGTTGTAGAAGAGTACTGAAAACCCCACGGACTGCCCAAAGAACATACACGTATGTCTTGGAAAAAGTGCAGCTCCTTGGAAGCAAAGATGACAAAGCTGTGTCTTTCATACTCTGGACATGTAGTTAGGGAGGCTGCTCCTTGGGAAAGGACATCATCCTTGGAAAGATGGTGGCTCAGTGAAGGAGAGGAAGACCTCCAACGAGACGGATCAACACGGTCACTTCAGCAAGGGGATCTAGTGAGACGATGAGGATGGCACAGAATAGGGTCAAGTTAAGCTCTGCTGTTCTTAGGGTTACTATGAGTCATATTCAACTCCACGGCACCTAACAACAAAATCGCTCAATGAATCACTAAATGGTGCCCCAAACAGCAGAGGCACATTCATTCTCTCAACTCTTCCTCCCTTTCTCTTCCTGAGGCCAGATCAGTAAGTTCAATTCCAAGGAAGTTGAAGAATCTTGGGAGTCATTTGCTGCTATTCAAATTGGGAAGCCTATTTGATAGCTTGCTAGCTTGTTGTTGTTAAGTGCCATCGAGTCGCAGGCGACTCATAGCGACCCTCTCCTGTGTAACTTTCATCCTTCCTCCAGGTTCATAGGGTTTCCAGAGGCAAGCTATTGTGGAAGTGGATGCCTCTCCTGCTTCCAAGCTTGTTTTCTTCGGGGAGCTCCACCAAACACTGTCCACCATGGGTAACCACTATTGCATTTGACTCATCAGTGTCACAGTGTTCAGCTTCACAGCAACCACGAGTTACCTCTGTACAGTAAGTGGGCGTACCAGAGTTACATGAAATAGAAGAATGTTTCACCAAAAACAATTAAAGGCAGGCCTGAGGGCCGCGAAGTAGAGTCACCCACCTTTGGCTTGGGAGCATGGCATTCTGTCCGCTAGGCCAACTGCTCTCTCTCTCTTTCTTTCTCTTTCTCTTTCTCTTTCTCTTTCTCTTTCTCTTTCTCTTTCTCTTTCTCTTTCTCTTTCTCTTTCTCTTTCTCTTTCTCTTTCTCT
>NW_006399756.1:13733595-13748673 GCF_000299155.1 Elephantulus edwardii | reverse complement strand
TCTTTCTCTTTCTCTTTCTCTTTCTCTTTCTCTTTCTCTTTCTCTTTCTCTTTCTCTTTCTCTTTCTCTTTCTCTTTCTCTTTCTCTTTCTCTCTCTCTCTCTCTCTCTCTCTCTCTCTCTCTCTCTCTCTCTCCTGTTGGTGGTGGTAGTGTTGTTAAGTGCCGTCGAGTTGCAGGTGACTCTTAGCTCAAATTAGGTAGAGAGTATCAGGCACGCTTTCTACCTCCAGAGAAAAACGGGTAACACAGGGGAAGCATGAAAGGAGTGAGTTAATAGTGAAGCATATTGCAGACACAGGAAGCAATTTGTATGTAATCTGAGGACATTAAAAAAAGTTCAGTAAGACTGAACCATAAAGTACAAGGCAGTGGAAACAGAGAGAACAGACAAGACGTGGTCATGAGTCATATAAATCAGGTTACGAACAATAACTGTGATTCTAAAGTCAGTGGGAAACCATTGAAGAGTTTTCAGCAGAAGAGTATTGTGACTAGTTCTACATCTCCAGACCACCACTGTGGCTGTAATGTGAAGAACAGGTTACAGGGAAGAAAGACTAGAAAGAAATAGAACACGCTAATAGTAGTCATCTAGATGCTGAGACAATGGAAGGCTAGACGGTGAAAATGATGAGAGCAAGAAGCCGTATTATAAAATCTACTATTATTTTACTTTCTGTAGTTCCTCGACTTCTTGTTCTCCTTCTGGGGAAAGAATCTCCCTCAGTCATGCGGCATCTCTTTTAGATCATAATCGTCATATTGTAACCATGAAGTTATGGGCTGCCTATCTCCAGCCAGAAGCAACCTTCACACCAATTCTCTTCTGCTTGGGTCAATTTCTATTGTTTAAAACCAAAAGAAAGAGAGAGAGAACAGATAAAACGCCCAAACTTCTTCTAATCAGTAATTTCCTAAAACCCACTATTCTTTCTTTTCCTCCTTTCTCCATTCACAAGAGGAAGAAGTAGATCACAGTAATTAAAAAAAATGGATGTGGATAACTACAAGTCAAAGATGACAGCATGAGCAACTTTCTGCACACTTTATTATAAAAACACAAACCTAAAGGAACAAAGAAGAGTTTAAGATAACAGTTTTGGCAGTTAAAAGACAAAGATAATTAAAATGTTAAAGGACAAAGATAAAAGAAAAAGACAAGGGCTAATGGGCGTCGCAAGCTCCAGACAGCAGAAACCTAGGATGACAGTGGAGAAAGAAAAGTTAATTCCTTGACTGCTTCAATCTGTTCTCTGTCTGTCCTGATACTTCCTGTTGGTCCAGTGGTGAGGATTGTTTTGTTTGTGGGGTTGGGTTTTTTTAAATTATTTTTTTAATGCAACATATATTTTTCTTTATTAATTTCAATGAAAGTTTACAGAGACTTAAGGTTTCCAGTCTTTCATTGTTGTGATTGTTGTTTTCTAAGTACTGAGATGTAGCCCATCTTGAAGGCTTAATGCTGAGGTGAATTCATATTGAAGGTTATAGCCTTTGATATTCTGCAGTAAGTGCTTCGAGTCTTCTTCACTTTCTACAAGCAAGGTTGTGCCATCTGCCTAACAGGTTGTTGATGAGTCTTTCTCCAATCCTGTTGCCACACTCTTGTACACAGTCTTGTCTCTGGCATTATATGCTAGCATTCACGATAAATAGGACAGAGAAAGGAAAGTACTCCGATGTATACTTTTCTGATTTTAAACTTGTTTGACAGTTTCTATCTCATTGCATCTTGCTAAAAATCTCACCTATATAACTGTACAAATAAAAATGCTGCTGGTATCTCCTGCTTAGTGCCGAAAGCAAACGCAGCACCTGCTGCCCCTGAGTCTCCTCTGATCCATGGCAACCACACACTGGGTTTTTGATCTTTGTTGGAGGAGACTGCTTCTTTACCTCTCATAACTACCAAACCTACAGTTAGCAATCCAGCACATAACACATTACAACAGCAGCAAAAAATAAGGTACATTAAGATTTACTGAGCTCTTACTCAGACACTATGCTAAGGACTTTCTATCTCTGTTCTTATTTTACAGGTGAATACATGGATTGAAAGGTGTTAAGTAATTTGTGTAAGCTCACGTGGTTAGTGAAAGGCAGAGATGGACTTCAAGGCCCAGCTGTGCCTGCCATGGCCATCCTGGGGGAAATCTGGGTGATGATGGGGTGTACCTGCCGCAGTGACCTCTGCCTTTGTGACTCGGTACCAGCTCGTAAAGCAAGCACCGTCCACTCTGCCATCACTGTCCAGCTGAGAAAAATGACTCAGTCTGAATTGGACCCAGCTCTTTACCCAAGGCTTAGGAAAGCAGCCCAGCTACAAAGTAATTTCTATTTCTCTGAGACTTGTGAAAACTTCCCCTATGGGTAAGGCAGACATAGCTAATGATCAGAACACTTCTCCCTGAGCACCGTCCTCCAGGCAGCCCCCAACAGTCAATCCAACTTAGGAGCAGGGTTGAAACTTACCTTCTGCCTTCCCATCTGTCTCTGAATGGAGATGATCATAGAAAGCTGAGGGAGGGAGTCATAAAATAACTTTCAGGAAGAAGTGTCAGTATGTTTCATTTACTGGCCCCCTAGTGCCAACGGTTCTTTATCTGCCTATCTCTACCTAGGTGGTTAGAGAGGGTGGTTCAAACCCACCCAATGGTTCTGCTGCTGTAAAGATTAAAAACCAAAAATTAAACCCACTGCAGTTGGACTGATTCTAACTCACGGTGACTGTGCCGCAGAGAGCAGAACAATCCCCGAGGGCTTGCAAGGTGCACACTGCCACATCTCTTCCCTTTGGTGTAACTGATGGGTTTGAGGTGCCCATCTTTGGATTATCACTCATGTAATTTAACCCTTTTTGCCTAGGGTCTTCCTAGAAAGATTACTGCCAAGAAAATATTAAGAAGCAGTTCTACTTTGACACACAGATCACAATGAGACAGAGTCAACTCCACAGCAATGGGTTTGGTAGTTGTTAAAAGTATTTTTTTAAGTCACTGTTGCACATTTTCTTCCCCTCCCCAGTTCACTCCACACTATACGCCTTGTTCCAGATTGTCCTACATATAACGCCTAATTATATATTCCTTTCAGACAGTTCTTCCTATCATCTGTTCCAATGCCCTGTTCATTATTTATCCACTCTTCTCCCATTCTCTCTCCAATGCCCTCATGTCTGTCCTATCTTATAACAGCAATGTTATGCAGTATTTGTCCTTTTGTGACAGAGATATTCACTCAGCATAATGTCCTCCACACTCCCCAATATTGTGTAATGTCTCACGAGTTCATTGTTTTTCAAAGCTATGTAATATTCCATTGTGTGAATGTACCATGGGGTTTTTTTTATCCATTTGTTTGTTGGTGGGCATTAGATTGTTTCCATTTCTTTACTATTGTGAATATCACAGTACTAAACATAGGTGTGCATACATCTGTTTTGAGTCATTGCTCTAGTTTCTTTTTTTTTCTTTTATACTTTTTTTTATTTTAATGAAAGTTTACAGAGACTTTGGATTTCCATTCATTCATTAGTGCACACTTTCCTCCCTTCCCACTCTACCCTCCCAGTTCACTTTTCTCTTTGGAAAAAAAATTCTTTCATTGTTATACAATCCCCACCACCACTGTCCCAGTCCACTCCACTAAGCAGCTTTCATTCTGGACTCTTGTCATGACAATAATACCTAATCATACTTCTTTAGGGTATATTCCCAGTGTGGCATTGCTGGGTCAAATGGTATTTCCAACTTTTTTTAAAAAATATATCTTTTTCCCCCCTCCTTGTTGTGTGTACCATCAAATCAGATCTGACTGACACAGGCAGAGGTTGCTTCTTCTCCAGCAGAGCATCTGGTGGATTCGAACCACATGCCTTAGGGACTGCAGCATAGCATCTTGCCACTAGGCCACCAGAGCTCCCTTACTTCCAACTTTTTGAGAAAGCCGCAGACAGCCTTCCATAGTGGCTGTACCGTTTTACATTCCCACCAGCATTGAATAAAGGTTTCAGTATCTCCACAATCTCACCATTTGTTGTTTGCGGCTCTGTTGACCTTTGCTATTTTTGCTTGGGAGAGGGTTTGGTATTTTTTAAAATCTCTATCACTAATTAATTATTCCTTGCTTACTCTTCCTACCTGCAGCTTAATTTCAGACCTCAGCACAACCTTTCTTCCCCTCCTACTCCGTCTGTCTGGTCCAGTAGCTCATACCTCACAAAAAAAAAAACCAAACACAAAACCTCCTCCCCTTTGTCTATAGAATGACAATCTTTCCCCTGGCATTCAAGGCTTCCCTTGACCAGGCCCAGCCTCGTCTTATCCCTCCGGTCAGTGTGTACCCTGCTCCTTTCACATATTTTGCCTTTGCTCTCCTCTCCATTTCATCCTGGGTGTCTCTTCACCATCTGCAACATCTTCCTGACAATGTGAAGAAGGCTGCCTGCAGTCAGCCCAGCCAACACAGCCTCTCACTCCTCGGCCCTGGTTCTTCATAGCATCATCAGACATCTAAGACCACTCAACTAGCCTTTAGTTCTCGCCCTGTCGGGACCACATCTGATTCTCCGTACAATGGGTTGAGTACACTCACCAACCAGAAGACACCAAAAGAAAAGAACAAAACCCAGGCTTTTGGTTTTGATTGTCTCACTCCCTAGGTCCTGCTTCTCTCCTTCCATGACTTTGTCTCATCCTGTGGCCTCTCTGGGCAAGCTGACCTTCTGGGTACTGAGATGGTTCTGGCCTAGCTCCTTTTTCACTACTTTTTCTGGGAGGAGGATGACAGGGGAGCAGGCAAGTGGCCAAAGGGGGCTCTTTGGGCCTTGGACATGGAAAGTGGGGCAGCCACACACTCCTGAAGTTCATTTCCATTGTTCCTCTTAAGAGGGTGACCTCCCAACTACAAAAAGAACTTGCCCAGACTGATTTCCACTTGACCTGAGCAAGTGAGCATCCAGTCTGCACCAGCACTGAAGATGTCCTAATGTCATGTATTTTTTTTTTTGGTGGCAATAGTCATAGGTGACATGTGAGTCTGTCATGGGCCTGGCAAACAGGAGTGCATAGCTGGTGTGAAACATCAGGTCCTGGGCAGTGAAGAGCAAGATCTGAGGCCCTCCCAGCCTTCCCAGTCCTGTCAGGGGCGAACTTCCTGATAAGTAAGGTGGTTGCGTTGTTGTAATGTGCTGTCCAGTCAACAACATTTAGTGACCCTAAGAACAATGGTTCTGAACCCTGCCCTCTCCTGGGCCGGGCTGCTTCTGGCATAACTAGCCCCATTGCCATAGTCACTGTGTCAAACGGTCTCATTCAGGGACTTCCTCTGCTGTGCTGTTCCTCCACCTTTCTAAGCATGATGTCCTTCTCTAAGGACTGGTCTCTCCTGGCAACATGCCCAAAGTATGTCAGATGGAGCTTCAAAATCCTTGCCTCCAAGGAGCAACCTTGTTTCACCCTCTCCAGAGCAGACCCCTGACAGAATATGGTTTAATTCTTCCTTGACAATCTGTGATAACGGAAATGACTGCAGACTGGTGAGTGAGTACAAGCGAACACATGCCTGCCGGGTTCACTGGTGCTCCGTTCCTGTGAGCACTGCAGCCGTAAGCAGGCTTGGACTCTGGACGTGGGTGCTGCAGGCGTGGGAGAGAGAGAGATGACAGCCGTAATCTGTGATGTGATGACAAAAATGTGAAATTGTTCACTACAGATCATTAAGTAAGCACAGATAAGCTCATGCTTACCTGCTTGTTGGGAATCCCAACCCTGGTTACCTTCCTCAGCCTGCCAGGGTCCCGGGGGGGGGGGGGGGGGTCAGCAGACAGCTTTTCCCACCACTTGGGCTCATTTGCCTTCCAGTTTAAGGTCCCTGCCAGGAGCTCCCAGCTATCTCTCCAGTCTGGAAGACAGCTTGGCCTCCAGGACCTCACATTCCCTTCTTGGCTTCAGATTTTACGTCTACTCCCCTCTCAGGCACCAGGAAAATGGTTCCACGGTTCCAGGTGGCCTTGACCCTACACGCGATGGCACACCACTCACTCAGTCAATTGCTAAGATCTGTGGGCATCTCTGCGCAGAAGGCCTTGAGCTTCTTTGCGTTTCTGCCATCACTGAACTATTGATGCCCTTACCAGCGCCATTGCCAGGATCCTCTCTCATCCTTTTGAAATGACCCCTAATTCTTTCTGCTTCAGACTCCTCGTGTTCTTGTTCTCGTATCATCTTCTCTGAAATTCTCTCTAACCTGCAATGATTCCATAATCACTTTGGGTGACCTTTGATGAACTTGTCACAGGAAACGCCAAACGTCATTAATGGCATTCAAGGTCCTGCCAGCACTCTTGCCTCCTTCCCCAGCACGTTCCTTCACTCATCCTCCGTTCTAGGTCCTCAGTGCTGCCTCTCCGTTTCCCATTTGGCTTGTTCTTTCCCATATAACACAAGTGCGTCTTCCAAGGAATAAAAAAGAGATTGGCATGTTAAAGGGTAGTTGTTGTTCAGCGCTGTCAGGTTGACAATGTACAACAGATCAAAACTCTCCTGAACTTGAGTTATCCTCACAATCTCTGACTTCCATGCTCAAGTCCACTATTTTCATCCTTGTCAATCCATCTCATTGAAGGTCTTCCTCTCCTTTACCAACTCTCAACCTTTCTGAGGATTACGTGTCCTTCCAAGGACTAACCTCTCCTGATAACATGCCAAAGTATGTGAAACAAAGTCTCACAATTTCTCCTTCTAAGGAGCGCTCCCTCTGAACTTCCTCTAAGACAGATTTGCTGCTTCTTTCCACTGTTCATGCAATACTTGTGGCCAGCACCACAATTCAAAGGCCATGCAAGTTCCACACCACAACTCAAATTCTTCTTCAGTCTTACTTATTCATTGTCCACCCTCTGCATGCATCTGAAACAACTGAAAATACCATTACTTGCGTCGGACGCACCTTAGTCTTTACAGTGACATGCTTGCTCTTCGGCACTTGAGAGCAGATTCCCAGTGTAACAAATCTTTTTATTTTGTGGCTGCTGCTTCCATGGATGCTGACCATGATCCAGTTAAAACAAAATCCTTAACAACACCCATCTTTTCTCCATCTATCATGATGGTGCCTATTGGTCCAGGAATGAAGATTCTGTGTTTTTGATGTTAACGTGTAATCCACACTGAAGAATGGCTGTCTTTGATCTTCTGCAGCAAGTATTTCAAGTCCTCTTCACTTTCATCAAGCAAGGTTGTGTTTTCTTCATGCCAAATGCTGTGCTGATGAGTCTCCCTCTAATCCTGAGGCTACGTTTTTCTTCAAACAGTCCAGTTTCTTAAATTGTAGGTTAGTAGGGAATATTCCCAGCTCAACAACTGTGGGAAGGAATGGAAGAAAACTACTAAACAGGAAAAGAAACCAAACTTCATTGGAGCCTTGACATAAATGGCTATGGATCCCACAGGGAGGTCCTTTCAAAGTTGAGGTTCAGTGACGGTTGTTTTTTTTTAATCCCATACCCATCAGTCAATACAAGCCATCTTAAGAAGCAGGGCATATCCTTGAGCGAGCCGGCTCTCTTCAACTGAGGCAATCTCCAAAGGAGACTAGCAGCTGAGGACTGTCTGCTAGCAAGTCGAACAGCTGGTGGAACGAGTCTGGAGAAGATCTAGTCAGTGAATCACTCTATCCAGCACACTTTCTTTTAACATGTGAAACCTTTTCCTGTTTCTCCACATGCTCAACCCTACTAAGGGATTCTGCAAAGTCTACGTTTTCTAGGCTTCTTCTGTGAAGTCTTCTCCCCACTCCACGTGACCCGGACAGCTTCATCATACTCTGCACACACTTTACTAAGAGTTCCTCACGTATGAGCACATGTGACTGCCTATTGGTTAGGTCTGTCTCTTCCATTATTCTGTGAGCAAAACAAGTACCTTGCTCACAAGAAATACACTAAATTCTCTTTAGCGTTGAGATAATGTTCTCTTTTCCTCAATGTCCATTATTGGCAAGGCTTAATCTCTTCTCTTCCTGATCTCTCTCTTGTGCTGCTTGTTTCTTCTCAGTAAACCTTCTGTGCTGTATCCAACCCTATCTCTAACTTTCTCTCACCTTCTCTGCTCTTCCCTCAGCCCTCTCTTCCTTCCATCTCTAGCATGTGAGGTTCTTGGTGTTAATTACAGGAGGTGCAGAGACTTTCAACTCAGGCAAGTCCTTATTTAGTCAGGTAAGCTGTTCTAGGGAACAGGTGGCCAAGATTTACAGGAGAATGGAAATCAATGGTTAAGCTGAGACCTCAAGGAAGGATAGCTTTTTTTTTTTAACTAGCAGGTTTGGGCTGTTTATTTATTGCTAAAACTGGATCTTGGAATGCAGAGCCAGAGCCATACATTTTGGTTAGAAGTTAGGTTAAAGGGGAAAGGAGATAAAAACCAAAATTTAAAAAACAACCAATCAGCCAAACCCCAAAATTCATTGCCAATTCCACCTCCTAGAAAGAAGCACAGACAGAGACCAGCAGGCACTTTCCCCACTGTTCAACTCAGTGAGAATTTCACTAGGGAAGTGAATGAGCTTCAGACAATACCTAGGTTTGTGTCAACCCCAGAGCTCCTAGACAATGAATGAAAAGACTTCAAACTGAGTCACTAGTTCTTCCTTGGAACATTTTGTCAAGTCAATATTATAACAGTTTAATTTTTTTCTTTTTTAAAAAAAATAAGTATCACTTACTGATAACTGTGGCTCCCAATTTGAACGAGAGAACAAATTTCAGTCATAAGTGGCTCAATCATGCTTGAGAGTGCTCCTTTAGGCAAGGACTTTAGGCCAATCCCTTCATTCTACAGAGGGAAAGAGGTCTACAGAGTCACCACCACCATCAGGAAGCAGTGTTACAATGAAACGCTCATGTTGGAGAGTTTCCTGCAGGCCACAGATTCTTTGTTTAAATCCTCAGGACAGTTCTGAGGCAGGTGCTATTAATCTCCACTTTAACAAACATAAAATAGATTTACAATGTGCAGCTGAGTAGTCCGTCTCACATTACACCGCCATTATGTGGTGGGACCAGGATTTGAACTCCTTTCTGTCTGATACCAGAAACTATAACTGGTAGACAATGAACTGAATTACTTTCTTTCTGCAACAAACCAGAATCAAGATATAAAAGGATAGTTGAAAGATAATATATATCTATCTATATAACTAGATATAGATATATGGAGAGCTGGTAGCTTAGTGGTAAGATGCTGTGCTGTAACCCTGAACGCTCGTAGTTTGAATCCACTAGCTGTTTTGCAGGAGAAAGTTGGATAATCTCCTTTCACGTAATTAACTGCCTCTGAAAACCTTCTGAAGAGTCAGCTATGTTTGGGTTCCAACTCAATAGTACTCAACTATAGATGGGTGGATGGATGGTTAGATAGATAGAGAGATAGATAAATAGGTAGACAGATAGACAATCTTTGCTCTCCTGCTCCACTTGAAATGAAACCTATTCAAGCAAAAAAGAATCCTGAAATGTAAAGATTTCCCAGTATAGAAATGGTGTAGAGTTACAATACTCTGATGTGATCCAAAAATCTCTAAAAGGTGTCAGAAAATGTAGATTAATTTGTTTAACAAACATTCATTGTATTGCTACCAAACTCAGGCCCTGGGCCAGCTGCTGGAGGCTGCAATGTTTTTGGGAGCGTGCCACTTCCTTCAGCAGTTTTCCAATGGTACTGAGGATAAAAACGACTTGGGGAAACTTGTTAAAAATACACATTTTTGAGCACCACCCTGAGAGCTTCAGATTTGCCAGGCTGGGGCTGAGGCTTAGGAGTTTTCATTTGCATTTTAACCAGCCCTCAGGGAGGGGGCTTGGATGCATGTAGGGGGTCTTCTCTTCTACCTTCAGACATTGTGACCTGGTGGGTTTTAAGTTCTGACCAAACTGTTTGTCCTCGGTCCCCTAAACTCAGGACTTGAGGACTATGGAAGAGCTACATAATTTCTGTTTCGAAAACAGAAGACTTCCTGGAAAAGCTTTTCGTGCAACAACCCCCAATATGGACAGTTTCTCTGAAATCAAGAGTGGCCTCAGGGAAGAAGTTGAGAGAATCCCACTCAGACTTGAAGGGGGGGCTGGGGAAGGTAAAGAAGGAAAGAGGGATAAGGATGAAAGGGAGGGAAGAGGGAGATGTGAGGGATGGAGGGAGGAAGAGAAGGGAGGGAATGGGAAAGGGAGAGAGAGACACACCCAGAAAGGGAATTTATTGTCATATTGTTGATTGCCTTCAAGTTGATCGTGACTCAAAGAGACCTCATGAACAAAAGACCTGAAGCCCCTCTACAACTATCGACATTTATCAAAGGTCATAGTTTTCTGGAGGCAGGTTGTTTAGGAAGTGGATGCCACTCCTGCTTCCAAACCTGTCATAGGATGTTATTGTTATTACGTGCCATTGAGTCACCTGCAATGGATAGCGACCCTCAGTGCCATATGTGTATATGCTCTAGAAACCCCAGGGGGGAAGAAGCTGTGCTGCCAAATCCAAAGGAATGTTGTTTGAATCCACCAGCTTCTCCTATAGAGAGATGGACAATCTCCTCCCTTGTGATTAGATTAACTGTCTGAAAACCTGCTAGAGAGTCAGCTATGGGTTGGTTTAAACTCACTGGTACCTAACAACCACATCCACATCCACAAACTCTATGAATACATATCCTACAGATGTTACATATCAACGCTGTGTTTGGGTTTTTTTTAAAGGGGGAAAAAAAGCTTTCCGGAAGTACAAGATCAAACAGGGCAATGGGTAAGGCTGTGTGCAAAGTAAAACAAAGACCAAAGAGGGGAGGAGGTTTAACTATGTCATTTTTGAGGAAAGGAGTTGGAGTACCCGCAGAAGAGAAGAGGAGGAGGAAGAAATGAAGGCCTTTCCATCTGCTGAAGGTACATCTTCATCAGCTAGTCTAGTGGGAACCAGAAAAACCAAATGATTGCCGTGGAGTCGATTCTAATTCACAGGAACCCCAAGGACAGAGAAGCCCACGGGGTGTCTAAGGCCATGAATCTCTATGGAAGTAGACTGCTCTGGCGGAGCTGGTGGGAGCTTCCAACTGCTGATCTGCTAGTTTGGTTCAGCACCACCCAACCCCTAATGCTGTGGAAAGACAGTTGGAAATGGGAGTGGACTCCTGTGTGGCCAACATGCTGAAGAGTTTAAGATGCTATGAACAGACACTGTGGACACAGAAGCACGGAAAAGGGAGGACTAAAGGAAGGGAAGGTGGGAGAGAAAATAGAAGGGAAGGGAGGGAGGCAGGGGAGTGGGAAAGGCTCACTGGGCCTCGCAGGTCTCTGCTGACCTCCCTGGTGCCTCGCAGGAGCTGGAGTTGTGATTAGCAGCAGACGCCCTTGAGCAAATCATCTGACCCCTCCAAGCTTTTGTGCGGATCTTTCCTTTTAAAGAAAGAATTGTACATCCCACACAGCTGTGTAAAGTCACAGAGATGTGTCGTGAAATTGTGTTGGTAAGCTATGTGACAGGTCAGGTTACTGTGAACAGAGCCTGGCTCAAGGTTAGGCTGATGGCCAAGTGTGACTGAGGACACGGTGGGTCCAGCTTCCAAGGACTTCCTCCTTCTTCCCCACACCTACCCACCTGTCTCTGAAACTCATAAATGCTTGGCAAGAGGTTTTTATCTTTCTCTCCGGTTCTGAGCCAACTTGACCGTTGCTTTGTGTAGTCCTGAGAATGCGAGTCCTTTCACCATCACCCCCAGCTGTTCTCCCTGACCCTCAGGAGCACCCCCACCTTCTCCAGGCAGGGCTCTATTGGACCCAGGGCCATCTGCCTCCTCCCTGGCCTGAGAGTGACGCTTTGGAGGTCCCACCAGAGGCCTCACCAGAGAGGCTGCCATCAAATCAGCTTGCTGGAGGCCCTTAGGAAGGACAGAAACAAAGACAGGCGCTAAAATGAAATGAATTGTCTATAAATGTTTTTTAATTAAAATTGTGATTCTTTTTCTCTGCAGAAGAGGCTCTTTAAGGACAATCACGCTCCCTGAGTGGCAGGTGAAGGGCTCAGTGGCTCTTCCCAAAGCCAGGAAGGCTAGTGTGTCCCCTCTCAGAGAGAAAAGCAGAGAAGAAATCAAAGCAGGGCTGAGGGGTGGACTTGGTGGTGAAGGTGCTGAGGTCCCTTGGGGACTCTGACAAAATCCCTTGGGGATTTTGTGTTTTCTTTTGTTCCATAAAATTACTACCTTCTCCCTCCCTTTTGCCCTTCTTGGCCCCAGCCCTCTGCTGAGAAACCTCAGTCAGCGCCACCCACCACCTTGAGGCCACCTATGCAGAAGAAGGAATGGCTAAGGGTGCTAGAGACAGTGGGAGGAGAGAGAGAAGCCGAGGGCTGGGCTGGGGGGTGGAGGAGGAGAAGCAGCAATGTGAGAGGGACCTGGTGTGGGGAGAGGTAACAGCCCACCTGTGAGCGGTAGTCAGAGTGAAGCAGGAAGAGTGGAAGAGGGAAAGGGACCAGAGAGTCCGAGCTGTGGGCTGGGAGGAGCTAGCTGAAGGAGGGCACCTCTGAGGGACTGAAACTGAGGGGCGAGGGGCGACTCCGGAAACAAAAGTGAACCGCCTGGGGACCAAAGCGGCTCTTCTCCAGACCTCAAACCCCAAGTGCCCGGAGAACTCTGCCGCCTATACTGTGCCTGCCCGCCTGATTCCAATGGCTCTACCTGGACGTTCAGGCACAGTCCACACTAGGAAGCCTTGGCCACATGAGCCCTATGGCTGCGGGCACTACAATGAGGGGCTTGGGCTGGCTTGTGGACTGTGCTCCACTGAGCTCCAGGCTATGGTCTCTTATCCCTAAGCTTTCGGTAAACTGTCTGCAGTGGGCTTGGAGTCCCCAGATATCCCTCTGCAGCATGTACACGTCTGCAGGGGCCTAGGGTTAGGTCTCTTGTCAGGAGTTAATGTCCAATTGTCTTTTCTCAGGGGAAAACTTGTCTGATCCTGGCCAGGCCTGGTGCTTCCCAAATTCAAAACCAGACCAGCAGTTGTGCCTGGAAACTGCTGGAGAATGGGAGTGTTAAGACAAAGTTTGGGGTGTTCAGAGACAGGCTCCCAAATAAACCAAACAAGAAGTGGGCAGGTGAGGGGGTGTCCCAGAGAGACACACCCCACAAGGCCGAGGGCCATGGACACACAAGGCAGTGGCCTAACAGAACTGCCCTCACTGGCACAGATACCCTTATGCTCAGCGCTGCCCATGCAGGCCTCATCTGGTTTGTACCATTTGCCTTCTTTCGCTTCTCCGTTTTTGTTTTTTGCTATCTTCTCCTATAAATAGAAGACAAAAATACGCCTCATATATCATCATGGATATAGATATATTTCACTCTCACCACATAAATACAAAACATCCAAATAGCCAAAACATTCAAAACAAAGTTAGTAGCCAGGTCTCAGCAACACCTACCCGCATTGGAATCGTTCATTATTTTACTATTCGCCTAAAAAAATTAATAATAATAAAGAAAAAATCCGACGTAAATAATTTACAATAAAATTACTATTCTTTTTTTTAAATGCTCTGCGCTCGTTTGGGATGGAGCAATACATTCTAGAACCGCGGCTTCTCGCCATCTTGGTCTGGGATTTTGGTTAAAACGCCGGCCGTGGGCAGCTGCTGGCAAAGGGGCAAGGCCGCACCGCTGGCAAAGGGGCAAGGCCGCACGGGCGTCTCTGTCCAGGCTCCTGACCGGGGCAGCATGGCAACAACATTGGGATTTGGATGTTAACGTCGTCAAGGGACCCAGAGGCTGTGGACGGAGGAAGCAGGACGGCCTGGGGTTCCCCAGCATAGGCGTGCCCCCCATCCCCAAAGTGGTGCCCCAAGTCCCTGCACTTCGACGCTGGCTGGACGTTGTGACTCGGGAACAAGGGAGCGCAGGCTGTGGGTTGAGACTCCAGACGCAGCAGCTTCCAACAGGAGGAGAGCGGGAGCCCGGAGCCGGGAGCCGAGGCCTCTCCCAGGCAGAGCCTGGCACTGCGGGCTACTCGCCCTGAGCAGCGTCGGATAAAGGATTCTGGATCTTGTGTTGGCGCTTTCTTTGCTTTTCCCCTTTAAATTCCTGTCAAGTCACAATATCCAGGACTTCACATTTCCGGTGGAGTCTTTCTGAATTTTCTTACCAGCTCTCAAAACCCCTGATGAGTATCCAAACCCGCTCATTTCCGCGGGTTTTTGGCAGAGTTCTTCCTCTGAGTTTATTGCTGATGATCCCACCTCATCTCCCACAATCAGGCTTATTGTTTCCTGGGGCGGGAAGATCTGGGAAAGGAGAAGACTCCGGACTTGTTCCATGAGGCAGCTGTTCGCGCACCGGTTCTCCAGAGAGGCCCGGAAAGTGGGGCCCAGGGGCTCCCCAAAGCCCTGGCCAGAGCAGTGTCTTTGTGTTTTTTGGTCTATGGAAACCCACAAGCCTTTTCAACCCCTTGGGGGTCTGTGTGCAGCTTCCCTTTTTTTCAAATAATACAGGAATAATCAGCAGCGGCGGCGGCAGCCGGAGAGCAGGTGGGCCTGTCGTCGCCCTCCAGGACCCGGCACTGGTTGGGGCATTGGGGTGGCTAACTCGGGAATCCTGCCCAATTCTTTGGATCTCTCCTGGATTCAAAAGGAAGGATTTGAAGGAGGGGAGTGTCGCAAGATGTACTGGAGAAAAGTAGAAAAAATGCGCCCAAGTGGGACGAGACCGTGGCCAAGCTGGTGGGAGAGGAGAACAACTTTGTCGGAGGCCTCGTGGAGCCGCACAGGAGCCCGGAGCGCCCGGCACGCGAGTCCATAAATATCACCACAATAGATACTATAAATATAAATACACCGAGCCACTTGCAATCAGTCCAGCGCCTTTTTCTCGGCCCCTTCTTTACTGTTGGTCCGGGAGTAAGGCTCGAAGGCCGAAGAGCTCAGGTACCGGGCCGAGAGTTCTTGCAAATTCCCGGCCAGCGAGCCGGCCATTGTCAACGGGGCGGACGACAGGCGGCTGGCGACGGAGCCGAGCAGCGAGGGCACAGGCAGGCTGAAGAGGCCG
>NW_006399756.1:13680607-13733304 GCF_000299155.1 Elephantulus edwardii | reverse complement strand
CAGCAGGCGGCCCTGCTCGAGCAGCCGCAGCACGCTGCACGTGGCCGCCGTCTCGGACACCACCGAGCGCAGCTCCGAGTCCTTGCCCTGGTCCTTCTTCTGCTTCGTGCGCCGGTTCTGGAACCAGACCTTCACCTGCGCCCCGGACGGCGGGGAGGGTGGGAGAGAAGAAGCGCAGAGACCAGGCGTCAGGGAGGCCCAGGGTCCCTTTCCCAGCCCCACCCAGCAGCCGAGAGGGTGAGGCCCAGAGTCGGCACCACGAGGGCCACACAGCACCACTGGGATTCGATTCCGAGCCAGGGATTCCAGGCCAGGGCGGTCTCCAAATACCAAAGGATCGAACCCGAAGGGAAATCAGAAGGACTTTCACAGGCCACGGTGCAGCCCAGCTTGGGGCGCAGAACTGTGGGGCAGCAAGGCCTGAGCACTGCTGTTTAGGAAGCAGGAAGCCAGGGTTTCCAAAACCTGTCTCTAGGCCTTTTAGGACAGAGGGTCCCGGTGCAAAGGCTCAAATCTAACTCCAGGAAGGGTGAGAGCAGCAATAACTTGTTTTCTGTTTGCCCGAGCCCGGAGCCCGAGCTGACCGTGAACTAGGAAAGGAGACCGTGGAAAGGGCCAGGAGGAAGGCCTGGCTTCGCAGGCCAAGCGTTCTCCACCCCTCTTCCGTACCAGCTGGGATGCTCATAATTTATCATGCTACTGCTAACTCTGAGATTCCTAGCAGGGAGAGGATAGCAATGGGCCAGGCTTTTTGGTCTAATTTTGGAGGAAACCAGGGGAGAGGAGTGGACTGAATTCTCTCCCCTCAGCTCTCTTCCCCTGTACTGTCATACCCAGCTGGGCCCCAGCACAGAACTGGGCAGCTCTAGGGAAAGGACACCTCAATTTTTGTAAACTAGGATGGAGAGAGCTGCAAAGCTACCGTACCAACTGAGACTCAAAAAGAGCATTGTCTGTTCCCGCCTCAGTATCCAGCTTTGCCTCCGAATCCCACACCCAGCATAGCACGCACTGGCTTCCGGGCTGATCAGAAGGAGAGCTGTCCTCCCTAGGCCCATGACAAGCACATCCTGACCAGATCCTATATGACCTCTACAGGGCAAAGAGCTCAGGCTTCAGTGTCACTGGGCCCAGGGTCCCCACCACCAGCTCCAATTACATCCTCATGGAGTTAATGTGAAGGACAAAACCAAAGCGTGCACAGGACAGTGTCTAGCCAGAGCCCAAAGTGGTGCCCAGGGTTGGGGATAGCCCCAGGCACAGCGGAGGTTAGGAGGACAAGGGGCAGGGCTGCCCAGGTGCACAAGTGGCATTTCAGGCGTGAGCCTTTCTAATCCCAACGACTCACCCACAGCCTGACCCAGGGGGTGTGAGCCTCATCCTCACTTCCTGCAGAATGGGTCTACTTTATACTGAAGAAGGTGACGGCCGCGGGAAATAGGGCCAAAATGAGGTGCTCAAGCAGGTGCAAAAATCAGTTCCTCACAGACCAGAAACAAGCAGGAAAGAGGGCCCCCAAAAAAATATATATATATATTTTCCCCCCCAGAAAGACAGAATCTGGGGCCTCCTGGGCCAGGCCTGGGTGGAAGCTCTGGGCCTGCGTGGGGAAGGACATGGCTGTGGAAGCACACAAAGCCTTGGGCCTTTCTCCAGCGTCCTCCCATCCCCTCTGCCTGTCCCCGGAAGCTGTGCAAGGTGGAGAATGAAGAGCCGCTGGGAGTGGGAGGGAGGGAGGCCGGCCTCTGGGTACCTGGGTCTCGGAGAGGTTGAGCTGGCGAGCGAGCTCGGTCCTCTCGCGGCCCACCACGTACTGGCAGCGCTGGAACTCCATCTCCAGCCGGTAGAGCTGCTCCGCCGTGAAGGACGTGCGCGTCCGCTTGGGCCGATCCAGATCCAGGCCCTTGGGCAGGATGATCTCCCGGATGGACCCCTTGGCATCTGGGGAACGGGAGACGCCTGCCATCAGCACCCTCCTTCGCCTCCCTGACCAGGGGTGGCTCCGCGGACACCATCCGAGCGGTCTGCAGTCCCAGGGGCGGGGAGCGGGCCACAACCGGGGAGGTGCGGCGCTGCGGGGGTTTGCGGGCCCAGAGACTAACTCCACAGCGCTGAGGGCGGGGGCTCCCCGGGCAGAGTAGAAAATAATTCGAGGGGCTGTTCCTTCCGGCCCAGGGGCTTTGGCTGCTTGGCTGCACTGTTGGGTCCCCCCTCTTGCGGCTCGCGCCCCTCCGCCTTGTCTCTGGGGAGCGTTTTCCCTCCGGACCGAACAGCGGGAGGAGCGACCCAGAGGGGCCGCGCTTGGCCCTGAGATCGCGGGCGGGGCGGTGCCGGCCTCTCCGCCCGGAGCCCAGAGCCGAGCGCGCTGCGCGCAGCCGCCCGGGGGCCGAGGACGAGACGCCGCGCGCCAGTGCAGGCCCGCAAAGGGGCCGTTCCGCGCTCACGTCCTCCAGAGTCCCCACTCCCTCCCCGGCTCGGAGGCCGCAGCCTGGGCCCGGCTCCGCGCGCGGTTCCTCGGCCTCGGGCAGCTTGGCCGGCGGGGCCCGGGGCTTGGAGAGCCGAGGCCCCTGGAGCGCGCGCCGGCGGGGCCCCCGGGCGGGCGGCGGCGGCAACTTTGTCCGAGTGGCAGCGGTGCCCGGCTCGGTCCCGGACAAGCCGCAGCCCCGCGTGCCTACCTCGCACCAGGATGCGGCGGCAGTAGTCAGGGTCGCCGGCGGCGCCCGCTTTACTTTTGTTACAGTCTTCGGCGGCGCTCGAGGCGAAGGCGCCCTGCGGCTCCTTGAGGAAGGCGGCGGGGAGGCTCCCGTCGGCGCCCTTGCTCTCCCGGCCGTGGCCGTCCTTGTGCGCGTTCTTCGAGGCCCGGGCAGCCTCGGCGTCCGAGTGGCACCGAACGTCCATTTTGTCTGGTTTCCCGAACATAGGAGAGGCAAGAACAACAAAAGGGAAGAAGAAAAAGGAGGGAAGAAAAAAAAAAAAAACAACCCACAACCCCAACCAGCAGAGTGGGGACGAACCCCCAGAACGCAGCCCCCACGCGGGGCCCAGCGAGCGACGAGCGGCAAGTGTCCCCGCCGGGCGGCTGCGGCTCAGCGGCGACAGCCAAGTGGCGCGCTGGCCCGCAGGCGGCCGGTCCGGTCCGGGATCCGGGATCCGGAGGCGCAGCGGCGAGGCCGCCTGGTCAGCGCCCGCGTCCTCCGAGCACGTCCAGTGTCCCCAGCCTGGCGATCGGGGAGCGAGCAGCGCGACTCCCGGATGCTGCCGCGCGCGCCTGTGCCGAGCCGGCGACTCGTCGTTGTCCGACACCCGGGGGGACGCGCACTCGCTGCTGCAACTGATTACGGGTAATTTCGCAGCCCCCACGTTTCGGTTACCTCATGAATACACTAAATTGTTTGGATAATATATCAGATCGTAATGGATGGTTTCTGTCCTTGTCCCCAATCAAGTAGGGGTTTAGCCAGTGAATAAACGGAAATGATTGGTCTTGCTTTCAGGAAACACACAATCAAAGACCCACACTTCCAGAAAAACTTTTGACAAGATTCATCCTGAATTGGTGGTACCATTAGCAGGCACCATTAACTTCCCTTTGCCTTTGACCCTCCCGCACACGTACTGGCTGGAGAGGGGTCCCCGCCACACTCGCCAGATAGCGCTGAAGGAGGGGGGCGGGGAGGGGAGCCCCGGCCCCCGCACACACACTCGCTGCAGCAGCAGCAGCAGCAGCAGTAAGCAGTGGCCCGGGTGGGGGAGGAGGGGAAGGAAAACTTTCCCTAAACAAAGTGTCTCCCGCGCTCTCAAGAGCCGAGCCTGCGCCCCAAAAAGTCGTCCTTAACACACCTCGCCGCTGACAGCCATCTTAAACTGCCATCTCTCGTGCTTTAATTCCCGTTGGGTTTGTTCATGCCCGCACCTCCAGCAGCCGCCCGAGCAGCCCTTTCAAAGGGCAGCTTTGTGCTCAAAGTCCAGCGGGAGAGAGAGGGGGAGAGGGAGAGAGAGAGACAGAGAGAGAGAGAGGGAGAGGGAAAGGGCGAGGGCGAGCGCAGAGAAAATCTCAACTGTGAGATCTGCTTCAAAAAAAAAGTTTTCCCCCAGCTATTTCATTGTCTCTGCTACAATATCTTTGAGAAAAGCAACAGCCAGTAATCCAATAAGAGCATTGATTAGGCTACAATGATTCAATTCAAGCGCATGGCCTTGTGCAAGGAGCATGCTCCAGCCCTTCTCGTCACCTTGCCGGGGCAGAAGCCCTCTCCACGCCGCTCTCCCCATTCATTCCTTTATGGGAAATGCGGAGCAAAAGGAGTGAAAGATGGCAATTATCTAATTGGACTATTAACAAACAGTCCTCTGAGTGCGGCGGGCTGGCGTGGCTCCTGGGCGGGGGAAGGGCCCTGTCCCTGCCCTCATTCACAAAGAGCGCAGGGGCCGGAGGAAAGGGGGCTTTTTAAACGGAGTGGGGAGGAGAGGAGAGGTGGGAGGTTTGGCTGAGAATTTTTCCACACAATTCCAAGAATGGGGGCGGAGGC
The DNA here is from genome assembly GCF_000299155.1 of Elephantulus edwardii. Classification (NCBI taxonomy): domain Eukaryota; kingdom Metazoa; phylum Chordata; class Mammalia; order Macroscelidea; family Macroscelididae; genus Elephantulus; species Elephantulus edwardii. The sequence goes on along the minus strand of NW_006399756.1, from coordinate 13,728,775 downwards.
GGGCGGGGGAGGGGGCTGGGGGTTGAGGGGAGCGGCGAGGGCGGGGGCGCGAGTGTGGGTGGCGGCTCGAGGGCTCCGCTCAGCCCGGCGCGCCCCGCCAGCCCCGCGCCACCTCCTCCGCCTCGGGTCGCCCGGACGGACAGCCGGGAAGGAGTGGGGTCTCTCGGCTCCACCTGGGGCAAATCCCCATTCTGCCGGGCTCCTGGGGTGTCTTGGGTCCTGGAGGCAGACCTCAGGGTGTATTTTAAGGAGGGGTGTCCAGGGCTGTTTTCTGGTGGGACTGGGGGTTCCCCCCCATCGGCCGGGATCGTGGCCTGGGTGCGCTGCTGGGCACCGCCTGCTCCTCCCGCGTCCCAGGCTGGGAGAGGTGGGCTCGAGGTCCTGCAGTTCTCAAGATGCTCCGGGTTAGACACAACCCCACCACCTCTGGGGTCACTTCCCGTAGGCAGGCGCCGGTTTGGGCCTCCAGGCTGCGCTCCCATGCAGGTCTGATGGTTGGGAAAACAGCACCACGGCCTGCCTCCCGGTGCTGCACCACCCACCGGCCCCTCGGATGTGGCCTCGGCCATGGGTGGGCCGGCCTTTGTTCCCCACGAGGCTGCTACTGAGGCCAAGTCAGGGTGTGAGGTGGCGCTGGGTGCACCCTGAGGCCTGTCCTTGCACCACCTCCCTTGCGCAGCTGGAGGGGGCTCCTCATCACACTGTCAGGAGACCCAGAGTCCCAGACCTCAGTCTTCCTCCCAGGGCGCACCAAGTCCCGTGACCGCCTGCTTTGTGGCCCCCAGACTCACGCGGACACTCGTGGCGCTTAAAGCCTGCGAGGAGAAGAGTGGAGGGATTTTAAGAGTAGAAACGGCTCAGCCCTTTTCCCTTTCTCTTGGGGGGGGGCATCAGTCAGGAGCCAGTGCGGCCCTCACACTGGCAGCGGCTTCTCCCAGGCCCTCCTCGCAAAGGAATGCCCTCCACATCTGCCTGTAAGTGGGAACTAGGGGGCATCGGCAGGCGTTAAGAACTTATTTTCCCTCAAGCCCTTGGAGTAACACTCTTGTGTAACAAATAGGAATCCAGAGGCTCAGAGGTTCAATACCAGTCCAAGTCACACCGTTGTTGCTAAATGGGGAAACAGAACTCAATCTGACTTCAAAACCATCCACACTTTCTTCGGCCAAGCGCCTGGTGCTCCGCCCCTTTTTATGTCCAAAAGCGTTCTTTTTGGAATTTTCTCCGCCAGTGTCTTGACCACAATTGCACATGGGACACAGGAATGGCATCTTCGTTACCTCCAGCAGTTCTGATGATAAACACCCATTTCCATCCGTTTGATCCATATGGAGATATTCATATGAATTAAGTTGCCTGCCCTCGACTACCTGATCCTTCACAGGGTTTTCAGATGGTAAATTGCGCTGGAGAAGGTTGCTCATCCTTTTCTGGTGGATTTGAACTGCTTGCCTTTGTGTTGGAAGTGCAACTCTCTACCCAGTAGACCAACAGAAGAACCCCAGAACATGACCTCTAAATGGAAACATGAACACCTCGCTTTGTTAATGCTCTTTCCTAGCTTTGTTAATGCTCTTTCCTAGGAGTCGAGCTCTCTCCACATTAGATCTGAAGTGCCTCAAATGCAGCTTCTCAGGTCTCAGGCCTCACCCCTTTAAAAAGTTGTGATTTGATGTTATAAAGCATTTTGATTTTCCATTCAATCATTCACACATATTTTTTTTCCAAAGGAAAAAAACCCCACTCAACCAGGATGCCTTATCCACGATGTAACCACATTCTTCCCACTTCCTTCCTCTATTTCTGATTTCTACTAATCCTTCTATGTGTAATGTCACTTCCCACCTTCAGAGCTTGATCTCTGGGCAAAAAGTGTTCTTTGAACTTTGTTACTGTACCTTCCAGTGGGATTTCTGAGGCAGTAAATTGCACAGGATACTGCCCATTTCTCTCCTGTGGAACAGCTATTGGATTTTGAACTTTGTCCCTTTAGGAGAGGAAGACCCTCACTGAGAAGGATCGGTTCTGTGACTGGAGTGGTGGTGTTTGAGACAGGAGGTTGGCACAGGATAGAACGGCCTGTAGGGCTCTTGCACATAGGGTCGCTATGAGTAACAAGCGACTTGATGGCACATAGCAACAACCACCTTTAGATTGGTAATGTAACTCCTTTCGGGTGATCATTCTAAGGAACTTGATGGCTTTTGGGGGGTGTGTCAAACTAGAACTATGCTCCTTCAGAGGTTTGAATGACTGGATTTTGGAAGTTTATCACAAGGCCTTTCTTTCCAGAAACCTCTAGGGGGACTTGAACCACCCATCTTTCAGGTAGCAGCCGAAGACCTTAACAGCTGGCAACCCTCGAAGCTCCTTGGGTCTCCTGACTGCACTGTATCCAGAATGTGCATTTCTGGCAGGCAGCCTGGGAAAGTTCTCCTACAGTTTAAATAGGAAAACCCAGGGTTAGGGCCCCACTCCGCTTCCATGGGGTGGAAACCTTCTCTCTTAACCTAGAACACATATGTTTATTGGGGAAAGTGAGGAAACAGGTATTCTGTGAGACCGCCTAAGTTAATCAAGCAGACATTTAACAAGAGCCAAGGAAGCACTTTGGATGTCCCCTAACGCAATACATCTCTCATCTCCAAGCTTCAAGGACAAGCCCGCCAACTACGGAGGACAAGCTGCAGTCCCAGCTCTGGGCTGGCAGCATGAGTGGTGCGGTTTATTGATGACCCCCGTATGTTCTAAGTCCTTGAAACAACAAATTCAGTCAGGAACAGTCGAGCCATAAGACTAGTTTTGCTTTTTGTTATGCATGGCACTCCCCCTCCCCTCTGGTGCCTGGATTAAAATTCTGTGGGCATCCACCCAGAAAAACCATGACAGGTTTCTGAGGACACAGTGGAGGACGGAGCCTGGGGATGGAAATTTCAGAAAACAGCTGCTGCTTCCAGGAAAACTAAAGCTGTGTCCATGACTGAAGAAAGGGGCAAACGCCATTATGTGGAGAATCTGAAGCTAGTTCATCCTGCACAATATGTGTGAAACACAAGTGAGGGTCTCTTGTTCTATTGATAACATCTGCTTCCCTCCTTAGTCTTCAGAAGAGAGTCCTGACGGCACAGTGGTTAAAGTGCTCGGCTGCTAACAAGGTCAGTGGTTCAAACCCACCAGCCACTCCACACACGAAGGATGAGGCAGTCTGCTTTAAAATTTAAAGATTAACCACCTTGGAATCCCTGAGGGGTAGTTCTACTCTGTTCCACAGGGTCACTCTGAGTGAGAAATGATTTAACCCGCAGGTCAGACAGAGCTAGGATATAGAACTGGAGGGCTAGAAGGAGTATTAGAGATCATCAATTCCAGAATCTTCATCTAGCTTGACAGAGGTCCATGAGCCTTAGAAGACACATCAGGCAACTAGTTAGTGGGGTCTCCTGACTCAGTCCACTCCCCCTCACCCCTGGCTTCCTGGACCTTGAAAGAGATGAATGCCTTCCCAGGAAGTAGATGCAAGATGCCTATGAATTCCCTGGATCACAGCGGGAATCTCGGGGGACGGGGGGGGGGGGGGTGCTCTTCATATCCTTGCCACCACCCACAGGCCTCATCATTGCAACAGGAAGCAGGAGATGGTGTCAGCTTCACATTTTAATTTCTTATGTAGGAGGGGAAGCCTTCTGTCAGGAAATCAGAGCCTCTCCTACATTACGAGTGCTCTGAAGTCACTATGACTTTATGCCATTTTTTAAAAATGCCATTTTAAAAAGAACTACCACAGAAAAGGAATGCCACCAGAAAATAGGTCTTGTCACAATGAGGAAGCATATCATAGTGATTAGCTCTGGTGGCTTAGAGGTGAGGAACTGTGCAGCCAACCCAAAGGTTATGTGGTTCAAATTTACCAGCTGCTTTGCTGGAGAAGGATGGGTAATCTCCTCTCCTGCTATTTATCGCCTCTGAAAACCTGCTGGGGCACCAACTATGGGTGAGTTCTGACTCAACAGTGCAGAACAATCACAAACAAAGCATTTCTATAGAGATTTTCATCTCCAATCAAAGTTGCAAGTGGTGCTGAATCTCTTCTCATTGAATTATTATTTCCATTTCAAAGAAGGTAGCCAGGACACTGGAGAAGGAAAGTAAGTACTACTCCTGAATTTACAGATGTGAAGCTGAAAAGGCAGCCCCGCATACAGATGTCTCTCCCCAATTTAGCTGAAGATGGAATATTGGTCAGTGAAGTGTGGAATGAAATCCTGGATTAACTTTTCAGGCAAACAATTCAAAACTCACTGCATCAGGTCAATTATGACTCGCAGTAATTCTATGGAACAGTAAATAGAACTACCCCATAGGGGTGCTGAGGCTGTGAATTTTTTTTATTTAATTTTTATTATTTTTGTGTGTATATCGTCAAATGGGATCTGACTAGTACAGGAGGAGATTGCCCCTCATTCTCCAGCAAGCATCTGGTGGATGTGAACTGCTCACCTCTGGGATTGCAGTGCAGCTTCTTGCCACTAGGCCACGAGAGCTCGCTGGAGGTTGTGAATTTTTTAGAAGCAGACTACCTCTATCTCTCTTAGAACAGCTGGTAGGTAGGTTTGAATCACTGACCTTTTGGTTAGCAGTCCAACTCTTAACTCACTGCACCACTGAGACTCCATTTAACAATCTCATTTGACTCTATTTCTCAATTATTAATTTTGTATCACGAGGGAGCTCTGGTGGCCTAGTGGCAAGAAGCTGCGTCGTGATCCTACAGGTGCTAGGTTCCTGAAGACACTCGGTTTGAGGGACAATCTCCTCCTGTGTCAGTCGGATCCAATTCAACAGCACACAAGAAGGGGGAAACGATCTGTATCAAGAAATGAATACTCTTACTGATATTGTACACTGAAACATCATGCAGTTACAGAGGTGGAAGGGCCCTCCCAGAGATGCAACCTAATTCTTCAAGTTCATTCAGTAAGGGCGCTCTGGTGGCCTAGTGAGCTGTGCTGACAAGCCAAAGGCCGGCAGGCTGAGTTGGCCAGCTGTTTCATGGCAGAAAGAAGGGCAAAATTCGCTTGTGATTTAGAGCCTCTAACACACACTGGAGGGTCAATTAGGAGCTGGTTTTGACTTGATGGCAATTCATTTGTTTTATACATTCAAGAAGTCAAAGACGAGTTCGAAAGTAGAGTTGCCTGGTTTGCATATTCATTTCCCAGCTCCACTACTTGCAAGGTGTATGTGGCTTTAAGCAGCTTACCTCACCTTTCTTTGCCTCTTAACCTACTAGCAAAAATGAGAGAAACCCTAGTCTCTCTCTTAGTTTGTGGCAAGTGCAAACTTTAACATACTCTGCTGGCTGAAAGGTTGGTGGTTTGAGTTGGCCCAGCGGTACCTCAAGAGAAAGATCTTGAAAACCCTGTGGAGCACATTTCTACTGTCCCACTCTAGGATGCCAGGAATCACCGAGATAGAATCTGGTGGCAGGAATGTCTATATATGAAGTTGTTATGTGAAAGAAGTAAAATGCGTAGAACAAGGCCTGGCACATAGTACGTGGTTTTTAAAGTGTGCTATTATTACCTTCCATTGAGCAACTCCTATGGGGCTCTCTCTGTGCTAGAATCAGATTTACTAGAGGGGCTGACAGTCAGACAAGTAAACAGACTGGTCCAGGCAGTGGGTGCTCCATACTGATCCAATTCTGTCACAGTCATAAATGGCATCTCTTAAGAATTTACTGATATACATGATCTTATTATACATACTCATTGTATTAGATTTAAAAGACCATAATGTCTTAAAATATGATGAAAGTTTAGCTGCTTCTTGTTAGGTGTTGTCAGTCTACCTGTGCCATCTCCATAAATCTTCAGTATGCTCTAGTATACTGTTGCGATCACTGTCAATCCATCTACGGGAGTCTTCCTCTCTTTCGTTGGACCATTACTATTTCAAGCATGCTATTTTTTTTTCCTCTCCTGACAACATTCTCAACACATATGAGACAAGAGTTTCTCCATCCTTGCTTGTAAGGAGTACCCTCATTTCACTTCTTTAAGGCCGATTTGTTTGTTTTTTTTTCAGTGTCCACCAACACCACAAGTCAAGGGCATCAATTCTTCTTAGGTCTTATTTATTTACTGTTCAACTTTCACATGTATATGAAGCAAATGAAAACACCATATCATGGATCAAGCATACTTTCGTCTTTAAATTGAAATCCCTTATTTTAGCACTTGAGAAAGGTCACTGACACAAGATTTGCCAATACAACCTGTCTTTTGATTTCTTGACTGCTGAACGATGGTGTTGATTGTGCATCTAAGTAAGACAAAACTGTTGACAACCTCAATCTTTTCTTCTCCATGTATTATGATGTTGTGTATTGGTCCAATGACAAAGATTTGTTTTCTTGATGTTGACATGTAATTTATGTTGAAACCTTTGCTCTTTATGCAGCAAGTTCTTCAATACTTCAATTTCTGTAAGGAAGGTTGTATTTATTATCTGCAGAGCCTAGGTTGTTGATAAGTCTTCCTCTAATTCTGATGCCATATTTTTCTTCGTACGGTCAGTTTCTACACTTATCTGTTCAGTATATAAATTGAACAGGTTTGCAGAAAGGATATAACCCTGACACACAGCTTTCCTGACTTTAAGTCATACTACTTTAATAATCTTGTTCTATTTGAAGAACTGCTTCTTGGTTTCACATGAGCACAAGCAAATATTTTGGGATTCCCATTCTTCCTAAAGTTTTCCATAATTTGTTATGATTCACACAGCCAAATGCCTTATTGCAGTAAATACACACAATTAACTGTCATCCTGGTGCTCTCTGCTTTCAGTCCCAAATCCACCTGACATCAGCAACGATATCCCTCATTCCATGGTCTCTTCTGAATCCAGCTGTAATTTTTGTCTGTTACCTTTCAATATACTGCTTTAGTTATCTTTGAATAATCTTCAACACACTTTTACTTGTATGTAATATCAATCATATGGTTTGCTAATTTCTATGTTCTATGTGACCACCTTTTTCTGGAATGGGAACAAATGTGGATCTCTTTAAGTCTGTGGGTCAGTTAGCTGTCTTTCAGATTTCTTGGAATTCATCAGTGAGCTTGTCCAGAGCTGCAGTGCTTTGCTGAAATACCTTAATTGGTATTTCATCAATTCCTGGTGTTTTCTTTTCACCAGCCCTTTCAGTGCAGCTTATATACTCCTTTCTTAACTACCAATGCTTCTTAATCATACATTCCTTTCTGAAACTGGTCTATGTTGACCATTTCCTTTTTGTACCATGACTGTATCCTTTCACCTTCTTTTGACAATTTCTGCATCATTTAACATTTGGTCCATTAAATCCTTCAGTATTCTTGCTATGCATCAGGGAGCTGGACAATGACTAGGGATGATAGAAGGAGAACTGATGGTGACTTTGAACTCTGGAGAAGAGTTTGGAATATACCATGGACTGCCAGGAGAACAAACAGGTTCGTCCTAGAGAGGGTGAAGCCAGCCTGCTCCTTGGATGCAAGGATTCTGAAGCTTCTTCATCTTACATACTTTGGGCATGTTGCAAGGAAGGAGGGACCAGTCCTTGGAGAAGGACATCATGCTTGGAAGGGTGGAGGAATGGAGAAGGGGAGGGAGACCACTGATGAGATGGATTGATACAGTGACTGGGGTAATTAGGGTGAGTGTGTCTGAGACAATAAAGTTGGCACGGGATAGAGCAGGGTTTAGGGCTCTTGTGCATAGGGTTGCTATGAGTTGCAAGCGACTCGACAGCACATAACAAGAACTTGCAACTTGCGGGGATTTTCTCCTTCTGTTTTATCAGCCTGAGAAATGCTGAGCATGTTCTTCCCTTTTGTTTTTCTAATTCCAAGTCTAATGGTTCTAATAATTTGCTCGGTCCTCTTGAGTCGCCCTTGAAACTCTCTCATCAGCTCCCTGGTTTCCTCATTTCTCATTTTTGCTTTCTCTTCTCTGTGTTAAGGTTCTCAAGGTGACAGCACCTGCCATTGCTCATTATAAGTGAGGATGTAAAAAAATGGACTCACTAACATTGGACACGTCATCAGGAAAGACCAATCCCTAGGTAAGGCCATCATGCCTGTAAAATGAGGGGACAGAATGGGACAGAAAGACATAACAGCCACCCTGGCCACAAAAACACAGCAAAAAGCAAGAAGTACTGTCAGACTGGACAACGTGTTGTTCAGTTATAGAGAAGATTTCTATAAGTTAGTGTCGACTTAACGGCAACTAAAGACAGCTGACGGCACAAATTGCCAGTCATGACTATAAATGAGGTCGTCTGGGATGGTGGAGCCCCAGCAAACTTACAGGTGAATGCAGCTGTCTGTAGTATTCCTATACCTCCAGGGGGTGTAAGTACGAGTATCTCCAAAAAAACCCATCATCTTGAGAGAGCCTATCATTACTGTTGCTTGAAGCTACCAACATTTCTTATGCAACAACAGGTAACTGAAATAAAAGCCGTGGATGAGAAAGTGTGGCTCTGAGAGGCTACCTGTGACCTGATGCACAGGAAAGTGGTGCATAGAGTGAGTAGCAGCAGCCTCGGGCTGCCCAAAATAAAACCCATGATGTTCATCATTGAGCTATGCAGTACCTTCTGTGCAACAGCCAAAATTCTAAAGAGCAACTCTTAAATGCATTTTTTGTTCTTTCCGTGTTTCTGATGCTTCCAGTGTTGGCTGGACTAGTAGATGTCACATCATTCTTAAGATGATAGAGGCAGAAAAGTGTTAGTGCTGAAAGGACAGCAAAGGTGGTTTCTCCAAAGACCTGCATCAAACTGGGGCACCTGACTGGGAGGTGAGCATAGAGAGAGCTCCCAAGTTTCCTTCTCTTTTTGTAAAACAAAGATGCGAATGAACATTTCCGGTTCCCAATTTAGGAAATTGGAAATATATTAACACTTAGAGGTGGTGGATGAAAATTGACCACAGGTGTTTGCTTGGCCCTTTGACATTTTCCAGGTGAAGCATTCTGAAGAAGAAAGGAAAGCTTGATTTTTATACAACGTTTTCTGGGTCACAAAGAATGTTATGATTTTCTAGTAAACCTGGCTTGTAAATTTGTATCTTTCTAGGAGGAGTACATTTGTGTTTCAAAGCATCTTCAAACCCATCATTTTCTAAAATTCCTTACTGCCTGAAAAGCTGCTGGGGCCATTTATTCAACAAGCACCTACTTTGTGCAAGTCTCTCAAAACTTCCTGTACCAAAGCTGTGGTAAGTTTTATCTCAATGTGTAGGAACACTGATCCAGAAGTCACTTATTCTGTTACGCTCACCCTATCAAAAGGAGAACCCCCACCTGGAAAAAGAAGCAGAGAAGGCTACTGGGTAGTTCAAATCTGTATGTCATTGTTTGAAAACTACAATTTGAATTTATTGCTCAAAGGAGGTCTTCTCACTCAAAGCTCATTTTTTATTGTAGGTTCACTTCTCATAAGTCTAATTGTCTCATTTCCCAGGCTGCAGAAAGTGAGAGACAGCAATTGGGGAGAGAGAACTGTTTGAGACAGAAACACCTGACAATGAGAATGTCCACTAATAGCAGGTCTTAGAGACAAAACTCAAAAAGCATCGCCATCTGGGGTCACTTTGTGTGGACACAGCAACTCTACAACTTCAAGTTCTCTTGAAGGCATGGAGGCAGTAAACTGAGGGCAGAGTGTGACAGTGGATATTCAAGGAGGGGACTCTCAGAGGATGAAGCTGCATTTAGTTAAAAAGGCAGGAAAGCACACTAAACATTTTAAAGTATATTTTTTTTCTTCGTAGTTTTATTTTTAGTAAGCATTACATAACACAGACTTCTATAGTAGTAGTAGGTGACTGTGTTGTTTTTTCACTAACAGGAAGAATGCTTCTTTAGTCAATGTTCTCCAAACCCTTTGATACATAGTAACTATTCACCCCAGAGATCCGCCTATCTCTTTCCATCAAACACCATTGGTACGGAAAATGAGCAACCCATTTCTCCTTGCCACCTTTGGTGAACTTTTGGATGTTCGTGGTGGCTACTCCCGGAATAAACAAACACACCGACATGACAGCGAGTCCAGGGACAATCTTGAACCACATCGTGACAGGACCGAAAGTATATTTTATTGTATTGTGGGTAAACGTTTACACCATAAATTAGGTTCCAATTTAACAATTTTTATGCAGATTCTTCCATGACAATGATTACAATTCTCAGTGGCTACAATTCTATTCTATTGGTTCTGTTTCCATTGATCTAGCTTCCCTTCCTCTCTTCTCATGTTTGTTTTTGAACAAATGTTGGTCTTTCCCTCTCTGAGTTCACATAGCTCATGGGTGATACTGTTTATAACCAACTTTGTCTGGAAAGTGACTTCCAGGAGTGTCTTCAAGGCCAAGTTCAAAGCATATGTTAAAGAGGTAGTCTTAGAGGGCTCTTTTAGTCTCTATTGGTCCAGGAGTTCTGGATATTTTTTAAGGAATTTGAGTTTAATATACTCTCCCATTCTACTCAAGAGCTTCTATCGTGCCCTTGGTCAGAAGGGCAGTGGCAGAACACAACTAGTCCTTCTGGTCTTGGGCCAGGAAAGGCCATGTTTCATGTGGGCCATTGGTCCCATGGGCTATTTCTTCTTTGAGTCTTTGGATTCCTTTATTCTCTTTTGCTTTAGATGAGTAAGACCAATAACTGTATCTTAGGTGGCCACCAGAAAGGTTTGTTTGGTTTTTGTTTTTTGTTTTTTTAAATTTATTTATTTATTTTTCATTTCAATGAACATCTACAGAGATTTTGGAATTCCATTCATTCATTGTTGCCCCCTCCCCCCCGTTTGCTCCTCTCCTTGAAAAACTCCCTCATTGGTATACAATCCCCCCCGCACATCCCCCAACCACACCCCCAACCCCAAATATAATCCACTCTGCAACCCTCATTCCATACTCTTACGATAAACATAATGCCCTAAAATATAATACTTTTAGGGGAGCTCTGGTGGCCTAGTGGCAAGGAGCTGCAACTACAATCCCAGAGGCACACGGTTCGAATCCACCAGATGCTCTGCCGGGGAAGGAGGGACAATCTCCTCCTGTACCAGTCAGATCTGATTTGACGGTACACTCACACAAAAATAATAAGATAAAATTAAAAAAAAATAATACTTTTAAACTATTCTCTCCCCCATAGACTTCAATGCCGTAAACATATTTCATCCAGTTTTTCTCAGACCAGAAAGATTTTACAATCCCCTACACCCTCCCCACAACATTAGGGGGGTATTATCATTCATTGTGTATCGTCAAACCAGGAAAGACCCAAAGCTGACCCTCCTGCAAGTTCTCAGAGACAGTAAACTGCATAGAAAGCAAATGCCCATCTTGTTCCTGCACGGCAACTGGTGGGTTTGAACCACATGCCTTTGGATTGGAAACGCAGCTCCTTACCACTAAGCCAGCAGCTATGTTATGGCAATTGTTCGGGTTATGCCATGAAACTATGGTCCTAAGCGTTTTTATCGAGGAAAGCATTTTTTTAGTTGTTTAGATATGTCTTGGAAGTCTTCATTACTAGTCTACTATGAGTTTTGTCATTTCTACGGGTATAGATGGAAGGAGGAGTGGCATCCACTTCCATAACAGCTTGCCTCTGGAAACCCTGTGAACCTGGAGAGAAGAAGAAAGTCACCCAAGCTTTGAGAACTCTCCTTCACAGGGTCGCTATGAGTCGCCTGCGACTCGACGGCACTTAACAACAACAACAACAACATGGATATAGAAGCAGCATACACAAATACATATAGTGGCACACTGCATCATGCATCGGGCTGTTAACCAAAAGTTTATGGTTCAGATCTACCAGCTACTCCACAGGAAAGGGAACTCTGGTGGCCAAGTGGTAAGAAGCTGCGCTGTAATCCCAACGGCATATGGCTTGAATCCACCAGCTGTTCCGCGGGAGAAGGATAGGCAATCTCCTTTATGATTAAATTGCCTCTGAAAACCCATTGGAAGTTCAGCTATGAGTTGGCTCTCACTCGATGGCACACAACAGCAACTCCACCACAGGGACACGAGGCCGTGTCCTCTCCTAAAGACTGGCAGTCCTGGAAAGCTGATGGACGGTCACCATGCTGGAGTCCACTTGAGGGCAGTGGGGTTGGGCTTACAAACACACCTACACCCCACATGCATGTTCTTATGTACCTTCTGATACAGAAAATATTTTTATATTTAAAAAACCCAACAAAATTGTAGATCTTTAAATTAAGGAGAAGTCACTAGCATTTGAGACGTCACCCATTTGGAAGCGAAGGGAGCAGTGCTGGTTCTCCAGAGCCCAAGGTTATGAGAAAAGAGGCAGAAATGCTCTCCACGGAACGCTATGACGCCTGGAGCTAATAAACTGCAGAGAAGTGCTAGCGATGACAGTCAGGAACTGGAGGTGCTAAAATGAAATGCTCTGAGTAACTCCTGAGAGTAGTACTCAGTGGTGCTTCCCCTCTCCACAAGTGCTTTAGAAACATTAACTAATTAAATCAGCATGACTTCTGGGAGGGGGAAAAATTTAGCCTCTTTAATCTGTTTGAATTATCTGAAAAAGCTAATAAAACGAAGGTATAATGTTTGTGAAGAGGAGTATGTCAAACCAGAAACTGCTTCTGGGAGGGATTAAGTAGCTAAGGGAGGTAGTGGCCCCCCCACAAGTCACAGAACCCATTCCTGGAGATTTTATGTCATTGTTACATTGTCCCCCCTGAAGACTCAGAGGAAGACACCACAGAGGCTCTCTTCAACAGTTTGGCTTATCCACTCTCGTCAAGTTCTCCCTGGGCTCGTCTGAGTGTTGAGGAGAGTCAAGCTGGAAGAAAGACGAACCCTGCCCCATGGACCAAGCAAGCTCTAGTATCACCGACAGAGCCTTGGACAGAGCTGCAGAGAGCGGCCCTGTCCTGTAACTCTCAGAGGCCTGCCTCTGATGCTCGCAGGACACACAGCTTCCCAGGCAAACATCCGGTTGGCTACTGCTCAATACACAGACACTTCAAAATACTCAAGAGTTTTGGGGCTCTGAAGTGTCTTCTTTCACTGTATTCACAGTTTAGACTGATCAGTTCACCTGCTTTTACATTTGCCATGTCCTTCTAGAAGGCAAAGTAAGACGTTATCCTTCTGACTAAAGAAAACAGTAGGCAAAAAGCTGGAGATCCACAAAGAGGTCAGTTCTGATCTGCTTTCTAAGAAATGCTAATCCTTTTTGGCAGACACTATGTCTACACATATGTGTGCACATGATATAAACATACCCACATATAGAGTAAACAGGAGGCAGCATTTGTAAACTCCTTAGTTATAACCAAACAACCTGAGTAAAGACGACCTTGAACTCAGGATCATAGTCAAGGGGCACATTAAGAACAACTGGTATAACAGACCATAACAACAATATTCTACATGCTAACTAAATAACAACTGGGCCTTAAAAACTGTTAGCAGTCATTTACGCTGCATTTTTTAGTTTCTTCCCTTCTAGAGAAGAGAAAAATGAAGAAAATCAAAGACGCACAGAAACAATTCATCTAAAGGACTATTGGACCTCACATACCTCAACCACTGGGCCCTTGAAACCAGAAGAATTAGATGGTGCCCAACTCTATCTACCAACCACTCTGAAAGGGATCATAATAAAGAGTCCTGGAGAAGTTGGGGGAGACTGGGGAGCAAACTCAAAATAATGTTTAAAAAGACCAGGCCTGTTGGTCGTTATTGATTGACAGAACCCTGGAGACTGTGGCCCTTGAGAAGTCTCGAGAAGATACGTATTCCTTGGAAGAGGTAACCATCAGACGGACAACCCTGTCTCAGGCATAAAACTCAGAGGAGGGAATGAGGAAGACAGAGAGGTAGAAACAGCAAATATGGAGAAGTGGGAAAGTGCTCCTGTCTTGTGGGGACTGTAACCAGTGTCATGAAAGAAAATGCGTATGAACTGTTGAATGAAAAACCAATTTGCCATGTAAAATTTCACTCAAATTCTAATAAAACATTGAAGAAAAAAAACTAATTCTGTTACTAATTTTGACCTCAATAGCTCGCCTCAGCGATGGCTGTTCATTCAACTTGCCTTTCTCTCTTCAGTGGCTAGAAATGCCAGTGACTCAACGGAAGGCAAGTTCTTAGAAGAACATGTTTGAGGTTGGAGAGAGGACACGTCTTTCTAACTAGAAGTGGAAGCTGTGGGAGAAAGGAAGAGATGAGATCCAAGGGCTGGGAGGCCATACAGCTGCTTATTAAATAGCTTAGTGACCCTGGCAAGACCCTATCAGGTTTTTGGTGGTTTGTGGTGAAGGAGGAAGACAGACAGGTGATCTTGAAAGTCCTCCCAGTTCCAACATTCGTTGACCTCGTTTCCACATAATATTATTTTGACACATGATGCCTCTGGAAGTTGAGTCCCCAGGCAGAGACTATTTTCTATGACAAAGCCATCAGGTAGGATGCTTCAGCTGCACTTTTATTTTTTAATTTTTATTGTATTCTTTTTATGTGTACCGTCAAATCAGATCTGACTGGTACAGGAGATTGTCCCCTCCTTCTCCAGCAGAGCATCTGGTGGATTTGAACCATGTACTTCTGGGATTGCTTCAGTTGCACTTTTAAGAAGTCCGCCTAGAGGTGGAGTAGGGAACTTGCCGTGTGCTGTGGTCAAGCCACCTGCCTACGCTAACTGTTGTGTCTGGGTGCTAAAGTCCCAACAACACCCTGAGTAAGTCCCAGAGAACCTACCAGTCCCCCGACATGGAGAACTCTGAAGCACTGGCTAAGAAGCAGCATTACCTGAGCAGACCCAGGTTTGTGTTGTGCTGGATCCCACTGTATTGATGTCTAGTATGTTCACAATAAGAGTATTTACGTAGACACTTCCACTCCCACTTTTCTTCAGAAATTAGATGACCTGGTTGCATGAGGCTTTTTTCATGCCGACAACCAACTGGAGGTGGAGGCGACAGCCCTTTCCCCAGGGATCTGTGCTTCCCATTTCCCCACCAAATGGGTCACTTCCTTTCCTGCTTAGCCCTGGAGGCCCCTAGGATCCTGCTGCAGAGTACAGGGTCTTTCTGTCCACGGAGCTGAGTCACACACACAAGTGTGGCTTCTTGTGTGAAACAGACTGCCTTTTATTTATTTATTTTTTAATTATTTTGTGCGTGTACCATCAATTCACATCTGACTAGCACAGGAGGAGATTGCCCCTCCTTCTCCAGCAGAGCATCTGGTGGATTTGAACCACATTTCTCTGGTATTGCAGTGCAGCTTCTTGCCACTAGGCCACCAAAGCTCCCTACCCTAAGACTACCATTTCTTTAAAGAGCTAACAGGGCCAAGATTGACTGGGGATCTACTCTCTTATTGTTCTTGAAAAGTCCTCATTTCTGTTGTGTCATCAGTGGAGTGCTTAGTTTCCCAGTTCCCAGCAGAGGAGCCCTATTTGAGGGAGGAAAGCTCTGAGGCTGGCTGAACACCTTCCTTTTCTCCTTCTCAAAGCAGAAATGCAGCCACTAGGAGGCCGAGGGATGCAATCAAACAAAGCAGTGAAGGAATTCAATAGGGAAAAAAAGACAGGAGGGTGGTGAAAACAATGAGAACAGCTACACGCATCCAGTGGGTTATGGGTTGGCAAGAGATTTCCCCAAAACCCTCCCCATTATCCTGTGCTATTTTACAGACGAGGAAACTGGGCTTAAGGAGCCTAGCGTGACGGGTGCAGGAAGAATCCAAGTCAGGGGATTATATTTTCTGCTCTAAGGTTTTTGTTCCTTTCCATGTATCCAAAGAGTTGTGGCAGAGACTTTGAGTTTGTGCTTGGCACACAGGGAGGAGAACAGGCTGACATGTCACAAGGGCAGTGACAGGTTCTTCAGTTCTGGGAAAGGAGAAAGAATTTTTCTCTTACTTTTCAAAGAGAAGAATGGACTGGAGGGGAGGGGTGGGCAGGGAGAAAAGTGCAACAGTGAATGAATAGAAATCCAAAATCTCTGTAAATTTTCATTAAAATCAATAATAATTTTTAAAAAATCAAAGCCAAACAAAGAGTCGCTTCCTTTTGCTAAAATAAATGAGTAATTTGCTGTTTGAAAAAAAAAAGAAAAAAAAAGAGGCAAGGTGAAGGCAGTGAGTGTCCACAGAGGTCAGGCCTTGACCCAGCTTCAATCTTGTGGTGGAGAACTTGGCTCTGGATTCCAACTCAAAGCTCTCTTTCCAGTGGGCGTGTGGAGGCTGTAAACGGTACAGGAAGAGAGAATGTTCCCCTCTCCTCCACACAGAGCCGCTGGTGGGCTCTAACCTGCAGAAAGCTGCCACCTTAGGATTTGCAGCGCAACCCCCATGGGCTCCACCACCAGAGCTCCTGAGGAAGACAACGGGGACTGAAAACAAGACCAAGCCAAACAATCAATTCTAGCTGTCTACACAGATCGATTCATCTGCCAGTGGCCCAGCACTGCAGTCACAGAGCAAACCTTTACATGCCTCAGAGAAGATGGGGGTCTACAGGCAGAATCGAGAAAAATGAAGACAGGAGACTCGCGCACCAGGATGTCCATGCTCTGTTTGGTGAGGAACAAGACAGAGAGTTCTTGTAGCCAGAGAACAGCATCAAGGAGGGAGAGAGGCCGATGGATGGGTGAGCCGCAGGGCCTGGAGACAAACCTGAGATGTCTGGTAAAGTGTGTGGATGTGGCTGACTTGAAACAGGTAAGGACTATCCTCTGACTCCACCTTATTTAAGACACTGGTGTATTCGTGCAAAATTAAAAGCAAAGTCTCTCCAAGGAAGCCAGACTACCTGTTTGAGGCCCCTGAAGACACACCATCATCCCATCTCCAAGGCCCTCTCCCCACAAACATCATCTTTCCTTTTTGCCCACCTGTCGAGGGCATCTCCACATCAGCTCCTTCCCCATTTTCTTCCCAGATAATCTATTTCGGGACATTGGAAATGTTTGAATGCTGCTGTCATTCATTAACTGTGCCCAAACCTGCTAAAAGAACACTAATATAAATAACGAATGCGAACTCAGTGTCCTAAGGGCCTTACATTAAAAATTAGTTACCATCAAATCAGATCCAACTTGTGACAGAGGAGAGCTGTGTTACGCAGGGTTGCCAATGGCCACCGTTCAGAAAGGTAGACTCGAGCCACCAGGCTCAGAATTAGCAACAGAGTGCTTATCTGTTTGTGTCATCAAAAGACTCCTTACGGCGAGCTCTGGTGGCCTAGTGGCAGGAAACTGCACTGCAATCCCAGAGGTGTGCGGTTCAAATCCATCAGATGCTCTGCTGAAGGAGGAGGAACAATCGCCTCCTGTACCAGTCAGATTCAATTTGACGGTACACACAAAAAATAAATAAATAAAAATTTTTAAAAAAAGACTCCTTACATATAATGACTCATAACCGTCACCACAACTTTACCTGGTAGAGACTACCATTAGTTTCATTTTATAGATGAGGGAACAGAGGCACATGGAGGTTAACAGACTTGTCCAAGGCTACTCAGTTAATGATGGTGGTGTTGTTGTTATGTGCCATTGAGTTGCTTGCGACTCATAGCGACACTATGTACAAGAGCCCTAAACCCTGCTCTATCCTGTGCCGACCTCACTGTCTCCGACATACCAACTCCCATCACCTCAATCACAGAACTGATCCATCCCATCGAGGGTCTTCCCCTCCTGCGCTGTCACTCGTGATTTTACATTCTCACAAGACTTCTTTAGGATGATCCAGAACATTGCTAAGAGTGCAAGTAGAGACCTCCAATAGGAGCCTCTTTTCTGCTTTAATTTTAATGTGCCGAATACATGTCTTTAGACTTTGCCATTTTCAAGAGTATAGCTCAACGGCATTCACCAACTATTACCACACCCACTTTCAAAATTTTCTATCACCTAAACACAGCTCAACACTCCATCAGCAGTAACTCCCAGTAACTGGTTCAACACGGCACAGATTTACTCTTACACCCTGAGAGCCTCAGAGATTAGTGTCTCCTCCACAGTTGTAGGGAAAGACACAGGAGACATGATGGTCCCAGCCCAGGATACTTGGAATCTTCTACTAAAGTGTCAAGAGAGTCAAGATATCACCTCGGGCTGAGCACTGTGGTCCAGGCTGCAAGGCCAGACGAGTTCAGGAGAAAGGAAGAACTAACAGAATGAAAATGACAGTGTGGATCATGACTTCTTGAAGATGTGGGACTCAATTTGGGCATTAAAGGATAAGCTTAGGAACTGCACTGCCAATCCAAAGTTGGTTCGAATCCACCAGTTGCTCTGCAGAAGAAAGACAAACATTGTCCTCCTGTGTGATTTATTGCCTCTAAAAACCTGAGGCATCAACTAGAGGTTAGTTTCGACTCGATGGTGCTCAACAACTACAACATCCCAAGGAATGAGGTGCCCACCATCAAGGGGCTATGAGGAAAGGCACAAAGGTTGAATGGAAACAACAGTAATACTATCAACCAATGTCTTTTCCAGAATGCTCCATTCAGTATTCCTCAAAGCACAGACACTGTGTCCCCAAGCTCTGCAGAGGATTTGGCGATTACTTAGATTTCGTTTTTACCATCTAGGGATTTCCATCTAGCATAGATGTCAGGCAAGTCCATGGTAATCTGGTAAATACCATGCAAACCAAACATGGTTCATGGTAAGCACCATGGAAAGCGAAGAGAGTCCCCAAAAATGCTGAGGGAGATAAGAAGGCTGTTGTGTCTCTTCTGTGTAACAGCATCTGCAGAAATGCATATACACCCCCACGTCCATACATGCCTAAATGAAGAACCCTTTATAGATCCTCAAGAGTGCCTCTGCATTTATTCATCAAGTGCCCTGAAGTATTTTAACAGGTAAGGTGGTTACTACTGTTTTCCATGTAAATGAATATCACATGCTCTTAGGACCATCTAGGCAGAACCCCAGAATCCAGGCATATCCAGTTCTCCACTGTTTCTCCACTTCTCCCCACTTCACAACACTCACACACACACTTGAGTGACAAGAAATGTTTGATGGTAGATAAAGCAGACAGACGCTGGACCTGCTGAGGGACTCAGGACCCTAACGGTGACTCAATGATGATCCGAGAAAATACAGATGGTGTGTGGGTGAGACAATGAGAATCCAGTGCTGAGTTTAGCTACTAAAACACTGCTTAATTCTCTCAAGCACTTCCCTCTCCAGATCACAGTCTTCTCACTGGAAAATGAAATGCTTTAGATTATATCATACATATATGCATGACTTCATACCTTTAATTAGGTATGGAACAAAAGCCTGACAATTGGCTCCCATAACGATTACAGCCTGGAATAACCTATCAGACACTTCTACTCTTCGCTCTCTGTCCTCTGGGGTGATTATGAGTCAAGACCAACTCAATGACACACAATGTGAAATTACAGATAGACATGTGTGATGTTGTTTGTTGTGTATCTCTGAGTAGGAACCAACTCATAGCTGACTCTCCAGGAGTCCAACTAGACAGGAGGAGACTGACCATCTTTTGCCCTCAGAGCAGCTGGTAGATTCGAACTGTGTGTACCCGCCTCCCCTCCCCCTCAAAATTTACAACTATGCCATTGGCGAAGAATACTAAATAAACTATAGTCTGCCAAAAGAAGATATAAATCTCACTTGGAAGCAGGAGAGTAAGACTGCTCTTTAGAAGCAAGAATGGCACTTTCAAGGAATATTCAACCTGAATCCTTCTGATCATATGGAGATCGAGTTTATTATGTTTAATTTGTTTGGTTTGTGTATAAAGGATACTCATCTAGATGATCACATAATTATGATAAAAACAAAAAGGGGGAAATATGGGAAATATGGGTAAATATCTGTAATAAACTGAATGCTATTTAAAAAAAGGCTGGGGCGAGCTCTGGTGGCCTAGTAGCAAGAAGGTGTACTGCAATGCCAGAGGTGGATGGTTCAAATCCACCAGATGCTCTGCTGGAGAAGGAGGAACAATCTCCTCCTGTACCAGTCAGATCTGTACACACACACACAAAAGAATAATAAAATAAATTTTTTAAAAAAGGATGAAAACAAACAAACAAAAAAAGAAGCAAGAATGGCGAATCTTACGTACGTATTATACTTGGAAAGTAATAGTCCCTGGAGGAAGATATCATACTTTGTAAAGTTGTTTTTGTTTGGGGCCTTGACTATGTCTCACAGGAAGCCCTTGAACAGCACCTCCCCTATCCCGTGCTGTGCTCATTATCTCTAATATACTTTAACCCAGTGCTGCAGTCACTGTGTTGATCCATCTCGTTGGGGGTTTTCGTCTCTTTCACTGATCCTCTGTTTTTCCAAGCATGATATCCCTTTGCAAGGAGATCCTGGCAACATGTCCAGAGTATGAGAGACGAAGCTTCGCCGTCCTTGCCTCCAAGGAACACTCACAGAAGCTGCACCAAAGGGCCCAAGCATAGTAATGGCCGTAAGGATGGTACAGAGGATACTGTCCCTCTGCTGAACACAGGGTTGCTGTATCCTGGAGCTGACTCAACAGCACCCCAAAACAAAACTGATAAAAATGAGAGACACTGAATACCACCCAACATACACGACAGAGCCCCCTCACATAATTGAAGGCCCACCTTCTCACACTGCACCCTTTCCTTCTTTCTCCCAATCCCAGATAAAACCATGCTATTGAATTGGACCTTTATCACCTCTAGTGTTCATTTTTCTTCCTGGTAAATGCAGATATAATTTTCTGTTTTAAGGCACAATTCAGGGGATTAAAAAACGTTCACAAAACTGTGCTGTGCCACCCTCCCAACATCTACAGAAATTGATTCGCTCTACGTGCCTATCCTCCTCCACCAGTCCTGGAAACTTCCCAGCTACCTTCTATCTCTATGGATTTACTGATTTCTTCAGTGTCCTTTTAAGGGTCTAATAATGATTCTGCTATTTTTCAGCATTTAATGATTTAACAATGCTTTTCACTTTTTTTGGGCTGTCGATTTGCAGCTGATACAAAGCTTCCATACACGCCACCTCCTCTGATTTCACTGGAGTCCTGGGAGGGAGACTGGCTCCAGTTTTTCAAGAAAGGAAAGTGACATGTGGGAGTGGAGGATGCCATAGCACTTCCCATCCGGGCACTGTGACATCACATGTCATGCTTTGCTCTCCACAGCCAGTCATTCCTGCATGGGACGTCTCCGAAACCAGACTCTAAGCTCTTGAGAGCAGGGATCTGTCCTCATGCTGCGGTCATCCTCGTGAGCTTACTGGGATCAGACTCATTTAAATAAACCGTGATGATGGGGAAAATCCCATATGATGGAGGAAGCTCTCAAAGCTACAGGTAATAACAAGGGATACAGGCATCAGATGTAAAGACGGAAATTGCTCAGACTTATGCCCAAAGAATAGCCAGAAAAGACCTTCATTGATTAGAGCGCATGACAAAATGTACTAGGCATAATCTTGCTTTAAAAAGAAAGACATTTTCAGGGGAATTGTAAGAAACCCAACCTACTTGGTGGTGAAATCCTGGAATTTCTGCAGATGTCACAAACAAATATCTGATAACATGATGGGATCATATCACAAACCCACTAAGGAAGTATTATTAAAAACATGTGATTCTTCAAGAAGGTGCACTGCAATCCCAGAGGTGAGTGGTTCAAATCCACCAGATGCTTTGCTGGAGAAGGAGGAACAATCTCCTCCTCTACCAGTCAAATCTGATTTGAGGGTACACACACACACACACACACACACAAATAATAATAATAATAAATTTTAAAAAATTAATTTTAAAAAAATAATTTAAAAAAGTGTGACTCCTGAAACAAATAATTTCTAAAGCAGAAAATTTAGGCTTAGTGTACTTCAAGAAAGGCGTCTTAAAAAACTGCCATTACCTTGAAAAATTATCCCCCGAAAATCTGGAAGGTGACTCTTCTGTACCTAGCTATCTCTAGGTCTCCCCTCAATGGCAGGGAAATGAGGACTCCTTACCAGCCCCCCATCACTTTGCACAACCAGAGCCTACTTGAGAAAATGTCTCAGGGTATCCCCTAAGAAGACTGGCCCAGTTTGGCCACACGCCCTGTATCTTCAAGGGAAAACAAAACAAACACTGCCCCTGAGGACTTGAATTAATACTCAGTTCCTGCATCTACCTTTCCATCTATAAAACTAAGATTAACTCGACTTTGTTTCCCATCTGTAATATAAGATTGTTGTTGTTGTTGTTGTTGTTGTTAAGTGCCGTTGAGTCTCAGGTGACTCATAGAGACCCTATGAAGGAGAGTCTTCAACACTTGTGTGCCTTTCATCCTCTCTCCAGGTTCACAGGGTTTCCAGAGGCAAGCAGTTATTACAGAAGTGGATGCCACTCCTCCTTCCAAGAATATAAGATTAGCAATGGGATTTCTCAATGGTTTATTATAAAGATAAGGGAATCCTCAGGACAGTGAAGGCCACTGTGATCTGCAAAACAATCAATAAAAATAAACCCTAACAGAACAACTAAGTGAAGTCTACTCTCGTGTGATCAAGAAGGAACACATGTCTCAGCAATATCTAAAGGGCTGACTGCCTTCACAGGACCAGGACAGAAAAGAAGGAAAGCGTTGCCTTCTTCAATACACAGCTCTATTCATTTTATTAATATATACAAATGAAGGCACTCATTAATCCTTAGAGCTGAGTAGTAACATGAGTCTGTCATTTACTCCTTCCAGCAAATAGTGGAGCACTGTTGTTGTTGACAGCCTCTGAGTTGAACACCGCTCATAGTGACCCAATGAACAAAAGGCCTGAAGCCTTTCTTTAACTATTGACATTAATCAAAGTTCACAGAGTTTTATCAAAGTTTCCGGAGGCATATTGTTTAGGAAGTGGATGCCACTCCTGCTTCCAAAGTGGAGCATCATTGCTTTTATTTTCTTCATTTTTTAAAAGCAGAGGTTCAGAGTGGCTGGTCACCCAAAGAACAAAATGATAGTGACAGAGGCGGGCAGGCCGCAAGCAAAGATCTGTCTGCCTCTGGAGGCCCAGCTTTCAGGCATTTGCCATCTCACTTCCCACAGAGGCTCTCTCCAACAGGACCTGGGCTGGATGCAGTTAATCTGGTAGTAGTGGGTTAGCTCAGATCCAGCCACGGGGCCTCTGAAGTCAGGGGCTCTTCCTTACCATTTCAGAGCAAAGAAAATCTGCATATGACCTTGGCTTCATTCAGCATCTGATTTCATCTCCTCAGGTAGCCAGTCTTGGCCATTTAAACTTTTATTATCTGCAGCTGCTACATTCGGGCTTCCCAGGCTACTGACAGCTAAACATGAGTAATGAAGTGATGGCAACTACGGGAACGATGATTATAATTAACTTGCCTCAGGTCCAAGGGCAAAATACATTCTTAAGTGTCCTTAGCGTTGCGGGGCGGGGGAGGGAGGAGGCAGATTTTTCTGCCAGTGGTATCGCCTTAAATGACATAGTATTTCCAGGTGAATACAGTTAGGTTAGAGGTCTCCAGGAGTGTGTACAGATTTGTGGAGGGAGGGATGTGCCCAGGGCAGATCAGAAGGTTTCCATCCTGTGAACTTGCTCCGCTTTTTTGGAGGGTTTCAATATGGTCAAAGAGCTCCAAAGAGCTTTTGTCCAGCATTTTTCATGGACGTTAGAAATCTTAACATGTCAAAATATTACATACAATTTCTAATGTATTCCAACCAAAGTAAACAGGAAGGAAATATGGTCCAGTGGAAAATATCTAAAGATCCCACAGTTCCTTACTTTTTGAGGTCTGATACTCAAGAACACAGTATTGGGGGAGAACATTCTGGGATTTTGCTATTCAAAACAATGTATGAAAACCAACCCAATCAAAATACAAACCAACAAAACCCAAACCCAAGACACCTCTAAATAAAGCCTATCTAGCTGCTTTAAACGACAGGGCGTGTGCAGCTTGAGCGAAGTCTCTTCTCTCAGCCGTGGTGTGGTTCCTCTTGATTGCGAATCGAGTTTCTGGGCTGTTTCTCAGAGAATGAAATTACAAAACATAAGACAGCAGATTTTTAAACAATTTTCGCCAGGTATCCCTGCTGGATATCAAGTGACTGGGTCAGAAACGCAGTTGGAAACGCTGCTTAAGGAAGAGCAGAACAAATCCCCCTCGCCTGGGAGGCCAAACAGCACATTGTTTTAGTTCCGTAGGAGATAACGACAATGGAATAGAACATTGTCCCGGGTAATGGTCTCCTGCGGTGGGGAATTGCCGAGGCAAAACCGAGGTGCTCAGCAAAAACAAACAAGGGGTTCAACAGCTACCTTCTTCTTCTTCAAGTAAAAACTAGATCCTAGAATGAACCCCTCCCAGCAGCCTCCATTCTGTTATAAAAAAAAGTCTTCATTCGGAGGCACTCAAGTATGGGCGACAGCTGGAGTGGTGAGTACCAAGACAAACTGGGCCACTGGCTCTCCTGTGGCTGAACTGCTGGCCCCAGAGATGGGCTAAGGGGCCATTTTTAATTTCCACAGGCACTGGACAAAGCCAGGCTTTCCCATAAAAAACACAGAACTGCTAAGGCCCAGCTGAGAGTTCCCTGTCTCCAGACTCCACCCCCTCGCCCTCACCGCCACTCATTTTATGACTATTAATCACACTGACATATTTTGCAGTGGCAAAGTTTGGCATTTATTGAAAAAGAAACTTTTTCATTTTCAATACCCAAAGAGGATATCCGAAGAAAGAAAGAAATGGATGGCGATTCAAGCATTTGTTTGTCTCAGGAGGCCAGTGTCTTCCTACTTCCCCCCACCCCCACCCTTCACTTGTCCTTAGAGAACAAAATCAAATGTAGAGACTCTGGTGTGTACCTCAAAACAAAATTTATATTAGGTTTAAAAAGTGGAAAAATTATTTAAAATTTTAGAAAAATAATGTAACTTTTCCCATTAAAAAACCTAAAATACATTTTTAAAAATTCCAGGCCAAAGTTGTCTTTTGGCCAGCTGAAGCTTTTGTCCAACACAGAGCTCAAAATCTACCACACAGATGGAAACTAGTCCGAGTGGAAGCTGGCAGGATTCTTTCATTCCACAAGCTTCTACAGTTTCCATTAAAACAGCACGCCATTCCCGAGTCCATGTCCAATTTGTCTTTGCTCTTTAATGAGACGTTTTACCAACTTTTTCTTTCTCTCTCCTACCTTGGGAAACATTTTTGAGTTGAGTAAAACAAATGGAGAGTAGATATTTTAAAAACTCCTGCCTGGACTGGTGATTGATTTGCTTAGAATTCTCTGGGGTGGTGTTCCGACTCCCTCCCGCACCCCACCCCCATCATTTTAAACCCTCCCTCCTTGGGGTGGACAAGGGGGCACTGAAACACGAATAAGTGTTTCATGTGTTTCAATGAGAGAATAATTTTATATTAGCTGCTAAGGTGTCCTTCCAACTTTCCATTTTCTCTAACATCAGATTTCCCTACAAAGAATAGGATCTCAGTAAATCGGATCGAGGCCTTTGGTGTTAGGCTTTCAGGCTGTGTGTCTCAGCACCTTGTTGGTTTTCAAATATATGGCTAGCAGAAAAGTGCCCGGAGTAGCAATTTTTATTTTTATTACAAAAACTAATCTGATACTTATAGATGAAAATAATTTGAAAAAATTCAATCATGAGGCAAAATAACGTTTACTCTCTTTTACCTGTTGCTATGTACCATTGAGTTGGAACTGACCCATAGCTGACCCTCCAGCGGGTTTTCAGAGGCAGTTAATCCCACGGGAGGAGACTGCCCATCCTTCTCCCACTGCCTGTCATATATAATTTTTGCCCCTCACCTTTCTGGTTGATGATGGCTCCCTGGTTTGATGCTCTCCCAGAAGTGGAGGTAAAGAAGCATTGGTTATATTTGTAGGTATTTTGAAAATTTGGTCAGTAATGTAAATCACCATCCTAGATCTCTGCGGAGGCTGGGAGCGGGGAGGAAAGAGGAAGAAGCAAAGAAAGCTAATTTGAAGAACAGGGGCAAAGATGGAGAAAAACAAATCTAAAAGAATTTTGTAGGAACAGAAAAACTCTTTAATTTGAAGATATAGTTGCTAAAGAATAAAATCAAAGTATAAGGCAGACTCAGTTCAGGCTGTCACTAAAAATATATGGAGAAACCAAAGCAAACAGTTTCCTGGTAAATCCGTAGGCATCTGGAGCTGACCTACCAAAAGGAGCAATGGAGAAGGGTGCCCAGTCCTCTGAATTACAAAGGTGCACAGACACTTTGTGGGTCATTTTTATTTCAATCCTTCCTCTTCCTCAGTATCTGAGCATTACGTGCAAAAGGCAGGACTGATCATATATATATATATATATGTTTTTTAACCTTCAGCCTCCATCAATCTGGCCAGGAGTTTCTGCTTTCCCTCTTCTCAGCGTGGCTAGAATGTTTGCTGGATATTAATCATAGTGGTCCCATATTTCAAATCCTGAAGATACAGAGAGGGGTGTGGAATGCTTTGAATCACATCACTTCTCCAGTAATGCAAGCGTCTCCTCTGCTCCCACAGGGAAAAGAGCCAGGAATCAGGGAAATATCCTGCTCAAAGAGTCTGTGAGAAAATGCCATGGTTTTGAAGGCTGATTTCCAAGAACTTCTGTTGTGGTTGGTTTTTTTGTTTCGTTTTGTTTTGGTTTGGTTTTTTTTTTATGGGTTTTTTTTTTAAGTTCCAGAAATATTATTTTTTTAAAGTAAAATTTCTCCAAGAATTTGTTTAATAATTTTAAAGTTGCAAGTGTTTCTGTTTGTTAAAGGAGTGGAGTTTTCAACTTCAGAGGCCACTTTTAAAAAAAAAAAAGCAAAAAAATCAAATTTCATTCACTTTAATAAACACATAAAAGGCAATTTCTGACAGCTGCAGCACACAGATGACTAAAGCTACACTGAACTTTCATAGCTGAAACAGTCATCACTGGATTCAAGAAAAGTCCTCTCAGCAATTTTGAAAAATATTAAAAATATGGAGGCAATTGTAAAATCACTTTCACCTGTGCAATACCGTGTTTTCCTGAATGTCTCCAATTACATAGCTGGGGTTACAGATTTTCACAGTTTCATTTTTGATGGTGATGTGGCTGTAATTCCAGGCTGCTATTTCACGCTACTGAAAGGTATGGGGCAATCTTTGCTCTCTCTTCCTCCTGTTGCTTAAACCATCCAAGAAAATGCCTAGAAATTAAAATTAGAGAAAAGGCAAAACAGGAGGTAGGATCGTCTGCTGAGGACTGAAATCCACCTCCTGAGGAAAAGCTGGCATCACTGAGGTTACCTCGCCACTCCAGTCCTCCATCTGCGCAATGGGCAGGCTGCGTCCGGGGATGCCGATGCAGAGGGCCTCCGCTGCCTTGGCCACAATTGTGAGCGCTTTCTGGTTTCTCGAGGAAGCAAATCCAAACCCATCCCTGATTATTTGCCTTCCGGAAGCCCCAGGATAAGCTCATGGGTTTACATTTTTGTTTTACTGGGCCTGTGGGGTTCCTTGGGGGCTCGCTAAGCAGTCGAATGCAGAAGACAGGGGTGAAGGACAAGATGTGGAGGGAGGGAGTCAGCGAGGTAGACGGGAATGGGAGACGCAGTGGTGGGAACGCGGGAGAGGAGGAGGGCCGGATCTGGGGAGCACCAGCGTTGAGGGCGACACCAAGCCCGGGAGGCGTGTCCCCGCAGCCTAGCCGAGCTGGGTCCCTCACCGGCCTTCAGCCACCTGAGCCCACAGGCTGCCTCTCCTGGCTCTCGGGTTGTGCGCACCCACATTTTGAGCCCGAGGCTGGGTGACCTGCATGGGGCGCTAGCCTAGGTGGGGGCAGGTGGGCGCGGAGAGCGCCCCAAGGCCGGCCAGGGGCTGTGTCAGGAATGGGGGAAAGCGCTGCCTCGGCCTCCCTGCTCTGAGCCCCCAGGTCGTGGCACCGAGGTGGTCTTTGGGCCTGGGCCTGAAGAGGGGCCCCGCACACCCCCATAAGCCCAGAAACGTCTACTCGCCTTTTCTTGCCGAACAGTGTGGAGAGGGCGGGGAAGAAGACAGCTACGCGTCTCCCATCTAGTGGCTTCCAGGCCCCAGTGTGTCGCCTCCCCCAGCACTTGGCGGGAGTGGGTGGCAGGCGGGATCTCCGGAAAGTTTCCCGGGTTCCTGACATCATTCTCCCCTCGTTTTGCACTGGAGATGCGTCCTCCCCTTGGGAAAGGGAATCCTGGGGCGTGGGGGTCGCGGCTGGCCACTGGGCCCTGGGTCCAGGCTTCTTGTGCATTGAGAAACACTCGGCGTCCAGTGGGCCTGAACCTAGAACTATGTGGCTTGATTTTGTTTGGGTCTCATATGGTCCAGTTTGCCTTTCTGCAGCTTAAAAGAGACACCAACCAAAAAAGTGCCCCCCTATCTCCTGGGGGGAGGAGGCTAAGCTGGCGTCGAGCTGGTCTTCACTTGCAGCCTCCCCAGCAGTATCCACACAGGTACTGACTTCCCTGGACCCCTGCAGTACAATCGGCTGTTCTTGGACTAGTCTGCGTGTGAAAAGGCCGCAGAGGCGCCGGCTTGGCCAGCGATTCACGAGGGGCACTGGGACAATAAGGCAGAGTCAGCGGCGGCCTGAGCGAGCGACTTCCACCCGTGCGCCTTCGGCTGGGGCACCTTCTCCTAAGACGACAGCAGGAATAAAGCCCACTCATTGCGACCCTCTTCCTCCATCAGCTTTGACAACGCTAGTCAGAATAGTAACAACTTGGGCACAAACAACTTTGGAGAAGAAATTTATAACCACACACACACACGCACACACACACGAAGAAATTTATAAAAACACCCTCCCCACACACACACACACACACACACACACACACACACACGGGAAGAGGAGTTTTTAAAAATGATCCATTCACAGGCTTCCTAATGCCTCCACAGAAGGAGTTGTGACAGGGTTAGAAAACCAGTTTAAACTGTTAATCGGCCACAAAACGGGCCCAGATTGAAGCCTTTCGTTTACTTTTGAAAGGCGGTAAAAAGCAAGTACACTGGGATGAAATTAGCGACCAAATCATTACCTTGACTTCCTACCATAAAGACAACCTCTAAAGAGGGGCTATTGATGGTTTCAAATTACATAACTGTGGTTTATAAATTCTTCCTCTGGACTCACAAAAAGCAATTGTGAAGTGGGAATTCTTCAAAGGGCAGTTACTAGCATCCAAACCCTGACTGACGGCTGCCGTTTGATATATTGCAAGGAGATTATGAGAAAAAGAGAGCGAGCGAAATAAAAACAAAACACTAAATTTCAGCAAGGACAGGCCAGACCCGATCCCTGTGGGTTCATGATGTCACTCCGAGGGTCGGCCTCTACCGGGGCGGGGCGGGGAATGGAGTCCCAGAGCGGCAGGTGGGAAGAACCCTGCGCCTGTCATCACCTGGGCCGGGTCTACCTGCTGCTTGTGCGCATCTGAAACCCTGACACCCACCCCCAGCATCCAGTGACTTAGCCGCAGCACTGCGCCAGTCGGGGGGGCATGAGCGAGGGGCCTAGGACCACTTTGGGAGCGAAGGTAGAAGGCTCAATTTTTTTTTTTTTTTGCGCCAAGGCCCTGCTGCAGAGGGTCACTGTATTTTCAAGATTTCCCTCCCAAGCCCCCAAAAGTTCCCTCAGTCCCAGCCTCCACGTAACCCCACCCTTCACGCATGGGCTGCAAAAACCCAAAGGGGCAGCCAGCACCCCAGCTTACGCTTCTCTAGGACCAAGTCAGTGGTCGAAGAACAAGCTGATGGCAGCTGACTTTGGAGAGCTCGACTAGGTGCTCCGAGGGAGGGAGACCCTTCTTCATGCTGTGTCGAGGGGCGTTCGTTGGGGGTCAGGAGAGCTCTGGGCAGAAGTTTGCGGTGCATGTGAGAGACGCAGGGAGCGGGTGAGCGCACCGCCAGCCGGTGTGCATTCACTGCGCTGCACTGCCCCCTGGCACCCTGCACCGAAACTGCCCCGCTCAGCGGCAGCCGTCCTGTCCAGCCGTCCTGTTCATCCTATACAGGGCCCCTCCTGTTCACATCACAGGCCGGAGGGGCAGCAGTCCTGGAGGCCACATCCAGAGCATTCCCACCTCCCCAAAGAGGGTCCAGGCTCGGGGTGGGGGTGGGGCTGCCTGACTCAGGGGCCTGCCCATCTTCTGCACTGTCCACCCATGTCGGAGGGGGGGATGCCTGGGGTACAGGGACTTGGGATGAGGGAGTGAAGCTCAGGAGACTGACTTCAGGCTCAGGCACTGAGGAGACCTGTGGATCAAGAATCGTCTGTGTTTGGCAATGCTCATTCTTGCATGAATGTCAATTCCTGGTGCCTCTTTCACTGGCACCTGAGTTCTCCAGAGCAGAAACGTGTAGTTCCCCTGCACCCCTCGTGATCTCTCCCAGAGAGAGGAGCGGGCCTGAGGATAAGTAGGTGTTTAGATGGGGAGGCATCAGCTTCCCTGTTTAGGCATGGAGCCAGCCAAGCTCACTGAGCTGAGTCCTCCCATAGGCTCTGGACCATTCTAAACTCTGAGTGTCTTTTTTGAGGTCTCTTGGGCCCCGATTTTGGGGAGAAGAGAATACAGAACAGTGCACTTTGCCCAGAGGGTAGAGAAGGGATCGCCAGTGCTTCCAGGCCTCTTCCACCAGTGCCCAATCTGGAGAGGCCGTGCCTTACCTGGTTGCATCTGCTTGAAAAGCAGTAACTTTGGGCTCACCAACAGCAGGCAGGTACCCAGGCTTACTTTGTGCCAGGCAAGGAGCTAAAACATGACACTACCCAAAATCTCAGTTGCTCCTCTCAACCATCGCAGAAGGAATTGTTTAAAGTTGTAGATCTCCATTTCACAGAACAGGAAACAGAAGTCCCTCGGGGTTAAGTGTCCAAGATCAGCTGGAATTTGAGGAGTCTTCTTGCCGATGTCAAGCTCTGAACTACTGTGTGACATTGGAAAACTCTTCTGTTTCCACTCCAAGTGCCTGAACCCTCGAATTCCTCTTCCTTGCCTTTGCACTGGCCAGGTGGAGCCTGCAGAGCTCACCCGGATATGCTCGGTTAGTCCAGGCCACCCAGAGACCCTTGACTCCCTGAGTCTCTCTTTGCCCTCCTCAGTCTGGTCTTGAAGGACTGACCTGGCCACTTGGGCAACAGCGGACTACTCAGTAAGCAAGGCAAACCCGTCCTTACTTGCACCTGTTTGCTAATTTGTGGTTAACAATTTCATGTTTTCTCACCATGACTAAGATACACCTCCTTCTTCTAGGTAAGTCTCTATCTCCTGACCCAGTAACGCCTTCTGAAAAGCGTTTACATTTACAACCCCTGATGGGAGCAGCAAAGCCAGCTGTGGTGCAAAATATCCCAAAGTGTTCCCTGCAGATTAGTCAACGGGTGTGGGGTGACTCGGTGTGGGGTGACTCGTGAGTCCTCGCTTGGTGGACATTCAGTGAGTGTCCTCTCTCCCCTCCCTGGTGGCTCAGCCCATCTGTGAGGCACCCCACCTCCATGCAGGGAAGCCTTCATTTTCCCCCAAAAGGGAAGCTCATGAGGGGCCAGAGCGAGCTTAGAGCGCTGCTCATGGGACTTGCGGCTCTGGCTCCTGGCTCACGTTGGAGAGCAGAAGTTACTAAAATCCTAGAGAGTGGGGTTTGGATCTGGATTCGCCTAACTCTCATTAGCAAACATTGAGCACCCCTTGGGTGCTGGAGCACAGCCTCTGGCCCTGGTTAGTCCCCAGGCCGTGTGTCCCAGGCCGTGCGTCCCCAGGCTGTGCGTCCCCAGGCTGTGCGTCCCAGGCTGTGCGTCCCAGGCCGCGCTCAGAGCGCCCCGCTCTCTCGCCCCCACTGTCACCTTGGCTCCCTCGGCGGCCCCGCCCGCGCGGTCACGTTCACGGTCGATTCTCGGCGGGCTTGGCGCCCCCTGGTGGCAAGAAGCCGCATGCCACAGCTCCCGGTCCCCAGTCTCCCAAGTGGCCACAACTGTCTCCTGAGACCGGCTGCAGGACACCGCAGGCCTGGCTCTCGCTATACAGGCCATCAATGTCACCGGATCTTCTCTTCCTCGGGCTTCAAGTCAACTCTAAGATGCGCTGGGGTTGAAAAATGAAATAAAATTTCCGGGTGAGAGAGAACTGTGTGTCTCTCTATCTTTAAAGGGCATCCCCCTATTCTCAGATGGATACCTAGTGCCCCCTCAACTTCATGAATGTGGAAGACAACTGAGGCAGCGCCTTCCTGTGTGACCCTGAGGCCATCGGCTCACGGCTCAGCTCACGTGGTCTGAAGGGGCACCACAGTGCCCACTAGGTGGATATGTGGGGGTTGACACTTCTGAATCCAAATCAGAAGACGCAGCTCAGACACTTCAAAACCCTGGAGAACGTGGGAAAGAGGCTGTGTGAAACCTGTGGACCGATTCTAGACAAGCGTCTCTGTGTGGAGAACCTGCTCCTGATACCTTAATTCCCAACAACACCCTCCATGGACAACTCGTCTCATTCATTCTGACAGATAAGGAGACTGAGGACACCAGGGACAGTCCCTGTGTGGTGCAAACGGTTAATGTGCTTGGCCGTAGAGAAAAAGGCTGGTAGGAACTCAGAGAAGTCTTGGAAGCAAAGCCTGGCAATCTTCTGAAACAAGAAACTGAAGGAACATCGTCTTCTCGGAGCTTCCATGTTAGTCAGGGAACAAGAATTCAAGTTCAAACATTCCTGCCACTAAGACATGAAGGAGTGGACCCCAAAACATAACCCCCAAAATTTCAAACACAGAGAAAAGAAAATAGTGTTATAAATCACAGCCTCCGGATCTGAACTCAGGGCCAGCCTGGCCCCTCCATCTCTCATTCACTAGAATGTGTGAAGTGAATCCCAGACATCATGACTTAATCTATAGACACTTTCAGCATATACAGCCAAGAGAAAACCAACTACAAACTACAAAACCATCAATACAATCATAATATGAAAACATAGTCTTAAACATCTAAATTCCTAAGAACCATGGAACATAAGGTCAGCTAGAATGTATTTTAAACATGCCTAGACCAAGAAAGTACTGTCTGAACAGAGCAAGGGAATACTGTTGTTGTTGTTGTTATGTGCCGTCGAGTCGCCTGCAACTCATAGCGACCCTATGTACAACAGCCCTAAACTCCGCTCTGTCCTGTGCCAATCGCACTGTCTCTGACACTCCCGTCCCAATTATCCCAGTCACTGAATCAATCCACCTCATAGAGGGCCTTCCTCTCCTGCTCTGTCCCTCCACCCTCCCAAGCATGATGTCCCTCTCCAAGGACCAGTCTCTCCTCACAACATGTCCAAAGGGTTTAAAATCAAGAAAGGTGTCAGGGCTCCATACCTATTTAATCTGTGTGCTTAGCAAATACTTTGAGAAACTGGAATCTATGGGGGGAAATGTGGGATCAGGATTGGAGAAAGACTGATAAACAATCTACATTATTCAGATAATACAACCTTGCTTGCTGAAAAGTGCAGAGGACTTGAAATACTCACAGCGGAAGGTCAAAGACTACAGTCCTCAGTATGGATTACATCTCAATATCAAGAAGACAAAACTCTTCAGTATCATGACAGATGGAAAAAAGACAGAAATTGTCAAAGATTTCATGCTCCTGGGATCCATACTCAATGTCTTTGGTACCACCAGTCAAGAAAGCAAAAGATGGAGAATGCTGGCAGAGAACTCTCCAAATTACTGAGGAGCAATGATGTCACTCTGAAGACTAAGCTGTGCCTGGCTCAAGCCATGGTTTCTTCAACCACTTGCTATGCATCCGAGAACTGAATAATGAATAGAGATGACAGAAGAAAAATCGATGCCTTTGAATTGTGGTGCTGAAGTAGAGTACTGAATATCCAATGGACTGCCAAGAGATATGTCTGGGAGAAGGTGTAGCCAGAGCATTTCCTTGAGGCAAAGATGACGAAGCTTCATCTCACATAATTTGGGCTTGTTGCTAGAAGGGGCTATTATTTGGAAAAGGACATCGTGCTTGGAAAGGTGTAAGATCAGCACAAGACAGGAAGATGGTCAACAAGATGGACTGACAGTGACTGCAACAAGAGGTTCAGTATGTCAGAGATGACGACAATGGCTAAGGACAGGACAGGGTTCCAATCTGTTGGTCAGAAGGTCACTATGAGTTGCACTCAACTTGATGGCACGTGACAACAACAACAACAGCCGAGGTTCTTGGTAGTCATGTGAATTTCATCTCTAGGCCCAGAGATCTATGAACCAGGCGTCCATGTACTTATGTATCCAGTGTCACTGACTAGCTGAATGACTTGGGACAACAGTCTTCCCTTCTCTAAGGAACTGCCTTCTCTCCTATTAAAACAATTCCCACCCCACAGGACTGTTAGGAGGATGGAGGGAGGGGCAGCCCAAGTAACGCATATAAACAAATTAGCACAGACCAGAGAATGAGAAGTTATCTTGATATTTTTCCCTTAAGCTGGATGGACTTCAGTGAGATTCTAGTCAAGCAAGGTTTGAAAAATTAGTCTGAGTAGGAACATTAAAGGTTTTCAAAAGCTCAAGCATAAGCTGGAGGCAGGCGTTACTATGAGGCCGGCTCTCAGTCCCGGAAGGATGAACTCATAAGTCAGAGTATGAGGTGGAGGAAGGCTGACTGAGGAGAAGTGAGTCAGGAGCAGGGAGGGAGAACACAGGTTCTCGGAGGATTCTTTGATACCTAGCCAGCTTCGCGTGCTCGCCTTCAGCAGGGCTGATCCGCTCACCCACACCTCCTGGGCACCCCACATATGTGGTCAGTGCTGCCCGCTGAATGACATCCCCCGCCTGGCTGTGGCATAGACTGTTCCTGTGTCTGAGTCACGTGTACCCTTTCCCTTCGCCTAGTTAATACCCTCAAAATGGTCCAACTCCCCAGTGTAAGATCTCAGAAGACCGAGTACCACCTTATCACAGACTTATCACTGTTACAACTTTTATTAGTTGGATTATGAGCTCCATGAGGGCAGGGACCATGGTTGGCTTCCTCATTGTGTCCTTGGCACTTAACACTGTGCATAATTGCAGAACAATTGTTTTCGATGCTGAACTGAGAACCTAGTTTAGCCCTAAGCCTAGCCCTAATTAGCAGTGACTTGCAGTCATAGGGGGTAATTCATGCATGCATTATTTCAATATGCTGTATAGGCAATTAGCCTCCAAATGACTACCAAGCAGGCTGTTCTAAAGGTGATGAAATACAAAGGCCCATAGGCTAAGTTAAGAAGCTTGAATCAGACAGATTACTAACTCAACTGGAAACACACAGTGAGAGGCAAAAAGAAAGAGATGGTGGGTGACCTACTCCATACACCATGCACACGGAGATGTGGCAGGACCCTGGGGACAGATGGGAGGGCCACTACTACATAGATACAACAGGTGTTCCACTGCAGTGAATCACTGGATATGACTTCTACAGCCATGGTCCTTGTAGCTCCCATCAGATGACTGGGTAGGAATATACAAAAAGAAGTGTTTGTGGCCAACCAAAGGGATTGGCTAGATTTAGATAGAGTATTATCAGTAAGGTGTAAATGGCATTCTTGTAGGGTTGTTGTTGTTGTTATGTGCCGCAGAGTCGTTTGCGACTCATAGCGACCCTATGTACAACAGCCCTAAACTCCGCTCGGTCCTGTGTCAATCGCACCGTCTCTGACACTCCCATCCCAGTTATCCCAGTCACCGAATCAATCCACCTCATAGAGGGCCTTCCTCTCCTGCGCCGTCCCTCCACCCTCCCAAGCATGATGTCCCTCTCTAAGGACCAGTCTCTCCTCACAACATGTCCAAAGTATGTTAGACGGAGCCTCAGAATCCTTGCCTCCAAGGAGCCACCCAGTTTAACCCTTTCCAGGACAAATCTGTTTGCCTTCCTAGCAGTCCATGGTATTCTCAATACTCTTCTCCAACACCACAGCTCAAAGGCATCAATTCTCCTTCTATCCTCCTTGGTCATTGTCCAACTCTCTGATGCATAACAAGTGATTGCGAAGACCATAGCCTGTATCAGACACACCTTAGTCTCCAGAGAGACACCATTGCTCTTCAGTACTTTGGAGAGGTCCCTAACAGCACACTTTCCCATGGTAATGCGCCTTTTAATTTCCTGGCTGCTGGTGCCAAGACTGTTGACTATGGAGCCAAGCAAACTAAAGCTGTGTACAATCTCAATCTCTTCACCGTCCATCCTGATGCTGCCAATTGTTCCAGTGGTGAGAATCTTTGTCTTCTTGACATTGAGCCTCAATCCATATTGTAGGCTGCAGTCCTTGACACTCTGGAGCAAGCGCTTCAGGTCCTCCTCAGTTTCAGCAAGCAGGGTTGTGTCATCCGCGTAACGCAGATTGTTGATAAATCGTCCACCAATCCTGACCCCACATTTCTCCTCACAGAGCCCAGCCTCCTGGATAATCTGTTCTGCATATAGGTTGAAAAGGTATGGAGATAGGATGCATCCCTGGCGTACGCCCTTCCCAATTTTGAACCATGCAGTGTTCCCTTGCTCTGTTCTGACGACTGCCTCCTGGTCCAAGTATTAGAATGTGCAAATCAGGAGTACAGGATATTGACATGAGCACTGGTCAGTTTTATCATCCTGGCAAGACTAAAATGAGCCGTCCCAGAGGCAGAAAATGAGGATCTCAAGAGGGTCAGGAGAGAAGAGCTAGGAAAACAGTGCGAGCTCCCGGGAAGGACCTGTAATACCTGAGAGGTGGTGAAGAGATGGCAGCAGCCTCGGGAGAAGCAAGAGGCTGACACGAGACAGGGTGGTGGGCTTCCCAGCCCATGGAAACAGGAGCTAAGTATCTTTGGGCAGGAAGCTTACTGATGGAGTGAGTGGTTTCAGGCATCTTCCAGGGAGCTGAGCTTGCCAATCCAGGCGGCCAGAGCTTGACTTGGGTTTGCTCAGTGGACTGGGATGTTTTGGGAGGCACTTAAAACTGCAGAGCGAAAAGAGCTTCTTAATTTTGTGGCCACTAGAGTGGATTTTGAACCCAGCAGAGAAGTAGAGAGTGTCACGGAGGGATGGCCGGAGTCAGAACTGCTGAGAAAGGTGTGGACCATAGGAACATGTTTGATCACAAAGAACAGGCCTAGTACTGGGGTGCTGATAGGGACGCTCCCTCCTCTTTGTGATGTTAGAAGAGGTCAGATGCAGCTTCTGCCCACACTGTTTTTAACAGTGGGGAGAATCATTACTCATACCCTGGTTATACAATAAAGCTCTCACCCTCTTCTACTTTAACCTCACCCTGATGTAGTTTCATAGCATGCTTGGAAAGGTGAAGGGATGGCAAAAGAGAGGAAGACCCTCAACCAGATACACTGACAGAGAACTGCAGCTATACGCTCGAGTGTGGCAGAGACGATGAGGACAGGACAGAGTTCAGATGGGTCACTGTAGGTCGTACTTGACTTAACAGCATCTAACAACAAGGTAGTAGTTCATCTTGGATCCACAGCGAACATCCTTGGTAGCAGCAGTCAGGAGATCAGGAGATGTATAACAGTGGGAAAGACAGCTGTCAGAGACCTTTGCCAAAGTCCTGAAGAGCAATGACATCAGTTTAAAAGTTTGCCTGAGTCAAGCCATGATTTTTCCAATCACCTGCTGTACCTCTGAGAGCTGGACAATGAATAAGGATGACAGAGAAGAATGGATGCCTTTGAACTGTGGTGCTGGAGCAAAGTTCAGAATATTGCATGGAGTACCAAAAGAACCAACAGAATGTCTTGGGGCAGGTGTAACCAGAGGGCGGCTTGGAGGCAAGGATGGTGAAGCCTTGTCTCGCATATTTTGGGCATGTTGTTGGGCGAGGCTATTCCTTGGAGAAGAACACCACACTTGGAAAGGTGGAGGGTCAGTGGAGGAGAGGAAGACCCTTAGCGTGATGGATGGATACAGTGACTCCAGCAGTGGACTCAGGTATGCTGGGGGTGATATGGATGGCACAGAAGAGGACAGGGTTCAGATCTATTGTTCATAGGGTCACTACGAGTCATACAGGACTTGAAGACACTTAACAACAATGTTATTTAAACTGGAAGGACCAGAATTAAAGGTGAAGAAGGGGGTTCAACTTTGTCTCACATCCCGGAGAAGGACATCACACTTAGCAAAGTAAAAGGTCAATGGAAAGGAGGAAGACCCTCAAGAAGATGGCTTGGCCTGTGTTGACAACAGCGGGCTCATGCACAGGAGCAGCTGGGAGGATAGTGCAGAACCAGTCGGGGTTCTGTTCTGTTGCTGGGCGTAGGGACCAGCTTGACAACAACTCGGAGCCCAACAGATGGAAGTGCCTGAAGCAACACACACTTTAGCTCCTGGATGGAGAGCCTCAGGGGAAAGTTCACCTGGTCAGAGCAGGAGCTCACGCAAGCAGCCTGCTAAACAGCCAGGGATTTCTTGGGCAGAATGAAACAGAAGCCAGAATTGATGTCACTCAAGGAAAGCTGTCCAGTGACTAAGGATGACAGAAGAAGAACTGATGCCTTTGAGTTGTGTTTCTGGAGAAGAGTAATGAGCATAGCATGGACAGCCAGGAGAACAAACAGGTCTGTCCTAGAGAGGATGAAACCAAGCTGCTCCCTGGAGGCAACAATTTTGAGGCTTCATCTCACAAGGACCAGTTCTTGGAGGAGAACATCATGCTTGGAAGAGTAGTGCGTCAGCACAGGAGAAGACGACGCTGGATGAGACGATGTGCAGCAATGGGGGAGGGGGATGGCGTCTATCTGAGACAGACCGGCTCAGGATAGGGCATGGGTCAAAGCTATCATTCACAGGGGAGCTGTGAGTTGTAGTCGACTCGACGGCACATAACAACAAAGAATAGCTAGCTGAATTATCAGCCTTATGATCAAGGATCATTTATAACTTGGACTTGATGTCTCTAGATAATCTGTAAATAGTACTCTAGTTTGTTCGATCTTCTGTTGTTAGCTGCTTTTTCAGCCAACCCCAATTCACAGCAGCCTGACTCAACAAAGAATAAAATGCCACCCTGTCTTGCACCCTCCCTGAGCTCATTTAGGGAGAGACTGCTGTGAGCCACAGGGTTTCACTGTTGGACTTTCAGAAGCAGGTCTAAGGCCTTGCTTTCTAGCATGTCTTAATCAGGAAGCTCTGCTGAAACTCAGTACCATAGCAAGACAGAAGCTCTCATTGACAGACAAGTGGTGGTTGAGCACAGATGGACCGACTCAGAATCAGAATTGGCTTTCCTGCACAGAAGGTGAGAATTCTATCACTGAGCTGCTAATACTCTCTTGTTCTATAATATATCAATCTTGAACATACTTAATTTGTTACTGACTTAAAATCCATGTAAATTCTGCCTGTGTTTCATAAGCTACCTCTTACTCATCATCTCTATGTAAATGTATCCTCTATGTTTTTCTTATATCTGCTGACTTGCTTGCTATTAATACATAATATTCTTATTTAACTGTTTTTGGTGAAACATTCTTCTTTGTCGTGTAACCCTGGTATGTCCACTTACTGTACAGAGGTAACTCGTGGTTGCTGTGAAGCTGAACACTGTGACACTGATGAGTCAAATGCTATAGTGGTTACCCATGGTGGACAGTGGTTGGTGAAGCTTCCTGATTAAAACAAGCTTCGAAGCAGGCGTAGCATCCACGTCCACAATAGTTTGCCTCTGGAAATCCTATAAACCTGGAGAAAGGACAAAAGTTATACAGGAGGTGTCCAGGACTTCCAATCATAGGGTTGCTATGAGTCACCTGTGACTCGATGGCACTTAACAACAACAACAACAACATTTCTTATTTAATTCATCCCATTTTTTTTTCTTCCACAGCAGGGTTCCATATGATAGCACACACATGTCCCACACACACATGTCTTAAATGCCTCTGAAGCTCAACATCAAGAAAACAAAGATTCTTACCACTGGGCCAGCTGGTAGCATCATGATAGATGGTGAAGAGACTGAGATTATTAACAGTGTTAGTTTGCTTGGCTCCCCAATTAACATTCTTGGTACCAGCAGCCAAGAAATGAAAAGATGAGTTGCATTGGGGAAGTTTGCTGTCAGAGACCACTTGAAAGTACTGAAGAGCAATGATGTCATTCTGGAGACTAAGGTGCACCTGCCACAGGCCATAATCATTGCAATCATTTGCTATGCATAAGGAAGCTGGACAATGACTAGAGATGATAGAAGGAGAATTGATGCCTTTTAGCTGTGGTGCTGGTGAAGAGTATTGAATGTACCATGGACTGCAAGGAGAACAAACAAGTTCATCCTAGAGAAGGTGATATCATGCTGCTCCTTGAAGGCAAGGATTTTGAAGCTTCATCTGACATACTTTGGAAATGTTGCAAGGCGGATCAGTCCTTAGAGAGGGATGTCATGCTTGGGAGGGTGCAGGGACAGCATAAGAGAGGAAGACCCTTGATGAGATGGATTGATTCAGTGACTGGGGTAAAGGGGATAGGTGTGTCAGAGACAGTAAGACTGGCACAGGATAGAGCAGGGTTTAGGGTTTAGG
Organism: Elephantulus edwardii; assembly: GCF_000299155.1. NCBI lineage: Eukaryota > Metazoa > Chordata > Mammalia > Macroscelidea > Macroscelididae > Elephantulus > Elephantulus edwardii. The sequence continues at coordinate 13,688,116 of NW_006399756.1, read as the reverse complement.
TTTAGGTACATAGGGTTGCTATGAGTCATAGGTGACTGGACGGCACATAACAACAACAACATGTGTTCAGCACCATGCTAGGCAACACTGAATCCAATAGGGTTCCTCCACAGTCTTCCTTCCATTGGCGGTAAGATCCAAGCGAATAATCCCTGCAGCCACATGAAATGACCTGCTTGGATAAATGCCAGGAAAGAGAGGGACCTGAAGGGAGAGTGGGCCGTCAGAGATCACTCCTCTGAGAAGGTGACATTTAAAGTGACATCCCTAAGGAGAGCTCCACAGTCCCTGGGTTTCAGAAATTCCTACTAGATGCATCTCAAAGTAAAATGCGTGTTCTTCATTTGCTATCCCAGTTCCGAGTCATATTTAGCCCGTTTTCCATCCTGCCTTACTTTCCCAGGGAAGCTAACCTGTTCTGGTTCCCCAAATGCGCAAATGCTATGTTTTATACAACAATCAGAACACAACACACCTATTGGCAAAGGACTCTGCAGAACAGTGTTTAGGCTTTATAAATGGTTCAAACTGGGATCAACAGCCTATAATTAGAATTTAACAATCCAAGAGAGGAGTAATATGCACCCTGCAGGAGAGACTGGAGTCTTTTTTCTTTAGTTCTGCAGGTTTGGTGGGTAGATTGGCCCCCGACTTGCCTCCTACAATAACTGTCCTACCGAGGTAAACATGTCACAAACAAGAACAATGAGATCACCAATAATATAACACTAATACTATAAACAAAAGAAATGCCACCTTCAACTCTGGCGGAATGAAAAACACAATGTGGAGAGCTATTTAAAAAACAAATTACTCACAGCCAAGCTTCTTACCTCTCCAGATGCAATTTTACAGGAGCCTCCGTGTGAGACGTTCTCCCTGAAACATGCCACCTCGGCTGCCTTTGCATTGGTGCTTACAGACCTGCGACCTGGACAAAGAAAGAAACAGGCTAAATGTGACACACATTCCACCTCCACACTCACTCTCATTTTCTCCTTACTTCTCCTAAGTCAAGACACTTCATGGGTTGAATGTTATTGTAAAGAGAGGATGTGCATTTTCCTGATTCTTTAGAAACTTTTCCTGATGCGACCTACATCTTCTGATCAGAGGCCATACTGTTTGCTAAGGGCGTCGTCTTCACTTTTTCCTTAGGGAAAAAAATGTAAACGCGGGCAAATAGGATTTTTGCACTGTGTTGGAGTTTTGGAGGTTATGTGACTCATCTGCTTTATTCTTTAGATGAAGAAACAGGTTCCCTATGCAGATCAGAAGACATTATAGAGAATATAAAAGGCCTTGGTGTGGAGAACACATGACAAACAGCACATAAGGAAAAAGCCAGCCGATGTGGAACGGGGGCAAGTTACTGGGCCCAGCAAGGAATGCATTAACTAGTTTAGCAAATGAATAAATAGTCAGAACCCACAATTAGCTTCCATGCAGCTTGATAAGAGGGACAATGCCCCTGAGGTAGACATTGGATGAATGGAGCGCTATAACAGGACCGCTGATTCTGGTGAATGAGATGTCCTGTTCAATAGGACTCTTAGATCTTAGAGCTAACTCAAATTGGCTCAAGTAAAAAAAAAAAAAAATATATATATATATATATATATATATTGGCTCGCATACAAAGATGTCCGAAGGAATACTGGTTTAAGGTCTAGCTATATCCTGTGATCAACCACATCATCATCTACCTCTCAGGCCCTTCATGGTGACAAGACTGCTGCCAGACATAGCAGCCCTGCATCTGCTCAGCTTAATGGACGAGGGAAGAGAGCAAGTGCCTTTCAACAATCACAGGAATATCAAATGCTCTGACTAGGTCATGCGCTTGTGCCTCAACCAACCAAAACAAAGCAACACTCCACAGATCCTGACCTGAGTCTCTTGTCCCAGCCTGACAGTGCAGTGTACATGCATGAGGTTAAGAGTGTGAGTGAGCGTCCTGGGAAGCTCAACTAATCAGTAGAAAGAGGATGGCAAAACCAAAGATGTTCACCACAGACGCAGACACAGAAGCTCAGTGAGGGCATCAGCCAGCCAGTGGCAGAGCCCCTTTAAGACAGTGATCCCTAGAGGCCTTGCCCCCCACCCCACATGGTGACTGTGAATGTCTGGTCTGGAGTCTCAGTTCTGAAGATCTGGAAGATCTTCATAAGAAGTTTCAGGATGCTGACCAGCCTCAGTTTCCTCATCTGTCCGTCAGGGAGAAGACAGTGCCAACGAAAGCCTTTTGTAAAACAAAATGCCATACAGAGAACCCGAGGGGACGCAAGATGATGCCGGAGGTGGGTGGGCACCGTGGCCACAGGCGGCATGGGAGGTAATACCCACAGCTGAAGGGGCCTGCTCATCTCAGACCTAACCCCCTGCATGTACCCTGTCTTTGATCACACAGGAGAAGAAAGGAATGCCAATGAACTCCTCGGGGATGGATGAGCTGAGAGGCCCAGAGAGTGTGACCAATCAACCTTAGGTATGAATCCTGAAGGTCACCTGAGATCTGGGGCAGAGGATAAAGTGGACAGCAGCAGCTCCCTGATGATCCCGTTGGCTGACCAGCTTGATGAGTACTTGGAAGGTGTCACGCAGGGACTGTGTCAGTGCAGTCAGCTGTTGGCCTTCCAGGAGAAGCCAGTGGATGTCTAGCCTCTGAAAGCTGCCAGAGTGGCACGTGCACTGAGGCCATGTTCTTCCTGGCATGTCCCCTGTGTGTGTGGTCATGTTGACATGTCCAATTCTCAAAAAGTCATCTGGCTTCCTTCAACTCCAGAGGCCCCAACAATAGTCTATGTAGAACCTTGGGCCCTGAAAAGTCTGGCCAAGTTTCCTCTGTGTCTATCCTGCCTCCACCCCATTCCCTGCCAGAGTTAGCCACTGGGTTTTGCATAAAACCAAAGGCCTGGAGGGCCACAGGCCTCTCTGCAACTGTTTTCATAGAAGTAAAAAAAAAAATATCTTTCTACAGAACAAAGTAATCCTAAATGGGATGGGGTGATTGGGATAGCACCCCCACATGGCAACAGTGATGGAAAGCACCAGCAGTGATCTACGATGGGGCTGTCATGCTGTTGGACACCTGCTGTGTTCTCCACCAGGACCACCTCATCGCTGTATCATGGCAGCGGAACACTACGCTAGCCACGTATCTCCACCCCAATCTGAGATGAAGTTCTTCAGTTAGAAGGGGTGCAAGGAACCTAGTAACTGAAAGTAATCTGGACTTTCATTTCTGTGCCCATGTAGCAGCCTGTCATACCTGTGTCATCTCACCTTCACTTGGGCAGAATCACTGCAGACAGAGGGACAGCAGACAGTGGACAGTGTGGCCAGAACTCGCTGACCTCCAGAGGTGAGAGCGTCCACCTAGCTCTGGGCAGAGGAGCTGGTGCTGAGCGTTCTGGGGAGGTGTGAGATCCAATCCCCTGGAGAGAGTGAGTACATGTGGACAGGCTGGGCTTGTGTTTGGGACTAATTTAAATCTGGGAAATACGAATGGAAAAGCCACACAAATCTGCAGATGCAGCATCATTCCACCCTTGTACTTTGCATAAATCAGAAAAGAAGTTAATGTGTCAGGAGTTTTTCACTGATCTTGGACTTGCTGGAATCAGACAGCAGCATGTTTTTCCTCTTCAATTCTTCCTTCACAAGCTTCAGGAAGTCAATTCCAGACTTACTCTTCGAGCTCCCTCTGGTGGCCATTTGGATTTTAGACCCAGGCATCTCAGTATTCTGCGTGGGGCAAAGGGCAAGCTGTCCCCTCTACAAAGTCCAGCCTTCTGTGCTTTCTGCAGATGACCTGGAAACCTGCCCTGTGCTGCTCTGGAGTGTGCACCCTCCTCTACCTCACCTAAGACTGGGCCTCAGCTCCCAGTCAGACTGGCAGCTGGGGGGTGGGGTGGCATCTTAGGCATCCCTAAAGAATGCTCCTTGCCTCCACTTGTCCTGGTCTCTGAGGCTCCTGCTGGGTGGGTGACTGTCTTCTTCACCTGCCCTGGTTGTGTGTGTGCTCACAGGTCTTGACAGATGGTGGCAGCTCTGACAGGTTGTCAGTCCTGCCCGAGCGGATGTCTGTCCCTGGTTGCCGCTCTTGCACCACCAGCTCTGTTTCCAGGCACTAGGCTTTTCCGCTAATGCTTCAGGCTTGGGAGCAGCTGAGATGGGAGTCTGAAAGCAGCAATCAGATTGGCTGGGGAGGGGCTGGAGGAATGAGTGCTTATGTCAACACACATGACGTGACCTGCACTGAACACTGAAGAAACCTCAAGAGAGCGGGGCGTGGAAGCAGGGCGAGGGCCTCCAGTCCTGGCTCTGTGCAGCTCTGGCCCGTCAGTGAAGTTCACTGGACCCAGTGGATATTTTGAAAATATAAAGGGTAGGTGAGATGTTTTTCTCTTTAATTTCATTTCCTGCAAAAAAATGCTGATGATGTGTTAAGTGGTCTGGGGCGATTTGGTACCACTTTCTTTGATGAAAATGCAAGAACCTGAAACTCAAGACTTTCAAAATTTTGTCCTTCAGTTCAAGGGACCATTGCCTGGACACACTGCCACCTCGTGGCAGCTCTGCCGACTCTGCAGAGCAACTACCCCCAACTCACTGCTGCCAAATCTGCTCCAACTAAGGTTTCCAAGACTACGGGCATTTTTCAGAGGGACGACTCACCTGTGTCCTTTGTTGCAACTGGTGGAGGTGAACTGCCAACCTTTTGGTTAGCATCCCAACACGTAATGGCATTGTGCCACCAGGGCTCCTTAACTTTGCCAGTTGATGAGGAATCTAGGAGACTTAGGGTTCAAGTCTTCTAAACTTTGCTTTATAAGAGGTTTGGATGATGGCTTTCCCCAAACTTTACTCATCTCTGAATGAACAACCTTCACGCCTTACTCCTAAACTCAAGACAGCCAATGATTCAGAGACAATCTTAAAGTCAATTTACAGTCAGGCTGCCTCAATCCACTCACATGTTGACTCACAATTGAAACTCTGCACATGGAACTCTGAGGCTTCATGAAAGGCTTGTACCTGAGAGCGGACTCCCTAAAGGGAAAGGAAACCAAGCCCCAGCGGCACTTGGGGGTGACAGACATTCCCCTTCTATTTCTACAGTGTCATTAGCCCCTAACAACGCCTAACAGGGTCGTAACTGCTCTCCCGAATCTACCGAACAAGTGCAGGCCGTTGTTGCGCTTGCTTTGGGCTGGGTTCTGATCTCTTCCACATAACTACAACCAGCAAGCTTCCAGGAAGGGCTCTTCTCAAGGAAAGCCAAAGTAGTCCAGCAGAGTTCATAAAGCCTCTTCTCACACCACATCGGCTAATATTCCACGGCCAGTCCCACGGCGAGCTCAACAGCAAAGTTCTGGGGTTGTTGGTGTAAGGTGTAAGGTGTAAGGTGCCATTAAGTTGAGTACAAATCACAGCGACTCTATGCACAACAGATCTGAACCCTGCCCTGTTGTGCCACCGTCATCACCCCTGACACACTCGAGCCCTTAGCTGCAGCCACTGTCAGTCCACCTCACTGCAGGTCTCTCTCTCTTTCACTGCCCCTCCACCTTTCCAGGCATGGGGTCTTTTCCCAAGGAACGGCTCCTCCTAACATGTTCAAAGTACCTGAGACAAAGCCTTGCCGTCCTTGTCTGTAAGGAGCACTCGGACTGCACTTTCTCCAAGACGCGTTCATTTATTCTTTTGGCAGCTTATGGGATATTCGGACCTCCTCTCCAACATCAGCTCAAAGGCATCGAGTCTTCTTACTGCAAAGTCACATGGCAGAGGGTTTGGGTGTCTATCGAATTATGCAAAACCCAAACTTCTCCAAACCCATCGCTGTTGAACTTGTCGTTAAACTTCCAGTGGGTTTCCGAGGCTTTGCATCTGTAAATTGAATATGAGGAGATTGCCCATCTTTCTCCCACAGAGCCACTGATGTATTCAAACTGCTAGAAATGGCCTTTGGGTCAGAAACTCAGTTCCCTGCAGACTACATTACAGAGCTCCCTCACGGTGCCAAAACCCCAAACCCAATTCACTACGGCGAAGTCAGTTCCGAGTCAGAGTCAGGGCACAGTACAGGGCACAGCAGCACTACCTCACGGGGCTTCCCAGGTTACAGCCTTCACGGGAAGAGAATACCTTGCTCCCAAGGGGCAGCTCACGTGTTCAAATTATGTTGGCTTTTTGGTTTGTAGGTTGACACTTACCCTACTGCATCACCCGGGCTCCTGAATGCAGGGCAAGGGTGGAGATTTAGAAACAATTATCTGCCACACGATCCATTAACCCCAATGGAGTTTTTCTCTCTTTGCAATGGGCTGGTGTTTGTTTTTTTTTTAAATACTTTTCTATGCTGTATTTACATTTTATCAAAGATATTCATGATTTTAATGCAGAAAGTTTGGGAAGTTTTGGTTGGAGAGCTTCCACAATCCAGTACCCAGGTAGTCAAGCTTCTAGTCTGCCAGAAACACTCCTGGCTGGGAAAGCTGGGTGTGGACTTGCCTGGAAATTTTCAAGTTCCTCCAACCATGGCCTCTTAGGAAACAGGAAGTAATAAAGACATAAATTATGCACCTCAGGGTACACTCACAGAAATGGACAACAGGCTGGAGAAATCTCCAGCAGAATATACATCCTGTTCGTCTTAAACTTCTGCTCACGTCCTGAATGGCTGGGCCAGACTATTAAACATGAAGATCAAAGAAGAATGAATCTAAATTGGGCAGAGGTTAGGGACTCTATTTCCTTTCCAAGTGTGACTAACTCATACAGGGAACCACCCCAGTTGCAATGAGTCAGGACTGATGACTGGTGACAACAGCTTCCTGTGGGCTGGAGTCCCCTAGTGGCACAAATAGATAAAGTGCTCAGTTCCTAACCCAAAGATTGGAGGTTTGGGTCTACCCAGAGGGTCCTCGAAAGACAGACCTGAAAATCTGCTTCCAAAAATCCAGCCACTGAAAACCCTATGGAGCACATTTCTCTGATACATATGAGGTCACCATGAGTTGGAATCAACTTGATGGTTTCTGGTAATAATTAAGGTGTGGGGGAGCCGTGATTCAGTGTACATTTCTCACCTTCTATGCAAGAGCTCTAACTGCAGACTTGCCCAGTGCAATGTGTCTCCTTAATATTGAGGAGGGAGTAATGATGTCAGTTTGAGGACTAAGGTGTGTCTGATTCAGGCCACGGTCTTTCCAATCACTTGCTATGCATCTGAGAGCTGGACAAAGAATAGGAATGACAGAAGAAAAATTTATGCCTGTGAGCTGTGGTGTTGGAGAAGAGCACTGAACATCCCATGGATGGGCAAAAGAACAAATATGTCTTGAAACTTTCATCATTTCTCCAAGTTCATAGGGTTTCCAGAGGCAAACTATTTTAAAAGTAGATGTCACCTCACCCCAGTCAAAATAGCAAAATTTAACAGAACAGCAAGCAACAAATGCTGGCGAGGTTGTGGAGAAACTGGAACCCTGATTCACTGTT